>NC_140595.1:563613010-564233635 GCF_964204655.1 Triturus cristatus
ACAATCCATCTTGCGTATCAGAGTGCAACATACAGAGTGCAAGGGAAGAGGTTAAATGAGCTTCCGTTCGTGAGAATGTAACACTATTGTTCTAAAGTGAGATTGTGCATTTCAGCCTCAAAGGAAGCAATTTCCTCGAATGGAACATTGCTAGTACCAGGATTTAAAGCAGGCTTTAGTAGCGTTGGAGGCAGTCTTTTATTAACTATCAGGACCAACACAATGTGATCCATATGACTTCCATCTTGACAGAAATTCAATTCAGGCACAGGCTCCGGCTATAAGGTAGTGAGGACATTCTGATGCAGTGTGAACGTCTTTTTAATGCCTAAAGGAATGATTGCGAGTTTTACTTACCATAAACATTGGTAAAATGATGCAGTATGCCGGAAGACATCTTTTTTTTTTTTCTTCAGTCTCGGCAATGCAGAGGAACTCTGTAGTGAAACACTGCCCCTGCTGGTCATTCAGTATAATCTGCAGATGGAAAAGTCCACTGTTAGCACATTTAGTATAAGCAATCCAAAAAATCTGGATTTTTATAAATGGTAACCAGCTCAATACTATGGAGTCTGTATTATTGTGAAAATCAACAGCTCATTAGAAAATCAAATCTCAATTTGCATTTTTAACCTCCCATACTTCTCTGAATGATGCCTCATTTGCTAACACTCTAAACTTTAGCACATACATTAGGACATAGAGTTTTTTGACAGCCAAGTGGCAGGGTACCCTTCTCACTTCATTTGTTTTAGGATATGGTACACCAGTAGCAATTAAGCCAGCTGATAAGTTGAGAGGGGGGAGGGGAAGGGTTATGCTACAGTTAATGGGAATCATCAAAACTATGAATAGCATAATTACCATCTTCATTTTAGCCAATTCCTACCAGTTCAACAAAAGTGAAGTTGAGACTCTTATGCTCAAAAGTACGTTCGTACAAATTTAGAAGTCTCAAAAAATGCCCTAATTTCTTTCATCTTTCCATCTTACTTTTCAGTTGGGCATCCTGTCTACCCTGCTACTCATTTCATTACCAATATAAATGCATCCTACTGCTTGCGAGGCAACAGGGTGGCCCTCATGTCACACACCGTCTTGCGTTCGCTTTATGATGTCAGATTGCTAGGCAACAGATTGGCCATCATGTCACACACCATCTTGCGTTCGCTTTATGATGTCAGAGCACCCCTGGACCAATTGTCCTTGTGGAAGCGGACAACACAGTAGGATGACATATCAGAAGTTATGCAGTCGGTTACTATCTGTATTCATGACTGCAAGGCAATTAGGAGGGGGAATGGTAAAGGACTCTGAACCACTCTAAGCACTGGGGCCTTTTTCAAAGTGGGATGGAGATACAAAAACAGATTATCCTTAACGACAATCCATCTTGCGTATCAGAGTGCAACATACAGAGTGCAAGGGAAGAGGTTAAATGAGCTTCCGTTCGTGAGAATGTAACACTATTGTTCTAAAGTGAGATTGTGCATTTCAGCCTCAAAGGAAGCAATTTCCTCGAATGGAACATTGCTAGCACCAGGATTTAAAGCAGGCTTTAGTAGCGTTGGAGGCAGTCTTTTATTAACTATCAGGACCAACACAATGTGATCCATATGACTTCCATCTTGACAGAAATTCAATTCAGGCACAGGCTCCGGCTATAAGGTAGTGAGGACATTCTGATGCAGTGTGAACGTCTTTTTAATGCCTAAAGGAATGATTGCGAGTTTTACTTACCATAAACATTGGTAAAATGATGCTGTATGCCGGAAGACATCTTTTTTTTTTTTCTTCAGTCTCGGCAATGCAGAGGAACTCTGTAGTGAAACACTGCCCCTGCTGGTCATTCAGTATAATCTGCAGATGGAAAAGTCCACTGTTAGCACATTTAGTATAAGCAATCCAAAAAATCTGGATTTTTATAAATGGTAACCAGCTCAATACTATGGAGTCTGTATTATTGTGAAAATCAACAGCTCATTAGAAAATCAAATCTCAATTTGCATTTTTAACCTCCCATACTTCTCTGAATGATGCCTCATTTGCTAACACTCTAAACTTTAGCACATACATTAGGACATAGAGTTTTTTGACAGCCAAGTGGCAGGGTACCCTTCTCACTTCATTTGTTTTAGGATATGGTACACCAGTAGCAATTAAGCCAGCTGATAAGTTGAGAGGGGGGTGGGGAAGGGTTATGCTACAGTTAATGGGAATCATCAAAACTATGAATAGCATAATTACCATCTTCATTTTAGCCAATTCCTACCAGTTCAACAAAAGTGAAGTTGAGACTCTTAGGCTCAAAAGTACGTTCGTACAAATTTAGAAGTCTCAAAAAATGCCCTCATTTCTTTCATCTTTCCATCTTACTTTTCAGTTGGGCATCCTGTCTACCCTGCTACTCATTTCATTACCAATATAAATGCATCCTACTGCTTGCGAGGCAACAGGGTGGCCCTCATGTCACACACCGTCTTGCGTTCGCTTTATGATGTCAGATTGCTAGGCAACAGATTGGCCATCATGTCACACACCATCTTGCGTTCGCTTTATGATGTCAGAGCACCCCTGGACCAATTGTCCTTGTGGAAGCGGACAACACAGTAGGATGACATATCAGAAGTTATGCAGTCGGTTACTATCTGTATTCATGACTGCAAGGCAATTAGGAGGGGGAATGGTAAAGGACTCTGAACCACTCTAAGCACTGGGGCCTTTTTCAAAGTGGGATGGAGATACAAAAACATAGATTATCCTTAACGACAATCCATCTTGAGTATCAGAGTGCAACATACAGAGTGCAAGGGAAGAGGTTAAATGAGCTTCCGTCCGTGAGAATGTAACACTATTGTTCTAAAGTGAGATTGTGCATTTCAGCCTCAAAGGCAGCAATTTCCTCAAATGGAACATTGCTAGCACCAGGATTTAAAGCAGGCTTTAGTAGCGTTGGAGGCAGTCTTTTATTAACTATCAGGACCAACACAATGTGATCCATATGACTTCCATCTGGACAGAAATTCAATTCAGGCACAGGCTCCGGCTATAAGGTAGTGAGGACATTCTGATGCAGTGTGAACGTCTTTTTAATGCCTAAAGGAATGATTGTGAGTTTTACTTACCATAAACATTGGTAAAATGATGCAGTATGCAGGAAGACATCTTTTTTTTTTTTTCTTCAGTCTCGGCAATGCAGAGGAACTCTGTAGTGAAACACTGCCCCTGCTGGTCATTCAGTATAATCTGCAGATGGAAAAGTCCACTGTTAGCACATTTAGTATAAGCAATCCAAAAAATCTGGATTTTTATAAATGGTAACCAGCTCAATACTAAGGAGTCTGTATTATTGTGAAAATCAACAGCTCATTAGAAAATCACATCTCAATTTGCGTTTTTAACCTCCCATACTTCTCTGAATGATGCCTCATTTGCTAACACTCTCTAAACTTTAGCACATACATTAGGACATAGAGTTTATTGACAGCCAAGTGGCAGGGTACCCTTCTCACTTCATTTGTTTTAGGATATGGTACACCAGTAGCAATTAAGCCAGCTGATAAGTTGAGAGGGGGGAAGGATTATGCTACAGTTAATGGGAATCATCAAAACTATGAATAGCATAATTACCATCTTCATTTTAGCCAATTCCTACCAGTTCAGCAAAAGTGAAGTTGAGACTCTTATGCTCAAAAGTACATTCGTACAAATTTAGAAGTCTCAAAAAATGCCCTAATTTCTTTCATCTTTCCATCTTACTTTTCAGTTGGGCATCCTGTCTACCCTGCTACTCATTTCATTACCAATATAAATGTATCCTACTGCTTGCGAGGCAACAAAGTGGCCCTCATGTCACACACCATCTTGCTTTAGCTTTATGATGTCAGATTGCTAGGCAACAGAGTGGCCCTCATGTCACACACCATCTTGCTTTCGCTTTATGATGTCAAAGCACCCCTGGACCAATTGTCCTTGTGGAAGCGGACAACACAGTAGGATGACATATCAGAAGTTATGCAGTCGGTTACTATCTGTATTCATGACTGCAAGGCAATTAGGAGGGGGAATGGTAAAGGACTCTGAACCACTCAAAGCACTGGGGCCTTTTTCAAAGTGGGGTGGAGATACAAAAACATAGATTATCCTTAACGACAATCCATCTTGAGTATCAGAGTGCAACATACAGAGTGCAAGGGAAGAGGTTAAATGAGCTTCCGTCCGTGAGAATGTAACACTATTGTTCTAAAGTGAGATTGTGCATTTCAGCCTCAAAGGCAGCAATTTCCTCAAATGGAACATTGCTAGCACCAGGATTTAAAGCAGGCTTTAGTAGCGTTGGAAGCAGTCTTTTATTAACTATCAGGACCAACACAACAGAAATTCAATTCAGGCACAGGCTCCGGCTAGAAGGTAGTGAGGACATTCTGATGCAGTGTGAACGTCTTTATAATGCCTAAAGGAATGATTGTGAGTTTTACTTACCATAAACATTGGTAAAATGATGCAGTATGCCGGAAGACATCTTTTTTTTTTTCCTTCAGTCTCGGCAATGCAGAGGAACTCTGTAGTGAAACACTGCCCCTGCTGGTCATTCAGTATAATCTGCAGATGGAAAAGTCCACTGTTAGCACATTTAGTATAAGCAATCCAAAAAATCTGGATTTTTATAAATGGTAACCAGCTCAATACTATGGAGTCTGTATTATTGTGAAAATCAACAGCTCATTAGAAAATCAAATCTCAATTTGCATTTTTAACCTCCCATACTTCTCTGAATGATGCCTCATTTGCTAACACTCTAAACTTTAGCACATACATTAGGACATAGAGTTTTTTGACAGCCAAGTGGCAGGGTACCCTTCTCACTTCATTTGTTTTAGGATATGGTACACCAGTAGCAATTAAGCCAGCTGATAAGTTGAGAGGGGGGTGGGGAAGGGTTATGCTACAGTTAATGGGAATCATCAAAACTATGAATAGCATAATTACCATCTTCATTTTAGCCAATTCCTACCAGTTCAACAAAAGTGAAGTTGAGACTCTTAGGCTCAAAAGTACGTTCGTACAAATTTAGAAGTCTCAAAAAATGCCCTCATTTCTTTCATCTTTCCATCTTACTTTTCAGTTGGGCATCCTGTCTACCCTGCTACTCATTTCATTACCAATATAAATGCATCCTACTGCTTGCGAGGCAACAGGGTGGCCCTCATGTCACACACCGTCTTGCGTTCGCTTTATGATGTCAGATTGCTAGGCAACAGATTGGCCATCATGTCACACACCATCTTGCGTTCGCTTTATGATGTCAGAGCACCCCTGGACCAATTGTCCTTGTGGAAGCGGACAACACAGTAGGATGACATATCAGAAGTTATGCAGTCGGTTACTATCTGTATTCATGACTGCAAGGCAATTAGGAGGGGGAATGGTAAAGGACTCTGAACCACTCTAAGCACTGGGGCCTTTTTCAAAGTGGGATGGAGATACAAAAACATAGATTATCCTTAACGACAATCCATCTTGAGTATCAGAGTGCAACATACAGAGTGCAAGGGAAGAGGTTAAATGAGCTTCCGTCCGTGAGAATGTAACACTATTGTTCTAAAGTGAGATTGTGCATTTCAGCCTCAAAGGCAGCAATTTCCTCAAATGGAACATTGCTAGCACCAGGATTTAAAGCAGGCTTTAGTAGCGTTGGAGGCAGTCTTTTATTAACTATCAGGACCAACACAATGTGATCCATATGACTTCCATCTGGACAGAAATTCAATTCAGGCACAGGCTCCGGCTATAAGGTAGTGAGGACATTCTGATGCAGTGTGAACGTCTTTTTAATGCCTAAAGGAATGATTGTGAGTTTTACTTACCATAAACATTGGTAAAATGATGCAGTATGCAGGAAGACATCTTTTTTTTTTTTTCTTCAGTCTCGGCAATGCAGAGGAACTCTGTAGTGAAACACTGCCCCTGCTGGTCATTCAGTATAATCTGCAGATGGAAAAGTCCACTGTTAGCACATTTAGTATAAGCAATCCAAAAAATCTGGATTTTTATAAATGGTAACCAGCTCAATACTAAGGAGTCTGTATTATTGTGAAAATCAACAGCTCATTAGAAAATCACATCTCAATTTGCGTTTTTAACCTCCCATACTTCTCTGAATGATGCCTCATTTGCTAACACTCTCTAAACTTTAGCACATACATTAGGACATAGAGTTTATTGACAGCCAAGTGGCAGGGTACCCTTCTCACTTCATTTGTTTTAGGATATGGTACACCAGTAGCAATTAAGCCAGCTGATAAGTTGAGAGGGGGGAAGGATTATGCTACAGTTAATGGGAATCATCAAAACTATGAATAGCATAATTACCATCTTCATTTTAGCCAATTCCTACCAGTTCAGCAAAAGTGAAGTTGAGACTCTTATGCTCAAAAGTACATTCGTACAAATTTAGAAGTCTCAAAAAATGCCCTAATTTCTTTCATCTTTCCATCTTACTTTTCAGTTGGGCATCCTGTCTACCCTGCTACTCATTTCATTACCAATATAAATGTATCCTACTGCTTGCGAGGCAACAAAGTGGCCCTCATGTCACACACCATCTTGCTTTAGCTTTATGATGTCAGATTGCTAGGCAACAGAGTGGCCCTCATGTCACACACCATCTTGCTTTCGCTTTATGATGTCAAAGCACCCCTGGACCAATTGTCCTTGTGGAAGCGGACAACACAGTAGGATGACATATCAGAAGTTATGCAGTCGGTTACTATCTGTATTCATGACTGCAAGGCAATTAGGAGGGGGAATGGTAAAGGACTCTGAACCACTCAAAGCACTGGGGCCTTTTTCAAAGTGGGGTGGAGATACAAAAACATAGATTATCCTTAACGACAATCCATCTTGAGTATCAGAGTGCAACATACAGAGTGCAAGGGAAGAGGTTAAATGAGCTTCCGTCCGTGAGAATGTAACACTATTGTTCTAAAGTGAGATTGTGCATTTCAGCCTCAAAGGCAGCAATTTCCTCAAATGGAACATTGCTAGCACCAGGATTTAAAGCAGGCTTTAGTAGCGTTGGAAGCAGTCTTTTATTAACTATCAGGACCAACACAACAGAAATTCAATTCAGGCACAGGCTCCGGCTAGAAGGTAGTGAGGACATTCTGATGCAGTGTGAACGTCTTTATAATGCCTAAAGGAATGATTGTGAGTTTTACTTACCATAAACATTGGTAAAATGATGCAGTATGCCGGAAGACATCTTTTTTTTTTTCCTTCAGTCTCGGCAATGCAGAGGAACTCTGTAGTGAAACACTGCCCCTGCTGGTCATTCAGTATAATCTGCAGATGGAAAAGTCCACTGTTAGCACATTTAGTATAAGCAATCCAAAAAATCTGGATTTTTATAAATGGTAACCAGCTCAATACTAAGGAGTCTGTATTATTGTGAAAATCAACAGCTCATTAGAAAATCAAATCTCAATTTGCGTTTTTAACCTCCCATACTTCTCTGAATGATGCCTCATTTGCTAACACTCTCTAAACTGTAGCACATACATTAGGACATAGAGTTTTTTGACAGCCAAGTGGCAGGGTACCCTTCTCACTTCATTTGTTTTAGGATATGGTACACCAGTAGCAATTAAGCCAGATGATAAGTTGAGAGGGGGGGGGGGAAGGGTTATGCTACAGTTAATGGGAATCATCAAAACTATGAATAGCATAATTACCATCTTCATTTTAGCCAATTCCTACCAGTTCAACAAAAGTGAAGTTGAGACTCTTATGCTCAAAAGTACGTTCGTACAAATTTAGAAGTCTCAAAAAATGCCCTAATTTCTTTCATCTTTCCATCTTACTTTTCAGTTGGGCATCCTGTCTACCCTGCTACTCATTTCATTACCAATATAAATGCATCCTACTGCTTGCGAGGCAACAGAGTGGCCCTCATGTCACACACCATCTTGCGTTCGCTTTATGATGTCAGATTGCTAGGCAACAGATTGGCCCTCATGTCACACACCATCTTGCGTTCGCTTTATGATGTCAGAGCACCCCTGGACCAATTGTCCTTGTGGAAGCGGACAACACAGTAGGATGACATATCAGAAGTTATGCAGTCGGTTACTATCTGTATTCATGACTGCAAGGCAATTAGGAGGGGGAATGGTAAAGGACTCTGAACCACTCTAAGCACTGGGGCCTTTTTCAAAGTGGGATGGAGATACAAAAACATAAATTATCCTTAACGACAATCCATCTTGAGTATCAGAGTGCAACATACAGAGTGCAAGGGAAGAGGTTAAATGAGCTTCCGTCCGTGAGAATGTAACACTATTGTTCTAAAGTGAGATTGTGCATTTCAGCCTCAAAGGCAGCAATTTCCTCGAATGGAACATTGCTAGCACCACGATTTAAAGCAGGCTTTAGTAGCGTTGGAGGCAGTCTTTTATTAACTATCAGGACCAACACAATGTGATCCATATGACTTCCATCTTGACAGAAATTCAATTCAGGCACAGGCTCCGGCTAGAAGGTAGTGAGGACATTCTGATGCAGTGTGAACGTCTTTTTAATGCCTAAAGGAATGATTGCGAGTTTTACTTACCATAAACATTGGTAAAATGATGCAGTATGCCGGAAGACATCTTTTTTTTTTCTTCAGTCTCGGCAATGCAGAGGAACTCTGTAGTGAAACACTGCCCCTGCTGGTCATTCAGTATAATCTGCAGATGGAAAAGTCCACTGTTAGCACATTTAGTATAAGCAATCCAAAAAATCTGGATTTTTATAAATGGTAACCAGCTCAATACTATGGAGTCTGTATTATTGTGAAAATCAACAGCTCATTAGAAAATCAAATCTCAATTTGCGTTTTTAACCTCCCATACTTCTCTGAATGATGCCTCATTTGCTAACACTCTCTAAACTTTAGCACATACATTAGGACATAGAGTTTATTGACAGCCAAGTGGCAGGGTACCCTTCTCACTTCATTTGTTTTAGGATATGGTACACCAGTAGCAATTAAGCCAGCTGATAAGTTGAGAAGGGGGGGGGGGGGAAGTGTTATGCTACAGTTAATGGGAATCATCAAAACTATGAATAGCATAATTACCATCTTCATTTTAGCCAATTCCTACCAGTTCAACAAAAGTGAAGTTGAGACTCTTATGCTCAAAAGTACGTTCGTACAAATTTAGAAGTCTCAAAAAATGCCCTAATTTCTTTCATCTTTCCATCTTACTTTTCAGTTGGGCATCCTGTCTACCCTGCTACTCATTTCATTACCAATATAAATGCATCCTACTGCTTGCGAGGCAACAGGGTGGCCCTCATGTCACACACCATCTTGCGTTCGCTTTATGATGTCAGATTGCTAGGCAACAGATTGGCCCTCATGTCACACACCATCTTGCTTTCGCTTTATGATGTCAGAGCACTACATGACCAATTGTCCTTGTGGAAGCGGACGACACAGTAGGATGACATATCAGAAGTTATGCAGTCGGTTACTATCTGTATTCATGACTGCAAGGCAATTAGGAGGGGGAATGGTAAAGGACTCTGAACCACTCTAAGCACTGGGGCCTTTTTCAAAGTGGGATGGAGATACAAAAACATAGATTATCCTTAACGACAATCCATCTTGAGTATCAGAGTGCAACATACAGAGTGCAAGGGAAGAGGTTAAATGAGCTTCCGTCCGTGAGAATGTAACACTATTGTTCTAAAGTGAGATTGTGCATTTCAGCCTCAAAGGCAGCAATTTCCTCAAATGGAACATTGCTAGCACCAGGATTTAAAGCAGGCTTTAGTAGCGTTGGAGGCAGTCTTTTATTAACTATCAGGACCAACACAATGTGATCCATATGACTTCCATCTGGACAGAAATTCAATTCAGGCACAGGCTCCGGCTATAAGGTAGTGAGGACATTCTGATGCAGTGTGAACGTCTTTTTAATGCCTAAAGGAATGATTGTGAGTTTTACTTACCATAAACATTGGTAAAATGATGCAGTATGCAGGAAGACATCTTTTTTTTTTTTCTTCAGTCTCGGCAATGCAGAGGAACTCTGTAGTGAAACACTGCCCCTGCTGGTCATTCAGTATAATCTGCAGATGGAAAAGTCCACTGTTAGCACATTTAGTATAAGCAATCCAAAAAATCTGGATTTTTATAAATGGTAACCAGCTCAATACTAAGGAGTCTGTATTATTGTGAAAATCAACAGCTCATTAGAAAATCACATCTCAATTTGCGTTTTTAACCTCCCATACTTCTCTGAATGATGCCTCATTTGCTAACACTCTCTAAACTTTAGCACATACATTAGGACATAGAGTTTATTGACAGCCAAGTGGCAGGGTACCCTTCTCACTTCATTTGTTTTAGGATATGGTACACCAGTAGCAATTAAGCCAGCTGATAAGTTGAGAGGGGGGAAGGATTATGCTACAGTTAATGGGAATCATCAAAACTATGAATAGCATAATTACCATCTTCATTTTAGCCAATTCCTACCAGTTCAGCAAAAGTGAAGTTGAGACTCTTATGCTCAAAAGTACATTCGTACAAATTTAGAAGTCTCAAAAAATGCCCTAATTTCTTTCATCTTTCCATCTTACTTTTCAGTTGGGCATCCTGTCTACCCTGCTACTCATTTCATTACCAATATAAATGTATCCTACTGCTTGCGAGGCAACAAAGTGGCCCTCATGTCACACACCATCTTGCTTTAGCTTTATGATGTCAGATTGCTAGGCAACAGAGTGGCCCTCATGTCACACACCATCTTGCTTTCGCTTTATGATGTCAAAGCACCCCTGGACCAATTGTCCTTGTGGAAGCGGACAACACAGTAGGATGACATATCAGAAGTTATGCAGTCGGTTACTATCTGTATTCATGACTGCAAGGCAATTAGGAGGGGGAATGGTAAAGGACTCTGAACCACTCAAAGCACTGGGGCCTTTTTCAAAGTGGGGTGGAGATACAAAAACATAGATTATCCTTAACGACAATCCATCTTGAGTATCAGAGTGCAACATACAGAGTGCAAGGGAAGAGGTTAAATGAGCTTCCGTCCGTGAGAATGTAACACTATTGTTCTAAAGTGAGATTGTGCATTTCAGCCTCAAAGGCAGCAATTTCCTCAAATGGAACATTGCTAGCACCAGGATTTAAAGCAGGCTTTAGTAGCGTTGGAAGCAGTCTTTTATTAACTATCAGGACCAACACAACAGAAATTCAATTCAGGCACAGGCTCCGGCTAGAAGGTAGTGAGGACATTCTGATGCAGTGTGAACGTCTTTATAATGCCTAAAGGAATGATTGTGAGTTTTACTTACCATAAACATTGGTAAAATGATGCAGTATGCCGGAAGACATCTTTTTTTTTTTCCTTCAGTCTCGGCAATGCAGAGGAACTCTGTAGTGAAACACTGCCCCTGCTGGTCATTCAGTATAATCTGCAGATGGAAAAGTCCACTGTTAGCACATTTAGTATAAGCAATCCAAAAAATCTGGATTTTTATAAATGGTAACCAGCTCAATACTAAGGAGTCTGTATTATTGTGAAAATCAACAGCTCATTAGAAAATCAAATCTCAATTTGCGTTTTTAACCTCCCATACTTCTCTGAATGATGCCTCATTTGCTAACACTCTCTAAACTGTAGCACATACATTAGGACATAGAGTTTTTTGACAGCCAAGTGGCAGGGTACCCTTCTCACTTCATTTGTTTTAGGATATGGTACACCAGTAGCAATTAAGCCAGATGGTAAGTTGAGAGGGGGGGGGGGAAGGGTTATGCTACAGTTAATGGGAATCATCAAAACTATGAATAGCATAATTACCATCTTCATTTTAGCCAATTCCTACCAGTTCAACAAAAGTGAAGTTGAGACTCTTATGCTCAAAAGTACGTTCGTACAAATTTAGAAGTCTCAAAAAATGCCCTAATTTCTTTCATCTTTCCATCTTACTTTTCAGTTGGGCATCCTGTCTACCCTGCTACTCATTTCATTACCAATATAAATGCATCCTACTGCTTGCGAGGCAACAGAGTGGCCCTCATGTCACACACCATCTTGCGTTCGCTTTATGATGTCAGATTGCTAGGCAACAGATTGGCCCTCATGTCACACACCATCTTGCGTTCGCTTTATGATGTCAGAGCACCCCTGGACCAATTGTCCTTGTGGAAGCGGACAACACAGTAGGATGACATATCAGAAGTTATGCAGTCGGTTACTATCTGTATTCATGACTGCAAGGCAATTAGGAGGGGGAATGGTAAAGGACTCTGAACCACTCTAAGCACTGGGGCCTTTTTCAAAGTGGGATGGAGATACAAAAACATAAATTATCCTTAACGACAATCCATCTTGAGTATCAGAGTGCAACATACAGAGTGCAAGGGAAGAGGTTAAATGAGCTTCCGTCCGTGAGAATGTAACACTATTGTTCTAAAGTGAGATTGTGCATTTCAGTCTCAAAGGCAGCAATTTCCTCGAATGGAACATTGCTAGCACCAGGATTTAAAGCAGGCTTTAGTAGCGTTGGAGGCAGTCTTTTATTAACTATCAGGACCAACACAATGTGATCCATATGACTTCCATCTTGACAGAAATTCAATTCAGGCACAGGCTCCGGCTATAAGGTAGTGAGGACATTCTGATGCAGTGTGAATGTCTTTTTAATGCCTAAAGGAATGATTGCGAGTTTTACTTACCATAAACATTGGTAAAATGATGCAGTATGCCGGAAGACATCTTTTTTTTTTTTCTTCAGTCTCGGCAATGCAGAGGAACTCTGTAGTGAAACACTGCCCCTGCTGGTCAATGAGTATAATCTGCAGATGGAAAAGTCCACTGTTAGCACATTTAGTATAAGCAATCCAAAAACTCTGGATTTTTATAAATGGTAACCAGCTCAATACTACGGAGTCTGTATTATTGTGAAAATCAACAGCTCATTAGAAAATCACATCTCAATTTGCGTTTTTAACCTCCCATACTTCTCTGAATGATGCCTCATTTGCTAACACTCTCTAAACTGTAGCACGTACATTAGGACATAGAGTTTTTTGACAGCCAAGTGGCAGGGTACCCTTCTCACTTCATTTGTTTTAGGATATGGTACACCAGTAGCAATTAAGCCAGCTGATAAGTTGAGAGGGGGGGGGGGAAGGGTTATGCTACAGTTAATGGGAATCATCAAAACTATGAATAGCATAATTACCATCTTCATTTTAGCCAATTCCTACCAGTTCAACAAAAGTGAAGTTGAGACTCTTATGCTCAAAAGTACGTTCGTACAAATTTAGAAGTCTCAAAAAATGCCCTAATTTCTTTCATCTTTCCATCTTACTTTTCAGTTGGGCATCCTGTCTACCCTGCTACTCATTTCATTACCAATATAAATGCATCCTACTGCTTGCGAGGCAACAGGGTGGCCCTCATGTCACACACCATCTTGCGTTCGCTTTATGATGTCAGATTGCTAGGCAACAGATTGGCCCTCATGTCACACACCATCTTGCTTTCGCTTTATGATGTCAGAGCACCACTGGACCAATTGTCCTTGTGGAAGCGGACAACACAGTAGGATGACATATCAGAATTTATGCAGTCGGTTACTATCTGTATTCATGACTGCAAGGCAATTAGGAGGGGGAATGGTAAAGGACTCTGAACCATTCTAAGCACTGGGGCCTTTTTCAAAGTGGGATGGAGATACAAAAACATAGATTATCCTTAACGACAATCCATCTTGAGTATCAGAGTGCAACATACAGATTGCAAGGGAAGAGGTTAAATGAGCTTCCGTCCGTGAGAATGTAACACTATTGTTCTAAAGTGAGATTGTGCATTTCAGCCTCAAAGGCAGCAATTTCCTCGAATGGAACATTGCTAGCACCACGATTTAAAGCAGGCTTTAGTAGCGTTGGAGGCAGTCTTTTATTAACTATCAGGACCAACACAATGTGATCCATATGACTTCCATCTTGACAGAAATTCAATTCAGGCACAGGCTCCGGCTAGAAGGTAGTGAGGACATTCTGATGCAGTGTGAACGTCTTTTTAATGCCTAAAGGAATGATTGCGAGTTTTACTTACCATAAACATTGGTAAAATGATGCAGTATGCCGGAAGACATCTTTTTTTTTTCTTCAGTCTCGGCAATGCAGAGGAACTCTGTAGTGAAACACTGCCCCTGCTGGTCATTCAGTATAATCTGCAGATGGAAAAGTCCACTGTTAGCACATTTAGTATAAGCAATCCAAAAAATCTGGATTTTTATAAATGGTAACCAGCTCAATACTATGGAGTCTGTATTATTGTGAAAATCAACAGCTCATTAGAAAATGAAATCTCAATTTGCATTTTTAACCTCCCATACTTCTCTGAATGATGCCTCATTTGCTAACACTCTCTAAACTTTAGCACATACATTAGGACATAGAGTTTTTTGACAGCCAAGTGGCAGGGTACCCTTCTCACTTCATTTGTTTTAGGATATGGTACACCAGTAGCAATTAAGCCAGCTGATAAGTTGAGAGGGGGGGGGAAGGGTTATGGTACAGTTAATGGGAATCATCAAAACTATGAATAGCATAATTACCATCTTCATTTTAGCCAATTCCTACCAGTTCAGCAAAAGTGAAGTTGAGACTCTTATGCTCAAAAGTACGTTCGTACAAATTTAGAAGTCTCAAAAAATGCCCTAATTTCTTTCATCTTTCCATCTTACTTTTCAGTTGGGCATCCTGTCAACCCTGCTACTCATTTCATTACCAATATAAATGCATCCTACTGCTTGCGAGGCAACAGGGTGGCCCTCATGTCACACACCATCTTGCGTTCGCTTTATGATGTCAGATTGCTAGGCAACAGAGTGGCCCTCATGTCACACACCATCTTGCTTTCGCTTTATGATGTCACAGCATCACTGGACCAATTGTCCTTGTGGAAGCGGACAACACAGTAGGATGACATATCAGAAGTTATGCAGTCGGTTACTATCTGTATTCATGACTGCAAGGCAATTAGGAGGGGGAATGGTAAAGGACTCTGAACCACTCAAAGCACTGGGGCATTTTTCAAAGTGGGATGGAGATACAAAATCATAGATAATCCTTAACGACAATCCATCTTGAGTATCAGAGTGCAACATACAGAGTGCAAGGGAAGAGGTTAAATGAGCTTCCGTCCGTGAGAATGTAACACTATTGTTCTAAAGTGAGATTGTGCATTTCAGCCTCAAAGGCAGCAATTTCCTCAAATGGAACATTGCTAGCACCACGATTTAAAGCAGGCTTTAGTAGCGTTGGAGGCAGTCTTTTATTAACTATCAGGACCAACACAATGTGATCCATATGACTTCCATCTTGACAGAAATTCAATTCAGGCACAGGCTCCGGCTATAAGGTAGTGAGGACATTCTGATGCAGTGTGAACGTCTTTTTAATGCCTAAAGGAATGATTGCGAGTTTTACTTACCAGAAACATTGGTAAAATGATGCAGTATGCCGGAAGACATCTTTTTTTTTTTTCCTTCAGTCTCGGCAATGCAGAGGAACTCTGTAGTGAAACACTGCCCCTGCTGGTCAATGAGTATAATCTGCAGATGGAAAAGTCCACTGTTAGCACATTTAGTATAAGCAATCCAAAAACTCTGGATTTTTATAAATGGTAACCAGCTCAATACTATGGAGTCTGTATTATTGTGAAAATCAACAGCTCATTAGAAAATCACATCTCAATTTGCGTTTTTAACCTCCCATACTTCTCTGAATGATGCCTCATTTGCTAACACTCTCTAAACTGTAGCACGTACATTAGGACATAGAGTTTTTTGACAGCCAAGTGGCAGGGTACCCTTCTCACTTCATTTGTTTTAGGATATGGTACACCAGTAGCAATTAAGCCAGCTGATAAGTTGAGAGGGGGGGGGGGGGGGAAGGGTTATGCTACAGTTAATGGGAATCATCAAAACTATGAATAGCATAATTACCATCTTCATTTTAGCCAATTCCTACCAGTTCAACAAAAGTGAAGTTGAGACTCTTATGCTCAAAAGTACGTTCGTACAAATTTAGAAGTCTCAAAAAATGCCCTAATTTCTTTCATCTTTCCATCTTACTTTTCAGTTGGACATCCTGTCTACCCTGCTACTCATTTCATTACCAATATAAATGCATCCTACTGCTTGCGAGGCAACAGGGTGGCCCTCATGTCACACACCATCTTGCGTTCGCTTTATGATGTCAGATTGCTAGGCAACAGATTGGCCCTCATGTCACACACCATCTTGCTTTCGCTTTATGATGTCACAGCATCACTGGACCAATTGTCCTTGTGGAAGCGGACAACACAGTAGGATGACATATCAGAAGTTATGCAGTCGGTTACTATCTGTATTCATGACTGCAAGGCAATTAGGAGGGGGAATGGTAAAGGACTCTGAACCACTCAAAGCACTGGGGCCTTTTTCAAAGTGGGATGGAGATACAAAAACATAGATTATCCTTAACGACAATCCATCTTGAGTATCAGAGTGCAACATACAGAGTGCAAGGGAAGAGGTTAAATGAGCTTCCGTCAGTGAGAATGTAACACTATTGTTCTAAAGTGAGATTGTGCATTTCAGCCTCAAAGGCAGCAATTTCCTCAAATGGAACATTGCTAGTACCACGATTTAAAGCAGGCTTTAGTAGCGTTGGAGGCAGTCTTTTATTAACTATCAGGACCAACACAATGTGATCCATATGACTTCCATCTTGACAGAAATTCAATTCAGGCACAGGCTCCGGCTATAAGGTAGTGAGGACATTCTGATGCAGTGTGAACGTCTTTTTAATGCCTAAAGGAATGATTGCGAGTTTTACTTACCAGAAACATTGGTAAAATGATGCAGTATGCCGGAAGACATCTTTTTTTTTTTTCTTCAGTCTCGGCAATGCAGAGGAACTCTGTAGTGAAACACTGCCCCTGCTGGTCATTCAGTATAATCTGCAGATGGAAAAGTCCACTGTTAGCACATTTAGTATAAGCAATCCAAAAAATCTGGATTTTTATAAATGGTAACCAGCTCAATACTATGGAGTCTGTATTATTGTGAAAATCAACAGCTCATTAGAAAATGAAATCTCAATTTGCATTTTTAACCTCCCATACTTCTCTGAATGATGCCTCATTTGCTAACACTCTCTAAACTTTAGCACATACATTAGGACATAGAGTTTTTTGACAGCCAAGTGGCAGGGTACCCTTCTCACTTCATTTGTTTTAGGATATGGTACACCAGTAGCAATTAAGCCAGCTGATAAGTTGAGAGGGGGGGGGAAGGGTTATGGTACAGTTAATGGGAATCATCAAAACTATGAATAGCATAATTACCATCTTCATTTTAGCCAATTCCTACCAGTTCAGCAAAAGTGAAGTTGAGACTCTTATGCTCAAAAGTACGTTCGTACAAATTTAGAAGTCTCAAAAAATGCCCTAATTTCTTTCATCTTTCCATCTTACTTTTCAGTTGGGCATCCTGTCAACCCTGCTACTCATTTCATTACCAATATAAATGCATCCTACTGCTTGCGAGGCAACAGGGTGGCCCTCATGTCACACACCATCTTGCGTTCGCTTTATGATGTCAGATTGCTAGGCAACAGAGTGGCCCTCATGTCACACACCATCTTGCTTTCGCTTTATGATGTCACAGCATCACTGGACCAATTGTCCTTGTGGAAGCGGACAACACAGTAGGATGACATATCAGAAGTTATGCAGTCGGTTACTATCTGTATTCATGACTGCAAGGCAATTAGGAGGGGGAATGGTAAAGGACTCTGAACCACTCAAAGCACTGGGGCATTTTTCAAAGTGGGATGGAGATACAAAAACATAGATTATCCTTAACGACAATCCATCTTGAGTATCAGAGTGCAACATACAGAGTGCAAGGGAAGAGGTTAAATGAGCTTCCGTCCGTGAGAATGTAACACTATTGTTCTAAAGTGAGATTGTGCATTTCAGCCTCAAAGGCAGCAATTTCCTCAAATGGAACATTGCTAGCACCACGATTTAAAGCAGGCTTTAGTAGCGTTGGAGGCAGTCTTTTATTAACTATCAGGACCAACACAATGTGATCCATATGACTTCCATCTTGACAGAAATTCAATTCAGGCACAGGCTCCGGCTATAAGGTAGTGAGGACATTCTGATGCAGTGTGAACGTCTTTTTAATGCCTAAAGGAATGATTGTGAGTTTTACTTACCAGAAACATTGGTAAAATGATGCAGTATGCCGGAAGACATCTTTTTTTTTTTTCTTCAGTCTCGGCAATGCAGAGGAACTCTGTAGTGAAACACTGCCCCTGCTGGTCAATGAGTATAATCTGCAGATGGAAAAGTCCACTGTTAGCACATTTAGTATAAGCAATCCAAAAACTCTGGATTTTTATAAATGGTAACCAGCTCAATACTATGGAGTCTGTATTATTGTGAAAATCAACAGCTCATTAGAAAATCACATCTCAATTTGCGTTTTTAACCTCCCATACTTCTCTGAATGATGCCTCATTTGCTAACACTCTCTAAACTGTAGCACGTACATTAGGACATAGAGTTTTTTGACAGCCAAGTGGCAGGGTACCCTTCTCACTTCATTTGTTTTAGGATATGGTACACCAGTAGCAATTAAGCCAGCTGATAAGTTGAGAGGGGGGGGGGGGAAGGGTTATGCTACAGTTAATGGGAATCATCAAAACTATGAATAGCATAATTACCATCTTCATTTTAGCCAAATCCTACCAGTTCAACAAAAGTGAAGTTGAGACTCTTATGCTCAAAAGTACGTTCGTACAAATTTAGAAGTCTCAAAAAATGCCCTAATTTCTTTCATCTTTCCATCTTACTTTTCAGTTGGACATCCTGTCTACCCTGCTACTCATTTCATTACCAATATAAATGCATCCTACTGCTTGCGAGGCAACAGGGTGGCCCTCATGTCACACACCATCTTGCGTTCGCTTTAGGATGTCAGATTGCTAGGCAACAGATTGGCCCTCATGTCACACACCATCTTGCTTTCGCTTTATGATGTCACAGCATCACTGGACCAATTGTCCTTGTGGAAGCGGACAACACAGTAGGATGACATATCAGAAGTTATGCAGTCGGTTACTATCTGTATTCATGACTGCAAGGCAATTAGGAGGGGGAATGGTAAAGGACTCTGAACCACTCAAAGCACTGGGGCCTTTTTCAAAGTGGGATGGAGATACAAAAACATAGATTATCCTTAACGACAATCCATCTTGAGTATCAGAGTGCAACATACAGAGTGCAAGGGAAGAGGTTAAATGAGCTTCCGTCAGTGAGAATGTAACACTATTGTTCTAAAGTGAGATTGTGCATTTCAGCCTCAAAGGCAGCAATTTCCTCAAATGGAACATTGCTAGCACCAGGATTTAAAGCAGGCTTTAGTAGCGTTGGAGGCAGTCTTTTATTAACTATCAGGACCAACACAATGTGATCCATATGACTTCCATCTTGACAGAAATTCAATTCAGGCACAGGCTCCGGCTATAAGGTAGTGAGGACATTCTGATGCAGTGTGAACGTCTTTTTAATGCCTAAAGGAATGATTGCGAGTTTTACTTACCAGAAACATTGGTAAAATGATGCAGTATGCCGGAAGACATCTTTTTTTTTTTTCTTCAGTCTCGGCAATGCAGAGGAACTCTGTAGTGAAACACTGCCCCTGCTGGTCAATGAGTATAATCTGCAGATGGAAAAGTCCACTGTTAGCACATTTAGTATAAGCAATCCAAAAACTCTGGATTTTTATAAATGGTAACCAGCTCAATACTATGGAGTCTGTATTATTGTGAAAATCAACAGCTCATTAGAAAATCACATCTCAATTTGCGTTTTTAACCTCCCATACTTCTCTGAATGATGCCTCATTTGCTAACACTCTCTAAACTGTAGCACGTACATTAGGACATAGAGTTTTTTGACAGCCAAGTGGCAGGGTACCCTTCTCACTTCATTTGTTTTAGGATATGGTACACCAGTAGCAATTAAGCCAGCTGATAAGTTGAGAGGGGGGGGGGGGGAAGGGTTATGCTACAGTTAATGGGAATCATCAAAACTATGAATAGCATAATTACCATCTTCATTTTAGCCAATTCCTACCAGTTCAACAAAAGTGAAGTTGAGACTCTTATGCTCAAAAGTACGTTCGTACAAATTTAGAAGTCTCAAAAAATGCCCTAATTTCTTTCATCTTTCCATCTTACTTTTCAGTTGGACATCCTGTCTACCCTGCTACTCATTTCATTACCAATATAAATGCATCCTACTGCTTGCGAGGCAACAGGGTGGCCCTCATGTCACACACCATCTTGCGTTCGCTTTATGATGTCAGATTGCTAGGCAACAGATTGGCCCTCATGTCACACACCATCTTGCTTTCGCTTTATGATGTCACAGCATCACTGGACCAATTGTCCTTGTGGAAGCGGACAACACAGTAGGATGACATATCAGAAGTTATGCAGTCGGTTACTATCTGTATTCATGACTGCAAGGCAATTAGGAGGGGGAATGGTAAAGGACTCTGAACCACTCAAAGCACTGGGGCCTTTTTCAAAGTGGGATGGAGATACAAAAACATAGATTATCCTTAACGACAATCCATCTTGAGTATCAGAGTGCAACATACAGAGTGCAAGGGAAGAGGTTAAATGAGCTTCCGTCAGTGAGAATGTAACACTATTGTTCTAAAGTGAGATTGTGCATTTCAGCCTCAAAGGCAGCAATTTCCTCAAATGGAACATTGCTAGCACCAGGATTTAAAGCAGGCTTTAGTAGCGTTGGAGGCAGTCTTTTATTAACTATCAGGACCAACACAATGTGATCCATATGACTTCCATCTTGACAGAAATTCAATTCAGGCACAGGCTCCGGCTATAAGGTAGTGAGGACATTCTGATGCAGTGTGAACGTCTTTTTAATGCCTAAAGGAATGATTGCGAGTTTTACTTACCAGAAACATTGGTAAAATGATGCAGTATGCCGGAAGACATCTTTTTTTTTTTTCTTCAGTCTCGGCAATGCAGAGGAACTCTGTAGTGAAACACTGCCCCTGCTGGTCAATGAGTATAATCTGCAGATGGAAAAGTCCACTGTTAGCACATTTAGTATAAGCAATCCAAAAACTCTGGATTTTTATAAATGGTAACCAGCTCAATACTATGGAGTCTGTATTATTGTGAAAATCAACAGCTCATTAGAAAATCACATCTCAATTTGCGTTTTTAACCTCCCATACTTCTCTGAATGATGCCTCATTTGCTAACACTCTCTAAACTGTAGCACGTACATTAGGACATAGAGTTTTTTGACAGCCAAGTGGCAGGGTACCCTTCTCACTTCATTTGTTTTAGGATATGGTACACCAGTAGCAATTAAGCCAGCTGATAAGTTGAGAGGGGGGGGGGGAAGGGTTATGCTACAGTTAATGGGAATCATCAAAACTATGAATAGCATAATTACCATCTTCATTTTAGCCAAATCCTACCAGTTCAACAAAAGTGAAGTTGAGACTCTTATGCTCAAAAGTACGTTCGTACAAATTTAGAAGTCTCAAAAAATGCCCTAATTTCTTTCATCTTTCCATCTTACTTTTCAGTTGGACATCCTGTCTACCCTGCTACTCATTTCATTACCAATATAAATGCATCCTACTGCTTGCGAGGCAACAGGGTGGCCCTCATGTCACACACCATCTTGCGTTCGCTTTATGATGTCAGATTGCTAGGCAACAGATTGGCCCTCATGTCACACACCATCTTGCTTTCGCTTTATGATGTCACAGCATCACTGGACCAATTGTCCTTGTGGAAGCGGACAACACAGTAGGATGACATATCAGAAGTTATGCAGTCGGTTACTATCTGTATTCATGACTGCAAGGCAATTAGGAGGGGGAATGGTAAAGGACTCTGAACCACTCAAAGCACTGGGGCCTTTTTCAAAGTGGGATGGAGATACAAAAACATAGATTATCCTTAACGACAATCCATCTTGAGTATCAGAGTGCAACATACAGAGTGCAAGGGAAGAGGTTAAATGAGCTTCCGTCAGTGAGAATGTAACACTATTGTTCTAAAGTGAGATTGTGCATTTCAGCCTCAAAGGCAGCAATTTCCTCAAATGGAACATTGCTAGTACCACGATTTAAAGCAGGCTTTAGTAGCGTTGGAGGCAGTCTTTTATTAACTATCAGGACCAACACAATGTGATCCATATGACTTCCATCTTGACAGAAATTCAATTCAGGCACAGGCTCCGGCTATAAGGTAGTGAGGACATTCTGATGCAGTGTGAACGTCTTTTTAATGCCTAAAGGAATGATTGCGAGTTTTACTTACCAGAAACATTGGTAAAATGATGCAGTATGCCGGAAGACATCTTTTTTTTTTTTCTTCAGTCTCGGCAATGCAGAGGAACTCTGTAGTGAAACACTGCCCCTGCTGGTCATTCAGTATAATCTGCAGATGGAAAAGTCCACTGTTAGCACATTTAGTATAAGCAATCCAAAAAATCTGGATTTTTATAAATGGTAACCAGCTCAATACTATGGAGTCTGTATTATTGTGAAAATCAACAGCTCATTAGAAAATGAAATCTCAATTTGCATTTTTAACCTCCCATACTTCTCTGAATGATGCCTCATTTGCTAACACTCTCTAAACTTTAGCACATACATTAGGACATAGAGTTTTTTGACAGCCAAGTGGCAGGGTACCCTTCTCACTTCATTTGTTTTAGGATATGGTACACCAGTAGCAATTAAGCCAGCTGATAAGTTGAGAGGGGGGGGGAAGGGTTATGGTACAGTTAATGGGAATCATCAAAACTATGAATAGCATAATTACCATCTTCATTTTAGCCAATTCCTACCAGTTCAGCAAAAGTGAAGTTGAGACTCTTATGCTCAAAAGTACGTTCGTACAAATTTAGAAGTCTCAAAAAATGCCCTAATTTCTTTCATCTTTCCATCTTACTTTTCAGTTGGGCATCCTGTCAACCCTGCTACTCATTTCATTACCAATATAAATGCATCCTACTGCTTGCGAGGCAACAGGGTGGCCCTCATGTCACACACCATCTTGCGTTCGCTTTATGATGTCAGATTGCTAGGCAACAGAGTGGCCCTCATGTCACACACCATCTTGCTTTCGCTTTATGATGTCACAGCATCACTGGACCAATTGTCCTTGTGGAAGCGGACAACACAGTAGGATGACATATCAGAAGTTATGCAGTCGGTTACTATCTGTATTCATGACTGCAAGGCAATTAGGAGGGGGAATGGTAAAGGACTCTGAACCACTCAAAGCACTGGGGCATTTTTCAAAGTGGGATGGAGATACAAAAACATAGATTATCCTTAACGACAATCCATCTTGAGTATCAGAGTGCAACATACAGAGTGCAAGGGAAGAGGTTAAATGAGCTTCCGTCCGTGAGAATGTAACACTATTGTTCTAAAGTGAGATTGTGCATTTCAGCCTCAAAGGCAGCAATTTCCTCAAATGGAACATTGCTAGCACCACGATTTAAAGCAGGCTTTAGTAGCGTTGGAGGCAGTCTTTTATTAACTATCAGGACCAACACAATGTGATCCATATGACTTCCATCTTGACAGAAATTCAATTCAGGCACAGGCTCCGGCTATAAGGTAGTGAGGACATTCTGATGCAGTGTGAACGTCTTTTTAATGCCTAAAGGAATGATTGTGAGTTTTACTTACCAGAAACATTGGTAAAATGATGCAGTATGCCGGAAGACATCTTTTTTTTTTTTCTTCAGTCTCGGCAATGCAGAGGAACTCTGTAGTGAAACACTGCCCCTGCTGGTCAATGAGTATAATCTGCAGATGGAAAAGTCCACTGTTAGCACATTTAGTATAAGCAATCCAAAAACTCTGGATTTTTATAAATGGTAACCAGCTCAATACTATGGAGTCTGTATTATTGTGAAAATCAACAGCTCATTAGAAAATCACATCTCAATTTGCGTTTTTAACCTCCCATACTTCTCTGAATGATGCCTCATTTGCTAACACTCTCTAAACTGTAGCACGTACATTAGGACATAGAGTTTTTTGACAGCCAAGTGGCAGGGTACCCTTCTCACTTCATTTGTTTTAGGATATGGTACACCAGTAGCAATTAAGCCAGCTGATAAGTTGAGAGGGGGGGGGGGCAAGGGTTATGCTACAGTTAATGGGAATCATCAAAACTATGAATAGCATAATTACCATCTTCATTTTAGCCAAATCCTACCAGTTCAACAAAAGTGAAGTTGAGACTCTTATGCTCAAAAGTACGTTCGTACAAATTTAGAAGTCTCAAAAAATGCCCTAATTTCTTTCATCTTTCCATCTTACTTTTCAGTTGGACATCCTGTCTACCCTGCTACTCATTTCATTACCAATATAAATGCATCCTACTGCTTGCGAGGCAACAGGGTGGCCCTCATGTCACACACCATCTTGCGTTCGCTTTATGATGTCAGATTGCTAGGCAACAGATTGGCCCTCATGTCACACACCATCTTGCTTTCGCTTTATGATGTCACAGCATCACTGGACCAATTGTCCTTGTGGAAGCGGACAACACAGTAGGATGACATATCAGAAGTTATGCAGTCGGTTACTATCTGTATTCATGACTGCAAGGCAATTAGGAGGGGGAATGGTAAAGGACTCTGAACCACTCAAAGCACTGGGGCCTTTTTCAAAGTGGGATGGAGATACAAAAACATAGATTATCCTTAACGACAATCCATCTTGAGTATCAGAGTGCAACATACAGAGTGCAAGGGAAGAGGTTAAATGAGCTTCCGTCAGTGAGAATGTAACACTATTGTTCTAAAGTGAGATTGTGCATTTCAGCCTCAAAGGCAGCAATTTCCTCAAATGGAACATTGCTAGCACCAGGATTTAAAGCAGGCTTTAGTAGCGTTGGAGGCAGTCTTTTATTAACTATCAGGACCAACACAATGTGATCCATATGACTTCCATCTTGACAGAAATTCAATTCAGGCACAGGCTCCGGCTATAAGGTAGTGAGGACATTCTGATGCAGTGTGAACGTCTTTTTAATGCCTAAAGGAATGATTGCGAGTTTTACTTACCAGAAACATTGGTAAAATGATGCAGTATGCCGGAAGACATCTTTTTTTTTTTTCTTCAGTCTCGGCAATGCAGAGGAACTCTGTAGTGAAACACTGCCCCTGCTGGTCAATGAGTATAATCTGCAGATGGAAAAGTCCACTGTTAGCACATTTAGTATAAGCAATCCAAAAACTCTGGATTTTTATAAATGGTAACCAGCTCAATACTATGGAGTCTGTATTATTGTGAAAATCAACAGCTCATTAGAAAATCACATCTCAATTTGCGTTTTTAACCTCCCATACTTCTCTGAATGATGCCTCATTTGCTAACACTCTCTAAACTGTAGCACGTACATTAGGACATAGAGTTTTTTGACAGCCAAGTGGCAGGGTACCCTTCTCACTTCATTTGTTTTAGGATATGGTACACCAGTAGCAATTAAGCCAGCTGATAAGTTGAGAGGGGGGGGGGGGGGGAAGGGTTATGCTACAGTTAATGGGAATCATCAAAACTATGAATAGCATAATTACCATCTTCATTTTAGCCAATTCCTACCAGTTCAACAAAAGTGAAGTTGAGACTCTTATGCTCAAAAGTACGTTCGTACAAATTTAGAAGTCTCAAAAAATGCCCTAATTTCTTTCATCTTTCCATCTTACTTTTCAGTTGGACATCCTGTCTACCCTGCTACTCATTTCATTACCAATATAAATGCATCCTACTGCTTGCGAGGCAACAGGGTGGCCCTCATGTCACACACCATCTTGCGTTCGCTTTATGATGTCAGATTGCTAGGCAACAGATTGGCCCTCATGTCACACACCATCTTGCTTTCGCTTTATGATGTCACAGCATCACTGGACCAATTGTCCTTGTGGAAGCGGACAACACAGTAGGATGACATATCAGAAGTTATGCAGTCGGTTACTATCTGTATTCATGACTGCAAGGCAATTAGGAGGGGGAATGGTAAAGGACTCTGAACCACTCAAAGCACTGGGGCCTTTTTCAAAGTGGGATGGAGATACAAAAACATAGATTATCCTTAACGACAATCCATCTTGAGTATCAGAGTGCAACATACAGAGTGCAAGGGAAGAGGTTAAATGAGCTTCCGTCAGTGAGAATGTAACACTATTGTTCTAAAGTGAGATTGTGCATTTCAGCCTCAAAGGCAGCAATTTCCTCAAATGGAACATTGCTAGCACCACGATTTAAAGCAGGCTTTAGTAGCGTTGGAGGCAGTCTTTTATTAACTATCAGGACCAACACAATGTGATCCATATGACTTCCATCTTGACAGAAATTCAATTCAGGCACAGGCTCCGGCTATAAGGTAGTGAGGACATTCTGATGCAGTGTGAACGTCTTTTTAATGCCTAAAGGAATGATTGCGAGTTTTACTTACCAGAAACATTGGTAAAATGATGCAGTATGCCGGAAGACATCTTTTTTTTTTTTCTTCAGTCTCGGCAATGCAGAGGAACTCTGTAGTGAAACACTGCCCCTGCTGGTCAATGAGTATAATCTGCAGATGGAAAAGTCCACTGTTAGCACATTTAGTATAAGCAATCCAAAAACTCTGGATTTTTATAAATGGTAACCAGCTCAATACTATGGAGTCTGTATTATTGTGAAAATCAAGAGCTCATTAGAAAATCACATCTCAATTTGCGTTTTTAACCTCCCATACTTCTCTGAATGATGCCTCATTTGCTAACACTCTCTAAACTGTAGCACGTACATTAGGACATAGAGTTTTTTGACAGCCAAGTGGCAGGGTACCCTTCTCACTTCATTTGTTTTAGGATATGGTACACCAGTAGCAATTAAGCCAGCTGATAAGTTGAGAGGGGGGAAGGGTTATGCTACAGTTAATGGGAATCATCAAAACTATGAATAGCATAATTACCATCTTCATTTTAGCCAATTCCTACCAGTTCAACAAAAGTGAAGTTGAGACTCTTATGCTCAAAAGTACGTTCGTACAAATTTAGAAGTCTCAAAAAATGCCCTAATTTCTTTCATCTTTCCATCTTACTTTTCAGTTGGGCATCCTGTCTACCCTGCTACTCATTTCATTACCAATATAAATGCATCCTACTGCTTGCGAGGCAGCAGAGTGGCCCTCATGTCAGAAAACATCTTGCTTTAGCTTTATGATGTCAGATTGCTAGGCAACAGATTGGCCCTCATGTCACACACCATCTTGCTTTCGCTTTATGATGTCAGAGCACCACTGGACCAATTGTCCTTGTGGAAGCGGACAACACAGTAGGATGACATATCAGAAGTTATGCAGTCGGTTACTATCTGTATTCATGACTGCAAGGCAATTAGGAGGGGGAATGGTAAAGGACTCTGAACCACTCAAAGCACTGGGGCCTTTTTCAAAGTGGGATGGAGATACAAAAACAGATTATCCTTAACAACAATCCATCTAGAGTATCAGAGTGCAACATACAGAGTGCCAGGGAAGAGGTTAAATGAGCTTCCGTCCGTGAGAATGTAACACTATTGTTCTAAAGTGAGATTGTGCATTTTAGCCTCAAAGGCAGCAATTTCCTCAAATGGAACATTGCTAGCCCCAGGATTTAAAGCAGGCTTTAGTAGCGTTGGAGGCAGTCTTTTATTTACTATCAGGACCAACACAATGTGATCCATATGACTTCCATCTTGACAGAAATTCAATTCAGGCACAGGCTCCGGCTATAAGGTAGTGAGGACATTCTGATGCAGTGTGAATGTCTTTTTAATGCCTAAAGGAATGATTGTGAGTTTTACTTACCATAAACATTGGTAAAATGATGCAGTATGCCGTAAGACATTTTTTTTTTTACTTCAGTCTCGACAATGCAGAGGAACTCTGTAGTGAAACACTGCCCCTGCTGGTCATTCAGTATAATCTGCAGATGGAAAAGTCCACTGTTAGCACATTTAGTATAAGCAATCCAAAAAATCTGGATTTTTATAAAGGGTAACCAGCTCAATACTATGGAGTCTGTATTATTGTGAAAATCAACAGCTCATTAGAAAATCAAATCTCAATTTGCGTTTCTAACCTCCCATACTTCTCTGAATGATGCCTCATTTGCTAACACTCACTAAACTGTAGCACGTACATTAGGACATGGATAGAGTTTTTTGACAACCAAGTGGCAGGGTACCCTTCTCACTTCATTTGTTTTAGGATATGGTACACCAGTAACAATTAAGCCAGCTGATAAGTTGAGAGGGGGGAAGGGTTATGCTACAGTTAATGGGAATCATCAAAACTATGAATAGCATAATTACCATCTTCATTTGAGCCAATTCCTACCAGTTCAGCAAAAGTGAAGTTGAGATTCTTATGCTCAAAAGTACGTTCGTACAAATTTAGAAGTCTCAAAAAATGCCCTAATTTCTTTCATCTTTCCATCTTACTTTTCAGTTGGGCATCCTGTCTACCCTGCTACTCATTTCATTACCAATATAAATGCATCCTACTGCTTGCGAGGCAGCAGAGTGGCTCTCATGTCAGAAAACATCTTGCTTTAGCTTTATGATGTCAGATTGCTAGGCAACAGATTGGCCCTCCTGTCACACACCATCTTGCTTTCGCTTTATGATGTCAGAGCACCACTGGACCAATTGTCCTTGTGGAAGCGGACAACACAGTAGGATGACATATCAGAAGTTATGCAGTCGGTTACTATCTGTATTCATGACTGCAAGGCAATTAGGAGGGGGAATGGTAAAGGACTCTGAACCACTCAAAGCACTGGGGCCTTTTTCAAAGTGGGATGGAGATACAAAAACAGATTATCCTTAACAACAATCCATCTTGAGTATCAGAGTGCAACATACAGAGTGCAAGGGAAGAGGTTAAATGAGCTTCCGTCCGTGAGAATGTAACACTATTGTTCTAAAGTGAGATTGTGCCTTTTAGCCTCAAAGGCAGCAATTTCCTCAAATGGAACATTGCTAGCACCAGGATTTAAAGCAGGCTTTAGTAGCGTTGGAGGCAGTCTTTTATTTACTATCAGGACCAACACAATGTGATCCATATGACTTCCATCTTGACAGAAATTCAATTCAGGCACAGGCTCCGGCTAGAAGGTAGTGAGGACATTCTGATGCAGTGTGAATGTCTTTTTAATGCCTAAAGGAATGATTGCGAGTTTTACTTACCATAAACATTGGTAAAATGATGCAGTATGCCGGAAGACATTTTTTTTTTACCTCAGTCTCGACAATGCAGAGGAACTCTGTAGTGAAACACTGCCCCTGCTGGTCATTCAGTATAATCTGCAGATGGAAAAGTCCACTGTTAGCACATTTAGTATAAGCAATCCCAAAAATCTGGATTTTTATAAAGGGTAACCAGCTCAATACTATGGAGTCTGTATTATAGTGAAAATCAACAGCTCATTAGAAAATCAAATCTCAATTTGCGTTTCTAACCTCCCATACTTCTCTGAATGATGCCTCATTTGCTAACACTCACTAAACTGTAGCACGTACATTAGGACATGGATAGAGTTTTTTGACAACCAAGTGGCAGGGTACCCTTCTCACTTCATTTGTTTTAGGATATGGTACACCAGTAACAATTAAGCCAGCTGATAAGTTGAGTGGGGAAGGGTCATGCTACAGTTAATGGGAATCATCAAAACTATGAACAGCATAATTACCATCTTCATTTTAGCCAATTCCTACCAGTTCAGCAAAAGTGAAGTTGAGACTCTTATGCTCAAAAGTACGTTCGTACAAATTTAGAAGTCTCAAAAAATGCCCTAATTTCTTTCATCTTACCATCTTACTTTTCAGTTGGGCATCCTGTCTACCCTGCTACTCATTTCATTACCAATATAAATGCATCCTACTGCTTGCGAGGCAGCAGAGTGGCTCTCATGTCAGAAAACATCTTGCTTTAGCTTTATGATGTCAGATTGCTAGGCAACAGATTGGCCCTCATGTCACACACCATCTTGCTTTCGCTTTATGATGTCAGAGCACCACTGGACCAATTGTCCTTGTGGAAGCGGACAACACAGTAGGATGACATATCAGAAGTTATGCAGTCGGTTACTATCTGTATTCATGACTGCAAGGCAATTAGGAGGGGGAATGGTAAAGGACTCTGAACCACTCAAAGCACTGGGGCCTTTTTCAAAGTGGGATGGAGATACAAAAACATAGATTATCCTTAGCAACAATCCATCTTGAGTATCAGAGTCCAACATACAGAGTGCAAGGGAAGAGGTTAAATGAGCTTCCGTCCGTGAGCATGTAACACTATTGTTCTAATGTGAGATAGTGTATTTCAGCCTCAAAGGCAGCAATTTCATCTAATGGAACATTGCTAGCACCAGGATCTAAAGCAGGCTTTAGTAGCGTTGGAGACAGTCTTTTATTAACTATCAGGACCAGCGAAGTAAATAAAACATAACGGTGGAGGGGATAGCCTAGTACAACAAGTTACAAACTGTAGTTGTTTGAGTCACTCAACTAGGCCTACACTAGACACAAGCGTAATCTTTAATGCTGTGTGTAATATGAAGGATGCCAATCTATGCCAGCCATTAATGATGATGGATTACGTTCCTTTGTTAAAAAAGTTAACTCACAAATATACTTATCATGGGTGGGCAAGCAGAAGAAGATCCTTCCCCTGCCTTGAAATTGAATTAGTGTTGCTTTTGCCACGTCCGCCCCAGCAAGCGTGTGATCAATTATTGGTGTACATTAATGTAGTCACCTCAATAAATAACACAGCCCGGGGTAAGAGGGTTAGGGTTTGATGAATGGTTGGGAAGGGGGGTTTGGGGAAAGGTTTGACAAAGAAAAACAGTACGCATGGACAAACAACGAAAGAAAACACAATCTTTGTAGACTCCCATATCCATGGATGTGTTATGGGTAAAAAAGGAAATGCATGACAATGATAACTTGATGGTTAATAATAAGTAAAGCTTACTAACTACTACTAGACAATTAGACAGTGCAGGGCATCAGTATGTTAATATTATGCACTTTGCCTTGCCGGTCTGCCCTCAGAGACACAGATTACATACAGTTTGTGTTCTGTTCTGTTGTACCGGGCTTACTTTTAAAGATATCAAAGAAAGTTTAAAAATAGCTGTAGGGATGAATTATAAGCAGAGAGCAAACATAATAACACACGGTATTAATGATTGAAGACAAAAAATTAATCAAATTGTTTAAAAGATGAAGAAAGTTTATACTGTTACTGTGTTTTCCTGGTCAAATGGGGAGTTGCATCTCGGCATTCCTCAGTCCCTTCCATGGATGCTCCGCCCATCAATTTTGGGTGACGCCACTGCCTGCCTGGCATATGTAGATTCATTGGGAAGGTAAGTGTGTGTTGTTTTTCCAAGTATAGCACAGGGTAAAAGCCGGCCTGTAAGTGTAAAAATGGAAAAACAAATGGGATATTGAAAAATCAATGAATAGAAAAATGCATCAATTACGGTGGAGTGCAACAAGACAGAGAAGAGAACACTTTTAGACTGAGGCGGCATAGATAGATACATCATGTCTGTATACTCTGTTTACAGAATTTAAGCTACACCAACAGGACAGAGCATGCCCACGGCACATGACCAAACCTCCATGTAGCTAAAAGTTTGACAGAGCCAGACAAAGCACATATACAGCAACCTAGCATTTTCAAAATTAAGTGAATAAATCAATGCACCGCTGTCAGTCATACCACTGCACTAGACTCCACCACTACACGGACATGTAGGTCTGCTGTGGTTCTTGTTGACTTGTGTTTACCTTATGGCACTTCATGAAACGAAGTTATTTCATCAATCAGCTCCAATCCTAAGTACTGACTGACTGCGAAGATTATATGTGGTCATCATGATCATGGTGTCCAACTCTGTCTGTAGTGAGTCCAGAGTCCATATTCGAATATCCAATGGATAGCCTTGCAGTAGAAGTACAATTTTGTTATTAAACAACAAGTGTTTACAGCGCCATTAACCAGAAACAGTTAGAGGAGGACACATATACAGCAACATAGCTTTTTCCAAAGTAAGTAACTAAATCAACACACGGCTGTCAGTCATACCTCCACTAGTACACTCTTGACTACTCGACTCTACCACTACACAGACATGTAGGTCTGCTGTGGTTGTTGACTTATTTACCTTTTATGCCACTTGATTTGAAATGCCCAGAGTTATTCCATCAATCATCTCCGATCCAACTGACTGACTGTGAAGATAGTATGGTCATCATCATGGTGTTGTACGTGTTAGCCAACTCCAACTCAGTCTATAGTGTACCGAGTACGACTCCGACTAAGTCCATATTCCATATTATAAATTGCAATGGATATTGGCCTGCAGTAGTAGGAGTACAATTTGGTTATTAAACAACAAGAAGTGAAACATTGACTGTCACATGAGTCACTTTTGGTTGGTAGGTTAATTACTAGTACAGTTCGACTTCATGCAAAAAGTCATCAACATCAACACAAAAAACAGCAATCACTCTGAGTCTGCATACAACGCATGCCAACATTACCGGTCTGGCTCTTCTCTTTGGCTGTCAAATGTCTAATTCTTTCTGACAGGTGTGTGTTTTTTTTTTTTACACAGCCAGTGGCCTCATATTACTCCACATTCATTTTGAGTGTTAGTCGCCGTTTCGGTTTTCTTACTCAACGGACGCAGTTGAAGTTGGTTCACATGGTCAGTGCTGTGAGATGGGCCGCAGCCTGGGTAGCGGTCAATGGTCAATTGAGTTTGCAGAAATGTGACATGTCAGCAAGTTTCTTCGAAGAGTCTCTTGTCTTTCTCTGCCAAGTACCTTCTGTTCCAACATTGATGAGCTTTTATGCCTGCCGGGGCGGTAGCCTAGTTCTGACAGTGATGAGTTTCGGCTGGGAAACAAAAGGAGGATAGCTATAGTCACGCTCTATTTCTTCTGGAGGGACTGTTAGAGACAACATTTCTTGTACTATTCTCCATCCAATGTCTGCTTGAGGGAAATGTATTTAGGGCGAGTCAGGAAGATGGAGCAGGACTCTGAGGAGTGGGCAGTGAAATGCACAGAGTTGACACTCCAATAGCTAAAAAAATAAATAAATAGAAGACGGTGGTGATGGATTTGTTGCGATTTGATTTGAAGCAGCAAAAGACAGATGCACACAAATAAAGGAAGTTAGAAAGTAACAATTTGAAAGCCTTGTCAGGGAAGAGGAGCTCGTCTGCAAACTCTGGTGGTTCGGACAGAAGTAGGTCATGTAACCCACTACTTACGTCAAAGTCTCTCTCCTCTTCCTGCTGTGATACACGTATATTGTGGTCCGGTGGAATAAAGTGCTGATTCATTTTGATCATGGTGAACGTCTCCACGCTTTTGGGTGAGAGAACGGTCCTTTTCAAAGTTACAATGGCACCAGCAGCACTGAAAACACTCTCAGAAGAGACACTTGCGACAGGGGAAGCCAGATACTTTATTGCCAGCCTGCTGAGCACTGTCCATTGGCTTCTATTCCCATACCAATACACCAATGGGTTTCGATCCATGAAGACCTCTGTTGGGTGATCCAGATAGGTCTGGACCGTCCGCTCAATGCTCAGAGGTGCTCCGATGTGCTTGGCCTCTTTTGCCTTTGCATCAGCACTGGACTTACCATACCCCTGCCGTAGAAACCAATCAGTTGCCGATTGTAGTGTGGCTGATCCTCTTCTTGCTGTTGTTGATGTTTTTGGTAGTGTTGGTGTCGGTGCATGCTGGGAGGCAAATGCACTGCCCTTAGGCTCTGAAGTAGAACTTGACTCTGGAATTTGCCCGGTAGTACTTGTTCTGGCCTGGGGCAGGGGGCCTCTAATTACCAGCCGCTTGTTTTCAAAGTCAATGGCTTGCTCAGCTATCAAAGTTTTGTACTTGGCAAAACCCCCTTCTGAAGAAGGAATTACTGCCTTACTGTTCAGAAATACTTTGTACCGTGCATCCAAAATTGTGGCAGTAATGTATTGTGGATGTGACAATGTTATCCTTGTATTTTCAGATAAGCGAACCGCTAAGGATTCCGCCAAATAATGTGCGTCTTGTTTGTCATCCACACCTGCGTACGTTTCAGACACCTCCTTCAGCTGTTGCTCTAGCATGTGCAAGAATGGGATAGCTTAGCCCATAGTACAGTCCTCCCTGCTGACTTCACATGTGAAGACCTCAAAAGGAAGTAGCATCTCTGTCAGGCATTTAACGAGGTCCCATTGGCCCATCTCAACGGTCATGCCTCTCACAGTAGGATCACCTAATCTTCGCATGACATAAGCATTGAGTGGTATGTACTGCTCAAACAGATGGTCAAGCATGTAATAAGTTGAATTCCAATGTGTTGGCACCTCCTGGATGAGTGCTTTGACTGGCATTTTATGCACATGTTGAATGACCCTCAGCTGTTTCCGGGCTTTAAAAGAATGGCTGAAATGTGTGCATATTCTTCTGCAGGTGACCAGTAAGTTGCTGTCTTTGTATTCATTTTCCAGAAAGTCTTGAACAACAATGTTAATGCAGTGTGCCAAACACGGGACCCTGAAATAGCCACCATCTTTCATGGCCTTAACTACATTACTGCCATTGTCCGTGGCAACAAAACCAATGTTAAGCCCTCTTGGGCGCAGCCACTCAAAGACCTTGCTGTTAAACTCATCCAAAATGTTTGCAGCAGTATGAGATTTCTCCATGGCAAACATGGCTACAGTTACATGTTTGCGATCGGCATGAAAAATCTCAGCAGCGTCAACACCAGAAGATATCTATTCTCTAACCCCCACGAAAGAGATCCAGTGTGCGGTGATGCACATGTAATCAGTGGATTGGCAACTGGTCCACATGTCTGTTGTCAGGTGGATACTCTGAACAGCACTCTGCTTCAAGGAGTTTCCAAGCAATTCCAGCACGTCGCGATGTAGTGCTGGAACAGCAGCTCTGGCAAAGTAGTAGCGGCTGGGAACCTGCTATTTTTGGCAGATGCGGTCACAAATTCCAGAAAACCCACCCCTTCAACAAATGAAAAAGGGAGAAGGTCCAGTGCTAACATTTTAACAAGCTTCGCATTGTACAAACGTAATATTGGGTGGTTGCGTTCGTTCTGCCCCTCCCCCCCTAAACATGCTGAGAATGGTGGGCTGCATGTTTTTTTCTTTTTCTGAGGCTCAACGACGCACTTTTTTTCATTGCGGTACTCCTTGCTGTCTCCGGCTGACTTTTACTCTTGTGCGCCACTGAGATGTTGCTGAAGATGCGGGCGCCGATAACACTGCACTGCTGGGGACAGGGCTACTTTGTGTACCACTACCAGAGAGAATGTCTCCCTGTCCTTCCTCTCCCACCGTGATCGGATCTTATTCTTCTACTCGTTTATCCCCACCAACACCAATGGTTGTAGTTTTTATGCCGCGAAGGTTGTCCTCCCAGTTGATCAAGTGGTGTTTTTTCAGATGGGTTATTTGGCCTCCGGTACCATAGTTTGTACCAAGCTTACCCCGACTACCAGAGGTATTACAAATGGAGCATATAGCAATGTTCTCCTCCTTTTCGTTAACCGTAAACAAGTCCCAAACTGTGGAGCCTAACTTTTGCCTCCTGCTGGAGGTGCCAAATCCAAAGCTGGATGAACTGGAGGGTATGCGTTGAATTTGACTGTGCTATACCGCTACCTACTTCGACTGAGGTGGTGGTTGTGCTGGATGTAGGTCGCTGCCGGGCCTTTGCTAATGCAAATATGGAAGCTGTAGGTCGTGTTGGTGTTACCTGTGTTGGAGGTATGCGTGCAACATCCCTCACAGCGATTTTGGATAGGGTAATAATGTTGATCTCCATCTCCTCGGGCCGGGAGTGATGTTCGAGATGACTGGCTGATCATCATCATCCTGCTGTTCTACATCAACCTCCATCAGTGTTAGGCTTTCTGGAACCTTCCTTTTCCCTAGCCGACTCTTGGGACGTGTCTCTCTCTCAGACTCAGTTTGTGGCTTCCAAGTGGCATCTAGATCATCAGAAGGGGGGCTTGGCGAAGAACTTGATGGACTAACCCTCCTTTTCCTGGCTGGGGATTTGGAAGACAATGGATCTTCTGAATGAGTGGCTTCCTCTTCTTCCACTGCATGAGGCTCAACTTCCTGAACTGCCCCTATTTCGGGAGGAACAACAACTACTATTGTGGGCGGTAGTTGCGGCTGTTGTTGACTACTTATCTGCTGTGTTTCCTCCTGCGTTGATTGGTTACTACTTTGAGAGCGATAAGTTTAGCTCAGGCTCAGCATCACTGATTTCCACCATTAGGCTGGCTACCTCTTCTACACTCATGTGCTTGGGCCTGGGTTGGGCCCACTGATGCGGAGGTGTTGCCCCCAGCTTGCCCCCCGGACACTGCTACTGCAGGCATCATTTTTGGTTTCCCAAAAACGTTTTTGGGTGGCACACCAAACTTAAGTGTCACTTTCTTCCATTCCTTCTTCTCAATAGCAACTTTCTTGGTACTGGAGGACCTGGTACCTACTTTCTTCGGGCCATCTTCTTCAGATGTCAGTAGCACTCAGTCAGTTGCACAAGTTGCAGAGATGTTTGGTCAGGTCACTCACACGTCACAGGAAAAGGAACAAAGAGGGGAGTAGAGAGGTACCACTCAGCGAGTGGTGGAGGTGGATACTTCCTCCCAGTCAAGCGTACATAAACATAGGGATCCACCCATGGGTATAGTATGTCAGGAACCTACCGTTTACACAATATGTATCCCACAGTCGTGGAGAATACACATCAGTAGTTTAAATACCCCTCACACACCAAAAGGGCCCTTGGTGTCATGCTTCATCATAGGGTTCTTCCCGCCCCTCTACGGGACGGGGCGTGCTACGACCTACGTTTGCGTGGGAGCACTGTTATTACTGAGACGGCTTTGTGTGATGCAAGGGTGTGAGAGGAAGGGTCAGGAGTGGATGGAAAAGTGAATTAAAAAATACCTGGCTCTCTGGTCTAAGGAAAATTTATTCTGCTGTTTGAGCTGGTATTAATAAAAGGTGAGGGGGAGGAGGGTGTATGCCTCAATGAGCTATGCCTCCTAGTGGTGTCGACATGTTTCGAAGCTTCCCCATGCTTCTTCGTCAGGACCTTAAGGATCCCTTCCTAAAACTCACAGTGATGTGTAAAAAAGAATAATAGTGAATGAATTAATGAAAAAAGGAAGTAAATAACCTCCACACAGTAGTAATGCCTCAATAGGTCTTACATAATCCTATTGACCTAAAGGAACAAACATGAAGGGGAGATAAAAAGACATTAGTCACGTGGGAAGATGAACAATCCATTGTGTGAGAATAGTGATCTGAAAAGGAAGTGAAAAATAATTTCCTCTTAACGCTATCCATAACGTTACCACGTGATCTGAGGTGAAGGCACTGTGTGACAAATTGACACAAACATCAGACGTTACATACAGAAAACATAAAACACACGCTCTATTCAGAATGGAACCGCATTCCTGTGATCCCGCAATATTCAAGGGGTTTATCCATGCCAGTAGAACATATCAAAAACACAACATACTTGCTGTAAAGAGATAAAAAAAACCTCATGAGCTCATGGACCGAGTGGTGGAAGTGCCACAATAGGCTACCTATATGATGGAAAGAACGGGAGAGAAAAATGTAGCCCACTGGTCACACAAAAGACACTGCCATGATTAACAATACCTATACCAGCCGGCTGTGCGGTACTTACGACTACATGGAACAATGTCCTGCCAAATGAACCACCCGGTCGGCTCCGTCGATGGAACTGTGCTGGAGGGAACGGGGTTTAAATATCTACATCAATTACGGTTAGCGCGCCAAAGAAGGTGACTCGACCAATGGGAGAAGACCCGCTAGCTCTGCGTGTGAGGACCCGGAAGTAAACCGGTCGGGTCGCAGTGATAGACTTACAGAGCCCAGAGCGAATGGTAAAGGCCTCAAGGGTATAGGTGTCTGATGCGTATGCCTGCGCGTAATGGTTAGTAGATTAAAACTCATGTGGAGGCAAAATAAAAATACGGATAATGAAAATATTGTGGCGCCGACTGAAGAAAAATTAAGATCTGTGCCTAATAAATATTGTGAGGCTACAAGTAAAATAACGCCAGCTCGGGGGAGTAATTAACCCAGGACCCGATGATTAAGTGATCATGCACAACCTCCTAAATGGGTGAGGATACCGGTAAAGAGCAAGGTGTAAAAATGGCTCAAAGAATAACAAAGGGGCAGCCAGTAGCTAATGCACCCCTCACCTAAAATCGGCGAGGGGCTGCTGAAGTGAGGGGCTCACAGATACTGTAAGCAGGGAAAACCAGGTAAGGTGCAAGATATGCATGATGGTTAAAAAACAACCACCAAGGGGGCAGATGGAGGTACAGGCCCACTTCACCATGGTAAAGGAAAGGAAAAAGTTGCTAAGGTTATAAACTCATTGCTGATATATGATCAGTTAGTAGTCAGAATATTCAAACATGGAATTGGTTCCATGGTATTTCATCATTTAATCCAAAAATATGGGTCCCCAGGCGGAAAACCCAACGCTGTTCTTTTTCTAGGAGGCCATGTTCGCTGCCCAATTGTTCAACCACTGTCCACTGTAGATCATCAATGCCATGGCCACAGGAGATATAGTGGCTGGACATTTTGGTAGTAATCCTCCCACATCTGACATTGCTGCGATGTTCACCAACACGTATCTTGATCGGTCTGGTGGTCATCCCCACATATTTAAGACCGCATGGGCAGGTGATTAAGTAGACCACATTTTTGCTATTGCAATTAGTGAAGCTTCTCTGGTCCCATTCATCGCCATTACGGAATGTAATATGTTTGCTTCTTTTTGTGAGGTGGCATGTACTACAATTGCCACAGGGGTGATGACCCTGTACTGGTGGTAGCAGACCTTCAATTCTGGGCCGGGATTTTCTTAGGTCTAGTGTGGACAAGCATGTCTCTAAGGTTCCGACCCCTTTTGTGTGCAAACATTGGTTTAGTGATGTTCAAGCCACAACTGTTGAGAAGTCGCCAATGTTTATTCACTATCTTAGTGATTCTGTTGGAATGTGTGTTGTAAGTGGTAACACAGATAGGTCTCTCATCAGCCAGGGAGACCACTTTATCTTCCAAGAGGGCTTCTCTGTTATTCCTTGCTCTCTTGAGGGCTTTATCAATGACGTTCACAGGGTAGTTCCGCTTGATCAGTTTTAGGCGTAGTTCAGATGCTTGTTTTTTTAACTCATTTACTTCCGTACAGTTTCTCCGACGACGGAGGAACTGACCATATGGTAAGTTTACCCTTAGGTGACGGGGGTGGAAACTATCGAACAGGAGTAAACAGTTCTTCGCCGTTGCCTTGAAATGTGTAGTGGTTTTTAGTCTCCCCTGTTCCGGGTAGATATTGAGGTCCAAGAATACCAAATTGTGAACCGATACTGTATGTGTACATTTCAGAAATGTGTTCTGTTGGTTAAGCCACAGCATAAATGCCTCAGTTGAGTCTGTGTCACCTTCCCATATGACCAGGACATAGTCTATATATCTTTTCCAGACTTTGATGTGTGGGAGGAAGGGGTTCGTCGTGTGCAAAATTCTGTTCGTTTCCAGATGGTGTACGTAGAGACCTGCTAAACTTGGAGCGAAGGTACTCCCCATGCTGGTACCAAGTCGTTGTTCATATAGGTCATCAGCATACATGAAAACGTTACGGGTGAGTGCCAAAGATACACATTCCATCACTAGATTGCGTGGTGTCTGATATTCCCATGGAGCTGAGAACAGTACCTCCTCCATAATGAGCAGTGTTTCATCATGAGGGAGGCTAGTATACAGGCTCTCCACATCAAGTCCCATAAGCAAATTCTTAGTAGGGTCAAAGTCAATATCCTGCAACACTTGCAGAACATTCTTGGTGTCTCGTAGACAAGTGCTGGTGCCTTGAACCAAGGGTCGAAGGAAGGCGTCTGGGAAACTGGACAGTGGTTCTAAGATGGAGTTTACGCCAGAGACAATGGGTCTACCAGGGGGAGAGGCCAGGTTCTTATGAATCTTAGGTATAGTATAGAAGTAAGGGATCCTGGGATTAGTATTGACCAGAAATTCAGCCTCCTTCTTAGAGATCCAATCATTTGCTAATGCTTCCTCCACCATCGTGACGATTCTGATCCTGATTGACTCAGTAGGATCAACCTGTAGGATGCCATAATTTCTGCGATCGTCTAGGAGTTTCCTACACTCGTTGTCATAGTTTACTGTTGTTTGTAACACAATGGCTCCCCTCTTGTCTGCGGGTTTGATTGTGATGTCCTGGTTCATGGATAATTAATGTATTGCCTCCTTTTCCTCCCTTGATGTATTCTGAAAGATGTTATTGTTCACTGTCGAGATACCCTGTATTTCTCCCATCACGGCTTTCTCAAAAGCAAGGATTTCCACCGGTAGTGTGGAGTTGGGGGGGTACAAATGTGGATTTATTGCGGAGACCTGTGTCCTTTCTAATCGTCTCAGCGGTGGGAAGGTTATTGAAAAACACTTTCAACTTCAATTTGCGAATGAACTCTGTGACCTCCGTGAGGATCTTAAATTTGTCAAACCGATTGGTGGGTACAAAGCCCAGTCCTCTCTCAAGAACCTTGCTTTGTGTCGGTGTAAGGGCCAAGTCGGTAAGATTGACCACTAGGTTTACTTCCGACTCGTTGACGGTTGAGGGGGCATGTTGTTGGTTATGCTCCTGGTTGACACTCTTGGGGTCTCAGTCTCTGGTGCGGACCAATGGACGTTGTACCCCCCTCTGTTCCGGGCCCTTCGTGGTCCCTGGCGTGCCCCTAAAAAAGTTTGTGGGGTATAGTTGTAATCGAATTCTTGTGGAGGAGGTATCCACTGTGGAAAAGGTCCCCCCATCATGGGTGGACCATATGCATACGGGGGATATGAGGGAGGTCCTTGGTAGCCATTCCATCTACCGCCCCTTGGGTAAAAAGGGCGTTGATTGTAATTGTCCCTCCCTCTATTATACCGTTTGCCACTGCCTCTGCTAGAATTCGAGTTATCTGAGCCAGTATCAGAGGAGTCTCCATCATAGTTCTGATCTTGATTTTTTGGAACATAATCGTCTCGTGTATAGGGGTACACTCGTTCATGACTGAACCGTGCAGTGTCCTTCTTAAGTTTATTGTACTTGCTTTGTTTTAATGTCATTTCAAAATCGGTTAGTTCCTGGTTGAGTTCCTCCAGGCGTTTTTTGAGGACACTCTGGGATATATAGGCCTTCAGACGGACTTCTAGGTTCAGAATCTCAACCTTTAACTCTTGTGTTAGTCTGGTGGCTGTTTTTATGATCAGGACTAACCAATCCCGAGTGCAATGCCATGAAATCAATGACCAGTCGCGTTTGAAAGTCTTATCCTGTTGAAAGATAAAGGGTTCGTTACGGACTATCAAGCCCTGGGGTGCTGCATTTGCCCGTAAGTACTCAGTCATCAGTAACCCATGCAGAGCAGTTCTGATCTGGTTTCTCCTTAGATTTGCTAATTCATCCCAATCAGCATTGTTGGGACCAGTGTCGGTATTACTTAACCCTTCGACAGGGTTAATAGCAGCCAAAATCCTTTCCACTTCGTCTTCTGCGAAGGTCAATCCCATGTTATCTGCCATCTCGGTACCTTGTGAGATGCAGTTGTAGTGTTACTGAATAGAGAGGGTGTGTCCGTCTACAAATGTTACGTGCCTAATGTCGGTGAAGTGGTAGTCTAAAGAACCAGTTTGTGTCACAGGGGTAGATAGCCTCTGGTCTATGAGGTGAATAGCCTCAGGTAGGGAAAAACCACGGTGCTATTAATGAAAGCACTGGTGCCAGAAATACTGGAAATAAGAGAGACAAAAAACTCCCACAGCTGCACGCTGTCTATCATAGGAAAAGGAACAAAAAGGGGAGTAGAGAGGTACCACTCAGCGAGTGGTGGAGGTGGTAACTTCCTCCCAGTCAAGCGTACATAAACATAGGGATCCACCCACAGGTATAGTATGTCAGGAACCTTCCGTTTATACAATATGTATCCCACAGTCGTGGAGAATACACATCAGTAGTTTAAATACCCCTCACACACCAAAAGGGCCCTTGGTGTCATGCTTCATCATAGGGGTCTTCCCGCCCCTCTACGGGACGGGGCGTGCTACGACCTACGTTTGCGTGGGAGCACTGTTATTACTGAGACGGCTATGTGTGATGCAAGGGTGTGAGAGGAAGGGTCAGGAGTGGATGGAAAAGTGAATTAAAAAATACCTGGCTCTCTGGTCTAAGGAAAATGTATTCTGCCGTTTGAGCTGGTATTAATAAAAGGTGAGGGGGAGGAGGGTGTATGCCTCAATGAGCTATGCCTCCTAGTGGTGTCGACATGTGTCGAAGCTTCCCCATGCTTCTTCGTCAGGACCTTAAGGATCCCTTCCTAAAACTCACAGTGATGTGTAAAAAAGAATAATGAATGAATTAATGAAAAAAGGAAGTAAATAACCTCCACACAGTAGTAATGCCTCAATAGGTCTTACATAATCCTATTGATCTAAAGGAACAAACATAAAGGGGAGATAAAAAGACATTAGTCACGTGGGAAGATGAACAATCCATCGTGTGAGAATAGTGATCTGAAAAGGAAGTGAAAAATAATTTCCTCTTAATGCTATCCATAACGTTACCACGTGATCTGAGGTGAAGGCACTGTGTGTCACTATTCTTTTTTACACATCACTGTGAGGAAGGGATCCTTAAGGTCCTGACGAAGAAGCATGGGGAAGCTTCGAAACATGTCGACACCACTAGGAGGCATAGCTCATTGAGGCATACACCCTCCTCCCCCTCACCTTTTATTAATACCAGCTCAAACGGCAGAATAAATTTTCCTTAGACCAGAGAGCCAGGTATTTTTTTATTCACTTTTCCATCCACTCCTGACCCTTCCTCTCACACCCTTGCATCACACAAAGCCGTCTCAGTAATAACAGTGCTCCCACGCAAACGTAGGTCGTAGCACGCCCCGTCCCGTAGAGGGGCGGGAAGACCCCTATGATGAAGCATGACACCAAGGGCCTTTTTGGTGTGTGAGGGGTATTTAAACTACTGATGTGTATTCTCCACGACTGTGGGATACATATTGTGTAAACGGGAGGTTCCTGACATACTATACCCGTGGGTGGATCCCTATGTTTATGTACACTCACACGTCACGTCGTGTACAGCAGCAGGACGTCTGTCTGGCAGCACAACGGGCGATGATGACACCTCCTCCTCTGTCTTTTGTACACCTAAAAGCAAAAAAGTCAGAAGAACATCAGTCAAAACATAGTACAATCAAAATTAAACTAATATATTAATATATAACTTCTTAGCGTGTGGTGGTCACAATTATTAAATCTTAGTAACTCCGTGAACAGTGTAGCCATTTAGGAGACTTTGACAACAAGGCCGGGTCTTTCCTGGTGTACTGTGTAACTGTATACTTAGAAAGAATAAGAATAGCAAAGAACAAAAACAAAAATGTAGTGTAGCCTGTTGGGCCTAAATTTGTGCATCACGTGGGATGGATGCAGCATCAGGGAGCTGCAGCTGGCAATGGGGATGGATTTGGAAGCAGTAAGACAAGAGGAACAATGGAAAGATACGAAGGCCTATGTGGCAAAAACAGCACACTACCAACTACCACCAAAAAATGGCCCCCAGCCACATGGTCACTCGCTGGCACGGCAAACAATGAACTCAAGCAGGCCTATATGGCCAGATGAAGGATGCCTGATAAACACAGCTTTAATGCAAAAAATTAACTCCACATGGCTAAAAACAGGTTGGAAAGTTACACACCAATCACAACAACAACACACACACATGCAAAAAAGGCATTTATTTAACACACAAAAAGTGAAATATACCCCAGAAAAAAACCCCACATTTTGCAATTCAATCCAATGCCATCCATGCCCTAAATGAAATGCAACAGACACCATAGAAACAGTTGTTTAATGCACCCACGAGTACCTCTGGGCCTACTGGCTGAAAAGGTCTAAAACATCCAAAAAGTGAACCCCCCCCCAAAATTAAACACATTTCACAATTCAATCCAATGCCATCCATGCCCTAAAAGATGTTTAAATTCAACAGACAACACAAAAACAGTTGGTTCATGCACCCATGATGATTGGTGAGTACCTCTGGGCCTACTGGCAGGCTAGGCCATAAGCTTGGAGGCCTATGTCAAAAAGCACAGTGGCTGGTCACACACAATGGCCACCACCACATGGCCAGGCCACCCACAACAACAAGAAAAGGAAGACAAGACAGACAATGCAGGCCTATGGCAAAAGCACAATGCCTGGTTTCACAAAATGGCCGCCACACATGGTCAGGCCAGCCACAATAACAAGAAAGTGAAGACAAAGGACAGGACTAGGAAGTTGGAGACTCTGGGGAACTTCCTTCATCTTAAAAAATTGTAAAAGAAAAAAATGACTCCTTGCTCAAAAAACCTACAGCCAAATGACAACTTGAGGAGTTTTTTTTTTAGCAAAATTTACAAAATCACAATTTTTGAGAAGGTTTTATGCTGCTCGAGAGATATTCTTTGTCAGATTGCAAATTCTGCGTGTTCGGCATCGCTATATTTACAAAAAGTCATTATCGCGTGCGCAAACACGCATATTGAGCACGCGAAGAAGACCAAGTGCAAGTCTGCGTTGTCGCACAGTGCGAAGTTGCCAAAACTGCACGAGCTGAACACCTAGGGTTACCTACTGGCTGAAAAGGCCTATTTATTTAACACACGCCAAAAAACTGAAATTCCACCCCAAAAACCACATTTTGCAATTCAATCCAAATGCCATCCATGCCATAAATGTTATTAAAATTCAACAGACATCACAGAAACAGTTTTTATACACCCAAGATGACTACCTCTGGGCCTACTGGCAGACTAGGCCACAAACTTGGGAGTGAAGACTATGGCAAAAGCAAGCACACTGCCTAACTCCACAAAATGGCCGCCACCCATATGGTCAGGCCACCCACAATAACAAGAAAGTGAAGACAGACAACAAATGCAGACCTATGGCAAAAGCAGTGCACACAGCCTGGGAGTCTCCACAAAATGGCCAGCCACCCAAAACAATAAGAAATGGAAGACAGACAATGCAAGCCTATGGCAAAAGCACACTGCCTGCCTTCACAAAATGGCCACCACCTACATGGCCAGGCCACAACAACAACAAGCATAAGCCAAGGGGAACAAAGAAAAGACATGCAGGCCTATATGGAAAAAGCAGCACACTACTAAACTACCACCACAAAATGGCCCCATGCCACATGGTCACTCACAGTCACAACAGGCCATGGAAAACAAACTCAAGCAGGCCTATATGACCAGACAAAGGAGGCCTGCTAAATAACACAGCTTTAATACAAAAATGCAAAAACGAATATCAACAGGAAAGGTTGGAAAGTTACACAGCAAGCACACACACACAGGTATTTATTTATTAACACACACCCAAAAAGTGAAATCCACCCCAACCACATTTAGCAATTTAATCCACTGCCATCCATGCCGTACATGATGTTTACCATAGAAACATGCACCCATGGGTACCTCTGGGCCTATTGGCTGAAATTTCAAAGAAAAACAACTAGGCCCCTACTGAAACTACAGGCCACCCAAAACAATACATTTTAAAAGCGATGAAAATCCCCAAAAAATGTAGATACAAACAAGCCCCAATCAAACTAACAAGTACATCAATTCTCCAACTTACTTGCAAAATCTCAAATCCAAAAGTCCTCCAATCCAATCCAATGATATGATGCAGCAGACAGACACAAAAGGTGAACCTTCCAGCTCCAAATCCAAATGAAAGTGAACAGCACATGGACAAAGCACTGAAGAGCCTACTGGACAGGAACAGGAAGATGGAGTATCAGGGGCACTTCCTTCCTCTTGAGAAAAAAAAAGTAAAATAGAAAAAGGACTCCCTGCACAACAAACTACAGCCAAATCACAATCGGAGGAGTTTTTTTGAGCAAAATGATCATTTTAGAGAAGGTTTTATGAGCTTGAGAGATATTCTTCACCAGATTGTAGTTTCTGCGTGTTCGGGTTCGCGATCTTACCAAGAGTGCCGCCGGAAGTCAGATCGTGCGTCTGAAGGACATTTTGCGTTCGCACACTCACGGGATCGTGCGGACGGATTCCAAATCTCGTGGCGCACGCGAACGGATAGAAAATCGAGTCGGCGAACGCAGAATCACGGTAAATTGTTACCGCGCACGAGAACGCATATTGAGCGCGCGAAGAAAAACAGCTACGCTACGTCGCAGATTGCGTAGTATTCGGTAACTACGCGTTCTACACGAATAGCGAAGTTACCAAAACTCCGCAAACTCTGCGAGCGGAGCATAGTTCACCGCCCAGGGCTAGTTTTTAACCTCCCATACTTCTCTGAATGGTGCCTCATTTGTTAACACTTTCTAAACAACTGTAGCACGCACATTAGGACATAGATAAATAGATTTGTTTGCCAGCCAAGTGGCAGCGTACCCTTCTCATTTCATTTGTTTTAGGATATGGTAGACCAGTAGCAATTAAGCCAGATGATAAGTTGAGAGAGACAGGGTTATGCTACAGTTAATGGGAATCATCAAAACTATGAATAGCATAATTACCAGCTTCATTTTAGCCAATTCCTACCAGTTCAGCAATAGTGAAGTTGAGACTCTTATGCTCAAACGTACGTTCGTACAAATTTAGAAGTCTCAAAAAATGCCCTAATTTCATTCATCTTTCCATCTTACTTTCCAGTTGCGCATCCTGTCTGCCCTGCTACTCATTTCATTACCAATATAAATGCATCCTACTGCCGGCGAGGCAACAGAGTGGCCCTCATGTCAGACAACATCTGGCTTTAGCTTTACGATGTCAAAGCACCACTGGACCAATTGTCCTTGTGGAAGCGGACAACACAGTAGGATGAAATATCAGAAGTTATGCAGTAGGTTACTATCTGTATTCATGACTGCAAGGCAAATAGGAGGGGAAATGGTAAAGGACTCTGAACCACTCTAAGCACTGGGGCCTTTTTGAAAGTGGGACGGAGATACAAAAACATAGATTATCCTCAACAACAATCCATCTGGAGTATCAGAGTCCAACATACAGAGTGCACGGGAAGAGGGTAAATGAGCTTCCATCCGTGAGAATGTAACTCTATTGTTCTAAAGTTAGATAGTGCATTTCAGCCTTAAAGACAGCAATTTCCTTGAATGGAACATTGCTAGCACCAGGATCTAAAGCAGGCTTTAGTAGCGTTGGAGGCAGTTAGTCTTTTATTAACTATCAGGACCAACACAATCTGATCCATATTACTTCCATCTTGACAGAAATTCTAATCAGCAAAAGGCTCCAACTATAAGGTAGTGAGGACATTCTGATGCTGTGAACGTCTTTTTAATGCCTAAAGGAATGATTGCGAGTTTTACTTACCATATAAATTGGTAAAATGATGCCGGAAGACATTTTATTTTCTTCAGTCTCGGCAATGCAGAGGAACTCTGTAGTGAAACACTGGCCCTGCTGGTCATTCAGTATAATCTGCAGACGGAAAAGTCCACTGTTAGCACATTTAGTATAAGCAATCCAAAAAATCTGGATTTTTATAAAGGGTAACCAGATCAATACTATGGAGTCTGTATTATTGTGAAAATCAACAGCGCATTAGAAAATCAAATCTCAATTTGCGTTTTTAACCTCCCATACTTCTCTGAATGATGCCTCATTTGCTAACACTCTCTAAACAACTGTAGCATGTACATTAGGACATAGATAAATTGATTTTTTTGACAGCCAAGTGGCATCGTACCCTTCTCACTTCATTTGTTTTAGGATATGGTACACCAGTAGCAATTAAGCCAGCTGATAAATTGAGAGAGGAAGGGTTATGCTGCAGTTAATGGGAATCATAAAAACCATGAATAGCATAATTACCATCTTCATTTTAGCCAATTCCTACCAGTTCAGCCATAGTGAAGTTGAGACTCTTATGCTCAAACGTACGTTCACACATTTAGAAGTCTCAAAAAATGCCCTAATTTCTTTCATCTTTCCATCTTACTTTACAGTTGGGCATCCTGTCTACCCTGCTACTCATTTCATTACCAATATAAATGCATCCTACTGCTTGCGAGGCAACAGAGTGGCTCTCATGTCAGAAAACAGCTTGCTTTAGCTTTATGATGTCAGATTGCTAGACAACAGAGTGGCCCTCATGTCACACACCATCTTACTATAAGCATTCCAAAAAATCTTTCTTGATTTTTATAAAGGGTAACCAGTTCAATACTATGGAGTCTGTATTATAGTGAAAATATATTTTTTTTCCTACAGTCTCGGCAATGCAGAGGAACTCTGTGAAACACTGCTCCTGCTGGTCATTCAGTATAATCTGCAGATGGAAAAGCACCACTGGACCAATAGTCCTGGTTGAAGGTGACCACACAGAAAGGTGAGGTATCCACAATTATGCAGTAGGTTACTATCTATATTCATGACTGCAAGGCAAGGAGGTGGAATGGCAAAGGACTCTCAACCATTCAAAGCACCGCCGGCTATTTGAAAGTGTGATGGAGATACAAAAACATAGGTTATCCTCAACAACAACCCATCTTGAGTATCGAAGCCCAACATACAGAGTGCAGGGGAAGTGTTTCAATGAACTTCTTTCCGTAATAAAAGATGACTATCGTTCAAAAGTAAGATAGTACATTCCAGCCTCAAAGGCAACTATTTCCTCAGATGGAATATTGCTAGCACCAGAATCTAAAGCAGCGTTTAGTAGCCTTGGAGGCAGGCAGTCTGATTAACTATCAGACCAACTCAATGTGATCCATATTACTTGCATCTCAAAAAATTATATTCACACACTGGCCCCCACTAGAAGGCAGTGAGGACATTCACAGGTCGTGAATGTCTTTTGAATGCCCAAACGAATGATTGTGAGTTTTACTTACCATATAACTTGGTAAAATGATGCTGCATGCTGTTTTTTTTCTTCCCTTCAGTCTCGACAATGCAGAGAAAATCTGTTGTGAAACACTGCCACTGTTGGTCATTCAGTATAATCTGCAGAAGGAAAAGTCCACTGTTAGCGTATTTACTATAAATTAAAATCTCAATTTGTGTTTTGAACCTCTCATACTTCTCTGAATCGCATGCCTCATATGTTAACATTCTCTAAACAACTGTAGCACTGAAATTAGGACATACATAAATAGATATTTTTCCAGCCAAGAGGTAGCCGGTCGCCTGCTGGCATGCTTGACCAGGCCGGAGTCTCAAGGGACGCCAATTACACAGATTTGGACTTAAACAGATATATCCATATATGACCCTTGAAGTGATTAACAGATTATTTTGGGATATTATGAGAAGCTGGATACCGCATCCCCGGGCCGAGCTCAGGTCCTTTCTGAGCCTGCTGTGGCTCCAAACAGTAGATGTACAGGTGGAAGAGGCATTTGGTGGACCTGTGGCGTTGCAGGAGGTCCGAGAGGCCATTGCCTGGATGGTCTCCCTATGGAGATGTACGGGAAATACGCATCCAAGTTGGCACCTCACTTAGTGACTTTGTATGCTGAGTCTTTACGACTTGGTCACTTACCCGAAACCACTCAGAATGCCATGATGATCCCAGCCCCTAAGACGACAGCCTCAGGCGCCGGATTAGTGGACTACAGACCCCTCTCCATGATTAATATAGATTTCAAAATACTTGTTAAAGTTTTAGGATTTAGACTACTGTCATACATGAAGACCCTGATACACGCTGAGGTGTGGGTGAAATGGGTACAACAGTTATATAAGTGCCGTACGGCACAGATTTAGATGGACCAAAGTATATCTTCACAATAAAAGATAACACGTGGTACCAGTCAGGGTTGCCCCGATTGCCACTCTTATTCTCCCTGGCAATAGTGCCATTGGTGGTGTTGTTTCATTAGGGAGGGGACGGTATGGGGTGGACAGTTGATGGGAGAACACACATCTCCCTATATGCAGATCTCTTGATCTATTTAAGCAATGCTGAATGGGGCTCAGATACCGCCATGCGGCTTTTAGATGGTTTTGCGGTACTGTCGGGTCTATTGGCCAATAAAGAAAAAGTCCCATCTGTTTCCGGTGGCTGGCCCCTTGCCCAGACCCCTAGGCCTACTGGTTAACCTTAACTGGACATCCAACACATTCATATATTTGGGCATTCAGGTCTTCCACTTGTTGGACAACCTGAGGGAGGGCAATCTAGATAGATCATTAAGGTCACTCAGGTTCAATGTTTTTTTTTGGCGTACACATAGGCTCCCCATAATGGCTAGGATTTCCCCGACCAAAATGGACATGCTGTCCAGAATGTTATATTTCTTTGCTGACTTACTAGTACCAATGCAGCAGGGTGATTCCAACAACTAGATTCTCTACTGTGGGACCTGATTTTGGGTGATTTGGGGGCTGGGCAGCAAGGAACCAGAAACACAACAAGTACTGCACTCACCGATTACCCTGGGTTCGGCTGGGCATCAAATTAAATGGTTCTATGCCTCACTCCCTTACCCAGCTACGGGCCTTGTGGGACAAATGGTAATTGATCTTTGACAGAGAATTAACTGATATGGAATGGGGTAAAGTGCTGACACCTCCTAAGAAGATCTTGCACAACACGGGTCTGAAATATATTCAATTCAACTTTATACACATGGCATGTGACACCCCACTGCGTATTCACTGCTCATAGTGGGGAACCAAGATGTTACCTGAGATACAGTCAAACCAGTGCGGATTTCATACATATGATTTGGGGTTGCAAGAAATTACACACTTATTGGGCAGAAGTGATAACTAAGATTAATGCCACACTCTGGCGCACACTTGCACTAACAGTGGGAAACTGTCTGCTAGGGCTCTTCCCCCACCCACCCAAATGTAAAGATGGGTATACATTTATTGACCTGGCTTTGATAATTGCCAAAAGAAGGATAGCTGTAATGTGGAAAACTGCCAGTGGACCACAAATGTTTGGAACCGGGATGTGGTTACCTGGGCTGATGCAGAGAGTAGGGCTCTGCAAAGAGAGGAGGCGAAAAAGCAGAGATCACACCCAATTGCAGAACAATGGGAAAATATACCATTTACGTGGGAACATCCTAGCCACCCTAACAGTGCAGATGAAAATAGCAAGGACACAACAGACTAAAATTATAATGGATAATAGCGACTGCCCTAGACTAGATCTAAAAAATATGAAAAGAGATTATAGCCCCTTTTTGAGAAATAAAGTTAGGGCCCCACAGACCGGTTACGACCAAACCCAGACAAAGGTACTCTAATACTAGCCAGGTACCAGGAAGCCCCCTCGCCCCAGAGTTGGACCTCTCAAATATATATGTATATCCCTCTCCTGCGCTAGTTTAGTTTTAAGTTGGTTAACTGCCAGTTTAAAGGCACGCAGAAGGCAATACAACATTCCCTGCCCAAACGTAGTAGCCTTACAAGGGATAATCCCACAATGTATATGGGGCTAGAACATACCAGAACTACACACAATGCACTGCTGGGGCACAAAGGGGGGCATAGTTTCCCCATATAGGAACCCAAACCAGTACAAGTAGGCTGTTTGGTTTTAGGTTTAAACCTATAATAAGTGATAAACCCCACCGAAAGGAAAATAGCCAAATGCAAACACTAGAAAAACACCTTTACAACCACAAACTAAGTGCTATTTAAAGAAAAGAAAAGATGAGCGAAATATTCATTTTTAGTTCTTCATGAAGGGGCCAATACAATGCAACTTTGTTATACAAGGCAGCAGCGAGAAAGGTTGGGCTAACATTCTGCTTGAGTTTTGTGGTTTAGGAATATCACTAAAATATTGTTTCTTCTTCCATCTTCTTCCATCTTTTTTCAGTTTTGTGGTCTTTGGTGTAAAGATTCACTGTTTAGAAGCATGTTTTAGGTCTTATTTAGTTCTTTTATAAACTGTGGAGCATCAGGAAATATCAAAATCATATTTATTATTTTGGCTACATTTTATTTCACCGATAGGTAAAATGGCTGGTTTCATAAGAATCTCTCAATATATACCATAAACATTTACCCACAGACTTCCTCACTGGAAGAAGCCAAAGGATCAGACTACCGCCCTTCCTTTCCGCCCCTACCAATATCACCTGCGGAGTACCACAGGGGTCATCTCTGAGCCCGACCCTCTTCAACATCTACATGCCCCCCTCACATACATCGTCTGACAACATGGCCTCAACATAGTATCCTACGCTGATGACACCCAGCTCATCCTCTCCCTTACCAAAGACCCGAACAACTCAACTTCCAGAGAGGAATGCAAGAAGTGGGAGTCTGGATGACCAACAGCTGCCTAATACTCAACCCCGAGAAAACAGAAGACCTCATCCTTGGAACACCCCTTCAACATGGGACAACACCTGGTGGTCCACCGCCCTCAGAAGCCCACCTACCCACTCGGACCACGCCAAGAACCTCAGCATTGTACTCAACTCATCACTCACCATGAACCAACAGGTCAACGTCGTCACCTCCAGCTGTTTTAACACCCTCCGCATCCTCCGAAAGACCTTCAAAAGGATCCCCCCCGAATTGAGAAAAACAGTCAGCCACGCACTCATCACCAGCAAACTCGACTGTGGCAATTCACTCTATGCAGGCATCAACAAGTCCCTACTCCACAAACAATACAAAACACCGCGGCCAGACTCGTCCACGGCATCTCCCGGCATGAACACAAGAGTCAACACCTGCGGCAACTCCACTGGCTCCCCGTAGGGAAGAGAGTCACCTTCAAAATCCTCACTCACGCCTACAAGTGCCTGCACAACAACGGACCCAAATACCTCAATGACAGAATTAACTTCCACGCACCCAAAAGAAACCTGCGATCATACAACTTCGTACTGGCTGAAACCCTGCGGATCCACAGAGCCAGATCAGGTGGAAGATCGTTCTCTCACATCACAGGCAAGACCTGGAACGAGCTACTGGCAGACATCAGACGCTCCCTCTCCCTGATCACCTTCAAAAAATGCCCTCAAGACCTGGCTCTTCGGCTGAACGGAGCCCCCCCCCCCACACCCCAGCGCCTTGAGACCCCTTACGGGTGAGTAGCGCGCTTACAATTCCTTGATTGATTGACAGAGAATGGGTGAAATCTTTTGATACATCAGCCCCCTTTCCTAGCGAATCATTGATTGTAGATGAATTGCCAAACACTCCAGGCTTTAAACATTCAATGTGAGGTGTAGGGACAGGTATATGTGAAAAGAGTTATGTCACCAAGCATCTGAGATAGTGGTGAAAACATGACTCCAGACCTTTGGTAAATATGGAACATAGTGTCACTAGGAATGCTGCTGCAAAATAATTTCTTACCAAGTTCAATAAAGGTTGGAGTGATATTGTTTGGATTTGCAGTAATTCAGCAACTTGTATGAAAAAGTTGTATGATGATCGGTCAAAATCGGTACCTGAAGTGCTTACCTGTAAGAGATCTTTGTCACTTGCTAGATGGTATGCTGAAAGCATCTTTAAAATCTTCAGAGTTAATGAAGAATGCCATTGACTTTGTAGTCCAATCAGGGGCACTGTTTCGGTATGCCCAGGAACTAAAGTGCTAATATATCTCAGTTTGTGCTTTGTGTGGCATCAAAGAAAGAGGCATCCTATCTGTCATTTAGCAAGTGGTTCTCAGTCCCAGAGGCTGTGAATGCTTTATTATCCATGCGGCGACCGTTTACAGAATTTTTGCTTAGTAATGATGCCAAAGGCAAGAAATGTGATGATCTTTGGTCACATATTGATAGTGATGTGAAAAAAGTAGTCTACTGCATGCTTAGGTTTTTACAGGAATACATGACTGATGTAGTAGACCATTAAAATACTAGAGTCTGAAAACACCCTTGTCTACCAATTGTTCAGCGTAATTGGTGTAGATGTGAAACATCTCCTTGAGAGTAGGCTGAGGGACACTTTTAGTGACTTTGGCAACATGCTGTATGTTAAAATTCTTGCCACTTGGTAAGCAAAGAAATGTGGAGGAGCAATTCAGGAAATGTTATTTTACAGTCTATGGGAAATGGCTTACGATGATGCATAGAAATGTCCCTTCCCCGACCATGGCATTTGAAGTTAATAAAGCCTCACTGAGGTAATCTGCACAAGTTCTAGATCCCTTCTGAATTTTCTCAAGATTTTGAAAAGTACTGCTTCATTATTAACTGCTTCAATAACTGAGGGCATATTCGCCCAATTCAACGCATATGTTGCAGAACATGTCCTAGAGAATCACAATCTCCAGGTGCACCAGTATCGGCATGGAAAGCTAGGTCATTGGCCAGAGTTAGTAAATTGTGTACTGGCTGTTTTGGCGTTGCCCGTCTCAAGTGCCAATGTTGGGGGCCGTTTCACAGATAGGCATTTACATAGAAAGGAAAGAGCAAGCGCGCATGACCATAGACTCACTAAAGACGCATTGTATGGTGTACTATAATAAGTTTGATTTGTGAAAATGTATTTGATCTCATATACCCTGTACACACGCTGTCTATACACATGCACTATCAATGCAGAAAGCAGGCAATAATTAAAAGCAAAACATTCCTTAAACACTGGAAAAACATGTTATTTTTAATGACGCAAAAATGTGTAACCACTGTTTTTAAGGTATTGAAAACACTGAAAAAAGCCAACCAGAATTGACCAAAAATAGAAACTGAAAACAGGAAAGCCCAACTATAAGTAATCCCCTTGTAATTACTGGATTACCAATTACATAGTGTAAAACCTCCAGTGATGTATGACCTATATTGTAAAGAGAAATCAGTAATATGCAAATAAGAAAAATGCCGATAAAGATTCGTTTGAAAATAAAGCATGGACATATCAGCCCTGTCACAATAGAGTTTGAGGCGGTTAACATGCATCACCCTTTTTGGGGACCTTATGGTGCCCAGATCTACCAAGTAGGTGACCTCAATCTTCTTTTCTGGGACAGGGTAAGGGCCACTCCATTTGTCCTGGAGGGCCCTTTGTGCCACTGGCTTCAAAACCCACATCTTTTGCTCTGGTCGGATTTCTCCCAGTAAAGCTTTTTGGTCATACCAGAGCTTTTGGAGCTCCTGGCTGGCCTCAAGGTGTTTGGATGCTTTCTGCATGTACTCTGCCATCCTGGAACAAAGGCCTAGTACAGAGTCCACCACATCTTGCTTTGGTACATGATGGGGTCTCTACCATCCTAACCTCACAATTGAGAGCAGTCCCCTTACAGGTTGGCCAAACAGGAGTTCTAAGGGTGAAAACCCCACCCCCTTCTGAGGCACCTCTTTGTAGGCAAAAAGCAGGCAGGGCAACAGAACATCCTATCTCCTTTTAGTTTTTCAGGAAGCCCCATTATCAGGCCTTTCAATGACGTGTTGGATCTTTCAACAAGGCCATTAGTTTGTGGGTGGTAAGGTGTTGTGAACTTGTACATCACTCCACGCTCATCCCACATGTGTTTCATGTAGCAAACATTAAGTTGGTACATCTGTCTGATACTATCTGCTTAGAAAACCCTACCCTTCTAAAGACACCAGTGAGGGCCTTGGCTACCACAGGGGCTGTAGTAGTCCTAAGGGGAATGGCTCAAGGATACCTAGTCGCATGATTCAGTACTACTAGTATAAACTTGTTTTCTGAGGCTGTGGGAGGGTCATGTGGACCCATTATAACCACTCCTACCCTCTCAAAGGTACCCCAACCACTGGTAGTGTAAGTAAGGGGGGCTTTAGGTAGCCTCCAGTCTTGCCACTGTCTTGACAGGTGACACAGGAGGTTACTAACTCCTTCAGTTTTTGGGACATCTGGGGCCAATAAAAATGGGTGAGCAACTTTCCCAAGTTTTGGTCTGACCTAGATGCCCAGCTAGGGAGATGTCGAGTGCTAAAGTGAGTAGAACTCCCTATACAGCTGAGGCACTACCACTCTCCTAGTGGCCCCATGTTTGGAGTTTCTGGCCTCTGTGTACAGGAGTCCATTCTCACAAAAGACTTTGTGGGAGCCACTGACATCTCCCTGCTCCTCTGCAGAATCTTGCCATCTTAGGCCTTCAAGTATGGGGCAGATATGGTGCCCCAGGTACAGCTGGTCCATGGAGGCTCACCCTGGTCCCAAGAGCTCAACCTGGTAATGTTTAAGCTCCATGGGCTCAGTTCTTTCGGGCTGACCAGTCGTCTCCATGAGGAGAGGGGTCCCGATCTTTTTTGCTGTATGGACATCTTCCTACCTTTCCTCTTGGAAGGTGGGGGCTGTCATTTCAGGCTCCAGTCCTCCATTCTCACCCTGTGCTAGGCACTGTGCTCTTGTTTTCACACACACTATTTCAGGGATTTGCAGCGTGGCTGGGTATTTTCCACCTCAGCCCATGCTGAGGTCACCAGATCATTTCCAAGCAGACAGGCGGCAGTGAGCTGTGGAGCAACCACTACCTGTTTCAGGCCTGCAACCCCCTCCGTCTAATATCACCAAAGCCATGGCATGGTTAGTGGTGACACTTTCAGTATTGGTAACCGGATAGGTTTTTCTAGTTAGGTATTGCTCTGGGGAAACCAGTGCGTCTCATCACATTGACACTGGCACCCGTTTTCGTTTTCCTCAGGACTTCTATATTAGTCCCATTCACTTAGGGGTACTGCAGGTATTTCTTTAAATTAGGGGGCCAGATAGCCAAAGTGGCCAACTCTCCCTCCCCTTCAGAAACTAAAACAGTCTCAATGTGGATCCGGATTTGCTCTGGGCACACTATTGATCCCATCTGGAGATTTGCCATACCAGTAGGTATTGGGGGGAGAACTAGGAGTTGGTTTGTTGGGATAGACAGCATCTCCAGTTTGAAGTCCCTTCTTGTTACAGTGGAAACACCAAGCCTTTGCAGCATCAAAATCTTCCCCCTTGTACCTACTTGTGGGCTGGGAAGAGTTCCTGGGCACACACCTCACCAGGATTTTGGGGGCCTTTAGAAGACTTGTGTTTTATCTTTGGATTTCTTACCCTCTTTTCCCTTGGGAGGCTTTGTGACCCCTTTCTTTTGGTCACCCCCAGTGGTTGTCTTGGTTACCCTTGCCTTGACCCAGTGGTCCGTCTTCTTTACTAATTCTTGGGGAGAAATTGGATTTAGGTCTACCAGATGCTGATGCAACTTTTTATTGATGCAGTTACTTAAAATATGTTCCTTCATAAACAAATTATAAAGACCATCATAATCTCTTACTTTACTCCTAGTCAAGCAGCCACCTAGTGTCTTTACTGAGTAGTCTACAAATTCCACCCAGGACTGACTGATTTCTGAGCCCCCTAAACTTAATTCTACACTTCTCAGTCGGGAGTCCAAGTTCTTCAATCAGGGGCCCTTCGTGAGTCCATAGGACTCTTCTGTCCCACTAATGGTCAGAAGTGCGTCTCTGCACTTACCAGAGAATAGTTCATACAGGAATTCCCCCAGTGAGATTTCCTCACTTTTCTGGCATCACAAGCCCTCTCAAAGGCAGTGCACCACTTGGTGACATCACCATCCTCAAATTTAGGGACAATCCCTTTGAGGATTTTAGGATCATAGGATCCTTCTTTTTCTAAACATTTTTTAAATTGCTGCCACCATTGATGGGTCCTATGCCCACCTCTGCTCTCTCTTTTTGTAGAGCTAGGAGCCTAGTCTAGGTCTAGTATTTTGGTCATCCTTACTAAAAGGAGATTCTCCTCAGTGAGGTTGTACTCACTCTCTGGTATGGAGTTGGCCAGAACTCAGTAGGAGCCAGCCCCTGTACCTCTTTGGTGTAGAGGGTAGGACACAACATTCTCTGCCTCCCTAACTAGTTGTGGTTGTTGGTCTAAGACTACATCATCCTCACTACTTTCCCCATTTTCCCCATTTTCCTGAAGGTCTCCACCTTCTTCTGTGGGGTGGTCCCTTGTATGCCCTGCCAGAAACTCCTGGAGTTGTACCCTGGTTGGACCCAGCTCTTATTTGTTTAGCTTTACAGAGAAGCCTTTACTCTCGCACCAGTAGGTTGGAGTAAGGGGTGAGGTCAAGATCCTCAGCCATATTCCCTGAATGGCTCATTTTTCTAAAGTAGGCTTCCTTTTTGGAAGACCAACACTAACAGTTCTAGATTCTTCCCCCCTAACTTCAATGACTTTTACTGTTCTAAAAAGCACCACAGGGAGTAAAAGGCCCCAACAAGACTTTTAGTGTTTTGGACAAAATAGTCAATTCAAAAACTGTTTTTTTACTAAAGACAATTTTTGAATTGTCTTGTGATCAGAGGTTGACTAAGTTAGTCCAATAAAAGCAAGGTGTGAAGAAGTGTAAAGCAGCTTGTTTTACCAGAATGAAGTCTTATAGTATAGATTAAGTGAAAAAGCCACGCAAAGTATTTATACAAATATGTATTTATTATAATATACTCACTAACACGTATAGATATCGCCTACCTGGAGATTAACACATACACAATACTTTGCATAGAAATACAGTAAATAGCACAAAATACACAGTGGGCCGGGGGGGGGGGGGGGGGAGGCACCAAACCATATACTAAGAAAGTGGTATAAGAACCACAACTTGGATCAAGACAAGGTCAAGAGGATGTAGAAGTGCTGGGGACTCAATTAACCACCCGAGGTGATTGACTAGGAATCCCACGGGAACCGTGAGTTATGTGGGAACACTACCATGTGCGCCGTACAAATCAACATGTAAGTCACGGTTGGAATTTTAAAGATTAAGAACCCTTCCCAGTGGACCTTGAAGAAACCCTGTGGAGGACAGAAGGTTGGAGAGCCACCCCACCTATGGCTGCCCTAGTACTCATGTTACCTACACCAGGGAAGCCAGATGCACAGGTATGAGGTGGTGTCAGAAACCACCGAACGCAATGGAAGACTTCAGGAAAGTGCCGCTGCTGAAGGAGAAAGTGTCCAGTGGAATCCGAAGGTGGGTTCAAGTTGAGGTACCTGCTATCAGAGGGGACAGAGTCTATGTCACTCAGGAGTGACCAGGCGATCCGGAAGACTAATACCCACCAATGTCGGGAGTTGCAGGAGAGCCGACTGTGCACTGGACTCTGTAGCTGTGAGGACCAGGCGATGCTGAGGAAGACCAGCAGCCATGTATGAGCGGTCCCATGCCGGATGTCGAGTGCTGAGGGGTCGGGGTCTGGCGGGTGCACCAACAAGCCTTGGCAAATACAACCAATGTAGAAGTCGAAGAAGGTGTAATGTCAGGACTAGCAAGGTCCAGTGGATTCACCACAAGCAGGGGAGCTAGGGCAGACCCCCAGCAATCGGTCGAGCCCAAAGGAAACAAAAGGTGATCCTCAAATGGACTCACAGGCCGAAGGCATTTGGGTCAACAGAGGACCTGAAGCAGCTCACCAAAAGATGCAGGCCACGATGCACAACAATGCTGTGTAGCTGAAGATTCTGGTCACTAGAGATGCTCGAGATGGTGGCTACTTGGAGCCCAAAGATCTTCTTGGAAGGAAGCTAACAAGCCTTTGCAACTGTGAGTTGACGCGGTGCACACAGGTTCAGCTATTGCAGCCCCCACAAGGGATACTGGCCTCAAACTTGGTGAGAGGGCAGGACTCGAGAGTTGTGGAGAACCACCACCTGTGTTGCAGAACCTTACAGAGTTCGGAGGAGCTCAGGATCAGCAGTCCAGTCAACTTAGTTGTAGTGCCTGAAAATGCAGGGGAGTGACTCCTTCACTTCAAGTGAGATTCCTTCAGGTGTCTTTGATGCCAACAGGCCTTGGAAGGTTCCGTTATAGTGCACAGATGTAGCATCAGACTGGAAGGGGAATGAAGTCGAGCCCAAATGAAGTCCAGCGTACCCAGATGGAAGAAGAAGTGGTGTCTGATCTGAATCTTGTCCCAAGGCGAATCTTGGGACCCAGCCACAGGTAAGCCCTAAAGTACCCCAAGGAAAGGGTTGGGACAATTCAGGGGACCCTCGCAGGGGATGGTCTGGAAAGGGGGGAGGTTACCCCCATGTCCTTTGTCCAGTCACGTGCCAGAGCAGGAGCAAAAGGCTCCGAGAGCTGGTTTGAACTGAACTATGCATGGGGACAACAAATGTGCTCCTCATGCAGACTGAGTGGGACTGGCAAGCGCACCCACCCTGCCCCAATACTCTAAATCCTGTCTGGGAGGTGATCACACCTCCTTGTGACAGAATGCCTTCCCCTGCTCGAGCTTGGCTTAGCAGCAGGAGGGCAGAATCGTGTCTCTGGTCAGCAGCAACCATTTTGTGCTGTCTGGGTCTAGAAAGCTGGCACAGGGAACACAGAGCCTAATGGAGGGCTTTTACAGTGCTTGGAATCATACCTCCCACACAGTTTACAGTGTGGAGATATGATTCCAACATGTTTGATAACAAACATGTTAGGATTAATTGCAGCCAGTTTCGAGATGGTCATCACGTAATTACACGGTGCCCCTCTATATAGTATATGGCTGTATCACTTGCAACACGGGTGAATGGACTCCGTAGGCTGTAGGGGTGTCCTGCTCATGCAGGGGCATCCTCACACTTTGAACGAAGCACCTGCTATAGGGGTGACATAGGTTTTAAGTTCAATGCCCCTTAGATATGGTACACATTTATCTTTAGTAAGCGATGCTAGCACCGTCTTACACAGGCTGCACTGACAGACCTGTAGTTCCATTTTGAGTCGTCTCCCATGGGTTGTATAATACATTCTTCAGCCCTTGGGGGACCTCTGGGGTACCCAAGTACTATATACTAGGGACTGAAAAGGGTACCCAGTATCCAATCTGGGTTGTACCCAAGTACTGAACACAACAATTTAAGGGAGAACGCAGATAGACTGGGGTCCTGATTAGCAGGATCCCAGTCAGACTAGTCAATAACAGCTTAGCACCAGGTAAAAATTAAAGGGTAACCATAAAAGCAGATCTTTCTCTCCTATACAAGGCTTTACATCTCACGGCCGATCCACCAATGCAGGAAGCTGGCTCTGCATATACTATACCAAAGAAAGGTATAGTGTGCACAGAGTCCAGGGAGTCCCCAGAGTTATAACAGAGGCTAAATTAGGTAAGTACTAACAGCTCTCTTTGTGGTAGTGTGGCAAGCAGGTAGGCTTATCCAGAGGGTGTCACACTCAGACAGAATCCAGACAAATTAGTAAAGTATGAAAAAGGTATACTTCTGTGGTATTTTAGAATCAAGCAGGACTTGGCACAGGTGAGTAAAATATGCTTTCACATGCAAGACTGTTCAAGGAAATGCAGTTGTACTTGAAATTACAATTGATACAGGATTGTGGATGTTTTAGAAGCAGTTTAAATGTCACAGTAATTACTCTTGGATTAAGTTTGGTTTACTTTGAGTACAGGAGGTGGTATGCTTTGATACCACACCTTAGGATCCCTAAATACAAGGGGAGTATGACTTTTTAAACTTTGCAATATAATTCTTTTTTCTTCATATGATATAGTTCAACACTTCGACATTTTTAGGTCCAAAATCTCTTTACATGGTTTCCTATGGTGAAAAAGTGTTTGCGGTTTCACAGTTAAGTACACGACTTACGAGGTTGAGCTTTGAGAGCTAGTGACAGTGTACCCGTCTCACTTAAATTCTTTTAGGTTATGGTACACCAATAGCAATTAAGCCAGCTGATAAGTTGAGAGAGGAAGTATCATTCTAGACTCAGTGGGAATAATACAAATTATGAATAACACATTCTAACACCTTCATTTTCACAAATTCCATGCAGTTAAAGCAAAAGCAAAGTTGAGAATATTATAATCAACCATACAAATGTATGTCTCAAATAGTTCCCTAACTTCTTTCATCTCGCCATCCCAGTCTTCAGTAGGGCACCTGTCCACACTGCTACCCATGTCAACACCAGGATAAATGCATCCTATTGCTTGCTAGGCCATTTACTAGCCCTCACATCATTGGGCATCCAGCTGTAGCTTCAGGATGTCAGGGTACCACTTGACCAATTGTCCTGGGTGAAGATGACACACAAGGATGAGATATCAGCAGTTATGCACTAGGTTGCTACTGATCATTAGGACTACAAAGCAAGAAGGTGCAATAGTAAAGTACTCTGAACCAATTAAAGCATTGGAGCCTTTTTCAAAGTGAGATGGAGTTAGAAAAACCCAGAGCATCTTCAACAACAATTCATCTTGAATACCAGAGTCTCACAAACAGAGTACAGGGAAACTGGTTAAATGAGCTTCCCTACAAAAGAAAGTCAATTGCTCTAACTTAAAACAATACATTCCAACCTCAAAGGCAGTAATTTCCTCTGATAACATATTGCTAGCACAAGTATCTAAAGCAGGCCTTCTCAGCCTTGGAGGGAGTCAAAGTCTTTGAATAACTATCATGAGCACCATAATGTAATGCATATTACTAACGTTTTGACAGAAACTATATTCACGTGGAGGACTCCATTATAAATTAGTGATGACCTTCAGATGCTGTGAACTTCTTTTAATGATGAACAAAATCATTAAATGTGAGTTTTACTTACCCTATACATTGATGTAACATATGTGGAATATGTGTGGACTTGTTATTTTCTTTTACGCTCAGCAACAGAGAGATTCTTTTATGCAACACTGCCACTGCGGCTCATTCAATATATTCTGCAGATGGAAAAATCCACTGTTAGTGCATTTACCATTATTAGCACTTGAATATTTTGACAGGGCATTGCCTATATCCTGATGATGCTCAAATCCCACTCAAATGTCACAAAGCCCACACCTCCACTCCGCCAGACAACCCTCATGGTTGCCCGTGAGCTACCCTCACTGCCGACCCAACTCCTTTCAACAGCATAGCACACAGGCCGAAAAGATGGGCCACTGGAATGTCTGAGAGAAGCAATGGATTGCTAAAACCTAAGACTTAACATTCACCCAACAAAATTACATCTCCAAGATACCGGTGATTACTAGATTTGGGAGAAACATCAAACCCTCAAAATATTGCCTAATACCCAACCAACCACATCATGATCCCCCTGGCTCCTCTCAACCCAAAAGCCTTACAGCAGCAGCAGAATCAACTGCATCCTAAAAAACTGCAGATCAGTCACTAAATATGCAAAAGATCTAGCTGAAGCCATCTTAAACCATGACATTGACATTGCACTCATTACCAAAACATGGCTAAATGACTCCTCCTATCCTTGACCTACTATTTCCCCCGGGTTTCTCCTCAATCAAGAAAGACAGGGAAACTAGCATTGCTGTTATCCACAAGATGAACATCCACATTAAAGAAACAGACACCTATGCCTACCCCACATTTGAACATCTCAGCATAAACTTAAAAATAAAGAAAAACAAAACTACAAAATGCCACATACTCTATCACCCACAAAGGCAACACATCCTTCTTCAGAACACCTATCGGAACTAGTTCTGCACAACTCACTTTCAAACGGCAACCTATTCATAGGCGACCTCAACCTTCACTGAAATGATGAAAACAATACTCTCATATTAACCCTAAACGATCTCTGCCTCCCACCTTCAACAGCTCAGAGTTGAACTCAAAAAACGAAAACCACATTGTCGAAGAAAAAACTGCTTTCTTCCGCGCAGCGCCAGGTAAAGCTAAGACCGCACCAAAGAACTGTTCACCATCATTAAACAACAAACCTAAAAAACAGTAAAATCAAATTCCCATGTCTCCAAAGAACATTGCGATAACCTATCCAAGTTTTTCAAGGATAAAATCTCGAAAATCAAACTCCATTGACCATCACACTCTGCCATCCTCTGGTAACCCCGCCCCTCAGAAGGGAGAAACCCAACGCACCACAGCTCTCTCTGAACTCACCAAGGGCAGCCTCTCACCTGGAGTGCTCTGGATATTACACAAAAGAAATGGAGGCCATTTAACACACTCAGAGGATCCATCTCAAAGAGGATTATAGATACCAAGTCCTCACCTCACAGATCCCTCGTTTGGCCTCCCTGACTTAAAGCCTCAACCATGCCCTTACCCCTTTATGAACCAAAATAATAAACAGCTCTCTGAGTCCTGGCTGATGCCCGATTGCCTTAAACTAGGACAAGTTATTCCCCTGCTGTAGAAACCAGGTGCAGTCTCCGGAAGACCTAAACAACTACAACCTCCCTTTCCTAGCACAAATACTCACACAACACAATGAAGTGAGTTAAGAAGATTATTAACATCATTAGGTTTTAGAAAAGGATGTAGCATGGAAACAGCCCTTCTGAACAAAGTGGATGGCATTCACAAGTCACTGCACTCTGATAGATGCTGCCTACTTATCCTCCTAGACCTATAAGCAGCCTTGGACACAGTTGATAAAAAAACTTCTTCTAGAATCACTCCAAAATCTTATCAGAATAGATGGTCTGATACTGTAATGGTTCACCACCTATCTCTGTTACCGCTCTCAGCCAATAAAAAAACAAAATCGTCCTAAGACTAGTCCACCATAACCTGGAGTGTACCCCAAGGGTCGAACCTTCCACCTACACTTTTCAATGTATACATGGAACCCCTCACCACCATTCTCAAACAAGCTAAAATACTTTATCACCTCTATGCGGACAACAGCTGGGTCTACCTAGCAATATTCTCACTAGAAGATGTTTGATGACTAAACTCAACTCTCGTGAATGTCCAACATTGGCTCTCAGTCAACCACCTGAACCTCAACCAAGACAAGACAGAAATCTTACTCCTATCCAGCAATGGTCTGACCTCCCAGGTCCAAGAGAGGATAAACTCCATAGACATGCAGAACTGCAAACTGACACTTTCCAAATCAGTCAACTCTTTTGGGGTTTCCCTTTACCCAAGCCTGAACATGAACCAAAGAAAAGAATAAAGCTAAGAGTGCATTTTACAACCTACTACTCCTACACAATCTAGCTAGTACTCCCCTCCCCCCCCAAATGATCTAAAAAAAACCACACACAAGAGATTGTAGTCTAGACTAGACTATGGGAATGCCATTTTCACTGACTCTTTGAAATCACACCTAGCCCCCCCCAAGAGCCACACTTAATGTAGCAGCAAGGATGGTCACTGGAGCAAAAAGCCTTGATCACATCTCCCCCTCCCTAAAAAATATGAAATGGCTCTCGATTGAAGCCCACTGCTGTTTCAAAACGGTGTACCTCACCCACACTGGGAAACCAGCTTACCTTGCAGCCAAACTCTAAGGCTGGCCTGTCAAGGAACCTAAGAAACACAAACACTCTGCTCCTCATCCTACCCCCCCCAAAAAAACAAAAAAAAGCACTCATGCACGCCTTCCTCAGGCAATGCCCCCAAAATATGGAACTCTCTCCCTGTGCATGAGAGGATGAACACCTCCAATTTGGACTTCAAAAGACAGCAAAAGATCTTCTCAACAGACACTTCAACCCTTCAGACACCAACACCTAATCTCTCCTCAATGTTTTTCCTTCATATTTTGGCTTTCCCTTCTCCTCCCACAAACTAGGGTGACCAGACCTGCAATGAACATCTATATTGTAATATTTTTGTTCTCCAATCATGGTCTTGGTTATATAATCTTTATCTCTGTCTGTAAAGCACTCCGTTACCCCAGGCTCTTGTCAGCGCTATAAAAAGCTCTTTAAATATAAAAATAAGGCAATACAAGAAAAACATGTTGTTCATAAAACTCTAAGTGATTAATATTATGGAGTTGGTAATACTGTGATAATCCACAGCTCACTAGAGATTCAAATCTCAATTTGTGTTTGACCTAGCATACATCTCGCAATTCCATGCTTCAGTTGCTACCACTCTCTACACAACCATAGCACCTATATTAGGACATAGTTAAAAAGATATAATTGAGAGCCACGCAGCATAATGAAGTTTAGAAATAAAACAATCTAATATTTTCATTTTCAAAAAGTCCTAACAATTAAGTAAAAAGTAAAGTCGAGAATGGTATGATCAATCACACCTTGAACACAAATGTATAAGTCACAAATGGTACCCTCATTTCTTTAATCTTGCCATTTTAGTCTTCAATTGGGAGTCCCGTCTACCATGTTACCCATTTCAATACTAAGATACAAGTATCCTATTGCTTTGTGGTCAGTTGATTAGCCCTCATGTCAATGACATCCTGCTGTAGCTTTATGAGGTCAGGGCATCACTTGACCAATTTTCCTGAGTGATGATGAGGACCGGAGTATTAGAGATCAGCAGCTATGCACTAAGTTACTACCTGGAATTATGACTGCAAGACAAGTAGAATGTGCAATGGGAAAGTACTCGGAACCATTCAAAACATCGGGCCTTTTTCAAAGTGGGATGGAGTTAAAAAAAAGTAAATGTATCCTTAACAACAATCTATCTTGAGTACTAGAGTCCCAGAGTCCTACAAAGAATTAAGGGCAACAGGTTAAATGAGCTTCCCTGATGGTGTTAAAACCCTTACTGTATTGGATTTGAATCCGGTGTACTAATTAATTAAGTCATATCAAGGAGGGCTTTTAGGGATGTCATTTTGGCCAATGGATGTAGCGGTGCTCAAAAAGGGATGGATCGATTTGCGTTTAAGAAAATTCTGGAGTGAGTCACAGTCCATCCAGACAGGGGATGGTGCCCATGTCAAAATAAATGGCGAAAGAGAAAAACATTAGGCGTAGGGACCATTTTTCCCCTCGCTAGGGAGTTTAACAAGTGCCTTTCTGCTTCATAAATCTTTGTGCAAGGCCAAGGAATTCCTGGATTTTATCCACCCCAGCATGTGCTCTGTCCCTGTACCCCCAATTTAGGTATGAGTCTCACCTTGTAGCAGCCTTTACTGTCAAATGGAGGAAGATGAACACGGGATCCGACTGCTGTTTTTATTGCAAAAATGCATGTGAAAGTGATGAGCATGTTCTGTTTTTCTGTCCCCTCTATGTAAAACCAAGGTCCAAATGGATGGTTCCTATGTGCAGATCCCTTAGCCTATCAACTTCATGAGAAGCATATAGAGTATGTAAAAGCAACACCTTCTCGATTGTGGCCTTTTCAAAAAATGTCCACACAGCATGGGTAAGTAGAGGTAAAGTGCTAGCCCCTGTATACAATTATGCTCCATAAGTCCTTTCTGCTTTTATGTGATTGAAATTGTAGGATTCATTTTTAATGCAAATTATTTACATATTTTTTATTTTAATTGTTTAAGACCGCAATGGTTTTAAAATGTTTTTAAGGCTGTATATTTTGATGATGAAACTTAATGTTTCAAACTATCGGTAGGTAGCTGCCTCTGTTCTACCACTAGGTATTTATACCGTGCACAGAGTTCAGGGGCTCCCAAAAAGTGTACCAGGCTGAATGTAAAACCCAAAGTGCTCCAATAGTGGTAGTGTGGGGGCGAGCAGCCTTTGGCCCAACACAGAGGAGTGAAGACATTTATTGCACAACATTGACCAATAATGGACAAGACTCAAAAAGGGAACCCTCACCAATTTTATAAAAATGGACTGTTTGTAATTTATTTTGAGACCAAGATCTTCAAAATAAGGTAAGTGGGTTTTCAATTAAAAATACTTTTCACTAACGCAATTTTTGAACAGTTCAATGTTATCATATGGAATAAAATAATAATGGGTTTAGCAGGCAAGTACAACACTTACAATTCCAGTCTCCAGGCCCAAAGGTCAGCTAGGAGCAAGGGGCAGGCGAATACCAAATCTGCACCACCAGCAACAGAGGAGCAGCTGGGTGAAGAGGTCAAAATCTCAGTTCGGCACTATGTATTTCAATGGAGACTGGGTATGCTCACAGCCACACTGCTTGAAGGCAAGTCAATTGGTTGCAGGGGCCAAGCTTTGGGGTTAGGACCAGCACAAGGGGCACAAAGAAGCATCTAACCTACATTACGAGCGGCATAGGTGCAGCCGGGTGCAACTTCAGCGTCGGGTGCCCTATGCTTTTCAACGAGGATTTTGTTTTCAGCAAACAGGCTGGAAGCGTTGCACTGGAGGTTGCAGGAGAGAAACCAATGGCAGCAGAGGCAAATAGAAATGTAGGGGGTCGTAGGGGCACAGTTGGTTCAGCTACTCAAGGCCCAGTAGCTTCGGGTGCAGTGATGCCTTTTGATGTCAGTCTTCTTATTTGATTCACCGAGGTCAGGCAGAGCCTTTGGAGTCACACTGCAGGAGCCATTGTGGAGGCCAGGAGAGGTCTGCCAATGCTGTATTGAGTTCAGAATCACTGGGGAGACTTTACTCGACGGGTGAGCTACTCCCGACTCGGGCCGTGGGCATCGGGTGCAGAGTGGGCAGGACTCGTGATTCCAGTTTGGGTGCAGGAGTCCTTGGAGTTTATATCTTCTGGGCATGTCTGCAGTCCACGGGAGATTGGAGTCCTTTCCGGAGGTTAAGAGGTTGCTAGCTGCAAGACAGGTTGCAGGTTCATCGAAGCCGAAGGCAGGGCCGTTTGGGCTGGAGGCAAGGCAGTTCTCATCAGGCTTCTCTCCGGGATGTCTTCTTTTTTCTTAGGTCATTGCAGATCTGAATTCTATGTCTTGGGGGCCCACCTAAATTCGGGGCGGTTTAGGGGAGTAGCAGGTAGGGTCAATGGACACCTTACCTGGGGTGACTACACACTCAATTATGCCACCCTTCTGTGGGAGTGGGCATTGACCTAGTCCTTATGGGAAGGGTCTTCCCATCGTCAAGACAGTGGGGACTGAAAGATGTGCTTCACCTCACCCCCCCACCTTAGGGGTTGAGTTTTCAGAGGTAGGCACACCACCTATTCTTCTAAGTTTTCCTGCCCATTTTCCCTCCCTTAGTGGGGGTGTAAATCGGAGGGCTGCAGTCTGCTGGTAACAGAAGAGGCTGGGGGTTGCATTACAAAGGCGTCAGCCCATTGAAGCTTCCCCTTTGAGGACTGGCTTACTTGGGGTGGGGGTAGGGGGGTAAGGTGTGACACCTCTGCTCAGGATGTGAATCATTTCTGGTCCCAGAGAGAAGGTGTTCTCCACTGAGTTGTTCAGAAACATGTATGCACAGCAGGCTGCCTAAAGCAAGTCAGTGTCCACCTCAGGGTTGGTAGGTTTTCAGGAGGCATCTCTGTGGTGCCCTCTTATTACCTGGTGTAATAAATCTCACACTGGCATCAGTAAGGATTTATTATAAGGAATCATTTGGTACCAAACACTCCTGGTTTCAGCAAAGTCATTACAGTGCTGGGGAAATCAAGTTTTCCAGTTTCCAGCCCATTTACTCCTTCTGGCTTCCCTGGTACTCGCAGTATTTAAGAACTGACTTCAGTATTATAGGGGCATATCTACTCGTGTAGATAGGCCCTACCTGGGGTATAGTGCACACTGCCTTAGGGCTGTAAGGCCTGCTAGAGGGGTGTCTTATCTAGACCTTCAGGCAGTGCTGGCTGGCATGGCAGCCAGACAGGGTGCCATATCCACTGTCATTTTTCACATCACAGGGCATGCCACTTTCAAGGGCAGAGGAATGGTTCTAGTGAGGGGGTCCCAGGAGACCCTCTTCAGGTACCAGGCCCTGGGTACAGTTCACTTGGGACTTACATGGGACAGAAGTACCAATTGTGGGTAGGTTTTAGGAAAGAAGCATTGGCACAGGGGACCTAATTGGCAGGAACCCTGTGCACTGCAATCAAAACATCAAAATCAGGCAAAAAGTGGGGGCTAACCATGCCAAAAGAGGCACTTCAATAATTAAAACTTTATTCGGCTTTTGTAGTAAAAATACATACAAATACAGAGGTCAAAGATACTGCACCAAGACACACAAAATTACAGTAAAATCAGTTAAAGGATATATACAGTATGGCACCCTAACCCAGGCACCCCCACTCCTGGTGATTAATCACATGCCGCTCTAAGCTCTACTGCCCCCTTTAAAAAGCCAAGAACATGCCATAATATGCTCCCTGTGAGCATTACTAAGAAAGTGAAGGCAGGTCACACTTGATTAAAATTGGCTTGTTATAAAATAGGGAGTAAAAAAAACTTCCTAGGTATCTCATAATTACTACAGAACATCAAGAAATGAAACATGTCCTGTGGAGATGTACCGTCGCAGCCACAGGGCAACAAGATGTCACCTTTCTTGCACCCTCTAGGGCGAGCAAGCAGAGGATGGAATAAATCAAGGTGAAATCTGGTCAATAAAAATCCAGCTACATATGAGCTCAGGAGCCCTAAATTAGAAGGTTCTGTGGAAGGAACTTTTTTCAGAAGAATGCGTCTTTGGACGCTAGGCTTTCTTAACTCACATTCTTCTCTTCCCATCGTCCTCAATCTAAAAAAAGAATCCTTTACCAAGGCAGGTCTTTCCTACTAATAATATCAGGAGTGCAGTAAAGATCAGGCCTACCTAGTTTCCTGAATCCTTCCCATACGTAGATAAACCAGGGTATATGTTGGACCCTGTCAAAGCCTAGACAGTCCCCTAAAATTTCAGTATTGAGGGTACGCCCATAACATAACCAGGTTTTAAGCCAGTATAGTAAAGGATGGAAGGACAGCAGGTCAGTCCAATAGGGCATTTTCTCACACAATCAAACAAAAGTGTATATGTATAAATATATATATTCACTTAAAAAAACACAGGTTTCAGGGACGTTCTTGTTAGTTGGACATTTCACTCGTACAAAATCAAAGAAACTCGGCCGTTATAGTTATGGTAATTTTGTAAGGTGCACAGCTACCCATCAAGGGTATCTCTGTGCCAGCCTGAGACAATACATGTCATCTCAGGGGAGCTGACATGTATTGGTTGAACAGAAAGGTTTTTAAACATTTGTGAAAGTTCCCGTAGACAGTTTCATTGGGGATCGGCATGGGGAGAGAATTCCACAAGGAAGGGCCCAAACAAGCAAAAGCTCATCCACCCATCCGTGACAGTCTAATCCTGGGAACTGAAAATTATGACAGAGTAGTGGAGCCAAGATGGCAAGTGGGCAAGTAAGGATGAAATAAGGCTTGCAGGTATTGAGGGGCCGTGCCAGATTTGATCTCAAACATGTAACTCAGGGCTTTGAATTTAATCCAATTCTCTACCCTGAGCCAATGGAGATCACGCAGAGAGCCAGAGATAGAGGCTGCTCTGGGAACCTGGCAGAGCAGTCTGGCAGCAGAATTCTGCACCACTTGTAGCTTGCCTGTCACATCCTTGTTTGTCCCCAGATAAAGAATTTTGCTGTAGTCCAGTCTAGAGGTAACAAGAGCCTGGACTACGGTTCTAGGGGTGGAACAGGGAAGCATCCATCAAATTTTCTTAAGCCATTTTAGGATGGTAAAACAGATCGTGGCCACCTTCATGGCTTGTTAACGCATTGATAACTGATCATCAATGATAAATCCTAGGTTGTGGACTTATTGGGTGGGCTGGGGTAGGGCACCCATTTCCGCAGGCCAGTGATGAGGACCCCAAAGATCTCCCCCCCAAGATCAGAACTTACGTTTTATCTCCATTAAGTTTTAGTAGGTTGGCGTGCATCCAGGATGTCATTTTCCTCAACCAGACCTGGAGGGCAAAGACTGACACCTGCCCGGCAGAGAGAGAAAAAATAATCTGGGTGTCGTCCGTGTAGGAAAATAGGGACAGACCAGCCTCTTCTGCAATCTCCACCAGAAGTCTAACATACATTGACCAGTAGCGCTAAGGATAGGACCCTGAGGCACCCCATTTGGAGAAGAACGAGTTTTGGAGATGGCCGTAGAAGAAAAGACCTGGAACGTACGGTCAGTGAGGAAAGAAGTAAGCCAATTGAGTGCTGGACCAACAACGCCCAGAGACTGTAAGGCGGTGTGAGACACCGTGTCGAACGCTGCCCTCAAGTCAAGTAATATGAGGGCCACCGTGTCCCCAATGTCCAATCGGCGACACAACATTTCTGTAATTCCAAGAAGGGTAGTTTTGGTAGAGAAACAGTCTCTAAAGCCTGATTGAGAAGAGTGTAAACAATTTAGGGTTTTCAACAAAATGGGATAGCTATAAGTTAATGTGGTTGTTCCAAGATTTTGGAAAAAAACGAAGTAGTGAAATCGGCCTAAAATTAGAGGGTTGGGCAGGATCAACACGAGCCTTCTTTAAAAGTGGAAGAACCATAGCGTGTTTCCACTCTGGTGAGACAATTGCCTCCTGTAAGGAGGCATTCAGGAGCATCACAATTATCATGAGTGAAGGCAACTCAAGCTGCTGCAGCACAGCGATTGGAAGGAGATTGCAAGGAGAGCCTGATTCAATACTACCTAGGAGCCGCTTGAAGGAGTTTATATCGAAGAGTTAGTTGAGCTAACTATAACTCACGTGAGGGGGGAGAGAGGTGAAGAAACGGTAGAGGGGTAGAGAAAGATGGTAGAGAAGAGCAGAAAGAAGCAAGGGGAGTGCTAAGAAAGAAGAGGTATGAGGGGTACATGAAGCAAAGGAAGTGCAGAAAGGGGCAACAGCTGTGCAGAAAGGGGCAACAGCGGTGCAGAAAAGGGCAACAGCGGTGCAGAAAGAGGGGTGGAGAAAGAGGCAAGAGGGGGTGGAGAAAGAGGCAAGAGGGGGTGGAGAAAGAGGCAAGAGGGGGTGGAGAAAGAGGCAAGAGGGGGTGGAGAAAGAGGCAAGAGGGGGTGGAGAAAGAGGCAAGAGGGGGTGCAGAAAGAGGCAAGAGGGGGTGCAGAAAGAGGCAAGAGGGGTGCAGAAAGAGGCAAGAGGGGTGCAGAAAGAGGCAAGAGGGGTGCAGAAAGAAACAAAAGAAGTGCAGAAAGAAGGAACAGAGGTGCAAAAACAGGGAAGAGGCGTGCAAAAACAGGGAAGAGGGGTGCAAAAAGAGGTCAGATGTGCAGAAAGAAACTAAAGTGCAGAAAGAGCTGAGGTGCAGAAAGAGCTGAGCTGCTGAAAGAGGCAACAGTGATGCAGAATGAGGGTGGACGGAAGGAGAAAGGCAAGGGGGTGCAGAAAGAAGCAAGAGAGCTGCAGAAAGAAGCAACAGATGCAGAAAGAGGCAAGAGGGGCGCAGAAAGAGGCAAGCGGGGCACAGAAAGAGGCAAGAGGGGCACAGAAAGAGGCAAAAGGGGCACAGAAAGAAGGAACAGGTGCAAAAAGAGGGAAGAGGGGTGCAGAAAGAAACTAAAGTGCAGAAAGAGAGCTGAGGTGCAGAAAGAGCTGATTTGCTGAAAGAGGCAACAGTGATGCAGAAAGAGGGTGGACGGAAGGAGAAAGAGGCAAGGGGGTACAGAAAGAAGCAAGAGAGCTGCAGAAAGAAGCAACAGATGCAGAAAGAGGAAAGAGGGGCGCAGAAAGAGGCAAGACGGGCGCAGAAAGAGGCAAGAGGGGCGCAGAAAGAGGCAAGAGGGGCGCAGGAAAACAAAAGTACAGAAAGAAGGAACAGAGGTGCAAAAAGAGGGAAGAGGGGTACAAAAAGGTCAGAGATGTGCAGAAAGAAACTAAAGTGCAGAAAGGGAGCTGAGGTGCAGAAAGAGCTGAGGTGCTGAAAGAGGCAACAGTGATGCAGAAAGAGGGTGGATGGAAGGAGAGAGGCAAGGGGGTACAGAAAGAAGCAAGAGAGCTGCAGAAAGAAGCAACAGATGCAGAAAGAGGAAAGAGGGGCGCGGCAAGAGGGGCACAGAAAGGCAAGAGGGGTGCAGAGAAATAGGCAAGAGGGGGGCAGAGAAAGAGGCAAGAGGGGGGCAAGAGGGGGGCAGAGAAAGAGGCAAGAGGGGGGCAGAGAAAGAGGCAAGAGGGGGGCAGAGAAAGAGGCAAGAGGGGGGCAGAGAAAGAGGCAAGAGGGGGCAGAGAAAGAGGCAAGAGGGGGGCAGAGAAAGAGGCAAGAGGGGGGCAGAGAAAGAGGCAAGAGGGGGGCAGAGAAAGAGGTAAAAGGGGCAGAGAAAGAGGCAAAAGGGGCAGAGAAAGAGGCAAAAGGGGCAGAGAAAGAGGCAAGGGGGCGCAGGAAAACAAAAGTACAGAAAGAAGGAACAGAGGTGCAAAAAGAGGGAAGAGGGGTGCAAAAAGAGGTCAGAGATGTACAGAAAGAAACAAAAGAGCAGAAAGAAAGAGCTGAGGTACAGAAAGAGGCAAGGGGGTGCAGAAAGAAGCAAGTGAGGTGCAAAGAGGGGTGCAGAAAGCGGCAAGAGGGGTGCAGAAAGCGGCAAGTGAAGTGCACAAAGAAGCAAGTGAAGTGCACAAAGAAGCAAGTGAAGTGCACAAAGAAGCAAGTGAAGTGCACAAAGAAGTGAGGTGCAGAAAGAGGCAGCAGAGGTGCAGAAAGAAGCAAGAGAGGCGCAAAAAGAAGCAAGAGAGGCGCAAAAAGAAGCAAGAGTGGATTGCACACCATTAGTACCAATTTAACACCCACATTTCGCAATAAGTAACAGGTAACCATTCTTAGGTTTGCAAAGAACCTTCCACCATGGTGTAACACTTGTCGCTGCATTTTTGGTAACGTTTGAGCTAGAAATAAGGCTTTTTTGTTCAAATCTGCAGATTAGGCAGCAGATGATGGATTATGTGGCTAATGCAGAAAATGTATAATTGTGCGAAAGTGGGTGCAGCCAAACAGTGGCATAATTCCAGTGGCCCTGCTCATACCTCCAACTAGGTCCTGGAGTGCTCCTCAGTGATTCCTTCTTTTTTTGCCTCAATGAGTTCATAGTTGAGCTTCTATGGAAACGAGGAAGACTAAACCTGAGGTTACCACAACACAAACTACCATACCACATAATTACTCTCCATAACACAATCCCACTCTACATAATTTCTATATACCAAATACCACATACTTTCTACCCACATAATTTCACTGCAAAACATACCACATTATTCCACTACAAAAACTTACATCCACTCTCCAAAACACATAATTAAAAAATCTTTTACATTTACAACGTCAATAGCCTTAACTTTCCCAAATGCGAGACTTATTATATTCCAAATGTTTCTTTAACTAGTAGTCGTGTTTGCAGCGTGGTGGAGAAAGGGGGCTGGGCCTCCGAACAGCACTCAGGAATTCTGCTGTGTAAGACTTGCATGAGGTACCAGGAGGGCTTCTTGGCCCCCACAGTCCCTCAAGAGTAAAGTGGACTTCATCCCCCAACCCGTAGTGTGCCAGGAGACATGTTTGCAGAGTTGTGGAGAAAGGGGGGGGCGTGACCTCCGAAGACCTCTTAGCAATACCACTGTGTGGGACTTACTGGAGGTAACAGAAGGGGTAGTTGGCCCCCGAAGGACATCCTTGATGGCCAACTACCCCTCTATTACCTCCGGTAAGTCACACACAACAGCATTGCTAAGTTCCCATAGCAGGCCATGCCCCCTTTACCCACCACTCTGCAAATGCACTCCCTGGCCCACTTTTGAATGGGGATTAAAGTCCCCTTCGATGCTGGGGGCCCTTAGGGGCCAACTAGCCTGATACCTCAAGTAAGCCTCACACTGCAGGATTGCTGAGAGGTGGACATAGGCCATGCCCCCTTTCTGCACCACTCTGCAAATGCGCCTCCTGGTACACTCTTGGTTTGAGGATGAAGTCTCCTTGCACCACGACGGTCCCTGGGGGCCAACTAGCCCTCCTGTTATCTCTAGTAATCCCCACAGAACTGGTTTGCTGCTGCACTGCTGCTCGGGGATGAAGTCCACTTTAGTCCTGAGGTCCTCAGGACACAAGAGGACCTCATCGCCCCACCAGCAGTATGCCAAGAGGTGCATTTGCAGAGTGGGGTAAAATAAAAAGTGGCATGGCCTCTGACCACCTCTCACCAATCTCACTGTGTGGGGCTTACTGGAGGTGCCTGGTGGGCCGAGGGGCCCGAGAGCCCCCTGCACATAAATAAAGAAAGCCTCAGGGAGGTGGCAGTCCCCAGGGCAGCGTAAGGGAGCAGAAGCCCCCATGCATTTTTTTTTCATAAAGACCCAGGTAGGTGGCGGTCCTCGGGCCTTCAGGGGGGCCTCATGCCCCCAAACCCTAATAAAACATTGCCTCTTCGGACCTGGCCCACCCAGGAGTCTTAAAGAAATGGAGCGAGGGAGCCTGCGCTTCATTTTTAAAAACAAAATCCTGCCAGATTCGCACACCCAGCGTGAATTTGGCATAAATATAAACAAAAAATGCTTTTTTGGCCCTGGGGGTCCCTGTGGGACCCCCTGAGCAGACCTAGGGGGTCAGGGTGTTTCTACCCTGCACCCTCTTCTTGTTTTTCTCATTTTTCTGATATGCAGACTGAAACATGCACTTTTAATACCTTTTAATACCAGCAGCAGACTTCTGTGGTGAGCAGTAGCTTTACTACAGTGATCTAATGAGCAACTAGAGTGCTAACATTCAGAATTTATGGCAAATGTGTGACATATCTGAATACCTTCTTGATGGAATCAAAGTAAAAAACTGAAAGCATTTCCTACTGAGGAGACTGCAGTAAATGAGGAAATTAGGAAACTTCATAACAAATAAATCTCCCAAGATGGCCACCAGACACAAAAGAGCCTAAATGCAGCACAAATATCACCCAGATGTAGCCCACATGTAGCCCAATGACAGAAGTGTGCAAAACACTTATTTTTGTGTATTTGCAGTTATATATAGTGAAGACTTGTCAGGTATTGGAATGCTTTACATGAGCATTGGTTACATCACACAAGATCAAATTCATTTTGGTTGTAGACATGGGGAGATTAAGTGATTTGACCACAATCACAGAATGTTGAGCTGAAGCAGAAACTCCAACCTGGTTCCCCAGTTGCAAAGTCTGCAGCTCTGGAAGTAACACCACATCCTCTCGCCAAGGTGCAACATTTAATCAAGTGGTCAACTGGATAAAAAAAAACCAAAGAAGACAAATAATTTTAAAGTTCTTTGTCGCCATTTGAAAAAACACAGAAAATATGCCCTAGCACTAACCATAATTTTGATGCAAATAAGACCCTCTCGTATATGTAATTTCTAAAGGAAATGCTCTAGGTATTACAGTTTTGATTACATCAAGATGACCTCAGGCGTTCCACACTTTTGTAATAAATATAGAATGTAATAAATATAGAATGTTAGCAATCTAGTTGTTCATTGGGATACTGTTGAGAGGCTGAGGCCAGGGGCATGGACTCTAGAAATTGAAGGCAGGTAGGAGAGTGCAGAGGCAACAATATGACCACACTGGGCAGACAGGAAGGGCAGTGGCGGGACAACAGACTATGGAGGTCAGTGGAAAGGGGGGCAGGGGCAACAAACCAACACTACAGGACTGGCAAGAGAGGCTGTGGCAATATAATAGACCATTGTGGGCAGAAGGAAGAGGCAGTGGTAGTACAACCATACATGCCAACAGACCTGTTTCAGCCAGGAAACGTCCAATGTTTTTAAGCTCAAATGGGCTTTATGTGATCTGTCTCCTGTCTACAATCTCCTCTTTTTCAATGTAACTCAAAGGGGAAAATCAATACCCCAGTTTTTTTTCAAAATCTCCCTCTTACCAAGTTCAAAATGTTTGCAAGTATGGTACATTGGATCATTTTAGGCAGGAGGAATTGGGGTAGGGACATGGACTCGGATAACAGAGGACAGGAGGGACATGGAGAGGTGCACCAAACTGACCATACAGGGCAGGCATCAGGGTTTGCAGCAGCACAATACACCACACAGGGCATGCGGGACGGGGGTGCAGCACAACAATCCATAGAAAGCAATAGGGAGGGGACAGGACCATACACATGGACAACGGAGAACAGAGGGGAAGAGGCAATGGTAGCTAGCTGACCATAATGGACAGACAGCAGAGAAAGCTGCAACATAACAGACCATAAAGGGCAGGAGGGACGGATCAGGGGCATTACAATGTAACAGACAATCCAGGGGGGAGGGAATAGGGGTCTGCACATGGAAACAGAGGGCTGGGGGCAAGGGGGCAGGGCAGGAGCAGCAAGATAGCCATGGAGGTCAGGCAGGATGGGCACTAGAAGCAAGACACACCATGAAGAGCAACAGTGAGACTGTGATGGCATACACACAGACCATGGAGGGAAGGTGGGAGGGGGTCAGGGGCAGCTAACTGACCACACAGGGAAGGTGGGAGGGGCCATGGCAGCACAAAAGACCATGCATGGCAAGTGGGAGGGTTAGTGGCAGCACAATGGCTATGATGGGCAAGAAGGAGGATGCAGGGGCAGGTACAAAGGACCATGGAGGATAGAAGGGAGGGTCGGGACCTGGACACAGACAAGAGAGTTCAGGGGAAAGGGCCTCACAACAGACCGCGCGGGGCAGGCAAGAGGAGCAGTTGCAGCACAACAGACCAGGGAGGGCAGAAGGGTGTGGCAGTAAAATGGACCATGGAGGACAGGAGGAAGGGGATATGGGCATGGCATGTGGACAGGCAGGGTGGAGGTGGCAGGGACAGGTTACAGTCATCTGACAATGCTAGGCAGGTGGGAGGGGAGTGGCAGCTCAACAGAACACTCAGAGTAGATAGGAGTGGCAGGTCCATGGAACATGGCGGGAAAAAAGGATGGAGCAGGGGCATGCTCAAAGACATCGGAGGGCAGGGGGAAGGAGAATAGGGGCATCAAGCTAAGCACAGAGGCTAAGCAGGAGGTCAATGATGGGCCATAGAATTGGGCAATGGAGGGCAGGAGGAGTGGACTGGTACATCATGCTAAATGGAGGGCAGTGGCAGCACATCAGACCATGCATGGCAGGAGGGAGGCGGCTAGTCAATGGATTCAGACAACAGAGGATAGGAAGGAGGTGGATGGGGCAGCAAGCTAACTGTTCAGAGAAGGTGGGTATTAGGAACTTTATTGTTTTTAAAATGTGTGTCTGTGCGAACTACCTAAAATATGAACAAGTATGCAGCATAATCTCACTTTTATTCAGGAAGAAGAGGACGTTTGTGACTGTGACCCCGGGCTCACTTGGCAGAAACACCCCCTGACCCTCCACCCCCATTGCAAAATGTAATGCCCGTGAAAAGGGTAGGTGGACGCAGTGTTATATAGAACATAGTCCTGAGAGCATGATTGAAAATGAAACAGATATAGTATATGGTATAAACTATGCACCAAAAAGTGTGATATAAGATGAACCGGGGCGTGGAAATATAATATGCAATACATTGTGCGCAATGACAGATTCATTGGAGAGCGAGAGATAGCACAGGCACTAAAGCGTGCTATGCGATATTCGCCTTGGAGTGGAATATGCACAGGGCAGTGTTGTGTAACCTAACTAGTCTCTAAAGTTGTAATATAAAATATGTGCGGGGGAGTGTAACGTTGCATATGCACTGTGACAAAGATATGGATCCCAGATTGTAATATGTATGGCATAGCACTGTGCGTTATAACATAAGCATCGAGGAAGGCACGTTAGATGGGGCAATATAACCCGTGCAAAGGCAAGTGTGGCATTACATATTCACGGGGTGATGTTACAGTGCACATGGGCTAGAGAGTGTCATAGCATACGCACTAGCTGGTGGAATACAACACAGAGGTGTGTGGCACTCGGCAGGCACTGGTGGGTGTAACACAGCTTTGGGCTCAGCCAGGAGCACGCTGTGACTCAAGTGAGGTTCCTCTCCTTTCCAGAGAGTAAACTAAAAAGTATTACACATCCGGCGGTGGATGTGTGTTTTATTAACGTGAGGGGGGTTTCTTGCATAGTTGGTAGAATTTTTGTCAAATCCCCTTTGAATGGCTTGGTGTGCGTGTGTATCAAATGTGCCCGTCAACAGCTACCCAGGTTTGTATAAATAAACAACAAGGGTGTCTACTTTGAGAGTACCCACCGGCGGGGGCGCCGGGATTAGGCACGGTAGGGCGTCAGACACGTCAGAGCTTCACTAGCAGTGTAAATACATTCCACGTGGATTCATTGTATGCATAGTTGCCTTATAATGAATATCACGCAAATCGTCATGGTGATAGGTACATACGGTTTGTCCAGCATGTCCTAGGTGTTTCTATAAATATATATTTAAAAAAAAAAAAACAAAGGCCGGCCCCGGGGGATAGGGTCCCCGAGGCCATAAGTGGCCCGACTAAGGGGGACAACGACGCAGCCCCCCTCCTAAAGAATTAAAAAAAAAAAAAAAAAAAAAGGGCCATGACCCGGGGGGTTGGGGTCCCTGGGGCCGATTAAGGCCTTGGGAGGGCCAAATTTATTTTTTTCAACAAAAAAAATTAGGGTGCAGACCCCGGGGGATGGGGTCCCCAGGGCAAATAAATTAGAAAAACAGAGGAGGTCATGCTAATCACAGGGGGACCCCAACGCATAGTGTTCCCTAGTGTATCTAGGTGTTATTCTGAGCGTCTTTTAACATAGCACTGGCTCTAGGACAGGTTAGTCAGACTCAGTTACCACCAGTCTGAAAAAGTTGAGGGTACAGGATGATTTTGCAACAAGGCTTCTTTCTGCTCTTCCGTTTGTTCTTTCTGCACGTTATCCTTCTTCCTGCACTTTGCTTCGTATTTGAGGACTTCTGTTGCTTCTTTCTGCATTTCTTCTTTTTCTTTCTGTGCGTTTTTTCTTCTTTCTTCACATGTCCTATCTCTGTAGGCATAGTTAGAAATTAGCATTTAAAAAACCTTTGAAATTCACTGAAAAAACCATAGGTTTCAGGCACGTTATAGTTAGAAATTAGCATTTAAAAAACCTTTGAAATTCACTGAAAAAACCATAGGTTTCAGGGGCGTTATACTTAGCTGGACTTTTCACTCATACAAAACCATTGAAATTCCCCCGCTATAGTTAGTTTAGCTAACTATAACTTGCGCGCCCGCAATGCACTGCTGATGACGTCACATATTACATCACTCATGACATCACTGATGACATCTCAAATGACATCACTGATGACATCATCCTTGTGATAGAGTGGCAGACCTCCTCTCCCCCTAATATAACCTTTGATACACACATTCAAAAATAGAAACTAAAATTTTCAAAACAATGGACATACCAATACCAGTTACAACAACCTCTTCAGTAATTCTAAGATCCACATACACATCCACTCATTCACCAACAGTCCTATACAGTCACTCATACATGTACTCATTCATCATATGTACTCATACACCTATACATCCTGTTACACAAAGCCACTCATCCATAGAGTTACTCACACACATAGTCACTCATGCTTATAAAGAATCAAACATCCATTTACTTGCATATACAGTTACACACACCACCACACTTACTTCTACGGAAACTTACACATGCTTAGTCTTTTAAACAATCACTTATAGAAACACATACTTATTCATACAGGAACTCTTTCAATCTCTCACTCTCACATATACTCACTTATATACACCAATAGTCACATATACTAGTTTAAAACACATGTAGTTACTCGTAAAGACACTATTGAGACAGTCATTCACTTACTAACACACCCATGCACACACTCATCCACCCATACAGTCCTGCACACATGCTGTCTTCAACACATACAGTGAGTCACTCATTCATGCACCTATGCACTACGTAATACCCCCCACCGAACCATGCAGACACTCATACTGATACTCAAAAAACCAACTAATAACCTATATAGACACTTGTGTAGCTACTCACCAACCCATGCAGCCACTACTACAAAAAGTGAGAGACTGATCGAGATATTTACATATTTAAACATTACTCACTAAGCCATGTATTCACTAAGATACACTTAAACAGTCAGTTATATAATCAATTTTTCAAAAACAAATCCATTTAGACACTTATATACCCATTTATTCTTCCATCGACCTTGAGATATACATATATAAAACATATGTACTTTTCAGAAAAACACACATTCACTGGATGATGTCAGTGATGTCATGAGGGATGTCATTTGAGATGTCATCAGTGATGTCATGAGTGATGTCACTGACCATGTCACGAGTGATGTAATATGGGACGTCATCAGCAGTTCATTGCGGGCGCGCGAGATATAATTAGCTGAACTAACTCTAACGGGGGAATTTCAATGTTTTTGTACGAGTGAAAAGTCCAGCTAACTAACGCCTCTGAAACCTATGTTTTTTTCAGTGAATTTCTAAGGTTTTTTAAATGCTAATTCCTAACTATAACGTGCCTGAAACCTATGGTTTTTTCAGTGAATATATATATATATATATACACACATTACATGAAACAACTTCTGAGAACAATATTGGTTAATTATTCAAAATCCATAAATGATTAGTCTTCTTCCATTTATTTCATGATGTTTATTTTTTCTTATTTCTTTTAAGAAGCCAACAGTTACACAAAAGGAAATCACAGAGAATAGCCAACACGTGTTTCGCGCCAACTGCGCTTCTTCAGGGCTGTCATATAAACAAAAATTAAATATATTTTAGAATTAATTCATCTATCTTTAACAAACAACAAAAAAAAATGTTTTTATACATTTCTAAACAGTAGTAAATGAATTTATTCAAACAATTGAAGCCACCTGTGGAAGTTATACACAAATAAATAAAATAAGCAATGTATATACATAAATCAATATACACCAAAATTAAATTGAGAAAATTAAAAAAGGAAAAATAGAAGCAAATGGGCCTGTCACAATTCCAATCTAACTTTACTACCTTATATACCAAAGTCTACAATATTTCTCATACAGGAGCAGAGATGACCTTTTCTTCCTTTATTAGTGTATTACTGATTCGTAAGAAAAGATTGTTTCTCCATCCTTGATATGTGGTCCCTATATTTTTAGTTCCTTGTTCCTAGAGGTAAGATAATCCAAAGTTAACTAGTATACTGTATAGACTCCTTATTATAAGTGCTTTATTGTGAAAGATAATCTCACCTTATTAAGCCTTTAATTTCAAATAGTCTTGCGGTAGAGCATTATTAATCAATAATGGTATTCCAGCTATTGATCCATGATACGATCTAAAAAGAGATTTTAAGCAATTGAGTTCCATAATTGGGAATTCTTAAATAATTCTTAATATATTCTCATCTAACAAGTTACCATATGTATCATACACAGTATTAAGCTCACTAGCCGGTTTAGCTCAAATCTTTACTCTACTGTTGTTCAAACCTCAAATCATTAGCGTGATTGAATTTGATATTTAACAGGAGACTTATTAAAGTCCCATAGCTCATGATATGTTATCTGAGCGGTCTAAAAAATTTTTAAATACATATACCTGAATTTAAATTCAATAAACAGATCTCAATACCACTAATTCAAAACATGTCTAAGATTCAGTCCTCCCAACCTACTTGCTTCGTAGAGGTTTCCCTTACCGCTGGTTCAAAGTTTGACACAAATTCAATCCTCCCGTCTTGATACACCAGTGAGACCATATGAGAGCTCTAGCCGTTATATATACTGCCCGTCTTGATTGGCTATTCAAAAAACGGCGGGAAGAGATCAACGTTACCTATTTGAATGGGTCCCTTTTATTCATGGAGACCAAAAACTAGTTTCTAGACGGTATTACCCATGGATTTATTATATACATTATCTAAATTGTGTGAAATTAAACATTTAAAAAAAGAGAATTTTCGCAATGTATACAATTTTTAAAAATATTTTTCTCCATCTTGGCGAGATTCGAACCCTGGTTGAAATCTTCATGGAGTGACATCGCTAGCACTAGTGAGCTAAACTTGATAGTCTAAGAAACTGAGTTAGATATCTAATTAGTGAATATGTATAGAAGACTAATTCGTTTTAAAGACGTTCTGAAAGAAAATAAAGTTACCTATTGATTGTGCACCTTATAATCATTATGAAAAAAGGCTAATTCAAGATGGAGGATCCCATAGATTCAGATTTTATTATTATCCAAAATATACAAATTATATCCCTGAGCAGAGCATGGGAATCCTCTTCCGAGCGGGAAGATACCGGGGAATACACCCCACGGAAATATTCTGCGAAGCAATCAACAATTTCACCCGGATCAGTGACACACACACCATCCAATTTCTCAATCGACGGGACAACTCGACTCGCTCTCTCCTTTTTATCCAGCCACGCAATCAATTTACCAGCCTTATCACCCACATCATACAGTCTCCCATGCTGCTCTCTACTGAGGCCCCTGGCTGCCTCCGTGACGAGGGCCTTATAGTCCGCCTGCTTGAGTCGGAGAGCATGTAATTTGTCGTCCGTCACCCCACATTCCAGATCACCCTCCAACTCAGTTATCTCAGTTTCAATACGGGTCACCTCTTCCCGCCCGCGCCACCGGGAATGGGAAATAAGGGACAGGGCCTCCCCCCGGATTACCGTCTTAAACGCCTCCCACAGAGAGACCACAGACGATACAGATGCCACATTATCTTCAAAATACCGCTCAAGAGATTTAACCAAATCTGCGCAAATTGTGGGGTCACGCAGGTACCAGGGATTGACCGGGACCACCCTCCCCTCCCCCTCGGGACAATGTCGAAGTGCAGCAGGAGCGGAGAGTGGTCCGAAATACCCCGCGCCAAATGTCGTACCTCCCCAACCCTCCCCGCCTGTGCCGCTGGCATCAGAACATAATCAAGCCTTGAAAGACTGCCATGAGCCCCGGAATGAAAGGTGTACTGTATCTGCGTAGGGTGTTTCAGCCGCCAACAATCCACCAGCCCCAATGTATCCAAGAGGCCGGACAACCACGCTTGGGCACGGGGGAGATCCCTAGGAGGGTGACGATCCTCAGTACCGGAGACTAGAGCGTTAAAATCTCCCCCAACCACTAGAATCCCCTCCGGGAAGACCAAGGAGGAGGCGTCCCAGATCAGCGAAAGTGGTTGTTTGCAACCCTGGCGGGACATAAACCGAAACTAAAACAATCACTCTACCCTCCAATCTACCCACCAGAGCCGTGTATCGTCCCCTGTCATCGTGGAACACCTCATCCATTTCCAACGGGAGCGAAGTTTTAACCATGATTCCCACGCCCCTCGAACCAGAGGTGAAGCCCGAGTGGGCTACAAGGCGATAGCCCCGTCTATTCATAGCACGAAAGGAGTTTCCAATGAGGTGTGTTTCCTGCAGAAATACTATATCGGGAGAAATAAGTTTTAAAAACTGCAGGACCACACCCCATTTTATCCTGTCCCCCAGTCCATTAACATTCCAGGATAAAAGACTCAGTCCCCTACCCCCCATCATAGCCGAAGTCGAGCCATCTCCCCCCAGGGAGCACTGTAGAAGTAGCACAACAATACATCTGCCTTGTGGTACAAATAAACAATACCCAACCCCAACCCAACAGCCCCAACAAAACTCCCCCCTCCCTGCACCCCTGCATGAGCCCAAACAGCCCCCCCATCTTGCAGTGTGCCTGTCGCCCCTATGTAAATGAAACTACTAAGACCCCACCTAGAGGAGGAGGGAGAACCCCCTCGAGACCCAGCACAACCTTCCATGGAGGGGAAACAAGGCACAATAGGCAGAAGACCCTAAGCATGGCCAAAAGTGGCATCATCCGGGGTGAGCTACGGTGTCAGTACCTCAGACCCGGTCCGCTGAGCGCTCACCTCCCGTCGCCCCCCCTCCATCCCGACCATGTCCCCCAGTCAAAGTGTCCAACCAGTCCCCGGCCATGTCAGGACGGTCGAAAAAGTGAGTGCGACCATCCGCCTCCACCCGCAGCCTGGCTGGGAAGAGCATGGCATATTTTAGGTTCATGTCCCGAAGCCGCCGCTTGACACCCAGGAAACTCAGTCTCTGCTTCTGGACCGCCTGCGTGAAGTCAGGATAAAAGTTCACCTCCATGTTTTCCAGCTTAATCGGCCCTTGCAGTCTGGAAGCTTGGAGAATCGCATCCCTGTCCCGAAAGTTAAAAATACGGGCAATAAGAGGCCGCGGAGGGGCTCCGACCTTCGGCCTGCCTCCGGGAACTCTATGGGCCCTCTCCACCGCAAAGAATTTGCTCAGCCCCTTAGGCTGGAGATGGGTAGAGACCAGGTCCTCCACAAAGAGATCCGCCGCCGACTCCTCCCGTCCCTCGGGCACTCCAATAATGCGGATATTATTCCTCCGGGCCCTGCTCTCGGAGTCCTCCAGGCGCCGATCCAGGAGCGCACTTACCTGACGGAGCCGATGCACCTCCGTCTGAAGGGCCGCTACCTCAGTCGTGAGGCCCGACGCGGTGTGGGCCAAAGAGTCGACCCGGTCATTGGTCTTAGAGAGATCGGCTCTAACAAGGTTGACATCGATGAGGACCGCGTCGAGTTTATGTGCCAAGGTGTCGAATTGCTGGCCCACTGAGGGCTTCATCTCAGCAATGGCGCCCATAACATCCTGCAAAGTCAGATCCGCAGGCAAATCCGGGGCATCCGAGGGGCACTCGGAGGACTTGTGCGATCCGCCGGGAGACCCCTTCGGGAGGGTGTAGCGGTCCATAATGTTGGCCTGATGAGCGGTGCCACGCCGGGTAGACTTGGCCTTCAACCGATCCCCATCCTGCTTCGTGGCCATCATCGTGTGGCTCGCGCCCTCACCAGCTACGCAGTGGAGAGCAAGCAATCAAGGCCGAGAGCCCCGGGGGTCACCCCAGGACGGCAGAGCGGGCCACCGCAGGCAGGCAGGCAGGGTCTCCCAGCGAGGCCACCCCAACACAAAGAAGCGCCGTAATCCCACTTGCGAGGAGGGCAGGGGGAGTCAAAAGCGAAAGTGAAAGTGCAGGGTACGCGACTCGCCAGGCCCAGCCCGCCGTTGTTCACTTTGCCACTGGGTTACCCCCAAACTCGAATCCGGGGTCAGGAGGGAAGTAGGCCGCAAACTTCGGTCGGTGCTCACACCGGCACCCGGGGTCCGATTAAAAAACGGAAAACGGGTACCACCTCGGCTCAGGCTCACCGACAGTCCCCTCAACCGATTCAGAATGAAGGCAGGATAAACGTAGGAGGTTGCGGAGGTCCTCGGGAGCCTCGCACCTACGCGGCCATCTTGGTTGCGCCTACATTGCTTATTTTATTTATTTGTGTATAACTTCCACAGATGGCTTCAATTGTTTGAATAAATTCATTTACTACTGTTTAGAAATGTATAAAACATTTTTTTTTTTTTGCTGTATGTTAAAGATAGATGAATTAATTCTAAAATATATTTAATTTTTGTTTATATGACAGCCCTGAAGAAGCGCAGTTGGCGCGAAACACGTGTTGGCTATTCTCTGTGATTTCCTTTTGTATAACTGTTGGCTTCTTAAAAGAAATAAGAAAAAATAAACATCATGAAATAAATGGAAGATGACTAATCATTTATGGATTTTGAATAATTGACCAATATTGTTCTCAGAAGTGGTTTTCTGTAATATTTAAATAACACTGGTGGGGACTGGTGTCTGAGACTTTAAGCGCCGGGCAATTTTCCTGCAACCTACTTGTGTGTATATATATATATACACACATTTTTTTTTCTACTGGCGGTCGCCAGTAGATAGTTATAGTTAGGACCTATTTTCCATAGGAAATCCGCAACATTCTATTGGGAATATCTTTGGCACCGATTGACGAATCTTCGCGAAATTCTCCAAACTTTTGGCCAGCTCCGCTCCTACCCTGAAAGTTTTGCGGTGATCCGTGAAGCGGGGGGCGAGAAAAAAGGGGTTCCCAAAACGCGTTTTCCCCATAGGATCTGTTGTCGCAGCTACAGCCCGAACCGCTGAACGGAATGACACCAAATTTGGCAAAGAGGTAGTCCTCAGTTCGGACTCGTGCCTTTTGCATATTTGGTGTGAATCTGTTCAGTAGTTCCTGAGAAAATTAGGGTAAAAAAGTTAGTGATATCTATGACCGCGGAGGATCCGCGGACCGTACCCGCACCGCAAGCGCACCCTCCCCGAACCGAGCGCGCACCTTCCCAATCGCGCACTGATTGCTAATTGGCTGTTGAGCGTCTCTCTACATTCGAAACCAGGAACTGTTGGCGGCCATTTTCTGCCTCGGTAGAAGCGAGGCTGAAGATGGAAGGGGAATAAGTTTGTAAAAGATATAAAGGGGGCAGAGTGGAAATACTCTGACCCTCTAGATCTGCTTAGGGGGTCCCAGAAGGACTCCCTGTGGCCCCCCTTTTTTTATAAAAAAAAAAGCCGCGAAATGCGCGCACGGTGCACGCATCCTATCGCGTTGGATGCACGGATTCTCTTGCGGTGGGTGCGCGGATCCACGGCAACCTTTTTTTGTAAAAAAGACAAGAAACCATTGGTTGTATAACGACTTTCTACACTGAAAGGTAGGGTGTATATGTTTGTTTTTTAAAGGTATGATTGCTATTGGTTAACAAAAACAGATTGTAAGGAACATTATATATGATAAGCTGATATGTTGAAAAGTCAAGCACACTTTCTGCCTTGTGTAGGAACATTGTGTGCTGAACTTGTGACTTGTGAGCTCAGTGCATTGTTCCATGAGCTGTTTCTATGGTAACAGGCAGAAGGCAGATTTGGGGAAGGGTTAAAATGTATTTCAGTTGGAAAGGGTTGAAATGTTTAACCAATAGAAATGTGTGTTTGCTTTTGAGTTTATGTGCGAAGGATTGATTTGATGTTTACATGTATATGTGTGGAAAATGAAAGGGAAACTTTTTCATTCTTTGCTTTTGCTGCGAGGTGCACAGTGCAGAGATTCTGTAGAATAAAATATGGTGAGTGATCGATATACTCCTTAATCTACAAAAGAACTTGAAAGATGAGTTATTTAATTGTGAGGGGATGTATGTAGACTATTTTGATTTTAATCAGAATAATGTATTTTTCCTGCTAAAGTGTAGGGAGTACTTTTTCTCTCTACAATGTTTGTGCATGTAGAAACCATTCTGTGATAGGCATTTGTGTTTTTCATGTGTTTGTAGACAGATAACTGTGCAGTTTTTATATTTTGGTAGAATTAGAAACCAGTCATTGTTTATGAATTTGTGAAATGAGTTATGTTATGTTCCTATACTAAAATGTAGTACTACTTCTAGATGAAGAAATGTCTTTTGATATAGTGCAAGGGATAGTGTTGTTTGTCTAGAACAGGGGTCTCCAACCGGTCGATCGCGAGCTACTGGTAGCTCGCTGAGGCCCTGTGAGTAGCTCGCATCAGCATTTTTATTTTGTTGCCCTTTAATGTCCTTATTGTTTTTTCGGCCTGTTTCCAGTAGCCGTTGCCCGCCCTCACCCAAACCTGCTGCTCTCATAAGCTCAATTAAGCTTAGCTGGGGCTGGCGGGGCGGGCTGAAGAGGCCGACTTTGATCGTCATTAGAGTCAAAATCGCGCCACCTGCCTTCCGCAGCCTGGCACCGCGCTTTCATCCTGCAGGACATGAACCAGTGCAGAGCAGCAGGGGCTGGAGAGCTTGGTAGCGAGCAAGTGGTGTGGCACAGGCAGTATTGAACTGCTACCCTACCAGTACCCGCGCCACTTGCATTTTCCAGGCAGGCATCGCATCTTTGATCCGCGTGTGAAGCAGCAGATCGACCGGTGAGCCCTGGCCTAAATTAGTTATTGTTGCTGTGTAGTTCTAAGTGTAAACTGACTATGCGAGAGGGAGCTTCCTACAATTTTTTCGTAGATTTTGATCAGACTGCTTTTTGTTTCAGCATAGCACTGTGCATGTCCAATGTTGTGCGTTTGCAGCCTGCAGAATCTCTTGCCTGAATTAGTCGCAGCATAATTGTGCGCCCGTTCCCAGCGTTAGTGTTTCTCAGCCCCAGGCGCCAAAAATATTCTTGCCCAGACCCACGGTCAGTGAAGAGTATAGAGGGCATGAAGAGAGTGAGAAGGGGGAGAAGGGATCCGTGATGCTAGCTAACCATTAAAATAAAAATGTAAAAACGTACTTCATATTAATGGCAGTGAGACAAACCTAAACTGATCGTACGAAAATTCACTAATTTAAAATGCACTTGTGAATTACAATATTTTGTGCAACATGTCGATTCCCAGACATAGCATTCCCTAATGTAAAATAAAACTACGGTGGCCATTTCCTGTTGTTTTAAGCCTTTAAAATGCTGAAAATGGATTCTTGGTGTTTGGCGAAAGTTACACTTAGAGGTCAAGAATATGCATCGCGTGCCACCATGCCTAACTCAATAGCAAACTTTTGGAGTGAGCAAACATGGCAAGGACTGAAATCTAAACAAGTTCTGCAAACAACATCCGTGGCATGCAGCAAAAAGAATTAGCAAGATAGTAGAGGTTTCACAGCAAACTGCATTTTCATCACAATATAGATTGCTGGCTTATTAAATGAAATATCTAAAAATAAAATGATTTGCAGGGGGATCTTGAAGTACAGATCCCCTGATTGAAGCTCTCAAAGTATAGTGGGTGTGAATGGATGCCAACTCAGAAGTTATAAATACCTCTGCTCAGAGATGTTTTATACGTGGGCAAAGTTGACTCTGGCCCAAGGCCCCAGCCTTCCAGGGGGCCGTGATAGAGCAAGCTCTGTTCTTCAGTCTTGCCCTTATAACCATGAATAATTCTTCAACATATTGTTTTATTGTTTAACTTTAATTTATTTTTAATGTCTGTGAAAGTCTATTACAGACTTTTTTGCAGACAAATGTTGTGTTTATGTTTCATGCAACATCCATAAATAAAGTTCCTATTAGATCAAAACAAGATCTCCTATATGAGAAATAGGAGGGTGTCACATGGATTATTTGCAGTAATATTAGCGAGCTGCTGCATTATAACATTGAAAACACACCTCACATGTAACCGCTTTAGAATTTGGACAAGTGTACCTGTGCACTGTCAGTGACCTGGCCAAAGAGGGCATAAAAGAGCTGAGAATGGATCATAAATTCAAAGCTGTTCCGAACAGGGGCCTTCTAGATACCTTTGGCCCAGGCCCCAAAAATCCATAAGATGTCCCCATCTCTGCTTTTGCCCTGGCTTATAACACTTCCACCAGGGGAAATATTTGCAGTCAGGGCAGGAGAGGAGGGCAGCTCGCCTTGATGGGAAGTGGTCTGATGGGAAGCAGTAAGGGAGTCATGTGTGGCCTACAGGTGAAGGCCAGAGATCATCAGCATGAAGATTAAGGGTTCATTTCCTCCCCTCCACCTATGGTTACCGTCAGTTTAAATTTGATTATATTGCAACTAATTAAAGGGTTCACCAGCATGGATAATGGGAAGGACTTCATGTTGCGGAGCACGGCAAGGCCGACCAATGCGCTGATTAGCTCAGATGAGGTCATTGTTTCTAGGGAACTCAAGTATTTTGTTCAAACCACAGTATGGGCTCTGAAGAAATTAGGCTTGCCTTAAAAACTCAATGAAGCTGCGCGTGAGTGAGTCTCTCAGAAAAATGCGTGAGTTGCTTGGCCCTTAGTAGCTCACGATGATTTTCACTGATCAGAAGTAGCTCTCACTGCAGAAAAGGTTGGAGACCCCTGGTCTAGAATCACAGTGAGTCTGTGTGCATTTGGGAACCACTGTGAGAGAAGCATTTGGGAACATTGTGTATTTGCTGACAGATAACTGTTTTAAAACCAGTCAGGTTGTCAAGTTATAGTAGCATTAGAAGACAGTTATGGCTTATGCTTTCATTAAATGAGTCAGGCATTGACAGTAAATTGCAGTTGTGAGATATGTAGATTGTGTGCAGTTCCCTTACCTCTTCCACTGTAGTCTATGAGTTTTGGTAGAGTCCTAGGATAGTGTTGATTGTCTAAAATCACACTGAGTCTGTGTGCATTTGGGAACCACGGTCAGAGAAGCGTTTGGTAACATCGTGCATTTGATGACAGAAAACTGTTTTGAAACCTGTCATGTTGTCAAGTTTTAGTAGCATTAGAAGCCAGTCTTTGCTTATGCGTTGATTAAATTAGTCAGGCATTGACACTAAAGAGCAGTCGTGAAATATGTAGATTGTGTGCAGTTCCCTTACCACTTGCACTGTAGTGAATGAGTTTTGGTAAACCCATAGGGATAGTAGTGCTTGTTTAGAATCACACTGAGTCTGTGTGCATATGGGAACCACTGTGAAAGAAGTGTTTGGTAACATCGTGTATTTGCTGACAGATAAGTGTTGTAAAACAGGTTATGTTGTCAAGTTTTAGTAGCGTTAGAAGACAGTTATGGCTTATGCTTTCATTATATGAGTCAGGCATTGACAGTAAATTGCAGTTGTGAAATATGTAGATTGTGTGCAGTTCCCTTTCCACTTTTTCTGTAGTGAATGAGTTTTGGTAAACTCATGGAGATAGTGGTGCTTGTCTAGAATCACACTGTGAGTTAGTGTGTATTTGGGATAACTGTGAGAGAAGCATTTGGTAACATCATGTATTTGCTGATAGATAACTGTTTTAAAACGTCTCATGTTGTGAAGTTTTAGTAGGATTAGAATCCAGTCTTTGCTTATGCGTTGATTAAATGAGTCATGCTTTGACACTGATGTGGTGTACTTAAATATGTAGATTGTGTGCAGTACCATTAACTCTTCCAGAGTAGTGAATACGTTTTGGTAAACTCCTAGGATAGTGTTGCTTGTCTAAAATCACACTGAGTCTGTGTGCATTTGGGTAAGGATTGTGAGAGAAGCATTTGGTAACATCGTGTATTTGCTGACATATACCTGTTTTAAAACCGGTCATGTTGTGAAGTTTTAGTAGCATTAGAAGCCAGTCTTTGCTTATGCTTTGATTATATGAGTCAAGCTTGGACATAAAAGTGCAGTTCTGAAATATGAAGATTGTGTGAAGTTCGCTTCCCATTCCACTGTAGGGAATGAGTTTTGGTAAACTCCTAGGGATACTGGTGCTTGTCTAGAATCACACTGAGTCTGTGTGCATTTGAGAACCACTGTGAGAAGCATTTGGTAACATCGTGTATTTGCGGACAGATAACTAATTTAAAACCTCTCATGTTGTCAAGTTTTAGTAGCATTAGAAGCTAGTCTTTGCTTATGCATGGATAAAATGAGTCCGGGTTTGACACTAAGGTGCAGCACCATGTACTATTCTGTTCACTGTGGCAGAACTGAAAATTTAAAAGTTTTATCCAAGCACTGTCGTAGAAGTAGTCTGATTATTTAGTCAGTTTCTAAGTACCAAATAGACTGCTTCAAATGTCTATGCAGTATGCATGTAGTGTTCTAACATACTATAACCTTGTCTTTAACACCTTCAATTCCCCAGTCAGTATCCGTTTACTTCCAGCAAACACCCTGTCACTCCATTTGCACTCCTCTAGTGACCCATTCATCATTATGTACTAATCTATTCACTGCGCCAAACCCTAATAAATTCACCCAGGCACTCTCCTTGCAGTACTCTAATCATTCAGTCAGTACCCAAGTACTCATATAGTGACCCAGGCCTTAGTATATGGACTGCTTCAAACCCTTATCCACTATGCATGCAGTCCTCTAACCACCTACACAATTGTCTTTCTCACCTTCAATTCCCTAGTCAGTATCCATACACTTCCAGGAAATACCCTGTCACTCCCTTTGCAGTCCTCTAGTGACCCATTCAGCACCATGTACTAATCCATTCACTGTGCTAAAACCCAAACACTTATAAATTCACCAAGATACTATCTTTGCAGTACTCTAATCATTCAGTCAGTGCCTAAGTATTCATACACTGAGCCAGGCCTTAGCACATGGACAGCTTCAAACCCCTATGCAGTATGCATGCAGTCTTCTAGACACTTGTCTTTCACACTTTCAATTTCCTAGTCAGTATCCACACAGTCCAGCACTTGTGATTGCCTTTGCACTCCTCTAGTGACTCATTCAGTACCAAGTACTAACCCATTCCCTGTGCAAAAATCCTAGCACTTATAAATTCGCCTAGGCACTCTCCTTGCTGTACTCTAATCATTCAGTCAGTACCCAAGTAGTCATGCAGTGAGCCAGGCCTTAGCACATGGACGGCTTTAAATGCCTATGCAGTATTGATGCAGGCCTCTAATCACCTACACAGTTGTCTTTCACACCTTCAATTCTCTAGTTAGTATTCATACTCTTCTAGCAAACACCCTGTCACCCACCCAGTGTGTCTCCTTATAGTACTGTAATCATTTAGTCAGTTAGCATGTAGTCTTTTAGTGAGGTAGGCTTTAGGGCATGAACTGCTTCAAAGTAGTATGCACTATGCATGTAGTGTTTTAACGATCGTCACACTTGTGGTTCAGGGCTATAGTTTCTTAGTCAGTTTTTATATAAAATGTGTTTGTACAGTAATGGAATTCTATAAATTTGAAAGTTATTAATATACATTTATTTGGGATTCTTTTTTACAGATACAGAACAGGAGTGTTTCTCATCGGTTTGCACTCTTCTCGTGCAAGATTGTTTGGATGAAGGGTCCTTAGGTGTTTCATCATACTTGCTGTGCCGCATGAGTATTTTTTGTTAGAATCTCCTCGTAACAGAACTCTTTGGCAAATCTAGCGAATGAAGAAGGTGGCATTGGTCTTAGTTTGCCCCTTGGAAAAAATGTAAAAAAATTTCACCACTGATGAAAAACGTTGTGGGCGTGGTGCCTTCTGCAAAAAACACTCAGATTTGGTAAATATTTTAAAGCGGCAACATTTACAGTTTTTGTAAGTTAAACTTATAAAATTTTGTTAGCTGTATACATTTTATATATCTGTGATTTGTTTCTTGTGGTATTTTGTTAAGAATACCATGTTGGTTTTTTTTTAACAATCTTTTTGATTTTCCAGGTCTATCGTCGACATCCGTGGTTCCCACAGGAGTGTTCTGCTTTGTTGTTTTGTATTATTGTTGTTACATTTTGTTTATTAGTTTATTGTTTATATTTATGTTAATAAAAATATAAAGTTTGAAAATAGTTTATCGTTTATATATTTAATATTATAAAAAATAAAGTTTGAAAAAAAAATTAATGTTTTTGGTTGTTGTCTTAACTGCTGTGTGACTCTTTCTTGTTCTAATTACTGTTATTTGATGGAGTCCACCATGGTGTTAAATTTTGGGGCACTTATCGCTGGAATACTGGTGATATCTGCAGTTTGCACCAACTTCTGAATAGTGTGTTAGATTTATCTCAACTTTAGTTCCATTAAAGTGCTGATAATGAAATGGAGAGTAGCCGTTCCCGTGCAAAAAGACATGAGGTGCACCTTTGCGATTTATTCTGAATACTAAAATCCTGTATTGTATTGCACTGATGTATTGGCTGCACTTACAGTGTACACACAAAATCTATTAAGAAATCATTGTATTTATATTGATTGGGAATAGTGCGTCAGGTGCTGGATCTTGACGAGATACACTGCTCAGTTCGTATATTGTTCTGCATACGAAAAAAATCACATCACAACTTTCACACTAATTGCAATGCGAAACAAATTCCGGCGCTGAGATACGTTGGCACCAGGGATTTTACACCTGCTCTCTGCTGGTGTTAAGCAGGACAACTACCTGCACCATAAAAGGGAACACAGCCAAGAGCCACCCAGAACACCCACAGGTGCCATAAAGTCAATGAGCAGGATACAGGGATACCCATGAGGGCCAGAAGACTCATCTCAACAACTCCAGGACCGCCAATGCCCCCCAAACCCATATCTTAGTAAGTGTGTCCCTGTGGTCATTGTCTTAGCATGATAGGCACGAGCCCTGCACCATCACAGTGTGCTGTCACCTCAGCGTTGGCAGTGAGCCTGGATGTGTTGCTACGTAAGCATCCTCCTGCAAGCACAACTGGCGTGTGCTGGTCTGGGGTTCACAGGTCAGTGGAGGGGTGTGCCTATCCGGCAAGGGGAACGGGGTGTCACGGACATGTCCGTGTACAGGAAGTGCGGTAAGTGTGTCTCTGTGTTCTGGTGTGGCCTGTTACAAGAGCCGCAGCAGTCTATGTTGTAAAGTGGCATGTACCACCTCCAAACGGCACTGTGAGGTTGTTGTTGGAATGTAGCAGGAAATGCGCAAATAGGCATTACAATGGCGTGCCGTACGAGTGCATGAGATACAACAGCTCACCGTACAAAAGTGTGGGGACTCGTGGGAGGGAGGAGCAGCCGTTTGGCAACGTAACACAGTGAACTCGACCATGTGCCACATGCTGGGCATCTCATCCATGATGACCACGGTCGCAGACATCCCACAACACCAACGACTGGCCTTTGTACACATCATGTATGAATGCAGCGTGGTTTTCACTTCTATGCTCGTTCAGTGGTGTCATGTTGGCGGGTTGTGTGACTTGTGCTCCTTGTTGGTGTGTTTTATTTTGGCCATTGTTTGTCTATACTTGTGCTGTACTTAATTGTACATGTGTGCCATTCTGCCCATCTCCCCCCTCCCCGCATCTTCCTCTTCCTGGTGCTGTTGTGTCTATAATTTTGTTGCTGCACACATAAATACATGTAAAGAATAAATTAGAATATTTCCTCGATTCTTTTAGGTTTCAAAACTTCTCTATTGGTTTCTTTTTATTTTTCCATATGAACAGTTTTTAAGATTCAACAACACATAGAAGTCAGAAGTGCAACGTATTCTATCAACACACTTTCTAGAATATTCTACAACACGTGCAGGTTAAGAGTTCATCAATTTTGTAAAACTTTACGATTTTTTTTGTAACATTTTCTTGAACATTTAATGACACGTGCAGGTTAAAATTTGATGATTGTTTTAAGTTTTAACAGTGCCTTCCAAATGCAAGTAGCAGGTGTGGTTGAGCTGAGCAAATTTTATCCTATGATATGTACTCCACGTTGAAACTGCTTTTTCTTAACCAATCACAAAGATGCTTTTCCACAAAACTAATGTGCACCCTACTTTTAAAAAAGAATGCTTTTCATGATATCTTCAGAGATAAGTTATAGATAGGAATTAGCATTTAAAAAACCTTTGAAATTCACTGAAAAAACCATAGGTTTTAGGGGTGTTATAGTTAGCTGGACATTTCCCTCGTATAACACCCTAGAAATTCCCCTTTTATAGTTAGTTGAGCTAACTATAACTTGAGCCCCCGCAATGCACTGCTGATGACGTCACATATTACATCACTCATGACATGGTCAGTGACATCACTGATGACATCTCAAATGACATCACTGATGACGTCATCCATTGAGTATGTGTTTCTGAACAGTTTTAATATGTTTAATATATATAGGGAACGGCCTGTTGAAGAATAAGTGGGTGTACAAGTGTGTGAATGGGTGATTTTCTAGGTGCGTCACTGACTCTATAAGTGAGTCATTAAATGTATCTTACTGCAGACTAGTGACTAAACTGTGTGAATGTCTGTATCTGTCTGTCTGTTGGTGTATAAGCGGCTGCATGGTTTTGTGAATAGCAATAGGAGTGTCTCTATGGGTTATTGATTGGTTGTCTGAGTATCTGTATGGGTGCCTGAGTGTATGTGTGGGTGGGGTGTGTGTGACTGTGCATAGATGTGTGAGTGGGTGATTCTATGGGTGCATGGTTTTAAGAGTGCAACTGTGATGGACTGTATGGTTGAGTGAGTATGTATGGGTGTGTTAGGGATTGATTGTATATCTCAGTGGTACATTTGTGACTAACTACATATGTGAAAGGCAGTATATATGCGTGTAAGAGTATATAAGTGGGTATATGTGAGAGCGTGTGATTGTGAGAGTGGCTGTATGGATGAGTGTGTGCTTGTATCAATGATTGTATAAGAGCGTAAGAATGTGGTACTATTTTTATGAGTAAGTGAACTTGAGTGTGTATAACTGCATAGGGGAGTAAATAGGAGTGTGATTAATTATTTGCATGACTGACTGGGTGAGAGAGTACCTCTATGGATGATTGGTGGTGTGTGAGTGTCGATGTAGGTGTATAAATGCATATGATAGTCTTGTACGGAGTGACTAAGTATGAGTGACTGTACATGTGAATGAGTGGAGGTGTAAGTAGACCTAAGAGTTAATAAGTGGGTATGTAGTTATTGGTATTGGAGTATCTATGGTTTTGGGAATGGACATCTGAAATTTTGAGTTTGTGTATCAACGGTTAAATTAGGGTGCGAGAAGATGCAGTAATTTATCACATGGATGATGTCATCAGTGATGTCATTTGAGATGTCATCAGTGATGTCACTGACCATGTCATGAGTGATGTAATATGTGACGTCATCAGCAGTGCATTGCGGGGGCGCGAGTTATAGTTGGCTGAACTAACTATAACAGGGGAATTTCTAGGAGTTTGTACGAGGGAAATGTCCAGCTAACTATAACACCCCTGAAACCTATGGTTTTTTCAGTGAATTTCTAAGGTTTTTTAAAGGCCAATTCCTAACTATAACGCCCCTGAAACCTTTGGTTTTTTCAGTGAATTTCAAAGGTTTTTTAAATGCCAATTCCTAACTATAACGCCCCTGAAACCTTTGGTTTTTTCAGTGAATATATATATATATATATATATATATATATATATATATATATATATATATATATATATATATATATATATTCACTGAAAAAACCATAGGTTTCACACATGTTATAGTTAGCGGAAATTTTACTGATAAAAAACCAATGAAATTCCCCCGTTATAGTTACTGTAGGCAACTATAACTCACGCGACCGCAATCCTCTGCTGATGCTAATACTGTATTTAGACACTTATTTGCCCATGTCTTCTTCCATACATTTTTAGCTATACATATATTACAAATATTTTTTTTTCATAAAGACACATGTCATCAGCAGAAGATTGCGGTCGCGTGAGTTATAGTTGCCTACAGTAACTATAACGGGGGAATTTCATTGGTTTTTTATCAGTAAAATTTCCGCTAACTATAACATGTGTGAAACCTATGGTTTTTTCAGTGAATTTGCAAGGTTTTTTAAATGCTAATTCCTAACTATAACGTGTGAAACCTATGGTTTTTTCAGTGAATTTGTACGGTTTTTTAAATGCTAAGTTACTTTACGCCATTCGTGGCGTGCGCGCCCACTTAACACAGTTTGTTCCGTGCGGCCACTTTACGCAGTTAGTGCCGTGCACGCACGGTGGGCACGCGGTGCGCTACGCGCACCGCGTGCCCACGTTACGCTAGATGGGCCATGTACGCACGATGCGCTTCGCGCACCGTGCGCACATGGAGGACATATGATGCACTTCGTTTTGAAAGGTAATATTTTAATTTTTCGTAATTTTTATAAGCCATGCACAAATGGTGCCCTTCGGGCACCATATGCACACGGGGTGGAGAGAGTGTGGCTAATTTTTTTTTTTAATATTTTTTTTTAAATATTAAAGTTTCTCATCTCTAATAAGCCATGCACAATTGGTGGCCTTCGGCAACCAATTGCACACGGGGTGGGGAGAGTGTGGATATTTTTTTTTTTTTTTAAATTTTTTACCGTACGCGTAATCGGCGAAATTAGCGAAAAAATAAAAATTCCGTTTTTGCCCTTGAGGGATCTTTGGGGAGTCCCTCAACATGGCTATGTGTGTGGGAGCTGTCTAAACAGCCCCTTTACATGTTTTTGTCCTTTATATTTTAAACATCACTCTCAGTGCGAGAGAGAAAATGGCGGCCGCCGCTTCCTGGTTTCGGCCGATTCGAATGTTTACTAAGATCTACGAGCCAATCAGAATCGCGCTCGCGCACGCCACCGTACGCGTACGGTAAGCGTACCGTAAGCGCACCGTAAGCTGGCTCAGATATATATATTGATTTAAAGGCTATTTTCTCAGAATCTACTGAACAGATTTACACCAAACCTACAAAAGGCACTTCCTTGACCTGAGGACTACCTCTCTGCCAAATTTCTAGTAATTCTGTTCAGCCGTTCGGGCTGTAGCCCTGTCTAAAGGTCCTATGAAAAAATGCATGGGAAAAATGCGTTTTGGGACCCCCCTTCTATCTCAGCCCCCGCTTGACGAATCCCCCCGAGACTTTCAGGGTAGGAGCGGAGCGGAGCGCCCCACCTATTTTGAAAAATTCGCGAGGATTCGTCGACCGGCGCCAAAGTTATTCAAAATAGAATGTTGCGGATTTCCTATGGAAACGTGGTCCTAACTATAAACTACCTACTGGCGACCGCCAGTAGGTAATTCACTGAAAAAAATATAGGTTTCAGGGGTGTTATAGTTAGCTGGACTTTTCACTTGTACAAAACCATTGAAATTCCCCCGTTCTAGTTAGTTCAGCTAACTATAACTCGCGCGCCCGCAATGCACTGCTGATGACGTCACATATTACATCACTCATGACATGGTCAGTGACATCACTCATGACATCTCAAATGACATCACTCATGACATCATCCAGTGAATGTGTTTTTCTGAAAATTAAATATGTTTTATATATGTATATCTCAAGGTCGATGGAAGAATAAATGGATATAAGTGTCTAAATGGATGATTTGTTTTTGAAAAATTGATTGTGTAACGGACTGATTAAGTGTATCATAGTAAATACATGGCTTAGTGAGTAATGTTTAAATATGTAAATATCTGTATCGGTCTCTCACTTTGTGTACAGGTGGCTGCATGGGTTGGCGAGTAGCTACATGGGTGTCTATATAGGTTATTAGTTGGTTTTTTGAGTATCAGTCTGAGGGTCTGCATGGTTCGGTGGGGGTATTACGTAGTGCATAGTTGCATGAATGAGTGACTCACTGTATGTGTTGAAGATAGCATGTGTGCAGGACTGTATGGGTGGATGAGTGTGTGTATGGGTGTGTTAGTGAGTGAATGACTGTCTCAATAGTGTCTTTATGAGTAACTACATATGTTTTAAACTAGTATATGTGACTATTGGTGTATATAAGTGAGTATATGTGAGAGTGAGAGATTGAAAGAGTTCCTGTATGAATAAGTATGTGTTTCTATAAGGGATTGTTTAAAAGACTAAGTATGTGTAAGTTTCCGTAGAAGTAAGTGTGGTGGTGTGTGTATAACTGTATATGCAAGTAAATGTCTGTTTGATTCTTTATTAGCATGAGTGACTATGTGTGTGAGTAACTATGGATGAGTGGCATTGTGTAACAGGATGTATAGGTGTAGGAGTACATATGATGAGTGATTACATGTATGAGTGACTGTATAGGACTGTTGGTGAATGAGTGGATGTGTATGTGGATCTTAGAATTACTGACGAGGTTGTTGTAAATGGTATTGGTATGTCCATTGTTTTGAAAATTGTAGTCTCTATTTTTGAATGTGTGTATCAAAGGTTATATTAGGGTGAGAGGAGGTCTGCCACTATCACAAGGATGATGTCATGAGTGATGTCATGAGGGATGTCATGAGGGATGTCATGAGGGATGTCATGAGGGATGTCATGAGGGATGTCATGAGGGATGTCATGAGGGATGTCATGAGTGACGTCATGAGTGACGTCATCAGCAGTGCATTGCGGGCGCGCGAGTTTATAGTTAGCTGAACTAACTATAACGGGGGAATTTCAATGGTTTTGTACAAATGAAAAGTCCAGATAACTATAACACCCCTGAAACCTATGGTTTTTTCAGTGAATTTGAGGTTTTTTAAATGCTAATTCCTAACTATAACGTGCCTGAAACCTATGGTTTTTTCTGTGAATTTCAAAGGTTTTTTAAATGCTAATTTCTAACTATTCCTACAGAGATATGACATGTGAAGAAAGAAGAAAAAATGCACAGAAAGAAAAAAATAGAAGTGCAGAAAGAAGCAACAGAAGTCCTCAAAGACGAAGAAAAGTCCAGGAAGAAGGATAACGTGCAGAAAGAACAAAAAGAAGAGCAGAAAGAATCCTTGTTGCAAAATCATCCTGTACCCTCAACTTTTTCAGACGGATACTGGTGGTAACTGAGTCTGACTAACCAGTCCTCGAGCCAGTGCTATATTAAAAGACACTTAGAATATACAGTGAAAACACCTACATACACTAGGGAACATTATGCGTTGGGGTCCCCCTGTGATTAGCATGACCTCCTCTGTAAGCCCCTAGTATATAATAGGGCAGGGGGATTAAAACTACCTCTTAAAACAGGCCACAGGGCGTTTTTGCACAAGTTAACTCAGGCCCCGTCCCCTACCTTCACCACTGTGTAAACACGCCCTGTGTCCGTTTTTAGATGGGAGATTAAGTTCATTTGAATCCTGAGGGTCCCTGGGGTCCAACTAGCCCACTAGGTACCTCCAGTAAGTGCCACAGAGCTGCGTTGCAGAGAGGTGTAAAAAGTGGCACTGCCTGGGCCACCTCTCTGCAATGCAGCTCAGCGGCGCTTACTCGAAGCACTTGGTGGGCTAGTTAGCCCCCAGGGGCCCTCAGTATTGAAGGGAAATTATATCCCCAATTTAAAACGTGCCATAGTGCGTGTTTGCACACGTCACCTCAGGCCCCGTCCCCTCCCTTCACCACTGTGTAAGTTGAGAGATTAAGTCCCCTTGAATCCTAAGGGTCCCTAGGGTCAAACTAGACCACTAGGTGCCTCCAGTAAGCGCCACAGAGCTGCTTTGCAGAGAGGTGTAAAAAGGGGCTTGGCCTCAGAACACCTGTCTGCAGCGCAGCTCCCTGGCGCATACTGGAGATGCCTGTTGGGCTAGTTGGCCCTCAGGGACCCTCAGTATTGAAGAGGAATTAATTCCCCAACTTACAACTCGCCAGGGGGCGCGTTTTCAGAGTGCTGCAAGGAGGGGGCGTCGCCTCCGGCACTATGCCAGTCTTTTATTTATTTTAATTTTTTAAGAAGGGGGGCTGTGTGGTTCCCCTTCTTATTCTAATCTATTGGCCCTGATGACCCCATCCCCCAGGGCCTGTCTTCTAATTATATTTTTTTGACCCCAATCCCCAGGGCCGGCCACTGTTTTTTATTATTTTAAAAAAATATATATTTATAGACACACCTAGGACATGCTGGACAAACCGTACGTACCCATCACCATGACGATTTGCGCGATATTCATTAAAAGGCGACTATGCATGCAATGAATCCACGTGGAATGTATTTACACCACTAGTGAAGCTCTGACATGTCTGATGCCCTACCGCGCCTAATCCCGGTAGACACCCTTGTCGTTTATTTATACAAACATGGGTAGCTATTGACGGGCACATTTAATACACATGCACACCAAGCCATTCAAAGGGGATTCGACAAAAATTCGACCAAAACTATGCAAGAAACCCCCCTCACGGTTAATAAAACACACATCCACTGCCGGATGTGTAATACTTTTTATTTTACTCTCTGGAAAGGGGACGAACATCACTTGAGAGTCACAGCGCGCTCCTGGCAGAGCCCAATGCTGTGTTACACCCACCATTGCCTGCTGAGTGCCACACACCTCTGTGTTGTATTCCACTAGCTGGTGCATATGCTATGACACTCTCTAGCCCATGTGCACTGTAACACCACCCCGTGAATATGTCATGTCACACTTGTCTTCGCACGGGTTATATTGCCCCATCTAACGTGCCTTCCTCGATGCCTATGTTATAACGCACATTGCTATGCCATACATATTACAATCTGGGATCCATATCTATGTCACAGTGCATATGCAACGTTACACTCCCCAGCACATATTTTATATTACAACTTTAGAGACTAGTTAGGTTACACAACACTGCCCTGTGCATATTGCACTCCAAGGCGCATATCGCATAGCACGCGCTAGTGCCTGTGCTATCTCGCGCTCTCCAATGAATCTGTCATTGCGCACAATGTATTGCATATTATATTTCACGCCCGGTTCATCTTATATCACACTTTTTGGTGCATAATTTATACCATACACTATATCTAGTTTTCATTTTCAATCGTGCTCTCAGGACTATGTTCTATATAACACTGTTCACCTACCCTTTTCACGAGCATTACATTTTGCGATAGGGGGTGGAGGGTCAGGGGGTGTTTCTGCCAAGTGAGCCCGGAGTCACAGTCACAAACTTTCTCTTCTTCCTGAATAAAAGTGAGATTATGCTGCATACTTGTTCATATTTTAAGTAGTTCGCACAGACACAAGTTTTAAAAACAATAAAGTTCCTAATACCCGCCTTCTCTGAACAGTTAGCTTGCTGCCCCATCCGCCTCCTCCCTATCCTCTGTTGTGTGAATCCATGGACTAGCCTCCTCCCTCCTGCCATGCATGGTCTGATGTGCTGCCACTGCCCTCAATTTACTATGATGTACCAGTCCACTCCTCCTGCCCTTCATTGCCCAATTCTATGTCCCATCATTGACCTCCTGCTTAAACTCTGTGCTTAGCTTGCTGCCCCTATTCTCCTTCCCCCTGCCCTCCGATGTCTTTGTGCATGCCCCTGCTCCATCCTTTTTGCCCACCATGTTCCATGGACCTGCCACTCCTATCTACTCTGAGTGTTCTGTTGAGCTGCCACTCCCCTCCCACCTGCCTAGCATTGTCAGATGACTGTAACCTGTCCCTGCCACCTCCACCCTGCCTGTCCACATGCCATGCCCCTATCCTCTTCCTCCTGTCCACATGGTCCATTGTACTGCCACACCCTTCTGCCCTCCCTGGTCTGTTGTGCTGCAACTGCTCCTCCTGCCTGCCCCGTGCGGTCTGTTGTGAGGCCCCTTCCCCTGAACTCTCTTGTCTGTGCACAGGTCCTGACCCTCCCTTCTATCCTCCATCGTCCTTTGTGCATGCCCCTGCACCCTCCTTCTTGCCCATCATAGCCATTATGCTGCCACTAACCCTCCCACTTGCCATGCATGGTCTTCTGTGCTGCCATGGCCCCTCCCACCTTCCCTGTGTGGTCAGTTAGCTGCCCCTGACCCCCTCCCACCTTCCCTCCATGGTCTGTGTGTATGCCATCACAGTCTCACTGTTGCTCTTCATGGTGTGTCTTGCTTCTAGTGCCCATCCTGCCTGAACTCCATGGCTATCTTGCTGCTCCTGCCCTGCCCCCTTGCCCCCAGCCCTCTGTTTTCATGTGCAGACCCCTATTCCCTCCCCCCTGGATTGTCTGTTACATTGTAATGCCCCTGATCCTTCCCTCCTGCCCTTTCTGGTCTGTTATGCTGCAGCTTTCTCTCCGGTCTGTCCATTATGGTCAGCTAGCTACCATTGCCTCTTGCCCCTCTGTTCTCTGTTGTCCATGTGCATGGTCCTGTTCCCTCCCTCTTGCTTTCTATGGATTGTTGTGCTGCACTCCCGTCCCGCATGCCCTGTGTGGTGTATTGTGCTGCTGCAAACCCTGATGCCTGCCCTGCAGGGTGAGTTTAGTGCACCTCTCCATGTCCCTCCTGTCCTCTGTTATCCAAGTCAATGTCCCTACCCCATTTCCTTCCATGATCCAATGTACCATACTTGCGAACATTTTGAACTTGGTAAGAGGGAGATTTTGAAAAAAAGCTGGGGTATTGATTTTCCCCTTTGAGTTACATTGAAAAAGAAGAGATTGTAGACAGGAGACAGATCAAATAAAGCCCATTTGAGCTTAAAAACATTGGACGTTTCCTGGCTGAATCGGGTCTGTTGCCATGTATGGTTGTACTACCATTGCCTCTTCCTTCTGCCCACAATGGTCTATTAAATTGCCACAGCCTCTCTTGCAAGTCCTGTATTCTTGGTTTGTTGCCCCTGCCCCCCTTTCCACTGCCCTCCATAGTCTGTTGTGCTGCCACGGCCCTTCCTGCCTGCTCAGTGTGGTTAAATTGTTGCCTTTGCACCCTCCTACCTGCCTTCAATTTTCAGAGTCCGTGCCCCTGGCCTCTGCCTCTCAACAGTATCCTAATGAACAACTAGATTGCTAACATTCTATATTTATTACAAAAGTGTGGAACGCCTGACGTCATCTTGATGTAATCAAAACTGTAATACCTAGAGCATTTCCTTTAGAAATTACATATATGAGAGGGTCTTATTGGTATCAAAATTATGGTTAGTGCTCTAAAAGACTAAAATAAGGACATATTTTCTGAGTTTTCAAATAGCGACAAAGCACTTTTAAATTATTTGTTATCTTTATGTTTTTTTATCCAGTTGACCACTTGATTAAATGTTGCACTTAGGGGAGAGGATGTGGTGTTACTTCCAGAACTGCAGACTTTGCAACTGGGGACCAGGTTGGAGTTTCTGCTTCAGCTCGACATTCTGTGATTCTGGTCAAATCACTTAGTCTCCCCATGTCTACAACCAAAATGAATTTGTTCTTGTGTGATGTAACCAATGCTCGTGTAAAGCACTCCAATACCTGACAAGTCTGCACTATATAACACTGCAAAAACACAAAATAATAAGTGTTTAGCACACTTCTGTCATTGGGCTATATTTGGGCTACATCTGGGTGATTTTGGGCTACATTTGGGCTCTTTTGTCTCCGGTGGCCATTTTGGGAGATTTATTTGTTATGAAGTTTCCTAATTTCCTCATGTACTGCAGTCTCCTCAGTAGGAAATGCTTTCAGTTTTTTACTTTGATTCCATCAAGAAGGTATTCAGATATGTCACACATTTGCCATAAATTCTGAATGTTAGCACTCTAGTTGCTCATTAGATCACTGTAGTAAAACTACTGTTCACCATGGAAGTCTGCTCCTGGTATTGAAAGTGCATGTTTCAGTCTGCATGTCAGAATTTTTTAATGAAATAGAAGAGGATTTGAGAAGTCACTCAAAATGTGTCCTCATTTTCTTTCTTCAGCATTAATCATAATTTCTATGGCAAAATGAACCCCCTCATTGTGTTCCTTTTTAAATTAAATGTTTTAAGTGTTACCAGTTTATTCCAATCAAGATGGCTTCAGGTGTGCCATACTTTTGTCATAATGAAGACAGTAAGCGCTCTAGTTGTTTTTAAGAACACTCTGGGACATTCTGTCATTGGGCTATACTTGGGCTACATCTGGGTGATATTTGGGCTACATTTGGGCTCTTTTGTCTCTGGTGGCCATCTTGGGAGACTTATTTGTTATGAAGTTTCCTAATTTCCTCATTTACTGCAGTCTCCTCAGTAGCAAATACTTTCAGTTTTTTACTTTGATTCCATCAAGAAGGCATTCAGATGTGTCACACATTTGCCATAAATTCAGAATGTTAGCACTGTTTTTGCTCATTAGATCACTGTAGTAAAGCTACTGCTCACCAGGGAAAACTGCTGCTGTTATTGAAAGTGCATGTTTCAGTCTGCATGTCAGAATTGTTTAATGAAATAGAAGAGGATTTGAGAAGTCACTCAAAATGTGCCCTAATTTTTCTTTCTGCAGCACTAATCGTACTTTTTATGGAAAAATTAACCCCCTCATTTTGTTCCTTTTTAAATTAAATGTTTTAAGAGTTACCACTTTATTCCAACCAAGATGGCTTCAGGTGTGCCATACGTTTATCATAAGTAGGACTGTTAGCGCTCTAGTTGTTCTTTAGAACACTCTGGGAAGCTGCAGTAGAACACAAAGGAATCAACTGACAGTCTCTGCCCTTGTTGGATGTACATGTTTTACTGAGAATGTCAGACTTCATTCTCACATGACTGAGAAAGATAATGTGAATTTACAGAAAATATGCTCTCAGTTTAGCTTGTAGATCACCTTCCAAACCTCTGTGGAAAAAGCATGAGAAAATATTTTTCTCTCCATCATGATATCCCAGCAGAAGGCTTTTTCACATGGTGAAATCACCTTAGAACATACCACAATTCCTAAAATGAGTATGGTACCATCAACAAATGATTTATAATGTAAATAAAGTCTTAAAACCTTCTATTAACTGCAATGCTTTTTAATGAGGTGCTATCATGTATATTGGTCCCAAGATGGCTGCCAACACTTCTTGGATGAAGTGCTGACAGCCAATCAGATCTCAGGATGAGATGTGTGGTTAGGCTCCCCCCACATATATATATGATTTTACTTTTGATTTTCTCAGGAACTACTGAACAGATTGACACCAGACCTGCAAAAGGCACTTCCCTGACCTGAGGACTACCTCTCTGCCAAATTTCAAGTAATTCTGTTCAGCCGTTCGGGCTGTACCTTGGACTAAAGGTCCCTATGGAAAAATGCATGGGGAAAACGTGTTTTGGGACCCCCTTTTTTCTCGGCCCCCGCTTGACGAATCACCCAGAGTCTTTCAGGGTAGGAGCGGAGTGCCCCACCTATTTTGAAAATTTTGCGAGGATTCATCAACCGGCGCCAAAGTTATTCCAAATAGAATGTTGCGGATTTCATATGGAAACACGGTCCTAACTATAACTATCTACTGGCGACCGCCAGTAGATAATATTATATATATATATTACCTACTGGCGGTCGCCAGTAGATAGTTATAGTTAGAACCACGTTTCCATAGGAAATCCGCAACATTCTATTTTGAATAACTTTGGTGCCGGTCGACGAATCCTCGCGAATTTTTCAAAATAGGTGGGGCGCTATGCTCCGCTCCTACCCTGAAAGTCTCGGGGGGATTCGTCAAGCGGGGGCTGAGATAAAAGGGGGGTCCCAAAACGCGTTTTTCCCATGCATTTTTCCATAGGACCTTTAGACAGGGCTACAGCCCGAACGGCTGAACAGAATTACTTGAAATTTGGCAGAGAGGTAGTCCTCAGGTCAAGGAAGTGCCTTTTGTAGGTTTGGTGTAAATCTGTTCAGTAGATTCTGAGAAAATAGCCTTTAAATCAATATATATATCTGAGCCAGCTTACGGTGCGCTTACGGTACGCTTACCGTACGCGTACGGTGGCGTGCGCGAGCGCGATTCTGATTGGCTCTTAGATCTTAGTAAACATTCGAATCTGCCGAAACCAGGAAGCGGCGGCCGCCATTTTCTCTCTCGCACTGAGAGTGATGATGAAAATACAAAGCACAAAAACATGTAAAGGGGCTGTTTAGACAGCTCCCACACACATAGCCATGTTGAGGGAGTCCCCAAAGATCCCCCAAGGCCAAAAACGGATTTTTTTTTTCCGCTAAATTCGCCGATTACGCTTACCGTACGCGTACGGTAAAAAATGAAAAAAAAATAAAAAATTTCCACACTCTCCCCACCCCGTGTGCAATTGGTGGCCGAAGGCCACTAATTGTGCATGGCTTATAACAGATGAGATAAACTATAATATTTAAAAAAAAAAAAAAAAAAAATTATCCACACTCTGTCCACCCCGTGTGCAAATGGTGCCCGAAGGGCACCATTTGTGCATGGCTTATAAAAATTACGAAAAATTAAAATATTAACTTTCAAAACGAAGTGCATCATATGTCCTCCATGTGCGCATGGAGCGCGAAGCGCATCGTGCGTACATGGCCCATCTAGCGTAACGTGGGCACGCGGTGCGCTACGTGCACCGCGTGCCCGTGCGTGCACGGCACTAACTGCGTAAAGTGGGCGCGCGGTGCGCAAAGCGCACCGCGTGCTTACTGTGCGCGCACGGTGCACGAAGCGCACCGTGCGCGCACGGAACGAACTGCGTTAAGTGGGCGCGCACGCCACGAATGGCGTAAAGTAACTTAGCATTTAAAAAAACGTACAAATTCACTGAAAAAACCATAGGTTTCACACATGTTATAGTTAGCAGAAATTTTACTGATAAAAAAACAATGAAATTCCCCCGTTAAAGTTAGTGCAGGCAACTATAACTCACGCGACCGCAATCTTCTGCTGATGACATATGTGTCTTTATGAAAAAAAAATATTTGTAATATATGTATAGCTAAAAATGTATGGAAGAAGACATGGGCAAATAAGTGTCTAAATACAGTATTAGCATCAGCAGAGGATTGCGGTCGCGTGAGTTATAGTTGCCTGCACTAACTATAACGGGGGAATTTCATTGGTTTTTTATCAGTAAAATTTCCGCTAACTATAACATGTGTGAAACCTATGTTTTTTTCAGTGAATATATATATATATATATATATATATATATATATATACATACACACACACACACAACTGAGTCTTCTATTCCTTCATGTATAATTGCCTCACTATTTTAACTATTTGCTCTGTTTTGTCCTAAATAATTTTTATGCAAATGTAAAGCGCTCTGATACCCCGGGTGGAGCTAGCGCTATATACAACTTCTAAAATAAATTAAAAAAAATAAAAATTATATATATATATATATATATATATATATATATATATATATATATATATACACACACACATACACACACACACATGCATAACCAATAAAAGGCATAAAGAAATAGCAACAGATCAAGCATTTCTCAGTATTAAAACATAAGCATGATTAAGACATATTATAAACATTCATTCCAAACAGTAAAAGCATCTTTTTGGTAGAAACAGGTGGACAACGGGGAGTCAGGTGGGACAGTGAGGAATCCACAGGCAGATACTGTATCCACCAGAAAAAGCGTTACCAAAGGTAAGTAACTTGCTCTTCAGATGGATACTTCTGCCTGTTGATTACTCACCTTTTGAATAGAATCCTCAAGCCATACATCACCCGGAGGAGGGTGTCCACCTGACTAGACCAAAAAATATTGCAAAACAGATCGAGCAAAATGGCCATCCTCCTAACCTCCGAATCCAATAATCTAATAATTTGTCAAAATTATATTGAAAATAATACTTTAAAAATACTATTAAATTTAGACACACTTGAAGGAATTTTTTTATTTATTTATAATTAATTTAAAGATAGTCATACTTTACAAATTACGCCGAAGTCACGACCCCAGCGCGACTTTTCAAAATGGCTAACAGAATGCACGCTGTCATCGTGTAGGGTGCGCAACTTCTGTATAATATTTTCTTAAAAAAAGAATGAATATAGTTTTCACAGTTTTTTTAAATATATAATAAAAAGAACATAGGATTGAGGTACATTAGACATACAAATTTTCATTTAAAAAAACCTTTGAAATTCACTGGAAAAACCATAGGTTTCAGGAACGTTATAGTTAGTTGGACATTTCACTTGTATAAAACCATAAAAATTCCGGCGTTAAAGTTAGTTCAGCAAACTATAATTCGCGCCCCTGCAATGCACTGCTGATCACATCACAGATTATATCATTCATGACATGGTCAGTGACATCACTGATGACATCTCAAATGACATCACCGATAACATCATCCAGTGACTGTTTCTGTAAAGTTTAATTTTGTTTTATATATATGCCAAGCTGTATTGAGGAATGAGTGGGTGTATAAGTGTCTGTATGGAGGATTTAGTAGGTACGCAACTGACTGTAAAAGTGAGTGATTAAATGTGTCCTACTGAATGCATGAGTTAGTGACTAAACTGTGTGAAAGTCCATCAGTCTGTCTGTTGTTGTGTAAGCTGCTGAATGGGTTGGCGAGTAGCTGCATGAGTGTCTATATGGGTTATTGATTGCTTGCCTGAGTATTTGTATGGCTGCCTGAGTGTGTGTGTGGGTGGGAAGTGTGTGACTGTGCATAGATGTGAGTGATTGATTCATGGGTGTATGGGTTCAAGAGTGCATGTGGAAACAGCTGTATGGGTGGGTGAGTGTATGTATGGGTGTGTTGGTGAGTGAATGGATGTCTCCATGGTACATGTGCAAGTAACTACATATGTAAAAGGCAGTATATGTGAGTGAGGGTGTATATAAATAACTATATGTGAGAGTCAGTAATTGTCAGAGTGGCTGCATGGATGAGTGTGTATTTGTATCAGTAATTCCATAAGAGAATAATTATGTGTTAGTATCTGTATGAATAAGTGAGGTTTTGTCTGAATAACTGTATAGGTGAGTAAATGGAAGTATGATTGATTCTTTGCATGATTGACTAAGTGTGTGAGTAACTCTGGATATGTGGCACTGTGTGTGTCTGTATAGGTGTATGAGTCCATATGATAGTGTTGTATTGATGAGTGCATGCATGAGTGACTGTATGGGTGAATGAGTGGATGTGTGTGTAGACGTAGGAATCAGCCAGTGCGTATTTAGTAACTGGTATTGATGTGTCTATTTTCTCAAAAATGGTAGTCTGTATTCTAGAGTGGGTGTATCAAAGGTTATATTCAGGTGGGAGGAGGTGCATCAGATTTTCACATGGATGATGTCATCAGTGATGTCATTTGAGATGTCAGTGATGTTACTGACCAGGTCATGAATGATGTAATATGTGACGTCATCAGCAGTGCATTGCGGGGGTGCGAGTTATAGTTGGCTGAACTAACTATAACGCCGGAATTTCTATGGTTTTGTACGAGTGAAATGTCCAACTAACTAGAACGTTCCTGAAACCTATGGTTTTTTCAGTTAATTTCTATGGCTTTTTAAATGCTAATTTCTAACTATAACGGGCCTGAAACCTATGGTTTTTTCAGTGAATATATAACGGATCAGCATATATAAAAACTATATTAGTACTCTTCTGTGGGGTCTCCCATTTGTTTTTATTACTTTATGTATATTGGTGAGTTTTTATTTTGCACTGAATTGTGGGCGGTTAAGCAATGTATTGTTATTATATTTACGTGATGTCATTTTTTTATCAACTGCAATCTATGAAATTTGCTATATGCTCCAGGTTATTATGATCTCAAGTTTGGTGTGTATACACAACATTAAAACTTTGTCCAACTTTTTACCTTGGTGGTACTTGTTGAGGGTAAGAGGGTTCATAATGCAAAAGGAGATGTTGTGGTTGAGTGTGGTGATTGAAATATCATTGGAGTGCGATATCATTTCTGCAAGGGGAGTTTTTAGCCTACTCGTTTTACAGTGCTCTGTCCCCTTAGTTTGAGGGGCCCATCATTTTCGATGTATTCATTTCACCACATAAACCCTCATTACCGTGGCCTGGTTAATAAAAAGTGTGGTAACTTCTGTTTGCCAGAGTTGCATTTTATCAGGTGCCATCAATAGCACTGTAGTTACCAGGCCATGGATATGAGGGCCACAATTTTCAAAATGCTGAATCTTTTCTTCAAGGGCTGGCCACGTACCTCTCCTTGCCCCTTTTCAACATCACCTTCGCTGGGTGACTGGTGACTGGTGACCTCCTTGGGTGGAATGCACAGGTGGTTTCAAAGCTGTTCAGACCGAAGGAGAAAAAGGTAACAAGAAGCAAGAGCATCCTTGGATCTGTTGCTGGTCCCCTCCTTGCAGTGTGTGCCTCCGGTAAATGTCTGTCACTTGGGTTTCCTCCTCAGTGGGCTTTTCTCCGCTGATACACTCTGCATGCATGCATGCATACACACACACACTATTATGAACTTCTAAAACTTCCTCCTCAAACTTCCCTTGAAACCATTTTCTTCCTACTTGTTTCCCTTTAAGTTATCTCGCAAACTCAACAACGGTTAGCCCAGAACCATCTTTTGTTGAATAACCTCAAAACTGAATTCCTGCCGATTGCCCCACACAACCACTCTGCACCTACCCTGGAATGGCTAAAACAACTCCCAGCCTTTAACTGCACCCCTCACATGGTTGATTCCGCTAAATCGCTAGGCTTTACCTAGGACAAATACCTTAATATGCAAGCTCACATCAGTGCCACTATTAGTGGTGCCAACGTTCATCTTAACACCCTGAACAAAATCAAGCCTTTCCTTCAGCCAGAAGACTTACAGCCTGCAGTACAATCCCTGATGATCTCACGACTTGAATATGGTTTGGTGACCCTTGTGGGTCTTCCTAAAGCGAGCTTGGCCCCTCTCAGAGCCATGCTCAAAAGCATCGGCCAGGCTCATCACCGGCTCCAAAAAACACGATTGCATCACACCTGACCTTGTGCAGCTTAACTGGCTGTCTATTGAAGCCATAATTTGTTTTAAAATAGCTTACCTAACGCATAAAGCCCTGCATTACAATACTCTGGCCTATCTAGCGAACAAGCTACCTCTTTCAAGAAACAGGCCAAATGTCTTTTCCTGAGTGAACATTAACTGCATCAGCCTGTACTCTTTTTCAGGTCCCCATGCTGAGAGATTTGACATTTAGCCCAACATATCTTGCTCTATTTCTTTTTGATTGGTTGGTAAATTGTTATTTTACACTAGGGCCCTGCCAGAACTATACTAGAAGAATACTTCTTGGGCCAATTACAGATTTGTCATTTATTTTACTTTGTTGTGACGAGCCACTCTATGACTGTTTTGCTGAATGTTATAAGAAATATATTGCACTATGAGAAACTGAACTAGTGGGGCCCACTACCCAATACCTGATCTTGATTGTTTACTCCTTGTTGTTTTAAAGTGTTGACATCCATTTTACTGAGTTAATTCATGCTTTTGCCTCCGTGTACAGTGCTACGATACCCACAAGGGTCATGTTTGCATATGCAGTTCCACATAGGATTACAACGCACTGCTTTTGCTGCACAAGCACTGTAGAGACCACATTCCCCATCCCCTAGTCAAAAAGAAGATCTTCCTGGAGTCATTCTGAAGTCATCTCAAGACTTCAGCTGGGCTATTCCTGTAATTTATCTGCTTAAGCCATCTCAAGCCACCCTGAAGTATGTGTATAGGGTTACAGATTTAAATGAGGTGACACAAGTCATCACCATAACTACTCCAGGATGATGTTCTGATTACTTCCTTGGAAAATTTACGATTACCTCCAACTATTACAGACTGACTACAAGACAACCAGGGGATGAGAGCAGATTACTTCATTGTAACTCCATGACAACTAGGGGATGGGAGCAAATTTCTTCACAATGACTCCATAACTAGGATATGGGAGCATATTGCTGTACAATGACTGCATGACAACTAGAGGATTGGAGTAGATTACTGCATGACAACTAGGGGATAAGAGCAGATTACTTCACAAAGACTCCATGGCAACATTGTCAAAATGACCACTGAGATGGAGCTGGACAAAGAAGCTCCCAGGGTCAGGATCATTAATCTATAAAAATCCCTCTGCTACCCTGTCATCTAACAACTTCTGTATCTAGCAGCGCTACCAGTAAGAAGACTTAATCGAAGTCGCACTAGCAGCTCTTGGTTATCATCAGATATAGGAGGAGGTACCGTGATAACCACTGCGTCCCGCCTGGGACTACTATTCTCTGCCTCTAATAACCACCTCGGCACATGAGTGCCCCAATCTGCAGCAGCCCAGTTTCCCTTGGCCAACCTTGAGCAGCTCTGTAGTGTCTCCATGGTAGGATCTGCTGCATGCATTCCCCACCCACAGTCATCAGCCTCACCCACTGTAATTATACAGTTCACCAGCTGGCTTCAGCCTGCCCAGAGGTTCCCAGCAATCATTAGCGGTCCCCGAAATGCTCTCCAGCTGCTTCGCTGCTGTGGCATTGAGGCACAAGGCCTGCACCCCCCCCCCTACTATTGGCCTGGAAACCTCTTGGACTCTTGTGGCGGGTGGGTCAGTTGAGGGACCTACGGGACAGGTTGGAAGTTTTGCTCGTACCGCAACTTCATGGCCCCCTGTGGCCTCTGCAAAGTTGAGTGACTTTAAAGTGATTAAATTCATCTTATTTTTTAAAAGACTTATTCATTGTTCACGGACAACCCTTCAGCCTTAGTTATGCTCATCTGCCCGCTACGCTTGGAATATCATTGAACATTGATTGGAAGGCCATCAGCACGTGTGTCCCAAAATGGCAGCGGGCCCATAAACACTACCCAGACATGGATATACCGGTCTCAACTGGTGGCAATACCAATTAAAGAAAGACTTACTGAGATGAGTCCATAAATTTCATAACAGAAGTTCATCTGGCTTTGCTAGCAGTTACATCTATTAAAAGGTTACTACCCTATCTGAAGGGTGGGCATGAAAAGAAGACTATACAGCCACAGTCTGGAATGAAGGACCCTTTGCCTGAACATTCTTTGGCGGCCATCTAGTAGTGGTTTTCGCTTTAGTTATCTCCAATGCTTTTATGATTCTCCTAACTGGAAAACCTGCATGTCACTTGCTGCACCGCAGTTCCTCCTTAAATAGGTGTACTCCTGCTATGCCTGTCCTCTTGGGCTCAGCCAACCATTGTACCTCACTTAATTGCCAATATTTTCAAAGTTTACTAATATTACGCTATACTCCACGCAGCTACAAAATTAATTATCTCCCAAATATTTCAAAAAAAGGAGTCCAAGAACTTTAAACTAATTCCTCAAAGATCCCCCAGAAACTCTTGTTTCTTATCCCTGCTTCTGCATAAAGAAAGGAATCGTTATAAGTGACCTTATCCTGTTCATTAAAAGACAAGTGCAATGGAGGGAAGTATTACACTTGTTACTCTTGATCGCTATATCCAGAAAAACTCTGCATGGGCTAAGACTCAGTTGCTCTCTCATCAGCATTTCGACAAGAAGCAATCACCTCCATACACAACAGAAGCATCCTTATTCAATCTGCAGACCGTAACTTTGAATGTAGAGGACGTTTTCCCACTGGTCAAAAACGCTGCAACCAGGAATGTTTCTACTGCTGCAAAGTACTTTCCAACTCTGAATGCAACACTAATGTACCCATATCACCAGGTGGATCCGAGCCCCCTCTACCAATCTCCACACCAGAATAGGTCTGCACCACAAACCCAGGATAGTCGCCCCAGAGCTACTAAGCAATGGAAATCACTTTTTCCTGACTAGACCTTTAAGCCCTCCCTGCCTCTAGACTGAACCTCTTATCCCACCCAACAACCTACCCCTAGCATCAACCCTCACACTGCACTCAAGATCCCCACCACCCTTCTGTGAGCCTTCTTCCCCTTCCAAATCCACTCCGCATCTGCTGACTCCCCATTGCAACAACACTACCACCCAGACTCCTCCTCTACTGCTACAAGATCCAACAACATGTGCCCACATCACATTTACATCTAGACTGGATGAGATTACCCAAAACCGACAACTCAAGGCAGACCTTCATTGCCTTATCCATTTCACCATAAAAGCTACTGTCAATCGGGGGCCAACTAGGAATTTTAATACAGACAGTCATTCTCAGGACAATCTCACCAACCACTCCCCCATGCCACCAATACTCTTCCCCACCAAACTAAGCTCACCCTCCTCCAAGTTCCCCTATTCAAGATGGAGGACTCTACTCTACCCCAGTGCCTCCACTTGGCCCTGTAGACTACTAAACCCACTGTCTAGTTAAGGTATCCATGCCCTCCTCCCTTCTTTCAACTCCTCACACTCTTAACACTGACAACCAACGTCAAATCCAATTCATTCCCACAAACGCACACAGAGAATCAAAGCCTAAACACAGAGCAGCAAATAAATGCAACCTTAAGCAGGTTACCCTTACTCACCTACCTAATCAGGGCTTTCCCCCTACGAAACGCATGCTACTCAATTGCAGACCGGCTTCAAGACACGTGGCAGATATTGCTGACCTTATTCTCGCCACTACCTAGACCTCCTTGCCCTGACAGAAACATGGCTAAATGATGCCTCTGCTCCTATCATGGACATACTAGTCCCACCCAGCTACGACATCACCAGGTCTCATAGACCCAGCAGACCAGGTGGAGGCTTTGTCTGCATTCACCGCAATAGTCTCTCAGTCAAACAGTCTCTATCCCCCGTTCTATCCTACAGTGAATATCATTGCATCGACATTGCATGCAACAACAGATAACTATTCAAATGAGACACAATCTACCATCCGCCTGGAGGTAACCTATTTCACAGAAGAAATCATGGAAATCATGGAAATCATTGCAACAAACTCGGGTCACACTGCACCAAAACTACCTTGGTGACTTTAACCTTGACTGGAATGATATGAATGTAGGAGTGCATTATAATCACTTGTGTAGAGCGCACCAGCATATAATCTTTTGTCTTCTTTCCATGAATTGTGAAAGGAATTGCCTTGAAACGTGATGTGCTTAGGTCATTGAAAAGTAACATGGAGAATTAAAGTAGAAGGTGAATGTAACTAGCAAAAAACATCAATGTGAAAAGCTTGTTGTGAAATTGACATTTAATCATGTACTAAACAGGTTTATTAATCATGTTTTACATGTAGGTAAATACATTAATTGAATGTGCCTATTTTTCCTACACAAATTTGCTGAGTTCATATATTGGTTTCTAGAATAATGTCTTTTACAAGTCGATAAAGGATGGTTGTGCTTTGAACAGGAGAAGGCCTGTGCCAAGGAAAAATTGTTGCAAAAAAACAAAACACCACCGTTATCCCATGGAAAACTACCTTTAGGATTGTAACTGAGCAGATGACTTGACCTGCGAGGACTCCTGAGAAAGATGCCTGAAATTATGTGATGTTGGAAGTAGGGAAAAGTGCCCACTTCTTCTGTCTTCAGAGAAAGAGCATCTTAAACAAGCTCTGTCTTGGTAGCTTTATACTACATGACTCATTAATGGTGGAGAGACTTCTTAGGAAGACTCAACATGCGGACACTTTATTCCTCCTTTCTGAAGATGCTGAAGTAGGGATGTCATCTTAGCAGTAGTGTAGGGATAGATTATTTTTTACACTCATCAACCCTCAATGCAGGGAGACTTGGGCTCATGTTTTCTGATACTCTGCATTCTGCTTCTTGAATGGTTTTGCTTATGTTATATTGCCTCAATTGGATTCACAGATTTGGCTTTATGCTGATTCAGAGTACTTATACACTTTTTTTTTTTAAATCCTCATCCCCCTCCAACCCCTGTAACAAATAAAGCAGGATGTCGTTACTCTATTTCAAGAGACGTAGGCAATCGAGGTAGAGCCCCAAAGATGCCACCCGCCTAGCAGTAAACGACAAACCAACAAGTTGTAACTGACCTCTCGTTTTTAGGGAGAGGGTGGTCACACTCCCTTCTGTTTGATCGTAACCAATGGCTGTAACTGATGTCCCGGCAAAGAGCAGGCAAGACCCAGGACAATCAGAGAGATTCCAAAGAGGCATAATCATAGGATCAAAAAGAAGAAAAAAAAAAGAAATTAGGAGACCAGTTAAGCAGACATTCCCATAATGCCTTCTTTCTGCTGTTCTGCAATCTAACCAAATCATTTTTAGAGGTCTTCTATAAGGAGGACAGCCAATCTGAATAAGTGGGGGGTTTAGCCTCTACCCATCTCCTACATATTTCTCGTCTAGCCAGCAGGATTGCATAAAATAAGAACCCCCTGGCCGGACCTGTGATTCCCCTGTCAATACCAAAAATAATCAGGGTGAGGGAAATGTGGACAGGAGTCCCCAAGATATCGGCTATAGTAGCCCCTACTCTTTCCCAAAATTCAGAGATAGCTGGGCAACCTTAAAAATGTGGATGTCTGAGCTCACCAGATCGCACTTCTTACAGCTGGCAGGAGGGCCCTTTGTTATTTTATAAAGTCTAGCAGGGGATAAATAAGCCCTATGTGTAGTGAAATAGTGGTTCCTCCTAATCCAAGCTGGTTTTACTACAGCAAACAAGGTGTTGAAATAATTTTTCCACAGATCTTCCCAATCTACATCTGGTATAGGAGCTCCCCACAGTTCTTCCGCTAGTTTAAAATCCTCATCGATGACTTACTCTATGGTCCAATAAAAGAAAGACACCCCTTTCCTCCCCGACGACTTTAATACCAGTTGCTCCTCTAGGATGTTTCCTACCCCTATAGATTTTTTCAGACTCTGTGACCAAATCTGCAATTGCAAATATTTAAAGCTGGACATGCCCTCCTCTAGTTTAACATTGAGCTCTGCCGAGGACAAGAGTGAGCCGTCAGCAGCTACATCCCCTCACACTAAAAACACAGCTGTTTTTAGTGGGGCTGCCAATTTGTCTTTCAGGCAGTCTGGAGTCCCTGGAGAGTCCCACAAAGGAGCCAAACTTGAGAAATCATTTATGCCAGTACATTGCTTAATTCTGGCCCATGTAGGAGCCATACCCAAAAGGACTTTCAAAGGAACCCCTCCTGTGCAAGTCCCACTCCATCCAGCATGGCCGAGAACATAACCCCCCCCCCCCCCGACAGGTCTGGGGATTTTAGCAGCATTCTTGAGTGTGTTAACTGAAAGGCCCAAGCGTAATTCTGGAGATCCGGGAGTGTAAGGCCCCCATTCTCCCTTCTGTGTCTTAATTTCTTCCAGGCTATTCTCGTAGCTTTGTAAGCCCACACGAATGAATTGAGTGATTGCTGCAATTTATCTATGACCTGCTTCTCAAAATGTAGAGGAACAGAATTAAAAAGAAAAGTGATTTTTGGCAAAATTACCATTTTGATTAAATTATTTCTGCCCATAATAGTCAAAAGGGAGATGGACCCATCATTTCATTATTTTCTGGCACTCCCTAGAGACATTTGCAAGGTTGGTCCTTGAGATTTTGTCTATGTTTTTGACAATCCTAACCCCCAAATACCTCTGATCGCTTTGGCCAGCTGTCGACACTCCGGGAGATTTCATACCACTGATATCCGTTTTTTCCGCGTTCCCCTCACAGCCAGACACTTGGCCAAACTCTTGAGCTAACCTAAGGACATGAGGGAAAATCAGGTGTAAGTATAAGGACGTCGTCCGTATACAGAGCTACCTTCCTCTCCCATAGCCCAAACTTAAATGGTGGAATACCAGTCTCCTCTGAGCAAAGGGCTCGATGTACATATCGAATAGGAGAGGGGGAGAGGGGACAGCCCTGCCTGGTTCCCCTAGTGATCTTAAAAGGGTTAGTCAATTTACCATTAACTAAGAGTCTTGCCGATGGGTCACTGTATAGAAGCTGGATTACTCAGCAAAATTTCACCCCAAAGTTGAACTTCAACACTGCTGAGATAAATCCAGTTGACCCTATCTGAAGCCTTAGTGGCATCTAGTGTCGTTGCAGCCAGAGGTAACGAAAAGGCGGAAGTAATATCAATGGCTCCAATAAGGTCATAGGTAAGATCAAACAGATTCCTACCTCTAAAAAAACCCTTTTGGTAAGAATGCAAAAGACCACCCGCTACCGGACCCAATCTATCTGCCAAGATCCTGGTGAAAACCTTGTAATCTGTTTTTGAAAGGGAGATGGGTCTATAAGACCCGCAATCCGCCGGAGATTACCCTGCCTTTAAGATTAATGTTATGGTTGCCTCTTCCCCACAAAGCAGGATATCTAGCACCTTCAACTAGTATCTTGTTGAACAAAGTTGTCATAGTTGGAATTATTGCCTCTCCCAAGAATTTATATAATTCCGCTGGAAGTCCATCAGGCCCTACGCCGTTACCACCTTTGCAAGCGGCAATTGCTTTCCTGACCACCTGCTGGGATATATCAAGCTCTAGATTTTCTCGTTGGGAGGAGTTTAAAGAAGTGAGGTTAATCCCACTTAACCACTCCTGAACCCAACTGCTATCCACCCGATTGTCTTCATTATATAGATCTTGGAAAAAGACAAAAAAGGCTTCTCCTATCTCTTCGTCTGTGACTGCTACTGTTATTGTGTACAATGTCGATTTGTACTTATAAAATTGTGTGCCCTGTCGGTCTTGGCTTTCCATGCCAGGAGTTTGCTAGTCGCCTCCCCATATTCAAAGTGGGCAAGCTTACTGGCCTCCCATTTTTTAGCAATCCTCGTCTGGATGATACGCTGCAGCTGGTCTTTCAAGGTTACCAGTTTCGCCCAGTGTCCTCGGCATTTAACTGCGTCAATCTCCCCATTCAGGTTCTGCTCTAAAACCTTCATTTCAAGCTCAGTCCGTGCTACCTGCTCTCTATACTGCTTGTTTTTATAGGATATCCTACTAGGTACCAGGCCTCTAAGATAGGCCTTCCAGGCGTCCCGCACTACTGAAATCTCAGCTGACCCAATATTTATATTTAGAAAGGACTGTCTCCTGGGATAAATAAGTAGCTTCAGAATTGTCCAAATGTAATAAGCGATCGAACGTCCACACACTAGGTACTTCTTTCTCTGCCCACATTAGGTCTATTTCTACTGCCGCATGGTCTGATAGGTGAGGGGTCAGATAACCTATATCCTTCATTTTGTCCCTTAAATCATGACTGACCAGGATATAATCTATCCGCGATTTGTGTTTGTATTTAGGATTGTAGAACAAGAGACCTAAATTGGAACCCAACCTTTCTCTCCGAATGTCGCCGAGTCCGAGCTGCCTCATCATCATTTGAAGATATGTCCCGCATGTAGACAACATGCTTGCCCTGCTGCTTGGAGACTTATCCAACTGGCGATTCAAGACTATATAAAAGTCACCGGCAAGAATGATTGGTTCCGGAAATTCCAAGATATTTGTGAAAATGGGTTTCAGGGTGGATGGGTCATCCTGGTTAGGGCCATAATAGCCTATCACCGTTAATAAAGAACCTTTGACAGATAATTGGACGATAACCCATCTGCCACCTGGGTCTATCATCGAACTTAAAAGCCGGGCATTTAATTGCTTTTTAACCAAGAAGCCAACCCCCCCCCCTAATATTGGCACTTTGGCTGGAGCTAACACAATGTTCCACCCATCTAACCTTTCTAAAGATACCACTTATTTCCTCTCTCAGGAGATGGGTCTCCTGTAAGAAGATAATTTGAGCAGGGGAATCTGAGGTATTGTAAGATTTTTGGCCTCCTACTTTTCACCCAGAGACCATTAACATTCCAGGATAAACACTGTAGAGTTCTCATGGTGGTTTAAACAGCGGAACCTTGAGCGTGCCAGGTCTCCCCGAATGCCAACACCAAGCCAGGTGCGACACCCATAAACTAACCAATCTAAAAGGTGAATGAGATTTTTTTTGTTTGTTTTTACCCCTATGCTCCCTACCCTGTGTTCCCTTTACCACCCCGTGAGCCCCTCCCTGGAGAACCCTACCTCCATCTGCCTGGACTAAAGTCCAGTTTCTGCCTACCGGAGCATCCTACCCTATCCCTAACTGATAATAAATCAATTCAAACAGGCAAAAGAGAAAAGAATCCTAAAAGTCTATTCCTAGTACAATGACCCTATATGTTTAATCTAGTCGAAGAAAAAAAAAAAAAAAAAAAGAGAACTCCCTATCTAAGACTTCTTAAGTCTTGAAGTAGAAGATTCTCAGAGACCCCATTGTGTGCCTATCGTCATAGCTAAACTAATTGGAGACTTTGGTTAAATTTTCCAAAAGCTAGTCAGCCTCCTGCATGGTTTTTAAATTGCACAATTTGTTACTGAACATGATTTTTAGGAGTGCAGGAAATTTTAAGTGGGCCACTGCGCCCAGTTTCTTAAAATCTTCCATTTTCCTGCCAAACTCCCATTGTCGATCCAGAGCGGCATGTGCAAGGTCAGAACGGATTTGGAAGGCAAAGTCTAGGACGCAATAATTTTTGTTTCAAGGCACAGTTCAAAAACAATTCTTTCAAGGAGAATGTGAGAAAGTTTATCAAGATCTTTCTTGGCTTCGTCCGATTGGGGTGTTTCCTGAAGCGTTTATGTCCTTCTTTAGGTCTTCTTCTGATTCTTCAATCAGGACCAATTTCTTTATGAGAGCCACAATAAATGTTTTAAGGTCTTCCCCCTCCTTTCCCTCAGGAACAGTCTAAAGATGTAAATTATTACGCCGAGAATTATTTTCTAGCATTTCGAGTCTCTCGGAGCGCAGCCTCGTCCTTTTTAAGCACTGATAAATCTGCTTTACCTGCTCCCAAGTCGTTACTAAGTTCTCTAACTGAACTCTCCAAAGCAACAGTCCTTGAGTTCAGGAGACTGATTTTTTTCCTCGAAAGACTCACAGAAGAGCCTGATCTCCCCCTGATTTGCCTCAGACAGAGAAACCCTTTCAAATGTCTGTTGAAAGGGTAGAAAAAAGCACCTACAGAGCTGCCTCAGAGGACCCCCCATTGTCAAGGGCCACAGATGTTTTCTCCCCCTCTCCACCCCCACTTTCCCTCCTTCCTTCATGCACACGGCTATCAACTACTACGTGATTATCCCCCTCCTGCGCTTAAACCCAGGTTTAGACATAGGTGCAATTTGCACAAGCGATGTTGGGGTATCAACTATCTCAAGTGCTACCTCTTCCATGTCCTCCAAAGGTCTCAGTTCAGTCTGCCCCGAGGTCTTCCTAAGAGTCTCCCCCTGCTTTGCTACGTCTAGCACCAGAGGTTGAATTTTAAAGTAGGATCTCAAGGAAGGGGTAATCCTAGTTTTTAACTCTAAAGATTTACCCTTGGCTCTGCCTGTTTGAATGTTCCTGCCCTTAATTTCACCGAGCTGGAAGGTTGAATTGTTTACAGCTTCTATGGTCCCCTCTTTCCTGTACGTTAAACTCTTTGGTGCAACAGATTCTCCATCCGAGGGCTGCTTGATATTCTTCTAGGAGGGTTTCCCTTTAGTCGCCCCCTTCCCGCTTCCTGCCTCTCCTTACGCTCTCTACTATCGGGGTACTAATGTTAGCAGAAGCTGAACTGTGCTGTGCCACGCTAATATTAAAGGCCCCCCCTGCTGCCCTGCAAATGACTGCGCTAATGGGTTTTGCGGTGTGGAGAAAGGGGGAAGGAAAAGCTTACCGTCCTCCTTTGCCGGTGTATTAAACAAAGAAACTACACTGAGTCACCTCCCTCCTCCAGACCCCCCCTGTACCTCGTGTTGAGGCTGTGAATACATGGTAATGGAGGTGAGCCCAGCAATCTCCAAGGGCAAACACCAGTTCGTAACCTCCAGGCACACAGCTTTCTCCAGCATGAATGGCGCAGAGAGGCTCCCCGCACAGCCGCTGCCCTTTCCGGATTCCGCTCTGAGTCCGTGCCGCCGCTGCCCTTCGGCCCCTCAACTTCATGGCGGCAGCAGTCCAACGCGGTAAGTTTATTGATGCACTGCAACACATTCCCTAAGCGTCAGTACATTAAAAAAAGCTCCCAATTCATAGCGGGTCACTAGAGCCGAAATCATGCCAGTATACTGGTCTCATTTTTGCCTCATTTTCAAGCGTGGGACGTAGGTGCCTCCGGAGGAAAGCGACTGCTTAGCTTGCAGCCACCAGGTTGTCCTCTTGCTCCTCCCCCAGCGTACTTTTACTCTCTCGTCTTGAGGTGCATTTATGTCAAATTATTTCTGGCTTTGTAATAAATTAACTACCCTTGTGTAGTTGTTTGTGGTTACCATGTGTGTGTCCAAGGGATTTCTTGTTGATTTAATTGGCAATAAAAACAATTTTTCTCCCCTCTATGCTTCCATGCCACTAAAAAGAACTATCAGATTGAGATTCTAGAACAGGGCCAAAACTTATGGGCCCGGCCCTTTCACTTGGTAGCAGAGTAGGATGGTTGGCGCATGAAGCGAGGGGAGAATCTAAAATAAGCCTAGAAAAGTGGAACATAGGACCCCAAGTTTGCAAAACAGAGCCTAAAGTCCGATAACGTAGAGCGAAGGATTCCGGCAAAGACTGACGGAGTTTGCTGGTGCAGCGATCAGTGGCGAACAGATGAGTATCAATAGGGTGTATGTTAGATTGCAGAAATGATTTGTTTGGTTTCGGGCCAGATGTGGTCCAAGTATTGAGATTAGAGTTCCAGGTCACGTAGTGGCCCAAGTTCCCAGGATATTTAAGGGTGCAGAAGGCACAGAGATTGATTGTAATTGTCTGACCAAAAAATTGAGGAGTTGCATTGAGACGTCATTGGCAGTTCCTCCTAAGATAGGGAACTTTGTATGAATGTGACATATGGGAATAGTTTGGTAAACCTTGTGTACAGGGGTGAGCTATACTGGTTCGGTTGACGAGCCCAGGTTGAGGGTCACGGTCTGTGAATGTTCTTGGATGATTGGATTCCATCGATCTTTTAGATGGCAGACAATTAAGTAGTTTTAAACGATTGTCTGAGTGAATGTGCACAGAGAAATTGTGAAGGAGAGTGAGCCGCTGCGAGAAGTGATAGACAAGTCAGAGTATACCGCACTGCGGTAGGTCAGTTGGTATAACATCACGCTGGGATTCGTTGGTAGCCATCAGGAAGTAGTGGTTGAAGAAACTGTCCATTGAAAAATCTCAAACAAATTGCAATGGAAATCATGTGATGTTTTAGGGTGTTGAAGGATCTTTTCAGGGGTGATCAAAGGGTTGTTACTCGAGTGGGTGAGGAGGAACCACCCGAAGATACTCCAGCACATTATACAAAATTTGGGCTCCATACTATAATTTGGCTTCAAAATTGGCATAAAATCACTGAAATGGAGGGCGATGTGTCATTCCCACATTTTGGTTAATTTCAGTTAGATGTATTGTACCAGTTGAGAGGAATGTTTGAATTGCGACCTTTGCTTAGACCAACACAGTATGAGGCATTAGACACATGGATGCGTGCAGCACATGCTAAGCAGAGGAAGAAATACAAGGGAAGATGAGGAAAGATTTGAGAGCATGCCAGGATGCATGATGGGACGCACAGCTTAAGAGATGGAGAGTGGATACTATTGAGGGAGAAAGGTTGTACCCAATGTTGGTAGGAGAGGGAGATTCTCAGAACAGGAGTAGAAAGGTAAATAGAAACGACAGTAGTGAGACTGACGACAGCTTGTTGATGGGTTGCTATCTGAGCATTCTCCAACTTATAATCCGCAATCAGGGGTTGGGGGCAAGATTCACGAAGTGCAGAAGTCATGGGAAGTGCGCCAGCTCAAGTGGCTCATTGTACAGGAGTTGTGGGGAGGATATGAGCAGGAGTAGAGGGGGACTGGAGTGTTTACCTTAGAAGGTATGGAATAGAATGGAGTTAGGGCGGCTTCATGGTTGCTGGAAGCTCTTAGAATTCCAGTCACTATTGGTCCTGTTGTTCCTGTGTATGACCCAAGCTCAGAGGGAAACCTTAATCAGTGACAGTCCATACAGGTAGAAGGAACTGATTGGGAAGATCAGGGAGCACAAATGGAAATTGTCCATCTTTAGTGCCTAGAGAATCTAGTACCCCTTTAGCAGCTACTGCCGATCCTTCGGGAGTACGCATTTGTTCCAATACTATACGGTCAATACCCATGGACAGCACTACTTCAGACCTACGGAGGTGGGAACTTCTGGTGGGAGGACCAAATGGTGCCGTCTCGGAAGCAAGTGGCACCAGTCAGGGAGCCACTGGAAATCAACAAGTCTTGGACGTCTCAGATATATAATTATTATTGCACAATTAAGACTTAAAATACTGGTTGAAAAAACACAACAATCTCAAGGAGGGTCAGATTAGTACATCAAGTCTGGAACTATCAAGGCTTCGGTAAAGGCGAAACTTTTTGATGTGGGGAGGTACACAAGATCAGTGAGAATTTACCTTTCGAAAGAATAGAGACCTATGAGCCAGATCATCTGTTTGTAGTGAAGGATGTTACCCGCAGGGCAAGAAGAGTGCATGAGAAGTTTTAAGACTTAGCTCAGCGGTACGGATAAGACTTGTCTCGAACAAAAATGTTAAAGGGAAATTATTGGTTTAACTACAGTAACCAAAAGCTGGAGGAAAAGAGTGACAGGATTGAAAACACATATCCAAGAGTTGGTCATAGGAATAAGGGCTTGAAGTATGCTGGATAAGTGGGAGGAAAGGTGATCTAAGAAGAAGAGTACGAGAAAAGTGACAGGGGAAACACCACCTCCAGGTGGGCGAACGCTTGGAGTTGAAGCATATATACCACAGGAGGTGCCCATCGGTGGGTATGTGCATGTCCCTTGGAGTAAAGGTGACCTTGCTGCATTCACAAATGATTTTCCCAGGTTGAAGGAGAAACCTTCTGAATGGTACAAAAAAGTTGATTGTTGTGTTAAGATCTTGAAGGTGATGTGGATTGACTAAAATACCTTGCTCAAAATTGTGGTTATCTGTGGTCTGTTTGTAAAATGGGCATTGAGTGGCCTGCTGCTGAACCAGAGAGATTCAGTGACTCATGGTTTTTCATCATTGGTTATGAAAAAGTATGAACAGGTGATCACATGGCTGCAGTCCAAAATAGCCCCTCAAAACATCGATTGGGTGAAGATAGATTAAATGACCCAGGAGCCTAAGAGTCAGTGCAAGCTCATAAGGCTGCAGTCCAAAATAGCACCTCAAAACATCAATTGGGTGAAGATAGATCGAATGACCCAGCCACCTAAAGAGTCAGTGCAAGCTAATTATGAAAGGCTGTTACAAGCCTATAAGCAGTACATTGGGTTAGACACACACGACCCTAAAAGACATGGGACAATTGGTCTCAAAATGTGTGACAGGACTGAGGCCAGAGGTTAGCCTCATGATCCAGCAAAATTTGATCTGCAGGCCAAATAAGTCAGTGGGCACAATTCTGCAGGATGCCAGGTTTTGCAGTGATGAGGTAGATTCAAAACATAGGAGGATGAAAGAAGTTAATGCTGGTTCAAATGCAAAATGTACAGAAAAGGAGAGCAGGTTCAGGCAACACGAGGAACAGTACTTCACAATCAAGAGAATGTCTCGGGAGGTGAAAGAAAGATTGGGACAGAGAAAAGAGCAGGACCTATAGATCCCAAAACAGGGATAGATGTTGCGACACTGAAAAAGACCACTGCTTGTCATTTTTGTCACAAGATCGAACATTGAAAGCACGAGTGCTGCTTAAATCCTGTGAACCAGTGCAGGAGGGAGAACTCATGCAAGTGATTGACGTGGTACCAACAGGGACTAGGCCTAGATCTCTTAATGCGGGAGGGAATCAATACATCAGAACCAGTTAGTGCAAGTGCCCGAACTTCAGAGAATCTCGCAGATTTTTCAAACCTATCATCAGCTGCCCCTAATGGAAGCGCTGGATGGATTTGAAGAAGGGGGGGGGGGGGGGGTAGAAGAAAAAGAAATGTTCCAAGTTTAAAAGTTGCCAACAAAAGAATGACAAATCCTTTGACGGAAGAGGTGCTGGTGAAATCAGTCTGTGGTGTGTGATTCAAGTCCAGTCTGTTTTCTAGGGTGTGACCCCTTGTCCAAATTGAATTGTACCATATATTGTGCGCCAAAGGGAATTGAATTGAATTGCAGACTAATGATGAAGACATTGCTTTTAAGTTGGCAAATCAAAATCATGGTGTAGCCATGTTTCCTTCACTGACAGTGGAAGACATGCCGCTCGATTTGAGAAACACCGTCTCTCCAGTGGTATGAGACTTCACACTAGAGGAAGTCTTACTGATTTGAGGTGTCAGTCCATACACAGATAAAGCTTAATTCGGAATTCCTGAAAACACCTCAGTACAACCTGACCCCGGAAACGGTGGCAGATATTACACAACTATAATTGAGTCCATGATTGCATAGGACATTCTGAAGGAAATCATAGGAAGTCCATGCAATTCGCCCAGCATGGGTTTCCAGAAACCGCGCAAAATGTATCGCATTGTTCAGGACCCAAGAAAGATGAATAACATTGTGATACCATGTTGCCCTGTGGTAATGATACCATCTGTGATCCTATTTCAGATTCCTTGGGAGGTAAGGTTCACAGTGACTGACAACTGTCAGGCATTTTTCTCCATCCCATTTCACAAGGAAAGCAAATTTTTATTTGTTTTCCATCTGGAGAATCCTGTGTTAATGTGGTGTCCTATCCCTCAATGGTATATTGAAAGTCCATTTATATTCAACCAGGTCTTGGGGGCTGGATTCTGCCCCGAAACTCCATGCTAGTTCAGTACATTGATGACCTCATTGCATCTGAAACACAGGTGGTTTGTAAGGACAATATTATTGCCTTACTGAATCATCTGGCTGACAATGGGCAAAAAATCCTGCTCCGCTGTATCGGGCATTGTAGCACAGCTGGGTAGCATTTGGCTACCCAGTTGGGAGCCCTATGATGAAGCAGGCCACCAACTAGGTTGGTGGGTGAGGGTTCTTCTTACAAACCTAAGTCGTGCCTGTCATAATATTTGTAACCGAGTCATCTGTAATGGGTTTGTCCACGTTGTTTACAAAAAAAATACCTAGGGATAAGGACGCCCCCAGATTTGGTCCTTGGTCTCTCTTGTTTTTTGCATAAGTAGTGTGTCATCGGGATGTCGCGTATCAACAGATGAATGCTGGGAAAATGACAGTTGTTGCTCTTAGTCACATTGGCAGATCAGGGGGTCCCTTCAGTTGGATCCAACTGGACTTCGTTGAGATGCCTGTGTGTAATGGGCTGAGATACATCTTGGTTGCTGTGTTAATCTTTTCTCTATGATGGAAGCTTATCCAACTAAAAATTATTGCTGAGGGAGCTTGTGTCTAGATGCGGATTTCCAGCTGCATTGGAGGAGGATAGAGGAACGCACCTCTCCGCAGCGAAGTCATGAAATTGCTGTGTACTGCCTCGAGTGTAGACCAAAGATTGCATTGTAGTTACAGGCTGGAAGGATCTGGCATAGTGAAGCAAGTTAATGGAACCTTAAAGGCTAAACTAGCGAAAGCGTGTGCTTCAACATTATTGAAATGGCCCAATGCATTGCCTTGGTTCTGATGAGTTTGCGCAGCATTCCTGACAGGAAAACTGGGTTATAGCCACATGGAATTTTGATGGGAAGGGCGATGCGCTTGCCTGCAGTGCCAGCAACTGCTTTGGTTAGCATCACTGCCGACTTGGTCCTTGACTACTGTAAAGGTTTGGCTGAAGTGGTTCATTGTTTGTCTCATCAGGTTGAAGCAGCAAATGCACCAACTTCGAAAGACCTCTGCCACAACCGGATCTCAGGGAATTGGGTGCTTGTTTAAAAGAACATAAGGAAAAACTGTCTTGACTCTCGGTGGCGTGGACCTTATCAGGTAATAATGGTGACCAATACTCCTGTGAAGTGTGGAGGAGTACCAAGCTGGATCCATGCTTTCCAAACCTGAAGTCACAGGTCCCTCGATGAAACAGCTCCTCTCCCAGAAGTAGCTCCAGCTGTGAACAAGTGGTCACAGGAGAGGCAAGCCAAGCTGTTGAGGTTCCGAATGAGGGTGGATACTCTCCTGATCAAGCTGACAGGGGTCAAACTACACAAGACCGTGGTATAGGCTCTAAGGGAGACTGTAACGTTCCAAGTGGTATAGAGTCTGACTCAGGAGAAGAGACTGGTGTGGAAATCAGCCATGTGTAGTTAAGGAAGAAGGATGCCACAAATAAAACATGGCCTGTGTGACAGAAAAGAAGGAACCGGAGACTTGCATCTGAAAGAGAACTTGTACCAATAAGTGAATCGTCAGTCTCATCTGAGTGAATCTGAGCAAGACACAGGAAGCGTGAAGCGGTCCAGGAGACCAAGAGTGCAGTGTTACAGATATTCCTCTCCCAAGTGGACTTATCTGGTTACCAATGCCAGGGAGAGCGAGGGCTTATTTCTCAATACTGATTGTTGAGATCTTGCTGAGAGTTCCTGAAATAGAGGTTAATGCAATTCTGTCATTGACTGTGCCTTATCCACCAAGGTTGAGTGATTTAAGGACTGATTCTAGAAGACGGAATGTCCGAGATTCAGAACGCCATCGTTTCCTCAAGAGATTGCAGCATTGACAGCAGAACGGTTATACAGAGTCATTGAGGAGATTGGCTCTTCTCTCGTAAGGGATGTAAATTGAACCTTTGAACTGTAAATACAATTGCTTAAAAAAAGATAACCTAGGCTAGTGTGGAAGAAGAATATTGGGACTTTTCATTTAGAAGAAGAGAGCAAGGTAAGTCTTCCAAGCTCTAAATAATATACTAAAGACGTGAGAACTTGACAAGATCCAAAAGGAGTTGCACACAGACTTTGTTGCAAGTGAATAAAAGGTGGAGAAAAAGACTGTTGATCCTCCTACAAATACAATCCAAACCACTTTGATAATGGAGTCTGGAGATTCGAATCACAGGCACAAATGTGTTATAGGTACACCAATTGTAAGAGTATTGATAGTGATAGCTGTAGTCATTACCAAGTCCATTTTAAATGCACACAAAGCTGAGGAACAAGGACTGGGGGTACATGGGACATGGACACCTACCACTGCTGCCTCAAAAGAGGTTACATTAGTATCCGATATAGGCCTAATAGAGAAAAGTAGTCGCTTTCTGCATATAAATTTGTCTAAAGGCGATTACACAATGGATGCTTATGCTAAGCTGCTGTATGAATATGTGAATACCATCTATGGATGTTAGAGATTATTATGTGTGCCTGCAATTGCCTGCTTCAGTTTCAGGTGAAGAAGGGATTAGATATCTGTCCTTGACGTATGGCATTTCTTGTAGTTTGCTCCTTAGGAACTTGTATAAGAAGGGTCATTACGAGTACTATTTCTCGAATTTATGACTTGGTACTTTCAGATATATCAGTCTACAAACACCTGAACAAATAGGATTATTATAAGAAAGAAGAGAGAATGGGAAAGTATTTTTTACCTACAGTAACACTAGAGACTGCTTATGGGCATAGACAAACTGACTTGCACATTAACAGACATAAAAAAGAAGTTTGTAGCTCAAATATAAGATAGACAAAGAGGTTTAATTGTTAAGCTTAATAATAGGGAAGGAAAATGAGTGGACAAAGGAGGAGTTAGCTCATAAGGATAAGGGAAGTTATGGTCCAATAGCTTTGGATTAAGAACAACGAGGCAAGCTTTGCATTCGTCAAGTTCAGAGTCATTATGTCACTATTTTTTTTAGGACCGGGTGCGTGTGACCATATCTTTTTAATTGATGGTTCCTTAAAAACGTTTCTTCAAGAGGCAGTGCAAGCGGTGCCAGGAGTATATTGTGTGGCGGAAGAATGCATAGGTTCGGCTTCCGAACAATTGATATGGTACATGTTCGGAAACACAACTGCCATACAACATGTGGAAGATTTGGAGGGTTTGGAAGGAAAGGAACAAGATAAATAAAAAAAAAATTAAAAAATCTAACGTGGACTGAGTGTTGGTGGAATTGTAAGACATTTTTTGGAGCGATGATACCTAGTTCGGGTGTGGTATTGAATGACATCAAGATTAGGAGGTGGTCTACCATTGTGGATAAGTGATCGGTTATCACAGCTCAGTAATTGTTGCTCCCAAATGGAGAAATGGTTTCGATAAGGGCGATTGTGATGTGATGTTATTTGGTATTTGTTATAGCGCACGTCTCATCCCTGAAGGTCCATCTCGGCGCTGAGGTAGCAGAGAATCAGGAGCTGCTCATTAAAAATAACCAGGTTTAAGCTGTTTCTTGAAGCCAGCAAAATCTGTCCAGGACCTAATGGCCAAGGGGAGTTTGTTCCAGTGTTAGTGAGCCAGGTGAGAGAAGGCCCGTCTGCCATATTTAGATGTGCAGATGCTTAGAGGGCAGAGAAGGAGCTGCTTTTTTGATCTAAAGTTTGTCTGTGCAGTAAGGTCTCAATTTGTCCTGTAATATTTGGGCCTCTTACCTGTCCGAGCCTTGTGTGTCAAGTAGAGAAGTTTGAAGATAATAGGGAGCCAATGCAAGGCTCCAAGCAAATGGATGGTTGGGGTGCCCGATGGCTCTTTATTAACCAGTCAGGCTGTGGTATTTTGAACCACCTGCAGCTTGGCATGGAGAGATGCGTTGGATGCTACTACGAGCGCATTTCCATTGTCAAGGAGGCTTATATTCTGGGCCTGGACGAGGGTCTTACGAGAGTCAAGTGGCAGCCACTGGAAAATCCTCTTAAGGAGGCGTATTGCCCTGAAACATACCACATGTGGAAGTCACATGATCCTTCATTGATAGCTTATCAATACCGATGAGCTTTTCCAAGAAGTAGTATTCCAGTCTTGTCTCCATTCAGTTGTAAACAATTTGAGGATATTCAAGTGGAGAGGTCTCTCATACAGGAGAAGAATCTCTGTTTAACACTCATAATCCTGTTCGAGAGAGATGAGCAGCTGGGTATCATCTGCATAGGAGAGAATCTCAAAGCCATAGTATTTAACTAACTGAGAAAAGGGGGGGGGGGGGAGAGAAATATTGAAAAGAGTTGGGCTCAAGGCAGAGCCCTGAGGAACTTCCTTGTTCAGGAACTCAGCCTTAGATGGGAAAGGACCTAGAGTAATGGTTGGAGTTCTATCTTTCACAAAGTCTGTCAGCAAGTGTAAGCCAGTGCCGTATATACCTATATCTTGAAGATGTTGAATTTGGATATGGTGTGACACAATGTCAAATGCAGCTGACAGGTCAAGTAGGACCAGCATAGCTAGCTTGCCGGCGTCCAAAGTAGGACAGAGAGTCATTCACTGCAACAAGGATGGTCTCTGTGCGGTCTTGAGGGCGGAAGCCTGATTGAGAGGTATTCAACAAGGAGCGAGTGTCCAGGTAAGATACCAGCTGTTTATTTATAGGAGATTCCAGCAATCTGTCAATTATTGGGAGAAGAGCTATGGGACAATAATTGCCGGGGTCAGTGGGATCAAGGTGCGCTTTTTTTTATTTTTATTTTTTTTAAGAGTAGGTGCAACACAAGGAACTTTCCATTCCTGAGGGATGGAAGCTAAAGACAAAGATAGGTTGCATAAAGATGCAACTTGTGGTACCAAAGAGGAAGCTAGCAAGGTAAAAATATGAGGGGGCATGAACTCGCCGTAGACCCAGATCTAATTTTGTTTAGAAGATCCGACAGTTGGATGCGTGTGATGGGTTTAAATATCTTCAGTGAGGCCTGAGTTTTACTGTAGGAAAAGTTAACCGAGCAGTGGAGTGATGAGGTTGACATGTTGTACTGAAAGTTGCGGTAGATGTGGTCTATTTTATTCACGAAATGGGAGGCTAGGGTATAACAGAGGGTCTGGGTGGCCATTGTAGTCATGGTACACACTTGAGGGTTGGTATGCTCTTTTACAACCTTAAATAGTTCTTTGGCAGAATTATCTGCTCGTGCAATTCTGTTGATGGCGTATGCTCTAGGTAGATTTTGAATCATGGTACGGTATGTTCCTAAGATTCGTTTGTAGTGTAGTTTGTTGAGAGCACCTTTGGTGCATCTCCATTTACGTTCTAATCTCTTGCCGTTAGTTTTGGCAATTCTCAGGTCGGCAGTATACCAAGGGGTATTAGACTGCATAGGTTTACTGATGTGCGGATGATTAGAAGCCAATTTGTTAAGTGCATCTAAGAGAGATGGAGAAAGCAGTCCCAAAGGAATTAATATCTGTAGTGTTCTCCAATACAGGAGCCCTAAAGGCAGACAAAGCTATTGGCAGTCACCTGCTTCCAATGTCTTGCATTACCAGGTCTCCCATAGGTGACTTTAGTAGTAATGGCATTGACAGGAATGTTAAATTTTAATAGAAAATGGTCAGTCCATGTCAAAGGTTCAGGTACATCCATTTGCATGGATTAAGAATGATTGCATAGGAGGTTCAGAGTAGGACCCGCTATATAGGTGGGACCCGATTCAGCCAGATGGAGATCTGACATTTTTAAATATGAAAGTAAATTGGAGACCTCAAAATCCAATGCTATTTCAGCATAAAAATTGAAATCTCCAATAAGGAAGAAATTTTGCGTAGATAACATATATGGGGCAATAAGTTCCACTAATTTGATACTGAAGTCTTTCTTGGAGCTTGGGGGTTAATAGGCTAGGGCTCCTTTCCATACAACTCCTTGGGGAAGATAGATTTTAAATATCACAATTTCAGCCCAGTCTGTGAGCACAGCGTTGAGTAATGTAACTTTGAGTGAATCTTGGAAGACTATGGATACTTTCTCACCTGGTCTTCGTTCTCGGTCTAGTTTTACTATTTTATAGTTTTCGGGGAGCGCTACGGAAATGCAAGGAAGAGTTTGAGGTCTGAGCCAGGTGTCAGTGATAAAACATAAGTCCTGTGATCGCCGAGTTATCAAGAGCCAAATTTCTATAGCATGTTTAGGAATGGACCTTGCATTAAAATAAAGACTCTTTAATGTCAAAGAGGGATTAGGCTGGTTACCCTTGAATGTATCCCTGGTATGGGAAGATAAGAAGTTGGCAGTAAATGGTAGAGTACCAGAGGAGGTGAGGTCGCCATATTTAAAAGCCATAGGGGGTACATGATAGAGCACGAGATCTTACAAATGCGACATGAAAATGGGCTTTCTAAGTTGAGTGGCTGTTGAGAGGAGCAATGTTGCCCTCTGTATCTGAGAAATTTTAATTCCCGACTATCATATTTTATCCAGACAGGCAAGTTAGGCTCTGGAGGTAGAGATACAAAATAGTCTTGCATTAGATGTGTTACTAGCAAAAGAAGGCAGAGTCTGTCGGATGCTGAAGGTCCAACAGAGTTGTCCCAGATAAAAGTGAAGATCTGAGTGGATATATACATATCATCACTGAGATGCATCATGAGATACATGACCTGGAAACGGAGGGATTATGGCACAAGATTGCTATGGGGTTTGGAGCAGTTGGAAGTTGGTTTGCTAACCTAGGAAAGGGAATTCTTGTATACATCTTGAAGCCAATCATACTTGTGATCTGTGTGATCATTTTGGTAGCTCTGTTAAGGGCATACAAATGGCACGAGGTGCATGGAGAATTCCTTTAGGGGGAGAGAGAGAAAAAAGGGTGGAAAGACTGCAGGACAGTCAAGAGAATCTGAAACAGAGGAGTTCAGACAGAGGAGACTAGCTACGACATCTGTTTAGATCGGTCTACTTTACAGGGATTTAAAGTGTTTTGTGATGACTCAGCACCATCAGAGGGGGGACCTGATGTAGCGGAAATTGCATTTTATTAGTACGGTGCATTATAATAACACATGTAGCGCAAACCCGGATATAATCTTTTGTTGTATTAAGATGAGGTATTAGAATTGTGAAATATTTTAACTTGAAACATGATGTGATTAGGTCATTGAAAAGTAACATGGAGAATTAACATAGAAGGTTAATGTAACTAGCAGAATTTTTTTAGAAGAGCTTGTGTTGTGAAATTTACATTTATTCTTGTACTAAACTGGTGTATTAATCCCATCTTTTTGCATGTAGGTAAATACATTAAATGAATGTGCCTCATTTTCCTATGCAAATTTGTAAAGCTCATACACTGGTTTCTTATGTTCGCTGAATCTTGTAGTCCTAAAATGCATTTGCCTGGAAACTCTTGCTTTAGATTTAATCGCTGAATTTCATATGTGCTGTGGAATTTCTTCTCTCACGTTTGTTTTGCAAGTGAAAGAAGCATTTTTGTTAGCTAAAATAATGTCTGTTTTACTAGTAAGGCGAGAAGAGAAGTCGTTGCAATTATATAGCCCGAGTCAACAAAGATAGGTCATTGTGCTTCGCACAGGAGAAGGCCTGGAAAAAACGGACAAACTGTTGCAAAAAGAAGAAAACAGTTATTACATAGATAACTACCTTTAGGATTGTACTCAGAGCAGATGGCGTGACCCGCAAGGAATCTTGGGAAAGATACCTGAAATAATGTGGTGTTGGGAGTAGGGAAAGTGGCCACTTCTTCCGCCTTCGGAGCAAGAGCATCTTAGAACAAGATCTGACCCTGTAGCTTCACGCTACATGACCAATGGATGGAGGAGAGACTTCTTAGGAAGACTCACCATGCTGACACTTTTTATTCCTCCTTTCTGAATATGCACGAGTAAGGATGTCATCTTAGCATTAGTGTAGGCATAGATTAATGCTTTATATTCATCAACCCTCGATACAGGGAAACGTGGACTCATGCTTTCAGATACTCTGCATTCTGCTTATTTAAATAATTGTTTTGCTCATTGTACATCATCTCATTTGAATGTGCAGATTTGGCTTTATGCTGATTCTGATGTACTTTTACACTCGTCTTTAAGTGCCTTTATGTCCAATTATTTCTGGCTTTGTAATTAACTAAACTCATGTAGTTGTTTGTGGTTACTATGTGTCCAAAGGATTTCTTTTTGATTTGATTGGCAATAATAACTCATTTTCTCCCCTCTATGCCTCCATGCTGCTAGAGAAAACCATTGGATTGTGATTGTAGAAAAGGTCCAGAATTTATGGGCTTGGCCCTTTCAATCCCATAATCAGCAGCCTTAAATGTTTCCTTGCTGATCTCAACCTGATACAATTCAGACAGAGCTCCACTTGCAAAAAGAGAGCGACTTTAGATATCATCATTGCTAAGGCAATCCCTATTCAACTAAAATAGAGTGACCACCACATCACTTTCTACATTCTGAAATATGCAAAGACAAATACTGCTCAGTCAATGAAACCTAAAATATAGAAAAGGTGCACGCACAACATTAACTCTAATACATTAACATCCCTCAGCAATAACCTCCTTCCGCCCCCCCCGGGGACAAGATCTTGCAAACCACTGCAGCGGCTCCATGAACATTCTTTAGATTCAGTTGCAATCTTACTGCTCAAAAGTGTGTCCAGAAACTACTCTAAACTATGGTACAATGGTAGAATGAATACTGAAAGATGCAACTTGAGACTAGCTGAACAAAAGTGATGATCCTCACCTTCCCATGAACACCTCAAGCATCTGAGATTATTCAGGAATTCATATTATAAAAGGATTAAAAACTCCAAAGCAAAATGTCTTCAGAAACCAACTAGATCGAGCAAGAAAAAGATCAAAAAAGCTATTTGAGCTCATTAAACTTCATAAACTGGCCTATCCAATCCTCCCTTAGGCAGACCAAGGCTACTATCAAATTGTGAAGAATTTGCCTCCTTCCTTGAAAAGAAGGAAATTATTGAAGCTGATCTGAAGAGGGCTCTGGAACAGTCTTCAAGCATCTCTCTCTAGCCCTGCCACTCTCTGGGCTGCGTTAACCTCAAGTCTTTCAGAGCACATACTCTGGATACAACGCTTCGTGGAACTCCTTCAAAACCATGGAAAAAAATTACATTCTTAAAATTCTAGCTGAACTGAAACACTCAAAACACTATAATGACTCTCTACCCTCCAAACTTCTTCAATGAGATCAAACTGGTTTCTCCCACTTTGGATCAAGATCGTTAATGTCGCTCATTTCAAGGCACAATCTCGGATTGCCTAAAGGCTGGGCAGGTATGAAAAACCTACAGCTGATCACAAGGACCTAAATAACTTCCGCCCAATCTCTAGTATTCCAAATCTGACAAAGCTCTTTGACACGTGTGCACGTTCCAAACAGGGCACAACACCATCAGTACTTACACATATAGTGGACGATGCACTAAAAATGATCAAAACTAATCAGGACTCCTTATCCTTCTTGACCTTTCCTCAGCTTTCGATACGGTTAAGCATGAAAACCTACAAGAACGACTGGAAGGCAATATGGGAGTCACAGGGACTGTCCTAAACTGGTAAACTGCTATATTTGTTTTTGGTTTATATTGATGTGTATTATTATTTGTTTAAATAAACAGTCCTGAAGAAGTCCCCTGGTAGGACGAAACGCATCAGCTGTATCGTTGTGAAAACTGTTTATGACCACGTTTCAAAAGCAATAGAAATTAGAATAAAAGGAAAACTTTGAATAATATTTGTATTGTATATAGATTACACAATTGTTCTCAGTTTCTGAAATTGATGTGTGGTGCACCTGTGCTTATGTTTTACAATATCTACGTCTATGCCTGTCAAATTAGGGGTTCCACAGGGTTCCTCCCTCTCACCCACTATCTTTAACCTGTTCAAGGAGCAACTAACACATTCTGAGCTCATCTAACATGCACTACCACATGTATGCTGATGACACCCTATTATGCCTAAAAGTCTCCTCCCAGGAAACATCAAAGCCCTCATCTTAACCCTAAGAAAAAGAAATGGCTTATTTGCAACCACCTCAAACTTCACACACTCAAAATGGAATTCCTCTTAATTGCCCCTACCAATCAGTCGTCATTAATGACCTGATAAAGCATCTAACAGCCTTCAACTGCCCACCTTAAATCATTGACTCAGCAAGATCACTAGTAATCATTCGACAAGTACCTCAACATGCAGAACCATACAAATACTATCACCAAAGGAGCTAATCTCTAAACAAAAAAATCTTAAGAAAATAAAAACCTTTCTTACTGCCCAAGGACTTCCACTCTGCCATCCAACATCCCAAGTTACCTGGCTCAGACGCTTGTACTCTCTGGGGGCACCAGATCCTCTTGAAGCTTGTGCACTTTACTGCTGAAACCTCAGAGATTAACTAAAAAGAAAACCTATAATAGAGCCTTCTCTGGTATCGTTCGGGAATTTGGAACTCCCTCCCAACGAAACCAAACTGAATCTCTCAACGGCATCCTCAGAAATTTTTTTTGGCTTAGGTCCATGGAACTCTTTTGCGCGGAGCCCACCTGACTGTCGTCTTCTCTCAGGATACAGTTAACTTGTTATTTTACTGTTCTGACTTTCTGTCCCATCATAAAGGTGATTCCGTCATAGAATGTTCCTTTCTCAACTTGATTAGTATTGGTTGTATATGTATCTGTTCTCTAACAAGTGTAAAGCGCTCCGATACCCTCAAGGGTCTTGTTCATGCTGTAGGAGTATGGGAGCAGATAACTTCCCGATTACTTCAGGATGTGTTTGTATTACTACACAGTGACTTCATGAGTACTTCAACTTGTGGTTTCATTACTTGAGGGTGACTCCATAAGGACCTTTGGAAAAGGATTTTCTCAAATTAGAATCCAAAACATATACAACTCAGCGACTGATAGGTTTCTCTAGCTCACTGAAGTGTATGGTTAGGCAACAACATACAGGCCCTCAATTAATGTTGGATACCTGTCTGGCATAGTTTTGTGGGAAAATTACAATTCTACCAAGTGTTATCACCGCACCATTTAATTGTGAAATACCATAAATGTAGATTTAATTGAGGAAGAACATACTGTAGTGTGGTTTCAAATGTCAGCCCCATTTTAACTTGCATAGTAAGCACCAGCTTTCAATGAAGTGACACGGTATCACGGCAGTTTTTAATGAAGTCTCACTACTTTCCTCTAAATTGAAACAATTATTTGAAATGCATGGAATTCCAATTGCACTGCAAAAATGAACACAACCTTTTGCACTTAAAACAATTCTTTTACAGGGGCCAGACAGAAATTACTGTGACAAAGTTACCGTGCAATGTGAGTAATGATACATTGTTGAGATTACAGACTCAACAGCTTAGGTAAACAGATGTGCTACAAGTAGCTGAGTGTGCTTTGTGTGAATGGGGTTGCAGTAAATGAATGGCGCGATTAAGTTGTGCTAGTGGCTGCCTGTGGGTTTAGAGTGGCAGGAATGGTACTGTAATTAATTATTGGCAAATGGTGGGAAGAGTGGCTTATCAGGTATTGACGTGAGTGGTACTGCATTAGGATGAGTGGGTGGCAAGCATATGGCTGTAGGTGAATAGATATTGCACGTGAGTGAGGGTAAATACTGTGGGTGAGTAGGCAGTGAGAGTTTACTATGTAATTACCTGTCAGTGAGATATGCAGTGAAGAGTGCTCTAAATGGCAACATGTACATGGTATAATTCTTTTTGTGAAACTCAGATTAAGAACTGGTTTTACATGCAAGTTGAGGGCCTAAATATGGCAGATGATCTAGACAGCGTATATGCTGGGAAGATGTGCTCAGAGATGCTTAGTGGGGTTAGATAATATACAGAGAGGTTAGGGACTGTAAGAAATTGGTTTATTAATTAAGGTGGATAATTACTCACCTCAACGAGTATTCACATCCCTAGTTAGGGCACACCCTTAAATTCACTAAATTAGCCTGAGCTGAAACCCCTGGTAGCTATGCAGAGAACAGACAGTATTAGCTTAGGGCAATGGTAAAGTATTTATTCAGTAAAAAGCCATAATAAAGTAAAAATGCAAAAAATAAAAATCCTAGACCGAGTTAGAAACAGAGTAACATTTAATAAACAATATGAAACCACAATGACAAAAAGGCTGTATGGGGAACAGGAGATATACATTTTTAAAGTTTTAGGTAGGAATAGTGCAAAGAAGCAGAAAGTACAAATAACAGTAAATGGTCACAGTAGTCCGAAATGTAGGCAACTTGAAGCTGGCCGCAATAGGGCATGGGTCAGAAATACCAACCAAGTTCATCCCGCGCAAAGTTTCAATCCACCACAGAGGCACACATCTAAAGCCCCCCTCAAGACTTCATGAAAGGCACGTAGAGACTCACAGGGTGTCAGGCAGAGGCCAACAGCAGGATTCAGTCCAGGTGCCACTGGTCAACTGGGCAGTTGCAGGGAAATGCTGATGGTGGCTTGTTGGTTCACAGTAGCTTTAAAAAAAAAAAAAACAAAAAAAAAAAACACGTCATCAGTTCTTTGCCCTGTGTACAATTCAATATGTTTATTAAGAATTTGGATCTCTAATGAGGTCTACTCAAGACGTACATAGATAATCATTTATAAAAAAACTAAAAAAACTGCAATAATTATAAACACTTCATTAAGACCATTATATCTATGCTACATCAATCTGTACAGATTTAAATCATTGAGAGACATCAAAGATTTCCAAAATCGGCTCTGGGGGATTCCTTAGCCAGCAAGGGGCCCTCCAATAAAGGGAAGCGAAAAATGACAATATAAAATTCTAAAACATGTGCAATTTTGATAGAACAACAATAATGCAATTTTATAATGATAAATTATTAAATAAGGTGCATCATATAGCAGCAACAGCATTACAGCAATCGTAAAGTTAGATCCTATACTGGAAAGGTAAAATCCTGAATAAATACAATTTAGAAAATTACAATACCATAGCAGTGAGGTTCTGTAGCGATCCGAACCCGTGATTTCGGTATCGTAGTACTGACACGATTTCGGTACCAATGAACCGCAAATGATCCATTATATGCATGACAGTGTTTTCGCTACACAACCAGCATGAATTCACTGAGAAATAGGGCATTCTGTTGTAAAGTCATGGCATCCATTTTAGTTACGGCATCCATTTTGTTTCTTGCCCTCACATAGTCAATGAACGGGTGATGACCCCGGCAGAGTCACCTTGTTAAGGACACGTAAGCTCGAGCCCCGAAAAAGGCTGACGCTGCATGACTAGGCAGAATCAAGCTGCCTCCCTTGGCTGAGGCCAGTCCTGCTATACTGGTTCCCGTGTCCGTTGTCCTTACTGAAAGGCCGAAGATGATAGCCATGCCCGTTTATGATCCATAAACACCTCATCCTACTTTTCAATCCTTTGCACCTGGCTCTGCTCCTCTCCTTCTGGGCTTTTACAATGGGGAGGTAACGATTTTTATAATGGGGAGGATCGGGCAAAGAATGGAAAACTGACAAGGGGACCTGATCGAATACCGAAAACCTATGATTAGTTATTGTTTGATATCTATTTACTGTTTGTTTGGGATACCGGGTTGGGCATGAGAAATATTCGTGTAATGTTGCCTAAAGACATTTTTCGTGTATTTAAGGAACAACCCACTTAATGCAATTTGAACAGTCTCGTAGATTCTGCCTCTGTGTGGTTCCTATGACTTCTGTGTCCCTGCAGTGAATAAATCTTGGTCTCTGACGCCACCATCGAGAAACCCGCGTCTGTTTATTTGTGCACCGAGACAGGAAGGAACTCAGGGGTCTTCGGGTGTTGTTTCCCTGACACCTCTGGACTCTTAAAAGTCCAGAACCTCAGCAGCACCATATGTTTTATATAAAGTGCATCGTAAAGCAGCAAAATCATTTCCCTTAGGACCTATAAAACCGAATTTAGTGCAAACAGCGATAAGATAACAACAATCATAAGTATATATTTTCCACAAGAGAAAAATAAATACAAAAGTTCGAAGACACATAAGAGCTTAAAGCTTTAAAAGCAATATAATAAGAAACCTGATTAAATGCATAGCCAACCATACTCTGAGATTAATTAAGAAAATGTAAAATATAATCATAAACTCCTTAAAAAAAGTTTAAAAGTTTTATGCATACTATTTCATTTTTTGGACAAAACAAAAATTCGAGCAGACGAAACATTTTTAATGCCATTCTGGATAAACATTGGTCGAAGCAACCTAAAATCGAGATGAAGTCAAAGCTGGACATACAAACAAAATATGATCAAGGTTCTGAATACCCCAATTACAGAAGTTGCAATTTTTTTCACCTTTCCTATTAGGTAACCAATTTACAGTTAAATTATTTAGTGGTAAAAGATTCATATGGCAGAGAGTGATCCACCGGCAAACACCGTGGCTTAAATTCCAGGAGATGTACTTCTGGGGAAGAATCCCTGACTATTGTTTCCAGTCCGGCCTTTGGTCTACATACGACGACATCCCTCTGATGGCCAATTATGCCACTTGAAATCTTTAAAAAAAAATCTGTGAGGGAAAAGGACAGCACAAGATCCTCGTGCACATTAAAATATTGCAGTGCCAAGTAGAAATCGCTGAAGAAAAGAGTTTTTATACATTTGTCCTGCAAATACTTCCTGTAGCAAAAAACTTCTCAATGAAGAAGGATCACTGTTCTTTAACTGGTGACCCCAACCTATTACCCTAGCTAAACCTTTCATTAAAAAAAAAAAAAAAAAAAAACTTACCAAGCCAAATTCTAGCCAAATGGCGACTGTTGGGACAAAAGTATTAAGGTTACATAATTTACGGAAGATTTGGCCTTCGATCTTATCCAAGAAGCTCCATTCACTTACTGGTATTGATTCAATTGCATATAACAAGGTAGGAGGAATATTAGCTTTAAAAACAAAGCAGATGTGAGAAAGGTCTTCGACCCATGTCACTATAAAATAGGCATAAGCCGTTTGCATGCAATGTCGCTTTACAAGAGCTATGTTCAATATGGGGACTAATCTTTGTACTACTAGAAATGACTTTCCCCATATAAAAAGGTAAGAGTCTACAATCTCCAATTTTTCAGAACCAATTCTCCAATTAAAATTGCAAACTTTCCTGTTTTTTCCTCGTTTCATAACCAAAACCTTACTTTTAGAGACATTTATCATCAGAAATTGTGCAGACGTATAATTCTGTAGTTGTGACAATTTTTTGCTTAAAACAATAGGGTCAGGTCCATAATTACAATATCATCTGCGTACATAAGGCAAGGGAATGAACAGCCACCTGTCTTTGGTGCATCCCCTTCCGTTAAGGAAAAACAATCCAGTAGATCTCTTAAATATAGAGAGAACAATAGAGGTGCTAATAAGCAACCTTGCTTCAAGGCATTTTCTGTTGAAAAAAACTGAAGATAGGCCCCGAGTACCCCCCCATTAGTACCGGACACCATGTTTGTGAGTGTAGGGCAATAACTAAGGATAACAGAGTTAAAGGCACCCCCATTTTATATACCTTTTTCCAAAGAAGTGGCCGGTCAACCTTATTGAAAGCAGTAGAAAGTCTTTAAATGCAACTTAGACGTTTGTCCTGCGAAAGACCGTATATTTCTCTTTCAAACAGATGTTGTCTAAAGTGGAATGATTTTTCCTAAACCCTGCTTGCTCAATGGGGAGAATTTTCTCCTGTACTACCCAATCAGTAAGATTCTGAAAAACACTGCGAGCAAAGATTTTCCCCACTGCGTCTAATAAGGTTATTTGCCGGTAGTTACCTGAAGATGTCTTCCGCCTTTTTTGTATAACGGAATTAGGATACTACCGGACCATGACTAGGGGGTCCGCCCATACAAATACCAATATTCAAACAGAGGGGCAAGATATGTTGCCCATAGTATTGGCTCTTTTTTTATGACTGACATAGGGATTTCATCTGGGCCCATTGCCCCCTGAGGCTCTAATTTTTTTAATCAGTCTAACGACTTCCTGCTTAGAAGGCGCATTATTGTAAATTGAAATTTTTGGGGAGTTCATTAGAAGAAAGTCAGGCAAAGAGGAATTTGAATTCGCGGAGTAAAGTTCTAATAATAGGGATTTCCATTCTACTTCATTTATTGGAATGGGAAGAGATTTAATCCTAGTACCACAACTTTCTGCAGTTGTTTCCCAGTATCGTTTTGAGTTATTTACAGAAGCAGCATCCTTTAATTGAACCCATTCGTAGTCTTCCTTTTTTTGTTTTAAAGAGCGTTTTTTCCATTGTCTTTTCCCCTTTAGTAAACATATTAGTCTATTTCGTTCAGGAGAATCATTCAAAAACCGAGCCCTCAGTAATTTGCTTAAATCCTTATTTATTTGAAGTAAGGGGATAAAACCAGATGTCTATTTAATTATTGTGTAAATGGATTTACAAGACATAACCATACTGTTTATACAATGGCTATAAGATTCCAGTAAAATATTTTGGAGGTGATCTAGATATTCTGTTACTCTAAGCTGCTTATCGCCTATTAAAATAGTTATAGACTTAATTATGAAACGGCCAGAGGATTCCAGTAAATTCTGCCATTTGCTTTGTTAAAGGCTACCGCTTATTCTTAAAATTCCAAGAGCTCTCCCCAACACACAAGATAACTCTATTTTTAGACTAATCAACATATGGTCACTAAATTGATTTTCTAAAATTTCTAAATTTGATCATCTATTAGAAAAAATCAGCCGAGGTAATTACATTATCAATAATGGAGCCACAGTTTGGTCCCTTATGTAAATTTTTCGCTGGGATATATTTTTCTAGTCTCCCATTGACTACTAATGCCTCCAAATTTCTTAAGGCCTTCTAATAAAATTGTTCCTCTTATCAGTTTGAGTATGATTTGGGAATTGAGCAGGCGGTATATTTAATGCTTCCTCCTTAGCGGAGTTAGCAAAAAGCCCCATACTATGGGTGGAAACCTTAGCATTCAGGTCCTTACATTCCGAGTTGTCGAGTATAGACGAGACGAAGGCAAGCAAAGCTTTTAATAAATATATATTGGAGAAGTACGGTGGAATTTATGCATTTACAATTAAAAGGGACTCCGAGTTAACAGAATCTTCCTTGGTCTCTAGCTTAATTGCCTGAAATAGATTAGAGGCAAGTGGGATTGTTTTAAATGTCCATTTGAGGCTAGATCCAAGCAAAATTGTGATGCCTCCTTTCGCATGTCCCCTGCTCACCGGAAGCGCAGGGCGGCTCAGCACATAGTAATCTTCCATGGACCAATTCGTTATAATCCAGGACGCTTGAATACATATTATGTCGGCGGTCTGTTCTTTCAAGAACAGCCATTTGTTTTTGTTTGTGCTTAAGCCAGCTGCGTTCCAGGAGACCAATTTAACGCCCTTGCTAGGAAGAGTTCCCAAACCTTAGGCCACCTGAAGTATTTGTATTCAGGGCCCCTGCCACCCAACTTCATTTCTTATTTTCATCATTAACAGATAGTACTCCGCCACTCTTTCTCTGGTTGGAGGGAAACTTCTTCCATCCTTGCTGAGAGAGAAAAGTAATATCCTTTCTCTTTCCAAATGGTGAGCATCAAGAGACGATAGCTCTTGTATGATGGAAAGCTGCCTATTAATGGACTCTTTTTCAGGGGCTTTCTCCTCATTGGGGACCAGAATATCAATACTACAGCACCGTAGTTTATCAGAATTTGAGGTAATTAAATGGAATGTTACCTTGGAGCTAAATATGACTCTGGCACCCTCAAGATTGCCATGTTTTAAAACTTGAACCAAAGCCAAATCACTACTCTGGATCATTTTTAAATCATATATGTCAGCGAAACAACTCAATAAATAAGACATTTATATATAGCTCATAATCAAAAATAAAGACAAAATCCAGCGAAAGGGGTACAGATGGCTGAGTGCTAACATAATAGCCTCCCTTAGACAATTTTCTAGGATTTTAAATTACATTACTGCTAATAGCAGATGAAAATAATACAGCGTCGGGATTCAAACTACATTTTGCACCCGATGTAGTACCCTGGATCTTCAATATTAACTTCTTGAGACACCGAGATTGCAGTACTTGAGTGTGTTAAAGTCCGTTAGAGAAACTTCCACTTGAACTTCTACCCTCTTCTGATCTTTTACAGCAGGGGTCGGAGGTAAAGTTAGATTTATAGTAGGGTCGAAACTAATTTGTTAAGCCCTTTTCTTAATCCTCCGGGTGTTTCCTCTTTTTGTTATCTTCTTTCTACTAGCGGATTTTCCTTCATTTTTTATGTTTTTTTCTTCTGATGGGATATGATCAGATATTAGTACCTTCGTAGTAGGATGAACAATTTAATTAATCCCCGTTTTAAAAAAAAGAAAAAACAAAAATGGATAAATTTTACGTTCTACAATAACTTTGTTCTTTCCTGTAATCGGGAGAGGTGAATTAGCAGGGGGGGACACAAGAGCCTTAGCCTCAAACAGTTGCTGTAGTGAAAAAAGCTGAGATTCATCAAATAAATCCACACTTTCTTTATCTTCATATTTGGGGAACCAAGGGACATGTCCACCTGAGTACCAAAGTCCCAATGATTCAGATTTGTACCAAAGCTTGTTTGGGTAGATTTCATTAGGATAAGATTAAATACCTGTGTGTGCAAAGAAGGGGGTCTCTAAACAAAATTTAGACTTATCAGATGAAGGGAGGGAAACCTTACCGATTGGCTGTATATGGTCTGAGAATATTGATTTGGTCAATGACAGAAGTGAATCCAGAATATAATCAGAAGTGTTTACGGATCTTTCCATAAGAGCTAAAATAAAAGATAAGACTCTTTCCAGACAAAACAAGGATTCCGACATCAATATTTTATCATCAGACTCCTTAATTGGGGGGTCAGAAACCAAAGGCAAATCGGGAGTGCCAGAGGCTCTAGAGCTTATCGAGTCCGCTCCACTAGGCATACTACTGAAAAGTTGCATATTAATAGAAGAACCTGGAAGATGAACTTGGGAGTTTGGAAGATGTGAGAGATCACAAGTACGTTGCTTAGGAAATTGCGAAACCCTTGAGGAATGATTTAAATTAATATTTAAGTCAGGGAGTGTAAAATCCTAAAATATAAGGCCATCCACTCTAGACTCAGAACATAAATCAATAATGGACTGAGACACGCAATTCTTTTTTTTTTTCCAGTAGAGTGAATAGTATTGATTTTACGTGAGGAGCCTTCCACTCTGATTTCAGGACTTACTGCCTCTCTTACCCCATCCATTCTACTTCCAAGAGAAGAAACGGTAGTTAGCAGTGTAGATTCCACTGTTACTTCTGCCTTTTGTAGTAGAGATTCAGACGTAGGCTCCAAATTTGCCTCCTTATTTTGACTCATCTTTTTTTGAGAATAAAATGTAGATAGCATTAAATCCTTTTCAAGTATTTATCTGTACTGACATTCCTCAGTGGGTTGGCTTTTGTTTTGTGCATGCTCTTACAAATACCAATTTTCCTGAGTGCAGTTTTTTTGCGGTCATAGATCTGTTCTAAATAAGGCTCAAATTAAATCTGTAGGCCTATAAAGCACTATATAACGATGAAACTGCTGCACCACAGGTTCGGCCAGTATTGTACCTCCGAAAGAGAGAGTAGGGCACACTAGCGAGCCGCAAGCCACACCCAGCCTGGTTGGGCCGCTTGCACGGGCTCACCTGGGAACAACACTCAGCGACCCCCGTTAATGGGGTCGCGCTCTCACTTCCCCGCGCATTCCTGAGGTTCCCGCCTACAGCACAATCAACAGGAATCTTCAGGAAACGCGTCTCAGTCTGGCAGTGTGGCAGTCACCTCTGGCATAAATCCTCGTATGCCCTTGCCTCCTCACCTCCTTGCTGCTACTGCTGCCGCTTACCACTAGCGCCTCGCATGCTGCAGCGGTGGCAGAAACAAACTGATGAGCCGGCGGGCTGACAGGCTGCAAAACCTGGAACGGACTCTCCACGGTCAAGGAGGACAAGACCGTAGAGCAAAGGCAGTAGAAGTTCTTTGCCATGTGTACAAGAGAGCAGGTCCAGACATTCAAGGGTCTTCCCAGGTTACAGACAGCAGGTTCAGTATTCTTTTATTCTTCCTCGCTTCCAGGAGTGCTCTGAAGTGAGTGCTGCGTGCAACATTTGTGGCTGGAATGAGCTAATGGGTGGCAATGGTTTCAGGGCAAGGCCTAACCCATGGGGTAAAAATTCCATGGGCCAGCCCTACCCAACTTGGGCATTTTCAAGATGGTTAAAGTCTTCAGCCACACTGAACGGGGACTGAGAGCTCCGTGGGGGGGGGGGGGGGAGGAGAGAGAAAGAGGAGTGTACTATGATAATCCTAATGCTCTCCCACTTCTAACACTGAAATACAGTTTTTGCCAACCCCTGTACCTTCAATACACCCACAGACAGAAGTCTGGTAGGAAAAAAAAAAATAAATAAAAAAAAAAAAAAAAAAAAATAACAATAAAAAAAAAAAAATCGAGGTTTCCAGCAACCAGACAGCTAAGAACTGTTTTGGCTTCCAGTTTACCCTCCTTTTATGTGCAAAAACACTACTAGAATTTTAATCTGTACTCTACATAGGAAAGCTATGCCGGTCACAATGAAAAATAGCTTTTGGGGCTAGTCATTAAAAAGAAATGTTAACCATATATTTCTACATGTCCTAATTTTAAATACAATTCACCCTGCCTTGAGGACTGCAATGCCAAGGGGTGACTTATTAATATTTAAAAAGGGAGATTTTGACCTGTCTAAAGGGTTGATTTTAACAGGTCAGACTGCAGTTTTTACACTACTACAGTCACTGTACAGTGGCGAGCCTGAAGCCATGCTTGCAATTTCGGTGTAGTGGATGGCACAATAGGTGTTGCAGTCCTCTAGTGGCATGTAAACTGCGAGCCCCGAGTATATCTTGCACTACCCACTGGTCAGTAAATTAAGTATACCAACTAGGAATATGCTAATTTGACCATATTTAAAGGGGGAGCGCAGGCACTTTACTACTGGGTAGCTGTGTTAAAGCGCACAGACTACCAACAACAGCAAAAATATAGGGTTCAGCAAAATGCGAAAAATTGAGTAGTGGTTGTGGATAGTGGATAAGGCAAACAGTGGAGAGAATAACATGAATATGGCATGTGAAGTGCACACGGGAGCATTCATGGATAGCAAATAAAGAAAGCAGTTTCAAGAAAAATAATGGAGTGCATTTGGAGGATGGAATCTCAATGGTTGTTCATCAGCTAAGAAGATTTGAGGGTGTAAGGTTGGTGTTGAGGGGGTAGGATTGATATGGAGGATGGTTTCAGAGGATAGAAAGGGGATGTAATTGGTACCCAACCGGTGACAAGGGTAATCAACAAATGTTATGCAGAGAGCGATATACAAGACAAAGACTTGATGAAAAGACTGGAGAGAGAATGAAGAGGGCTGAGAGTCAATGGGAAGGGGGGAGATGTAGATGGCATACAGAGAGTGCAGTGTGGATGTAGTGTACTAAGAGCAGAGGTAGTATCAAGAAAATAGATAAAGCATCCATGGAAAGGAAATGCATAGGGTGGGGGGGAGAATATAGATCTTCGATGGTTGATGCCAAAGGCTGAGATTGGATGAGAACGGTGAAGCACAGCTGTAGAGAGTTGACAGAGAGGGGGATAATGGATAGTAAAAGTAAAGGGTGGAGAGCAAATATTGAGTTCCCCAATGAAGGATGAAGAGCGAATGTGGAGATGAAGAGCGAAGGGCAAATGTGTAGTGGTACCTGGTGTCGAGTGGATGGTCAAGCGGTGGGAGGGAGCAAATTTACAGTATGGTGAGGGAAAATGGCAAGCAGATGAGGATAGTGAAAGTAGAACATGACGACAAGAAAGGATGCAAGCTGTGGATAATGCACATGGAAAGAGGATGTACAACCTGCATATAAGATACGGTGAGGCTGTGTGAAGAACAGATAAAGAGGGAAGGGTTTGGACGGTGGAGTCACACGTGCAGAGTGGAAACATGATGTGGAGGGCATGAGTACCAGATTCAAACTGCATGTTGAGGGTTCAGAGTAAGCCTGGGTGGAGTTCTGTTGGGCGGAACTCCATGAAGTGACCAAATAACTAAGTTGCGCAGAGTTCCACAAGTAGCCTAGTGATTTAGTGAATGCCTTTCTTTCGCGGTGGGTGTTTGTCCCACGCTGGAAAATCAGAGCGAACGGCGCCATGGCAGCGCACGATGGCGGTACTTCTTTCTGCTGCTCGAGTAGATGTTCTACTCGAGCAGCAGATTCCTCAATGCCAGCGTAAGGTTTCTCAACACGAGCAGTAGCAGCCATCCGCGATCGCATGCGTAGAGAAATATCACTGAGAGGTGATCTGGAGTACGATTTTCCTCGCTCACCAACTTAATGATGGCGAGCAAGGAAAAAAAACTCTGCTCGGCTGAGTTTTTCAGAACCCTGCGCGCTACGTAGAGTGAGAAAAAACTGCGAGTGGAACTTCACACCCAGGCCTAGTTCAGAGCAGATGTGGTGGCTGTAGAGTGGATACAGCAGACACAGTGAAATTAGAAAGCCAGTGTAGACAGCAGATAGCGAGAGTGACCAGAGTATGTACAGGGCAACTGGTAGATGTCGTGCAGCTAGAGGATTAAAGCAAATATACATGGCGGAAAGACGAGGTGGGGCTTGGAGAACTGGTATAAAGTGAGATATAGAGAGGATGTAAATGACATACAATGGGTGTAGTGTGGATGTGGTATGCAGAAACAGGACAGAGTGGATGTAAATAGATGATGGAAGGTGAAGAGGGACTTTGAATGAATGAGGGTGCAGAGCTCTTTGAATGAATGTGTGGGGCAGAGTAAAGATGTGGAGGACGAATACCAAAAGGTGGACAAAGGAATTGTAGAGTGAATATTGCAAATGGACTGTGGCACAGCCAAAGTGTCAATGGTCCTAAAGTAGAAAGTGAAACTATGCCCCTATCCCCTGTTTAGGTAGTGAAACATAGCCATAATTAGGGTGAAGAGGGCCATCACACACCTGGGATGCCTTGATACTATATCTGCTGTACTACTGATGGCTATGACCCTGTACAAGGAGAGTGCACATGAAGTGTGGAAGGTACACCTAGGGATCACAAATTAGGGTAGAGAGCATATATACAGGGCGGAGCGCATGTGTGGACATTACATGTATATGGTTGACAGCATATGGGGAGCGCAGACGAGAGGAAAAGAGGATAAACAGGATAAACAGGATGAAGAGAAAATGTACAGTGTGGTGAGGGGGTTTGAGTACAGATATGGAAAATGAATGTAGCGCATAAAGTGTGGATGTGGTATGTAACAAACATTTTGTTCACCACAATAAACGTTACAATATAAACTTTTTACACTTCAGGTAAGTAATACGAGGGCACCTTTTAAGCATTTTACAATATGGATACATATTTTTTTAAGGCATAATTTTTTATATCACTTAAAAACAAGCACTGGCAAAGCAATAGGTCTTGCCTATGCAAGGTAGAGGTACTTTGTGAATGCTTTAGCCATGTTATACAACAGCCTGACTGCTGTCCAGAAGGACTGAAAGTTTATTTTAAATAAAAAAAAGAAATCTCCAACAAGGTCAGTATTGGCCATGTTTTAGTTTTTTTAACTGCTGCCAGTAAGGAGAGAGTTTGGGGTGGGAGACAACATGAAGGGCGAATGGGGCACCAAACAAAAAAAAAGTTAAGACACGGCCAGTGGTCTCCACTGCATAGCATTTTTTGTTTATGTAAGGTACAACGCAAATGCAGTATAGAGCTGAAAAATGGAACTACCTGGAGCAACATGCATGATGAAAACAGGGTGCAGAGTGTAATGTAGGAAATAGAAAGTTAACCTGCAGAAGAGAGGGATATGATGTAGTCAAAGTAGGGTGATCAGGCGTTCCGGATTTGCTGGAACAATCCCGGTTTTTGGCCCTGCAGAATTAACTAAATCCAGCACTTACCCCTGTTTAGGTCTCGGCCTGGGCAGCGCATGCGCTGTCTCGTCGAGAGATGCTGCATGCAGTATAGTAGGAAGCTCTGCCCGCTTTCCCGGCTTATTAATTGGCCGAAATTTTGAATGCCGCTTTCTGATTGGTGTTCGGCAAGTTTGTCCCGCCTCCTGACGGCCATGACTTCATTTTTGTCCCTCCATGGCTATCGGCCCCTTTACTTTCAAAACAGTTCTGTTCCCCTGCCTCCCCGTGTTCCCTGACGCAGTCCTTCACTTCTCTGGCCACCACAACCACCCCAACCCACTCCCGTTCCTGCCTTCTTGCACGATCGCAGTTTTGTTTACAATGCAATAGGGCTCGCGTAAATACGAGTCCTATTGCATTTGTAAATGCTTGTCTTCTCCTCTGATTGGCTGAGTGGATTTGCACTCTTTTTTGCCTGACCTGTCCAACACTGCTTGGTACCGGAAGCGGAAGCATGGCAGCAGTAATGCCCCCACCATCCCTCTGAGGTCGCTGGGTATTTTCACCCTTACTGAGCATGCATACCACTCATGAGACGCTATACTTTAATTTACAGTAGGTATGTTTCCTGTGACTCGGGCAGAGCGCAGCGGGGCAGGGGACCCGGGTCAGCACCATCTCTCCGGGGGTCCCTCCCTCCCAGATACAACCATGCCGCGGGTGGAGCCGGATCAGCGCAGCAAGTTCGATAACAAGGAGTTCTTCAGGAAACAGAGCCAAGAGTGCGAGGTGAGACCCGGGAGTGTGATCCTCGGACCCCTGGGTCCCGGTGCAGTGGGAGGGGGCATCTTGAGGGAAGATGGGGCTGGCAGCAGCATGGCGCGCTGTGATGAGAGCCCCTAGGGGCCCCAGAACGGACCCTCTTCAAGGGATGAGGGTCGAGGAGATAGATGGCGGGGACGAGAGCGCCTTCCTAAAACACATGGAACCTGGCACCAACAGTAGTGCCTAGAGATGATTAGAACAGTAGCGCTACATACCCCAGTGCTGCCGTTTCTAAAGTGTAACTAAGATACCTTACTCTTAAATGTAAGGGTGCTTGTGGTCACTGTGGAGATGGCTAGACGATGGGTGAAAGCGCGCCCACTCACTGACAGCAGTGGACAGAGACCACCAACACGAGCGGCTCCCAGGTAGGACTGGGTGGCTTCAGGTGGTGCTGTGGGGCAGTCGAGGCTGCAGGCGAGACTGTGGGGCGGTCGTGGCTTCAGGTGGTCCTATTTTCACCCTTACTGCGCGTGCACACCACTCATGGGACGCTGTACTTTAATTTACATTAGGTATGTTTCCTGTGACTTGTTTTCATATTGTGTATGTTTCAGTCTGTGGAAAGCGGTGTGACAGTGACGTGGTATGAGGCGCTCACCATATCGTAGCCAACTACATTAATATATGGTGGCAAATAAAGCGGGCTCGGTGACTTCCGAGTCAAATAATCTTGTAACACGATGTAATCGAACAGTCTTGTACCTTACTGTCACACCGTGAAATGCATCTTCAGGAGTTTGCGAACTATGGTTCTGTGAGTGGATTCATTTCTTAGATGTGCGCTGTCCTAACTTCCTATGCTTGTTGGCTTCTAAGTTTGTATGACAATCGGGACATGTGAGCAGCTTATTTATTGCGAAGGGGAAGAGTTTTAGATCGGCTACAGCCCCTTCAAAGAAAGAAGAAAAATAACTCAATTACAGCTCCCTTGCCTCGGTTTAAGGAACTGGGAAAGAAGTAACAAGATTTAGTAGGTCTACATGCAGGGAAACCCTGCATTAAGGTCTCCTTTAATGGCAGCAGTTGGGTGTGGTACTTCATTAACCAGCAGTACTGTGGCAGCTGTGAAGAATGTTTTAAAGACAGGGTCTCAGGGTCTCTGCTCCACTTCAGAACCTCACCATGAGGTCATTTTGGGACTACGCCTTTGTCCGTGAATATTTAGCACACAGTAGTCATTTTTATCTTCTCCATCTTTAGTGCCAATTATATAGTCAATGCCAAACACGATAAGTACACAACTCTTAGTTCTGTGTTCCTTGTTTTTTTTTTTTTAATGTTACTATCGTAGATTGGAGGTCAGAAGGAAGTGCAAGTCCATACATTTACAAGTGCGATTTTAGTTGGAGTATTTTATTTTTCGGGGAAAAAAAAGCATCGCATCTTGTGTTACTCACCATCAGATGCATTTATAGATGGACTCTGAAGTATTTAAAAAGTATTTTCATTGATGCAGTCGGAAAACGAAAACACCCCCCCCCCCCCGAACCAAACCTCTAATGACACTGTGTAGGAAAACCAAATAAACCCGACCCTTCCATGAAGAGGTTCCTTCGTCATTACATCCACTCAGCGATCTAGTCATCCTCCCATCCACCTATTCATTAGCATTTCACCTTTCCATCCTTTCATCCATTTTTGATTATTTCGAATAGCCACAGAAATTCCATTGATGCATCTATTCATTCATCCGCCCATCCAGCCTCCGCTGCACCCATCCATCCAGACAAAAAGGTAGATCTCATGACAGACTGACAACCCTGAAGGGTCAGTAGGGCTGCTACAGAGTCAGTATCATGCCCCTAACACCATACCAGCCCTACTTGCCTCTCACGGTCGTTCATTTGTACATAATGTTTTCTTGCTTATATGGAAGGTAACAAAAAATGCTTTGAAAACTTTTTTTATAATAACTTCTTAACATGCTGCACAGCAGCCACAATGCTCTACAACAGAGCTTAAAGACATCGACAAAGCCACTAGCTGCGGATAAACACTTCTAAGGTCCCAAAGCCGAGACCTATTGGCTATGCCAATGCTTGTTTAAGAGAGGAGTGACAACCACTTTTAGAAGTTTTAGTTCAGGATTAGGTACTAGCCGCTTCAGAAAACAATTTAATTATCACTTACAATAGTCTGTCTAAACTTATTTCCCTCGGTGCCTCAGTATGTGTTTTTCTAGCTTGGTGAGCGTTGTCACTCTGCGTCCCTTGGTCGACGTTAATTAAAGTTCTATTTCGATTTTACTGTTATAATCATCATAACCCAGAGAGCAAAATGTATTGAGAGAAGAGAGCGGCATGTTAGAAGGTCTGCGAGGAAAAGGCATTCCCATCCCTTCTATGGAAGAAAAAAAATGAAATTGGTCAATCTCTCACCAGCTCCTCACTCACCTCGTTTCTCTCTATTTCACTACACCTTTCCCTCCTGCCAGAGAAAAGGACTCTGTTTCACCTACTGCACCTTTTTCCGGCTTCTATTTCAAATGAGACACCTAGAAATGCTGGCGTAACTCCATCGGTTACAACTCTGCACCCGCTGCTCAGCATTTCCCTCGGATTCAGCAACAAGTCGACGACACACAGCTGCATGGGTTGAAGGCACGGAACTAATTGCAGGCGTGGCCTGAACAAATCCCCTTGCTGATTGGATAAACGGCACGGGAGGCGGGCACAGATCAACAAAATGTAGCTGCATGAGAGCACTTGCCCATTTCTTTTCAACAATCTTTTATTTAAAAAGAAGAACATATGAAAACAATAGCAAGAATGTATCTAGCATCTAAAAGAGTGTGAGTCGGTGTCTGGACAAAAATATATCACCTTCATAAGGGTTCAAGGGTTGTTTTTTTTGTTTTTGTTTTTTAACATATGCAATGACGTGTCTGTGAAAGTTAATAACAATAATATTGTGTTTTTATACAGAGCTGTCTCCGAAAGTCCATTACTATATGTACACGAATAGTTTAATTAAAAGTCACTTATTTTGATGATATGAATTTTCAAAAAGTTTGCGACTTTCAACAGCAAGTTTAATTAGCCTTTGTGTTTTATAGGAATCACAGCTTTTACATGTACGCCCCCTCCCCCAGGCTCATCTAGTTCTATATATTGCTGACATGTCTACTTAGGTAATATAAGGTGCAGAGGCGCAACTAGAGCCAAATTTCGTGGGGGCCTGAGCAAAAATTTTGTAGGGGGCTGATCAAAAATTTCGGGGGGGGGCTGAACTTTAAGCAATAGGCAGAGTGGAGCTGCAGGGGCTCTTAGAAGGGGTGAAACAACAGCAAGGCCTTATTAACATGCAAATGGTCTTTTAAAGACCTGTGAAGTGCTCGGGTGCGGCTGCTTTTTTGCCCGGGAAGGTGTCTCATCCCGGGCTGCCACACACGACGGGGGGGGGCTGAAGCCCTGTGAGTCCAATGGGTGTTGCGCGCCTGATAAGGTGGCAATATAGAGGCAAACCTGTATCAATACGTGCTGTTTAAGAATAATTGTTGCCCATTTACATCTGTGTGAGGAGCAGGCGGGTGCTTGGACAGATCGTCTGGCGATCTTGCTGCATTTTTATTGGCCCATTATAAACAGCAAATATAAAAGTATCAGTCACCGTCCCCCCACTTAACTCCGCCATCTGCGTGCAGCACTTTAAAAATAAATGTATTCATACAGGCACTTTAACAGACATTGTGGTGTATGAGCTTTTAGGATCACCCCTCCCTCTTTCAGAAATTTGAAGTAGTCGAGGGGAATTGAGCCAAGATCGTATGGGTACACCCGGTTTTCTATGCAGTAATGCATTGGGTGGTCACCCACAGTACATTCTGGAGTTATCTTGCAAAAGAAACACACCACTTAACATACAGGCAGTGTGTACTTCTAACCCCACTCTGTGTCATCATTTACTGGCCTTGAAGCGTCCACTCATTGCCAGAGGCTCAACGTTAACAAATGCGGGCCCCACACTATTAGCGCTAGCAGTGCCCTATACAACACTGGCGACAAGCGAGTGCCGTCCCGTCGCGTATGGTGTCTTGTGGCAGCAGCGTAGTGTGCAAGAAGGTGCGCAGTGCTCTTACCACGTGCAACTCACTGATCAAGCCCACCAGCTATCCTGCTGCATGAGTGGGCCATCCGTGCTGCATACAATGTGGGAGAGCAACAGCAGGTGCTGGTGGTTCTGGCGAGGTGAGGTTTTCTCTCTCTCAGTCCCCTACTAGTAAGGGAGTGGAGTGGTGGGGCCAGCTCTGAATCACAGAGTAAATGAGTGGAGAGGGCATCTTACCCTGCTGGCCAAAGCTAATGCCTGTAGCAAACCTGCATTGTCAGCAAACACTAAAGACATGGCAAAAAGACTCTGATCACATGTAACCTATCTGGAGAGGGAAGGCACTGAAGGTGTGGCCTGCAGGCCAGGTGGGGGTAAAATAAAGGAAGAAAAGAAAATAGGGACATCAACATACTGACTAGCACTGACAACCAGGTACTTTAGTCCACGCCGTAGCGAACATACCAGCAGTGGAGCCTTGCACAGTGGAAGGTGCCCCGTCAGCACAAGCACTGCGATGGAAAGAATGGGTAGAGAGGGTACTACTCTATTTCGAAGCCACCAAAGTGGACAACTCCCAGAAGAGAGCCCTGTTCCTACTCTTGAGGTGAAGGGATATCTATAAAATCTCCAAGTCACTCAATGAAGCTGCTCCCAAGACACACCTCACCCTCATAGCGGCACTTACAGCGCACTTCAAGTCGATGGTGAACCAGGACTATGAGAGGTTCGTGTTTTGTCAAGCAAGGCAGTATACTGAGGACTCTATTGATGTATTCTATGCGTGGCTAAAGGAACTTGCCAGCACGTATGGCTTTAATGATGAGAATGAAGATATAAGAGGGCAAATCATTCAGGGTTGTGCCTCTGCCAAACGGCGCGAGCGAATACTGGAAGAGTTAGGAAAGTCTCTAGCTGACATCCTCACGCTAGGCAGGACCAAGAGACTTTCCAGAGTCTGAGCTGCTCACATGGAACAGCACTGCAGAAGCCAATGAAGACTAAACCCATCAACAGTGCGTTTCAGAACCCTATTACCAAACAGGCCAGGAGAGACGGCACCAAACCCCAGACCTGTGGCTACTACGGGCAACCTGCTCATTACCCATTCGAATGCCTGATGCGAGGCAAGAAGTGCATGAGGTGTGGAAAAATCAATCACTTTATGAGAGTCTGCCTGTCAGGAAAAGAAAGTGTAAAGCGTACCACTATGAATGCCCTACCTGAAGTGCAAGAGAGAAGCAGCGACATGGATGATGATGAAAGCTAGGAGCACACCATCCATTCTTTTTAGGTCAAGCCTGAGCTAGCATGCAAGCACTGCTCTGGTGATCTTTTGTAGGTGGAGTACGGAGGAGAATCCCCACCCATATTTTTCATTGGCTTGTGTCTTTGTCCTTCGTAAATGCTGGTGTTTGATTCCTTAATAGACTTGTTAGTCCCTCCTTAGTATGACAGTGTCGTAATTTGTATCCTCCCATGGCTACTGGCACCTTTACTTGGTTGTTACACAGTACATGTACTTTTTTTTCTTTATGGAGCTTCTCCTACATTAGGCACGACAACGTGCTTCGCTTACATTTACTTTCACTTTCGAAGCAGGGACAATGGCGGACGTTGTTTGCAATGCCATAGGTCTCGTATTTAAATGCAAGACCTATGGCATTGCAAATATTTATTTGTTTAAACGTCGTTAGCACAGAAAGGAAAGGAATGTGAAGACAGGAGGCTCCGACCGAGGTGTTCCTTCTCTCCTTTCCTCAGAGTGCCGGGGAAGCCACAACATGGAAACATGGTGTCATTTGTGGGGCACTACATCATTTCAAGGGTAGGAAGGGTGTGCGGAGAGGACAGGGCATCGTCTTCGGAAAGAGCAAAGCTTCACACAGAGCTTTAGGCAGGAATTTGAGGTGTGAAAACAAAAACCTCTCCGAAATGAGAGCTGTTCTTGGAGCCTGTGCGTGCCCCCTCACACAGCATAGCCTGTCTCTGAGCAAAGGAGCCCCCACTTCTGTTGCATGTAGATTTCTGCCCCCGTTCATGTTTCTGGATTTTATTTTTAATGCCCTTGGTATGTCAAAATTAAAATTCACCTGAGACACCTCCCCCAACCCACACCACACACTTTAACCCCACCCACGTACTCAGAACGCAAACATTTTTATTTTCTGCCAGAAGTGATTTATATCACCTTGGGGGTCCTCAGAAGTTGGCAACATTTTTGTTGTTTATTGGCTTCATTGTAGTGCTGAAATCTGTTTTACAGAAGGATCGTCAATGTCATTTCTATTGCGAATCTAGAGAAAAGCATCAGCAGAGATGTAATCGTTTTTATTGAATAAGTAAATGGGCGTAATAGTTTTTATTTGAACATACACAAATAAATAGATTCCGCTCTATGAGATATGATAGGAGTGTGTTCGGTCGCTGTAGTATGCTTAAACTAACAACTAGTGATGCTTTTTCTGGCTGGGCACTTTACTCGGATTGCTATCACCTGTCTCGACATTCGATAGACAGTTCCTACTTTTTGGGGAGAAAATTATCATTCTTCTCAATTACCTTTGATTTAACAAAATTTTAAAAAAAGAGTGTGCTGCATATACCTTAACCTCCTGCAGAAATTTCCATTACATCAGCAAAATATTTTTGTGTGTTTTATCTTTGGCAGCTCACTTATATTTCTCACATGCCCCAAATGCCCCCGTATATAGTCTGTAAGCACTCTTTACTTTATTGAGTTTCTCTTACTACAGGCCGGACATGCGCTGCTTAAGCTGAAATCGCTTGTGTTTTTTTTAAGCAGCACGGCCACCCCGTAACACAGGCGCCTGCTTTCAATCACTTTAATACGCTTTATAATGTGTCTGTTTCAACCCCCCACCCCCAATAAACTCAGTTTAGAAATGATTAGCGAATTCAGTCATGTGAATTTCAGGTAGCACATCATCCTGTGCTAATGGGCTAAAGCTGACAACAGCACATCTGTGTACATTTCATCTGTACTAAAGCCACCTGACAGGTTGTTTTCAAAAGCCTGCTTTATTAACACCACAACCACCACCACCAATACCCCCACCACCAATACCACTACCACCACCACTACCACCACCAATGCCACCACCACCAATACCACCACCACCACCAATACCACCACCTCCAACAATACCACCACCTCCACCAATACCACCACCACCAATAACACCACCATGAATACCACCACCTCCACCAATACCACCACCACCAATACCACCACCACCAATACCACCACCAATACCACCACCATCAATACCACCACCATCAATACCACCACCATCAATACCACCACCACCAATACCACCACCACCAATACCACAACTTATACCACCAACACCACCACCAATACCACCACCACCAATACCACCACCACAAATACCACCATCAATAACACCACCACCAATACCACCACCACCACCAATACCACCACTACAAATACCACCACCACCAATACCAATCCCACCACCAATACAAATTCCACTACTAATGCCACCACCATCAATACCACCACCACCAATACCACCAACACCATCACCAATACCAATACCACCACCACCAATACCACCACCACCACCACCAATTCCACCAACACCAATACCACCACCACCAATACTACCACCACAAATACCACCACCACCAATACCACCACCATCAATACCTCACTACCAATACCACCGCCACCAATACCAATACCCCCACCAATACCAATTCCACCACCAATACCACCACCAATACCACCACCACCAATATCAGTACCACCAACACCATCACCAATACCACCACCACCACTAATATTACCACCACCACCAATACCACCAGCACCCCTAATACCACCACCACCAATACCAATACCACCACCAATACAACAACCACCAATACCACCACCACCAATACCACCACCACCACCAATACCACCAATACCACCACCTCCAATACCTCCACCAATACCACCACCAATACCACCACCACTACCACCACCACCAGCAATACCACCACCACCAATACCACCACCACGACCATCAATACCACCAATACCACCACCACCACCAATACCATCACCACCAATACCACCAATACCATAACCTCCAATACCACCACCACCAATACCACCCCTACCACTAACACCACCACCACCAATACCACCACCACCAATACCACCACCATCAATACCACCACCAATACCACCATCACCACCAATACTACCAATACCACCCCCACCACCAATACCAATAATACCATCACCACCACCATCACCAATACCACAACTGTCACCACCAGAAATACAAATTTCACCACCAATACCACCACCACCAATACCACCACCAATGCTACCACCACCAATGCCAACAATACCATCACCAATACCACCACCACCCCACCACGACCACTACCAATACCACCACCACCAATACCACCACAAATTCAACCACCACCACCACCAATACCACCACCAATACCATCACCAATACCAGCACCACCAATACCACCACCACCAATGCTACCACCACCAATGCCAACAATACCATCACCAATACCACCACCACCCCACCACCACCACCACTACCATTACCACCACCACCACCAATACCACCACAAATTCAACCACCACCAATACCACCACCACCAATACCATCACCACCAATACCAATACCACCACCACCAATACCACCACCACCATCAATACCACCAATACCACCACCACCAATACCACCACCTCAGCGCCTCGCTCACTAGTAATAGCAGGGGAACTGTACGAGGCCGGAGCTGCAGCCAAGACCATCCCTCCCTCCATGCCTGCCATAAAGCACAGCCCGCCCTGCACCAGGAGTTGAAGCCAGGGCCCTACTACAGCTGGAGTGGTTTTTTTAGGCTAAAGATAGCGATGACATTACGCAATGCCACACTGCACACTCAAATCACGGAGAGGGCAGGAAATATCCCCCCTTCCTGCTCTTCCTCCTGAGCTGCAATAGGGTAATCACAGAGCGAAAGGTGTTAGAGCACTTTGTTGGTGTTTATAGCTCGGATCATATATAAATCTCACTGCACACTTAGGGGCCGATTCCGATTCCGGCCGCAAAACGAACCGACCGACACGGAACCGGACCGGATACTGACCGACACGGACCAGCGCCGTAAGACCCGTGCAGTACGATGCAACGCGTGTGAATTACAACCGACACGTACGGAATACAAGCCGTACGACCGAGCCGTAGGGAAAATTGTGATCCGGCCGGACAACCGACGTGAATTTCACTGACCGACACGATCCCGGAATGAACCCAACCGACCCGTACCCGCGATGTCCGATCCGTGCAGTACGATGCAATGTATGGAAACTCAGATCGACTCGCACGGAGACCAAGCCGCACGACCGACACACACAGAAAACTGTGCCCACAAGCAACAGAGACCTTCGCGACCGACACGTATGAAACACAGAAGATAGGCAGCGTGAACGAAGCGGAGAAGCCCGCACGAGACAACATCAGCGTCCGTATCCATCAGATGAATGTCTCCTTCATGCCTACAAAACCCAAAGGAAAAAAGACAAAAAAAGGACCAAACAAGCAATGACAAAGCCAATAAATACCAAATAAAAAAAACCTGGGAAAAAGACACACCCACAACTCCAAATATATAAAGGACTACAATCACTACCATCATCCCTTCCAAACAGGAGACACAGCCAGCAGCAAACACCATTACACAGCAACCACAGACACACTGACAACTCACCCATCACACAACTCACACACCATCAGCACCTCATCCAACATCACACACACATACAGCCAGCAAAACCAACACTAACCCACCCTCACTTGCACCCTCACACACACATCCCTCACCATCACCACCAATCACCATGCCCCCAAAGAAGAATCCAAAGTTCACAGAAAGTGAGTTAGAAGTGCTGGTAGACGAGATCATCAGAGTAGAGCCACATTTGTTTGGTACATTGTTCCAAAGGACCTCCATGTCACAGAAAACAAAGATGCGGGCAAGGATTGTGGACAAGGTGAACGCACAAGCACCAGCAAGGCGCACAAAGGACGATATCCAGAACAGGTGGTATGACGTATGCAGGAGGGTCAAGCAACTCATCGAAAAAGATCACGCCCTGAGTCAGTGCACCGGCGGTGGCCCTCCTGCCAAACCAGTCTACTTCAGGACCTGGACAGAGAAGGTGAAGGACATCCTACCACCAGAGAGCGTCCATGGGCTAATAGACATACCAGAGCCTGGTAAGTGCACAAAAATACCCAATATTGTGTGGCAAGGGGACAGTGAAACCATGCACAGCAAGCAAAGCTACAGTAACCAATAGATAATCAACCCAATATGTGTATGCCAGTCAGACAAACACAATTCCTGCCATCTCATAGTGACTTGGAACTGTGTCATGACATGCACCAACCTACAAACAAATAGAGCAAGGCAGTGGCACAATGCTAAATAGACACTGCCAGACAGTTTGCCACCACAAACACACTACCTCACAGTGCAGCTGACTGACAGAAAGGAATTGTGGGGTTGCAGGTGAAGTGAGTGTATCCAAAAGCATGATGGGGTTTGAAGTCACAGATAATGCTCCCCCTCAAAATTGGCCCATCAATACCTCCCTGAAACATGCCCACATCCCAGGGAGTGGAAAATGACTGACAAGATGGCTGACATTGGGTCCTGCTGTGGGCAGCAAAAGGCCCTGCTAGGGCATGTGCGCAAATCAGAAGCAGGACACCACTGACTGACATCCTGAAAGACAACTTGAATGCCCTCCAATGGAAGCACGTTTCATGGTGGGATGTCTGGCCGGGTGGGAAGGAGGACTGACAGCTCTGACCATACTTACCAGCATGTGGAGACACACACCCCCCTCAACACAAACTCCACACAACTCACCGGGTAGAATGCATTGACCCACACCTCTTTGAAACATCACCAAAAGATACCCCGTACTGGGTGCAGCTGTGTGAAGCACAGGGGCTCTCTTTGGACTTGTAGCCAAACAAACACCAGGACTTCACAGTCAGCCATCTTGCCATTGCTGTCACACCCCCTCACAGGGAAGCAGAGTCAAGAGGGAGGAAGTATGGGCATGCTGGGAAGGGGGGTGTAGCCAAGAGTATGATGGGAGTCGCAGTAACAGACAATCCACACCCACCCACATGGCCCAGCAAGTTCCAACTGAACCATACTCGCCCCACAGGGAGTGGGAAGGGACTGACCGGATGTCTGACACTGGGCTCTGTTGTGGGGAGCACAAGGCCATGCTGGGACATGGGCAACAACAATATCTAACTCTGTCTGTGACAAGCTGGGAAAAAGCAGTGTACAGGCAGGCATCTGTTCGTACAGTAGAAAATGTCATGTTTGTGAACCATCGATGTATGTAGAAACATAACTCACATTGTGTGTCTCTTTCAAACACAGGTGGTGCTGGGGACCCAGCACCCAATGAAGAGGATTCCAAGGCCCAGACTCTGGTGGACACTGAGCTCTCTGGTTTGACTCTGTCTCTGTCCTCTTTGGATGACGACGACCAACCTGGCCCCTCCGGTGTGAATCATCATGCAGCACTAGCAGCATCAACATCTGCACCCCCTATACCCATGCCTCCAGCATCTGGAAAACGACAGGGCACCCCCACCAACACGGACAGACCAAGGCCACTGAACACCCACAGCACAGGGACACAGGACCCCCCGGAAGCTACAGCAAACACCACCAGCAACACCACCCAAGGAGTCCCAGTGTCACCTGTGCGTCCTGCCGCTGGTCCTGCCCGTGTGGATAGGGGTACTGGGAGAGGTGGGAGGCAGAGGGCGCGCCTTGCAGAGGGGTCTGGACTGCATGATGACCCCCAACTGGCACGCATCATAGATGCGTACCAGGATAGCACAGGAGGATTTGGCAGGTAGTGGGGATCCTCAAGGACATGCAACAGGAGCAGGCTGGCCACCATGCCCACATGGAGGCCAAGTGGGATGCCCTTACTGCATCGGGACATACTCCAATGCCTCCACCAGATCAACACAAACCTGTCCACACCTCCCTGTGTGGCCACAACATCTGTTGCAACACCATCTGCCAGCGCCACAGGGAGGGAGGAGGACTCTGGCGGAGAGTCTCCTGCACCGCAGAGGCCAGCACCTGAGGATCCCCCCCCCCGGAAGAAGAGGGACCGTCCGAAGAAGGACATGTGAGAGGCAGATGTCCCAGCACATCCCCCAGGGCCTCTAAACCTGTTCTGGACAATGTTCTTTGTGCGCAACCCGTTCACCTTGTTCAATCGCACACAACTCGCCCACATGACATGGAGAGTTCATGTTGGGCCAATGTAGCAGATGAATGTGGACTTTACTCTGGACATTTCATCTACCAGCACTTCCAACTCTAATGTGAACTTTGGATTCCAAAACCAATGTACAGCACCCACCATCCTGTGCACTTTCCTCACACATGTTCGAAAATAAACTCACCAGTACACCATACTTGCCTCTGTTGTGATTCCACATTGTCATGTGTCATGGAGATGTCTATCTGCTACGCAACACAGTGCATGCCAAATACGGCAACAATGTGACCAACGCTAGGTGAGTCATGGTGATGTGACACATGTGAGGGAGACACACCACAATGGCAACACAACACATACTCACCATGGCCATGTTACTTATCACACACAATGATGGTGATCTGAAACACATAGGTATGCACAACCACAACACCTATCCACAGTCAGTGGTAACAAGTCCACAGGTGAGGTAAGCAAATGTCACTCAGATGTGGGAAGACAGACAACACACCTAACAAAGCATAGCACAGGTTCATTACTAGGCCTGGGCGGTAAATTCCGTTCCGTTCGCGGAATTTGCGAAATTTGGGTAATTTCGCGTTCCGCGGAGAACGCGAAATTGCAAAAAAATCTACGTTCCGCAACTTCGCGAAATTTTTTGCTTGTTCGCGTTCTCAATATGCGTGTTCGCGAGATATTGCACCCCGAGCACGCAAACGGCGATCACGAACAGGAAAAAAGTATCGCGAACACGCAATTCCGCGTGTTCGCGGAATTTCCGCATGTTCGCAGAGATTTTTTACCGTTTCGCGGAGATTTGCGTAACGTGATTACGCAAATTCTGCCCACCCCTATTCATTACACATCAGCAACATGTTTATTCCACAATAGTTGCAAGGCAATTGTACGTTACGGTGGACACATGGTCACAGAGTGTCTGAGAATTGTAGCCGAGGGGTGTGTGGCACATCAATTGATGTCAATTGACTACTCCAACACTGGTGTCGGATTCTGGGTGTTGGGGGTCAGTGTTGAACAAACAACAGGCAAATTACCCTGTGAAGGACAGACACAAGACACAGTCAAAAGCACAGCAGAACAGGAGAGAAATGCAATACACATGCACCAAACATGTCACAATAAACCTACACAAAAACAAGCTAGCAGTACTACCCTATTGTGGAGTACACACCACCTGAATGTATACATCACTGCACGCATCCAGTCAAGTGACACACAGACACACTCAGAGAGCAACAGAGCAGCCACACCACATTTCAGGCTAACTCCATACATTGACATAACAACCCTGGAAACTCACTTTCAGGAGAAGGATTTGTTGATGAGCTGTGAGCGGACGTCACCCTCATCCTCATCATCACTGGCATCTTGGCCCAGGTCGGGATCATCCACAGGTGCCGGAGGTTGGTCATCGTCATCCTGGATGAGAGGCACCTTCTTCCGCACTGCCATGTTGTGTAGCATGCAGCATACAAGGATAATTTGGCACACCTTTGCAGGTTCATATGGGAGGGCCCCTCCTGTCTTGTCCAGGCAGCGACAGCGGATTTTCAGGAGGCCAAATGTCCGCTCAATCACCCTCCTGCTCCGACCATGTGCCTCATTGTAGCGCATCTCGGCTGGTGTCACAGGGTTCCTGAGGGGTGTCAGCTACCACGGCATGTTGGGGTATCCGGGGTCACCCACACACACAAAAATGAATAAGTAGCTGAGTTTTGTAGGAGTGTGGAATACAACATTGACAAACACACACAATGATAAACAGTCAGTACACACCGACAAGCCAGGCATGCTGAACTGGCATCTGTGACATCAGCATTGCAATGCGACTACTCCTCATGATGTAGGTATTGTGCGCAGAACCAGGGAACCATGCACACACATGTGTGATAGACATGTCTGCAAGACATACCACCAGAGCATTGATCGAGTGGAAATGTTTCCTGTTCCGATATGCCTGCTCATGTGCCTGTGGTGGTATCAGGGCCACATGTGTCCCATCAATAGATCCGATGACGTTTGGCATCCTCCCCAGTGTTTAAAAGACATCCTTTATTTCAGGGAGTTCAGTTGGGCTCGGGAACCTGATGTACAGGTCTAGGAAATGCAACATCCCCTCCAAGACATTGCGTAGCACCCGACTAAACATAGTTTGCGACATACCACCAGCAGGAGCCACAGTGTACTGGAAGGTACCAGTAGCAAAGAAGTGCAGGGCTGCCATCACCTTCACCTCTGGGGTCAGTGCTGTAGGGTATGTGCGGCCAGGTAGCAGATGTGGCACCAACTGCTCTACCAACTCCTCAATCAGTGGTCTGGTGAAGCGGTAACGTCGGACGCAGTCGCGTTCCTGCATGGTTGCAAGGTCTGGGAATGGTCGATAGACAGCTGGTGCTCCGCTGAACAGAGATTAACAAAGGAAGATTGTTGGTTCATCCACCCATATGGCCATGATCAGGCTCAATATCACATGATAGATCATGACATTACACAATGTACTGAGGTGGGTGCTGTTGGGCATGGACACATATGTCACCTACATGACCATCACCCCACATCTCAATTCCACATGTCCACATGAGTCCCATGTAGTGCAATGGCCAATCATCTGGCTGTGTCACCCGACCTATGTACTGCTGTGACGTTACAAACACACACCACAGTGACAAGTGAGACCTGATGTCTTCCAGGCATCACAGATCTTTGCCATGCAGAAACCCAGGGTCCCTGTATTGCCACATCGACACTGACATGGAGATAGCGTATCACATACACACCACAAGGCAAGCGTGAGTCCCACAGGTAGTGGCCACAGTTGTCCCTGCAGGCCCTACATGTATGTCTCTTAGACACACACACACCATCAAGGTTGATGCATATACCACATGGATGTGGAGACTGTCACCCATTGGGCACATTTGATCAGACACATCTGAGACACAACATGCACACAGACTGTGGGTGCACATCAGTATTGTGGCTACAGGTCTCACTGTGATGTACATGCCATCACCCCCAGGACTCAGTGTTTATGTGATGTGGCCCAAACATATCCAACATGAAACTGTGTCCGTGACTCATGCCCATTACTGTACATTTGCACATCACAGTGGTAATGTGCACGACACACAAAGGATTCTGCCCCCGTATACACGTGCACAGCCTGGGAGTGGCTGCACAAAAGTGCCACCCAACAAACCAAATGTGCCCCCCCCAAACACCCAGGGAATGCAGCCTTACATGCCATGAGACACTGTGTGGCCAATGCTGTAGTGTGGTAAGTGTGCACAGGTGTCCCTGGCAAGTAATTGTGTGTTGAATCCGTCGAATAGTCACACCAATTAGGTCCGACGTGGGTGACAATGCTTACGCATTGCACGGTTCATGACTGAGCCGTGCGTACGCTTTGCCATTGACTGCAATGAGGTCCGACGCGGGTGACTATGCACGCATTGCATGGTTCATGACTGAGCTGTGCGTACGCTTTGCCATTGACTGCAATGAGGTCTGACGCGGGTGACAATGCATACGCATTGCACGGTTCATGACCGAGCCGTGCGTATGCTTTGCCATTGACTGCAATGAGGTCCGATGCGGGTGACAATGCGTACGCATTGCACGGTTCATGACCGAGCCGTGCGTATGCTTTGCCATTGACTGCAATGAGGTCCGACGCGGGTGACATTGCTTACACATTGCACGGTTCATGACCGAGCCGTGCGTACGCTTTGCCATTGACTGCAATGAGGTCCGACGCGGGTGACATTGCTTACGCATTGCACGGTTCATGACCGAGCCGTGCGTACGCTTTGCCATTGACTGCAATGAGGTCCGACGCAGGTGACAATGCATACGCATTGCACGGTTCATGACCGAGCCATGCGTATGCTTTGCCATTGACTGCAATGAGGTCCGACGCGGGTGACAATGCATACGCATTGCACGGTTCATGACTGAGCCGTGTGTATGCTTTGCCATTGACTTCAATGAGGTCCGACGCGGGTGACAATGCGTACGCATTGCACGGTTCATGACTGAGCCGGGCGTATGCTTTGCCATTGACTGCAATGAGGTCCGACGTGGGTGACTATCATGCATAGGCGTTGGGCAGGCATGGTCTGAGACAGGCGTATGCCTTGGCCATTGATTCGTATGGAGACAGGTGTGTGTGTATTTTCAAAATACGCGTTGTACAGTCAGTTGACCGAGCCGGGCGCAGCCATTGGCTCTGGACTGTCATGGAGACGGATGCAGATTCAAAACTTGTACGAGTTGTGCGCTGAAAAATCAGTTGGATGCCTACAACAATGTTGCAATTACTAGTGTTTAATGAAGGTGAAGATTTGAACGATGCGGAAGACGTGTACGAGTCGTACATTTCCATGAATTGGTCAGATTCATAGAATGCAACCATGTTGGACCTATCACTTGGGACACATGGCACAGATTCTGCCTCTGCAGCACAGATATAAGGCTGGCTGGCCCCCAGGGAGCTCACTTGCCTGCACTACATGCTCCTGGACCACATCCCTGCTACCACTGCTGCTGTCTCTGCATCCTCTGGCTCCTGCTATGGCACGTACTCTGGAGAGGGCCCCAACCTTCACTGGGGAGGAGAACCAGGCCCTGCTGGATGGGGTCCTTCCACAGTACAGCAAGCTCTATGGGAAACCAGGGGAGCAGGTGAGTGTGCAGTCCACTGCCCTCCTAATTATGCATGTTGTCTGACTAGCAGTACTAGCAGTGTGTACACCAGTGGCAAGCATTCTCACTGGCTACTTTCATCACCCAAAGTGTGTAGGGACATGTAATGAACAGGTATCCTGCTGCTAAAGTGCATTAGTGCAAGCTTAAACTACCCAGGCATTGTTAACATGTCAGACATGCAGGTGATGTGTCCTTCCCCATGGTTGCACTACCTGTGTAACTCATTTCCCTTTGTGATGATGACATGTATCTCCAAATGTGTGCAGCACAAATATGGGGCATGTGTGTTAATGTACTTTTAACTTTGTCATCCTCACAGGTTGATGCCCACCAGAAGCAGGAGATATGGCTGACCATCGCCCGGGCAGTTCGTTCGGTGGGGGTCTACAAGCGCCAGATCTGCAACTGCCAGAAGAGGTGGCAGGACCTTCGGGGCTGGACCCGGAGGATAGCTAGAGTCCAGCTGAAGCTGTCACCTCCACGCAGGAGGGGCGGACACTGAACCCTGACCCCCCACATGCTCCGGGTCCTGGCGGTGGTCTTCCCAGACCTGAATAGGCAGCTGAAGGCCAGACAGCAGCAGGAAGGGGGTAAGTCCATGCCTAATCTGTGTACTATGTCTGACATGCTAATTGCAGTCTTTTGGCCTGGTCACACTTCCACATTACGTAGGTCTTGTAGTCCAATACTCAGGTCCCTCAATTGTGTGATGCACCCTCCTCATCTGTTCCACAGGTGTGGCCCCTACAGTCTGTTGCTTGTGTCACTAGGGCACTGTGTCCCTGCAGTCAGCTATGCTTCAGCTACCGGACAGCATCTGTTCCCGTGACTCTGTTGTGTGTTTCATGGGTGGTTCAATTGTTTGCCCAATGCCTGAGATCTGACATGTGATCTGTGTTTGCCCTTGAGATGTGTTCCAATTGCTGGTCTGACTCGCCACATGTGGCTGGGGTATTCCAAGCAAACCCATGCAGCAAGGGACTCCAATTTTGGGGCCTCAGGAGTATGTATATCAAGTATGTCACACTTGCTTAGCCACCTCACTACTGTCCAGGGCCAAACACTGTTTCATGCAGACCTGGGCAGTCATGCCTCCTCAAGGGCATTTAGAAACACTCTGTAATCCCACTCCTGTGTATCAAATTACAGGTTGTGCTTAGTGACATGTGCCTTCAGGTGTCTGCCTCTGTGTCATTATGGTGTGGCTTGTTGTTACGTACAACTGGGGTGTCAATGATTCCGAGGGTCAGCAGGACATCTGAGATGGGACTGTGAGAGACAAGACCTGTGTGACATATAGGTGTGTGATCATCTGACAGCGCACAATGGTGTATGCAACTGTGTCCTTCAGGCAGCTGGGTTACATGCATGGCAGACTGTGATGTGTTAATGTACATGGAGTTGTGTTTGCAGAGACTCATATGTCTGATTTGCATGATGTGGGGTCTTCTGGGTCCTGGATATGTTGTTTGCAGGGGATGTGCAAGTGTACCGGTCATCTGCAGAGTTAGCTTTACCCCTGAGCTATGATTGTGAGACTGCATACTGTTGTTGTCTGGATGTCCTGCCCCTGTGACAGGAGACAGTGTTGACTGACTTTCCAGGCATGCCAGTGCCATGGCATTTAACTTGCTATGAGTGATCCTGCATTGTGTTCAAGTGTGTACCATGCACCCCATTGTGGCATTGCCCATCAGGACATGATAATATCATAGTGTGTGTTGCTGACATGCATCACAAGCATGTGAAATGAGTCTCTGCCCATCCCTTCATCCGGACACCTGTACTGAGTCAGTAGCAAGAGATGTGCTGTGTCTATAGTGACATACTCCTACATGTTCACTTGCATGTACAACTAATGTGTGGGTGGTGCATGTCGGGCCATTGGGGTATTAGCATCCAACATGCAACAGACATATGTGTGCAAGTCAAGGAGGGATATGTGTGCCATGGTTGATGTTGAGAATGACAATTGGCTTATTCTAAACAGTGTTGGCACTTTGAGCTGTGTTCAGCTGATGATACCAAGGGCTTGCCCTGTGATGTGATGTACTCACTGTGGTGTGTGCAGTCAGTGCAGGTGACTGATGTTGTTCTCTTACTTCCTATTCCTATCCAGATACATCCACGGCTACAGAACGGGACAGCTCCACGGACCAGGATGAGCCACAGAGCCTGACAGGGACAGAAGGAGAGGAGTCGGGGGGACCCAGTGGCACGGAGGGCGAGTGGAGCCACACAGAGGAGTCGTCAGCACCATCCCGCCCAGCTGTGGGCCACAGCAGCTCTAAGGATGACTCCCTTGTGGAGGCAGGTGTCAGCAACCACAAACCCCCGGCGAGTGAGGCTGTCCCAGCCACCGCCCCCACCACCACCACCACCATCACCACCCTCCCATCGGCTTCCATCCCAGAGGTCCCTGTAGGTTCCTGTGTTCGGGAGCATGTCTCCTTTGTGCCAGGCACCGCACCCTCTGCCCTTGTGTCCCCTGCTGCCCTGAGTGAGGAGTCTGTGGACTTACTTAGACAGATCCATGTAGGGCAGATGTTGATGCTGAAGGTCCTCCATGCACACACAAGTCTGTTGACGCAACTGGTGTCGTTCATGGAGGGCATTTCCTAAGGCATGTCTGCCCTACAGAGGACCAATCAGTCCATGGCCTCCTCCCTGACGGCAGCAGTGTCCCTCCTCCAACAGTCCTGCACCCCTCCTACTCCTGCACCACCCACGATTCCTAGCAGCCTACCTGTCCCAAGCACATACACACCTTCATATTCTCACAAAGCCACGGGCAGCACACAAACACCCAAACCAAGGGCTAGACGTGCACACAAGCAAGCGCAGGGGACTGATACCACACTCACAGGGGCTGGTTTGCAGACACACACAGAGTCATCCAAAACCACTCCGCAGTCCTCCGAAACCTCTCCCTCCCAGCCCTCTTCCCTTGCCTCACCTGCAACCCCATCTCCACAGAAGCTCTTCCTCTGTGACCTTGGCCTCTTCCCCACCGACCAAGCAGATCCTGATTACAAGGGGAAGAGGAAGTCCCCACACACAGAGGGGAGTGCCCCTCACACCCGGACACCCTCCCCCAGACGCAGTCAGACTGAGACCCCCACCCGCAAGTCACCCCGGAGCCGGAAGAGCAAGACCCCACCGCCACCACGCAGCTCCAAGGCAAAGTCTCCGTCCTCCATCCCCCATGTCACGATTAACCGAGCTCCTCAGGATCAGGGTGATGCTTAGAGTGGTCCACCTCCTGACTTCCCCACACTCTGACTGGACAAACACACACAGAGCATAGAGGTAATCAAGCGAGGGATAGGGTAGGGTAGGAACAGCAGTGGAAGGGATACCTGAAATGATACAAACAGATGCTAACACTATGCAGATCCCTATCTACGCTCGTATAATTCTCGCTAAATAGTTTCCGTACCCAGGGTAGACTTTTCCTTGAGGTGAACCCTTCCTCTCTCAGTCTTTCTACAGCAAGATGCGTCTCTCACCATAGGAAAGCTGCAATACCTAAAAGCCAAAGCATACGTTAGCAACTCACCCATACACCGTACCCAGCCTTGGCATACTCTTGATCCTCCATATACTTACCCCCTATAACACACCCAATAAGCCTATAGGAAAAGGCCAACTCCAGTACCAGAGGAAATAATTTGGTGTCCCCACCAAATAGGCGTAAGGTATGCAAGCAAAGATTCCCACACAGGGCCACGGTACTGTACCAGGAAATTCCTGAATACCTGAGTGTCAAAGTAAAGGATCCGAAGACATAACCAGCCATCCTGGCCTTGCAGTCTGTTATTCTTGGCTAAAAGAAGTTCACCAATACTTGAAACAAAATCATAATCAATGTCTTTTTATCCTGACCTCCTCACCGGATGTCAGGAAGCTTACCGGCGCTCCAGAAACCCCAACAGCTCAAGGGACCAAGTAGTGCTCGAGGAATCAGCTGCTAATCCATCCGACGAACAACGCGACCTTTTTCAGACTTCACCGCGGCTGCCCCCATGTATGCCCCTCCGAGGGGATGTCCCCTGTCCTTAGCAGTGCAGGTAAGCAACGTGTGACAGTTGTCACTCTAGTTCACTCCTTGGCATTTGGAAATGGACTGGCCATTGGCCTTTTGTTTGAACGGACGTTTAACTTTTAATATGCTGAATAAAGCTTTTTTGTTTATCCCTGTGAACTTGATTTAGCTGCACATTATGTTGATGATGTTTAACATGCCCTTGCACCTATAATGCTTGTTTTCCAATGTTGAATACTGATGTGTTGATGTGAGGTACTCCATGTGGTCCATGAGATATGTATCCTACTCTGGTGGGTATCCATGTCATCCTTTGCAGCTACCTGGGTGTGTCATGATCAACTATTTCTGGACATCTCTGTGAACATTTAATTTGCATGGTCACATCTCTGGCTTGCACCCATGCACATATGATGTGCTTCCCATTGTCCAATTTGTCAATATCACAGACTTTGAGCGTATCACCACTGGACCTACAGGTGTGGGCATCATTGGTAAAGGAGCAACTGGGTCCTCTGTGCAACTTGCTGTACATATGTTTTGGGTATGTGCAGATAACTTAGGGGAGACTCCCGTACCCAGGCTGTTGTGACCAGAGCCTTCATTGTGTGGTAATTGATGGCTGACTGACCAAGTGTTCTGCTGACATGAGTGAGACGTGCTGTGAATATGTTTGGCACAGCTGGGCTTCCACAGGAGTTGGGTCCCCTCAAGTAAGTGTGTTGTCCCGTGACATAGCCTGGGCCCATGGTGTGTGTTGTATGAGCATGTGTGTGTGTCCACATTCCTTTTCATACACAGGCAGTGTTCCCTTGATATGTTCCTGTTGTTGATGCTTGCTGAGTGGTACTGTGTTCATCCCACTACTTTGCCATGGGCTACCAGATGTGTGGGTGCATGACACACTACTGTTAATTGGTGTTTCATCATTGGGATTTGTCAGTTCTGAGTGGTGATGATGTTGTCAGACACAGATGGGACACAGTCAGGGTTCCCCAAGGCACTTGTTTATTCGCAATATCATCTAGTTGTCCCTAGGTGGTACCTTTCAGTGATTGAGACATGTGTATGTGTGTGTGACTGCTCCCACTTGTCGGGTTCAGGGCTGCAATGTTGGCAGGTGTCAGCATGTGTGCCCTATGGTTCTCCTTGGCTTCTGCATTGTCCTGTGACTGTGGCAGGTATTCTGAAGGTTACGTGAGCTTTGACGTCATGGCCATGTACCGCATACTGTGCAGTATGTCTGTCATTCACCAGGGTTGTAAACTGTCCTTGTGTGATGAGTCTGTGCACCTTAGGTCCTCCCAACATTCCTGTGTTTGTCATGGGTGCATGTGCAATGTCACCTCTCCATGTGGGCTTCACAGATGCACATTGTTGCAGTTCAGGGTGTGTGGTGTTAAGGGTGGACTGATGTAAATGTTTGCATGGATGGGTCCCTAGCTCCCGTTTCACAGTTTGTACGACATCTACCTTTGTCATCACAGTGGAGGTGTCATGCATGCTTGTGTCACCCCAATGTCTGGTCCCTGGGGGTAGTGCTGTTGTGTGTCAGTCTCTTGCTGTGTTAGTTTGTGTTCATTCCAGCTTGTGTCACATGTGTCTGTTGTGCTCTCTCTCATCTCACAATGCCTGATTGCCCACTAAGGGGGTCCCAATGATGGTTTACTTTTGTATGGCACTGTGTCCACATCTGTGTCACTGTGGTTCAGCCCCCCTCAAGTGCTGTGTAGTTTCCTGGGGATACTGACACACACAGACACACATGTTGTGTCAGATTTTCAGTGTGAGGTTGCCTGTTTGTGTTTGTGCATCTGCATCAGTGCATTGGTATTGCTGTTGTGGACCTTTGTCTGGATGCTGTTTCTGTGATTTTCCCTGCTGTCCCTGTGAGTCATATCACATCATTGTGCACATTCGTCCTGGTTGTTAGGTGCCATTGCCAGCATGGAATGGGAGTTTGTGAGCTGACACCTACAGTCTACACAGGTTGTTTTGATTAGTGTGTCTATTTTCGAGATGTGTGTATGCTTTGTGATGGTCACTTCTGCTTTTGTGTCATTGTACAGTGTATGCATTGTCAGCCCCAATGGGTGTTGCTTGTCTGCACATGGCCGAGAGTGTGTTAGGTTTTCACAGCACTGTTAGCCTCACCACATAGCAGGAGTGATAGGCAACAGGTACCCTGTGGCTGGGCGTCGCAGGGGTGATGAGCAACATATGCCCTATGAGTGGGGGTGGCAGGGGTGATTGGCAACAGGTACCCTATGGCTGGGGGTGGCAGGGGTGATGGGCAACATAATCTCTATGGATGGGGGTGTCAGGGGTGATAGGCAACAGGTCCCCTTTGGCTGGGGGTGGCAGGGGTGATGGGCAACATATGCCCTATGAGTGGGGGTGGCAGGGGTGATGGGCAACAGGTCCCCTATGGCTGGGGGTGGCAGGGGTGATGGGAAACATAAGCCCTATGGGTGGGGGTGGCAGGGGTGATAGGCAACAGGTCCCCTATGGCTGGGGTGGCAGGGGTGATGGGCAACATAAGCCCAATGGGTGGGGGTGGCAGGGGTAATAGGCCCCCTATGGGTGGGGGTGGCAGTGGTGATGCGCAACAGGTCCCCTATGGCTGGGGGTGGCAGGGGTGATGGGCAACATATGCCCTATGGGTGGGGGTGGTATTGGTGCTCTCCATGCAACCCCTCAGGTGGCCTGTTGTTGGTGGCCAGGATGTGGATCCCCTGTGTGTGTGTACCATTTTGCGGGTACGTGTTGTTTGTTTGTGTGGTAGGTGTCTGACTTACCGTCTGCGCCGTTGGCATCGGTTCCTGATCCGTTCATAGATGTAGAGTACTGGTATGACCTGCGCAATGGGATTCATGATGTGTTAGTGTCGTACACGCTGCTTGTTGCTCCATCTAGTATCTGCTGCAAGCTGGTCCGTCTCGTAGCCGTGGATTGAGTTGTGACGCGAATCTTAGCTGATATGCTTGTTTTCCGGATGCTGTGAGGTGCCATACGTGACGACCCGTCTGGCGCGTAGGAAGTACGCATCGTACTTGTCAGGGCGGAAACTGCTATGGATACTGCTTCCGGCCAACTCGGTTCGGTGTTCGGAGCTACGGTTCGGACGGAGAATGGAGCTTGAATCACAGCCTACATGTCGGTCGTGTTTTTGGCAGTTATGCGCATCGTACTTCATCTACAGGACGGACCGGCGACGGGTACGTGTCGGTCGCACGGTAAGGCTACGGATAGCTCTCGGAGAGCTGTCGGACCCGGATCCGAATCGACCCCTAAGTGTCTGTGGAATTTGCAACACTAACACATCTTCTTCACTGCACTATTTATCACTGCTTTGAAGACGTCGCAGGCTGGTTTCTTCCTCTGATATTTACAATCTAACAAGCGGCGAGAAGGCCCTTTATTGCAATGCAATAGGTCTCGCAACAGCTTAAGCTATAAGTATTGTAAATGACAATGCCATTTATTTAAGTTTTAAAATCCAAAACATAAATAAAAGGCATACTCATTTACAATGCCAATAGCTCAAACTCGCCTGAATGCGAGACTTATTACATTGCAAATGCTTGTTTCACCATTGGCAATGCTTCACAAATAACTTGTTGTCTGCCACAATGCCAAAAACTGGTTGGAGATCACTCTACCACTGCAGTGGTAGATACCAGAGCAACCATCAACATCATGTCAGCTGATGCATATGGCGCCATGAACCCTGCTCCCAAGTTACTGCTGCAATCAAGGTGTTCGCATATGGCCAAGACAAACCCTTGGTGATGTGAGGCAAGTTTAAGACTGCCATAACCTATGGATCATGCACACTGCACTCCCAGGTGTATGTTGCAGAAGAGGGCCATGGTATGCTCCTGGGCTGCAGGGCGGCGGAGGCTCCGCGTAGTGTAACGTTCGTATTTGGCATATATCTGGAAGCCATACCCCACATTCTTGATGAGTTCCCAAATGTCTTTGAGGGCATAGGATGTTTGAAGGGCAAGGAGGTACACTTCCTCATTGATCAGTCAGTGTGGCCAGTAGTGCTTCGACACCGGCACATTGCTTTTCATTTGAGACCTCTAGTGGAGAAAGACCTGCTGCCATTATTGAGATAGTGATAGGTCCAACATCCTGGGTGTCGCCTATTGTAGCCACGAGAAAGCCCAAACAGACTGGAGAGGTGCGAATATGTGTGGTATGCACCTTCCAAACATCGTGATAAAAAGTGAGTGCCACCTCACACCTACCATCAACGATCTGATTGGTGAACTCAGTGGGGCAAGCTGGTTTTCCACGCTGGAGCTACGGTCCAGATATCATCTTGTCCTGGATGAAGAGTCACACTACATAACCACATTTTCTGAACATTTAGGCCTGCGGCGCTACTAGCATTCACGCTTTGGTATCTTCCGTGCTGCCAAAGTGTTTCAAAACACTATTCAAGATCTTTAAGTTGGCCTCCCCGGGGTCGTTAATGTCAGCGATGACATTTTGGTTTATGCCAAGACTGTACCAAAACATAATGCGAGGCGCAGGAAGGTGTTGCAAAGAATTCAAGAATCAAGACTCACTCTACATCACAGTAAGTGTGAATGTTTGCAACAAAAGCTACAGTTCTTTGGCTACATCTTCCATTGAAGGGAGTAGCTTCCTATCCTGACAAGGTCACGGACATTAAGGAAGCACCTGCACCAGTCATAGTGACGGAAGTGCGCAGTTTTTTAGGCATGGTCAATTACTGTGGCTGTTTCATCAAGAACCTCACTACTCTGACTCAGCCCCTCCAAGAGCTCACAAAAGCCTCCATCCCATGGTCATGGGGCTCGGAGCACGAGGCTACTTTCAAGCCACTAAAGACGCTCTCTCATCCAGTACCACGCTGGCGTAGGTTGACCCCAGAAAGAATACCACTATAGCTGTTAATGCTGTCCCAAGTGGTTTGGGGGAAGTATTAATGCAAAGGCACACTGACGATAACGAATGGGCCCCTGTGGCGTTAGCGAATCGATCACTAACCAGCACAGAACAGAAATACTCCCAAATTGAGAAAGAGGCAATTGCCATCCACTGGGAGTGTTGCCAATTTCATTTATACGTGTACGGAAATCCTCTCATGGTCACTAATGATCACGAACCGTTGATCCCACTTCATAAGCGCATGGTGGCCTAACCACCTCCGGGAATCGAAAAGCGGATGCTTCAATTGCAAGAATATAACTGCCCCGTAGAGTACTAAACCGGAACTTTCAATTCGGCAGACTATCTTGGCACCCTCATGCAGCCACTCTGGGAGAAGAAGAGGATGTTGATGAGACCAAAGAATACGTGCGATGGGTGACAGACCAATCCTGACCAATTCCACTCTCAGTGGAGACCCTGTGTCAAGCTACAACTCAAGACAAATTTCTTCAAAAAGCTCTCAACAATGGTCAGGACCAATCAGTGGCATCTCTTCAAGAGAAACTGTACTTTTCTCACCCCAGACGCAGAGAGAGTCATTGAAATTCTGTACCACGTTTGCCAGTAGTTGAGTGCTGACTTGATTGGGTGCCTTCTGTAAGGACGGTAATCAGTCACAATATCAAATTCTAAATATCGATATGGCAAAATATTGAGTTTTAAATATCGAGTGGTCATAATATCGAATTACAAAAATATAGTGGTACAGAATATCGAAATGCAGGTAAGAAATATTGTTTTTCATAATATCAAAGTCAGTAATATCGACAGTCATAATATAGTTGTTAGAAATATCGATTTTTTTAGTGTTTTAAGTGTTAGTATATGTGTTAAAAGTATGTATTATTTTTGTAATGTATGTTGGAATTTTCGAAAATTAATGAATTTTATGTTAATTAATTTTTGCGTAATTTAATTCTGTAGCGGGTTGTGGGTTTATAGAGGAATAGGGTGCGAAGTAATTTAATTGAAATTAATTAATTAATTATTTTATTAATTAATAATTTAGTATTTAATAATTTATATTGTTCATTAAGTGAATTAATGTATTAATTAATTATAAATTGATCAATAACAATTAATAATGAATTGGTAATTATGTTAATTGTGTGTTTTTTTATTAATTAGTAATAAATTAGATATTAATGATTAATAATGAATTTGTAAATATGTTAATTGTGTACTTTTTTTAGGAGTGGGTTGAGGGTTGATGGGGAAGTAGGGTAGGAAGTACTTTAGTTTTAATGTAATTTTCATTATTTTTTATATTATATTTATTAAAAGTTATTGTATAGTGTTAATTGTGTGAATTATTTTAGATTTGATGGTTATTAATTTTATTGTTATTTGTAATTAGGTATTTAATTAATTGTTAATTAATTATGTTTATTAATATTTTACAATATTGTAGGTGAAGTTTATAGGGGAAGATGGTGGGAGGTAAATTAATTTTGAAAAAATAATTAATTGTTAATTAATGTTCATTATATTGCAGATGTGGGTATACTAAATTAGTCCCATACGCTATGCAACACTTTCCCTACAGTTACACTTGGTGGAGTAGGAATATTAAATTATTCCCATCCACTATCCAACACTTTCCCTACTGTTGCATTCGCTGGAGTGGGAATAGTAATTTTTACCCTCCCGCTATCCAACATTTTCCCTACTGTTGCACTCACTGGAGTGGGAATAGTAAGTTTTACCCTCCGCTATCCAACACTTTCCCTACTGTTGCACTCACTGAAGTGGGAAGAGTATTTTTACCCACCCGCTATCCAACACTTTCCCTACTGGTGCACTCGCTGGAGTGGGAATAGTAATTTTTACCCATCCGCAATCCAACACTTTCCCACTGTTGCACTCACTGGAGTGGGAATAGTAATTTTTACCCTCCCGCTAACAAACACTTTCCCTACTGTTGCACTCACTGGAGTGGGAATAGTCATGTTTACCCTCCCGCTAACCAACATTTTCCCTACTGTTGCACTCACTGGAGTGGGAATAGTAATTTTTACCCTCCCACTATTGAACACTTTCCCTACTGTTGCACTCACTGTAGTGGGAATAGTAATTTTTACCCACTCGCTATCCCACACTTTTCCTACTGTTGCACTCGCAGGAGTGGAAATAGTAATTTTTACCCACCCGCCATCCAACACTTTCCCTACTGTTGCACTTGCTGGAGAGAGAATAGTAATTTTTACCCACCCGCTATCCAGCACTTTCTCTACTGTTCCACTCGCTGGAGTGGGAATAGTAATTTTTATCCACCCGCTATCCAACACTTTCCATACTGTACTACTCGTTGGAGTGGAAATAGTAATTTTATCCTTTACGCTATGCAATGTTTTCAGTATTGTTATATTTAATGTAATGTAAAATATTATTTAAAAAAAACAACTTATGTTTTAACTTATTACAGATAATTTATTTTAATATTTATATTATAGGTTTATATATATATATATATATATGTACGCTCCGGCTCCAATGAAGAAACACTCTGCACTCACGGGAACCCCTTTAAAAGTTTCTTTATTGCAAGGACGCGTTTCGGCATAGATGCCTTCCTCGGCTTGCTAAAGGCAACGCCCTCTATCCTGTCAATATATTTGAACAGGTACGTTGTTGTCCATTGGTTGTGGCCACTCGTCATGGAAAGGGGACTGATGTATTCCATGGAACATAGTCTTATCCCACCCAGATGCATTGTGAGAATTGTGGTCTGTTGGTTGTTTGAGGGTTACACATTACGATGTTATGCATCCTGTCGCATACAGGCATCACCCAGGGAACAACCAGTTCAATACTCGGGCACAATTGCCCTGTCCCTTCTTGTGCAGACCAATACAGGAGATTTCCCAAGTGCCACATTGGAGAGTGCGCTGCTGTTGAAATCCTCTCCAGGGGCCCCTCATCCAACCTCAGAGTCACTCTGCACTCTCCACCGGAGTCGGTCATATGGCCGTTATTCCCCCAGCAATGATGGCTGTCGACTTGATCGGCGGTGGTGCTTCGTTCCTCTGCAGGTGGTGCCACTGCGATAAACATAACGCTCCCAAGTCCATTTCGGCAGTGAGCACTCTTGAGGACGGGTGCAGTAAATGTGGAAGTGGGTCCACATAAAATATGTACGCTCCGGCTCCAATGAAGAAACACTCTGCACTCACGGGAACCCCTTTAAAAGTTTCTTTATTGCAAGGACACGTTTCGGCATAGATCCCTTCCTCAGCTTGCTAAAGGCAACGCCCTCTATCCTGTCAATATATTTGAACAGGTACGTTGTTGTCCATTGGTTGTGGCCACTCGCCATGGAAAGGGGACTGATGTATTCCATGGAACATAGTCTTATCCCACCCAGATGCATTGTGGGAATTGTGGTCTGTTGGTTGTTTGAGGGTTACACATTACGATGTTATGCATCCTGTCGCATACAGGCATCACCCAGGGAACAACCAGTTCAATACTCGGGCACAATTGCCCTGTCCCTTCTTGTGCAGACCAATACAGGAGATTTCCCAAGTGCCACAACGGAGAGTGCGCTGCTGTTGAAATCCTCTCCAGGGGCCCCTCGTCCAACCTCAGAGCCACTCTGCACTCTCCACGGGAGTCGGTCATATGGCCGTTATTCCCCCAGCAATGATGGCAGTCGACTTGATTGGCGGTGGTGCTTCGTTCCTCTGCAGGTGGTGCCACTGCGATGAACATAACGCTCCCAAGTCCACTTCGGCAGTGAGCACTCTTGAGGACGGGTGCAGTAAATGTTGAAGTGGGTCCACATAAAATATGTACGCTCCGGCTCCAATGAAGAAACACTCTGCACTCACGGGGACCCCTTTAAAAGTTTCTTTATTGCAAGGACGCGTTTCGGCATAGATGCCTTCCTCAGCTTGCTAAAGGCAACGCCCTCTATACTGTCAATATATTTGAACAGGTACGTTGTTGTCCATTGGTTGTGGCCACTCGCCATGGAAAGGGGACTGATGTATTCCATGGAACATAGTCTTATCCCACCCAGATGCATTGTGGGAATTGTGGTCTGTTGGTTGTTTGAGGGTTACACATATATATATGTAATTATATTTTAAATTATGTTTTTAAAATTTTGGGGCCGATTCCAATCCTGTAAAAAGGCCCTACGAATAGTCGTACGAAGCGTTTTCTCCGTACGACTCGTACCAGGTAAACTCATTTCACAGCCTAGGAAGTACGATTCGTACAGAAAGCCTTTTTCTGTACGAATCGTACAAAACACCGTACAGCCAAAAAATACCCACGATTCCGATCCGGAAATGCTTGTACGCGATGTCCGTACATATTTCACCTGCGTTTTCCGGCCCAGCAAGTACGATTTGTACCGACGTCACTCCATACGGCTCTTTGTTTACGGAGCCAAACACAGCCGGAAAAGCAGAGTCCGACGCGAACGGCAACACCACGGAGCCCCGTTACGCGACGTACAGCCATGAACCCCATCGTACGTGTCATCCTGGTCCTCTTGGCCTATGACCTGGTGCACCTCACCCGACGCACATGCCGCAGAAGGTGAGAACAACATGCGTGGGTAAGGTGCGTACCACACGTACCCCTACGGCGCCATGACAACAGTGGTATGGACCGTACCCACGCATGAATACGTGGGTACGGTGCATACCCCTACAGCCCCATGAGTCCTCAGGTACGGACCGTACCCACGCATGAATGCGTGTGTACGGTGTGTACCCCTATGGCCCCATAATTAATCAGGTACGGACCGTACCCATGCATGAATACGTGGGTACGGTGCGTACCTACGCGCTGGGGGTATGGTGCATACCTACACGCTGGGGGTACGCACCGTACATTCGCACTGGGGGTACGGTGCATACCTACGCTCTGGAGGTACGCACCGTACATTTGAAGTGGGGGTACGGTGCGTACCTACGCGCTGGGGGTACGGTGCATACCTACACGTTGCGGGTACGCACCATACATTCGCGCTGGGGGTACAGTGCGTACAAACTTCGCTTCATAGCGGGCAAAGTCATTCCCCGTGTACGGGACGTTTTCCATACAAATCGTAAATTGTAACGCCGGTCCGGATCGGACTAGTACGGTCGGACTTAATTTTTACGATTTGTACGGAGAAGTGTCCGGGTCCGTCTCGTACTAATTTTCCCGCTACGATTCATACGGATCGGGCCAATCCGTATGTACTTTTTCCCGAACGGATCGTACTTCACGGGTCGGACGTGACTTGTACGATTCGTACGGAAAAAAATACGGATACGAGTCGTACGGGATAAAAAAATACAGGATCGAAATCGACCCCTTTATAATTAAAAATATGATGTATTTTTTAATAATAAGTTAATATATATAATAAAAAATTAAAATGCATTACATTTACTATTTATTAATTTTAACGTTTTTTATTATTTTTAAGTATGTTTTACTTAATTATATTTATTATTTCATTCATTTTATATTACTTTGAAGACATTTAAAAAAGTTGATATTTTAGCAAACTATATTATTGACAATGATATGTAGGATTCAATGTTTTTGTACTTACCTGTTTGTAGATAGGAAGTCGACATTGTCACTGGATATTTTTACCTCGATATTCTGGCAGCTCGATATTCTTCTCCTCGATATTCTGTAAGTGATCCTGCGAGGACATCGCCTAGTCATTCTTCAGTTTGAAAAGCTTTATTTGAACAAATTTGTTAATACATAAAGATATCAGCAGAAACAGGAAATATAGTTAAAAAAAAAGGAAAACTAGAATGATAACAAGGCTAATATCAGATATAAAAAATACGAAAGCATTTTGTGAAATTTTATAGGAGAGGGTTAAAGGGAAAGAAGGAAGGGGAGACAGAAGAAGGAATATGGAGGATGGAGGGGAGAGATTAACATTGCATCTAGAAGCACAAAATATGGCATATAAACAAATGCTGTAGATAAAACAATACATAATGTTCAGTATAAAAGAAAGAAAAAATGTAGAAACAGAAAAACCCTTTAAAGGAAAAGAGAAGAAGAGAGACAATATCCTTTAAGGAGGTTTAAAGATTTCCGAAGTGATATTCGGAAGCTTCTTCAGAGCGAGCCGATCCAAGTATGAAGTAAGAGGTAAGCAGAAGAGGTCCCTGTTACGGATTGGATTGCAGGAAGAGGCAAAGGCAACATCAAGGGGTCGATTTCGATCCTGTATTTTTTTTCCGTACGACTCGTATCCGTAATTTTTTCCGTACCAATCGTACAAGTCCCGTCCGACCCGTGAAGTACAATTCGTACAGGAAAAATACATACGGATCGGCCCGATGCGTACGAATCGGATTGGGAAAAGTTGTACGAGACGGACCCAGACACTTTTCCGTATGAATCGGAAAAATACAGTCCGACCGTACAAGTACGATCCGGACTGGCTTTCCGATTTACGAAACGTACGGAAAACGTCCCGTACATGGGGAATGACTTTACCCGCTACAAAGCGAACCTTGTATGACTGTATCCCGGGAAAAGTTGTTCCCGGGGTGCGAGTCGTACAGAGGTACGAGTCGTGCAGGCACCCCCATGCATATGTACGCACCTTATAACAACATCGCGTATGTACGCACTGTACATACGCAATGTTGGTGTACGCACTGTACATACACAATGTTGGTGTACGCACCGTACATACGCAATGTTGGTTACGCACCGTACATATGCAATGTTGGTGTACGCACCGTACATACGCAATGTTGGGGTACGCACCGTACATACACAACGCATGGGGGTGTATGCCTGTACGACTCGTACCCCTGTACAAGTCACACCTCTGGGAACGTGTCGGAGTATGACTCGTACCATGGAGAACGTCACGTATGACCGATTCGGACACACAAAAATACAGAAGAAAATACAACTAAACGAGTCATACTGAACTACGGACACTGGAAAACAGCACAAGGAGGGTCTATTCAACTCGCACAACACCACAAAACACATCTACAGTGCACAAAACATGGAAATGACTGACCTGGCCACATCCAAACAGGCAAACAGAGGGGCAAACTCACAACCACCCCTTATAACACACCCACCAAAAATTCAAACTGAGGCCCACCCACAAATGGACCAATAAAAAGGGCCCACACACACAAACCATGAGCCTTTGCAACAGTCTCACTGCAGCTAGAGAGCACACACCAACAACTGCACCCATCCATCTTAACATATACACCTTCACACAACCTCCTTCACACATACTCCCTCTTCACATTCCGACCCACACCTTTACATTCAGACCCACACACCCACAACCATCAACACCCTCACCCCACACCATGCCCACAGACAAGAATCCCAAGTTACAAGGGAGGAGCTGGAGATCCTTGTCAATGAAGTCATCAGAGTCGAGCCACAGCTGTTTGGAACATTGGTCAGACAGACCAGCATAGGCGAAAAATCATGCCTGTGGCAGAGGATCGTCGATAGAGTGAATGCTGTTGCACTCATCAGAAGGACCAGGACTGAATGCCAAGCCAGGTGGTACGATCTGCGGAGGTCAGTCAAGCGAAAAATGAATGACGACTACGCCCAGAGCAACATCACTGAAGGTGGTGGGCACCACAGACCAGTACATTTCCATCCCTGGGAGGAGAAGGTGATGGCCCTGCTTCCGCCGGTGGGAGTACATGGACTTCAAGGAGTTCCAGAGCCTGGTGAGTACACAAACAACTTATGTAACATGGGGGTAATGGCATCCACACCCCAACTACACAAAATGCACGCAACTACCCCCAAGCCCTCACCAGCCAGAACCACAGTCAAAAACAACGCTAATGCCACTAACATGTGTATGCCCCATTGAGAAAGCAAGGCCATGCTATGTCCCATGCTACACGAAGCACTAACCCAAGAATGGATGTCCGGTATGCTGGGAGGGTGGGTGTCACAAAACGCATTGTTGAACTCCAAATCAGACACAATTGCCCTCATCCCATATGGCCCAGGTACATACCCATGCACCATGTGCAATGCACAGGGACTTAGAAAGTACTGACATGATAGTTGACACTTGGCCCTGGTGTAGGCAGCACAAGGCCCTCCTGTGACCAGTGCAAACACAAACACCAAGACAACAAGGTCAGATATCTAGGACAGGAACTCACACTCACTGTCATGGCAGCATGCTCCATGGGGGGACAGCTACATCACCTGGGAGCCCCAGTGCCAAATCACACTACACCCACCAGCAGGCCCTGTCACACACACCCCTTACACAAGCAGACACCCCCGGGACAGACAATGGATTTACCCACTGTCACAATGGACATGTAACACAACAAGACCAATACATAGCCGAAGAAGCATCCAAGCCAAAAATCTACATGTCAAAGACTCAGGAGAACATATCAATCTGTCCCCCGCAACATACCCATCCACAAGTGAACATTGAGGAGAATGCTAGGCATATACAACTACCTGGAGGAACAGTGCCAACTTGAATGTGTATGAAACATAGATGTTGCATGAAACAGCATTGACATTGTCTGTCTCTCACACACAGGGTAATGTGATGAATCTGCCCCCAACAATGGGGGTGAAGAATCACAGTCCCAGGCTCGGGAGGAACCTGATTCCACCGGCAGTGACGCCTCTCAACACTCCGCGGATTACCCCGACCGACCTGGACCCTCTGCTGTCCAAGCCCCTGCAGCACCTGGTTCAGGAACATCTGTGCCAACCACCACCCCCATTCCTGCCACATCCCAGGAGACACCAAGGAGCCGTGCCCGCAGTGAACAACTGAGCCAGTCTGACCAGGAGGGACAAGGTGTGCCGGGCACCCAGGAGGAGGCAGACAACACCACGACTGCCATCCCTCAGGGGTCCCGTAGACCCGATGTGCCCACAACGGCAGCCCAGGCTCGTGTGGGTAGGGGTGGTGGGAGTGTGGACAGGCAGAGGCGAGAACCTAACCAGCCAGCTGAAGGGACCGGTATGTCACACATACACAACATCATGGACGCATACCGGCGTGACACTAGGGGGTTCAGCCAGGTAGTAGGGACCCTCACAGAGATAAAGGGGACCATCACAGAGATGAAGAACCAGCAGGCAGAGCAACACACCAGTCAACAAGAACACCAAGGACGGATGGAGGCAAGACTGGTTGAGCTCCTGGCGGTGCAAAGGGACATAAGCCATCGGATCGCCAACAACATGGGCAACCCTCCCTGTGCCACCAGGCGAAGACCACCACCAGCCACAGGGAGGGAGGAGGAGGAGGATTCGTCCGACGGAGCGTCCCAAGCATCGTCAAGGCCTGCATCTGAGGGTCCCCCGAGGAAGGTGGGTCGTACATGGAAAAGACCGTGAGAGGCAGTGGCCCATCCACATCTCCCAGGTCACCTGGACTGGCACCTGGCCTTCATGTGCGACAGCATCACCTCATTGACTGACATTATCTGCCACATGGACTTGAAGGTCACAGTCTGACCAATGATGCCAAACACCGTGGCCTGGACTCTGCTGACTTCAAATGCCAAGGATCCCATCTCCCCCTGTGAACTTTGGATTCTATGGTCCCTGTATTGCACCTTTTTCTTTGCACAAATCACGCACCAGACCTATAATACAAAAAAGAATAATTGAAATTTTATGTTGCAGTCATTTAGCATGAGTCCACAACATACGTGTGGGGATATGTCAAAGTATGCCTGAGTGTAGTACTAACTCCAGCCATCCATACACTGGGATCTGAGTCCGGTTGAGGACACACATGGGTCACAATGTAACATCAAATACAGACATGGAGCCCAATACTCACCCGTGATGGCCTCAAGCTGCTGAGGGGGGCTGGCAATACTGCTCGGACAGACAAATTTGGAAGAATATCATGAAGGCGTAGAGGTCATGGGTCATGTGGAGATGCCCAGGGAGGGAGTCCCAGGTCTGTTTGGCGAGGTGGGAGAACTATCTCCTGCATGCAGTTATTCTGTGGATGTGATGAATGGTGGCCACGGCAAGGTTGGCTGCACGGAGTTGGGCCAACGGGGTGTTGGATGACAGACGTCCAAGGTCGGTTTTGGGTCTGGGGTTGTGGACTGCCTCCTGAGTGTGGTTGAGGAGTCTGAAGGTGATCCTGCAGCAGACAGTGAGCCATTGTAGCTATGTCAGGTGGATGGTGATGTGGCTGGGGCGGGGGATGTTGAAGGTGAGGTGTGCAGATGCACCCTGGATGTGGACAACTTCTCCTGCAGTTTTGCTGTTGTTCCTCCGTAGAGGGCGCTGCTGTAGTTGACCCGGCAGGTGTCGTGGACCTGGGGGACGGTCTGTCTTGCCTTGGAGTGGATCTATCTGTGGATCATTTGCAGCATGCGGAGGGTGTTGCAGCATGAGGTACAGATGGTGTTGAGTTGCATGGTAATTGTGAGCGATGAGTCCATGATGAACACCAGCTTGCGTGCGTGGCCACTGGGTGCTGGTGCGGTGCCCAGGCCGGTGGGACACAAGGAGTTGACCCAGCCGTAAGGGGACAATCCTCAGATGATGACCTCAGTCCTGTCCAAGTCCAGACTCAGGTGGCTGATGTTCAGCCATTCGTCAATGGATCTCATGCCTTCTTGAAGGTTGGATCTGGCAATGGCTGGGTCTTTGGTGAGGGTGAGGAGCAGCTGGGTGTCAATAGCATACGAGATGATGATGAGGTCGTGTGCGCATGTGATGGTGGAGAGGGGGGTCATGGAGACATTGAAAATCGTCACACTGAGAGATGAGCCCTGGGGCATGGGCCAGATGACCCCAGTGTACTACATGCTGAAGGGTGGAGGCCGACTCCCTGGGCCTTGCTGGTGAGCTACTTGTTGATTTAATCCTGGGCCCTCCTCTGGATACCAGTGTTGGAGATGTGTGAGCTGATAGTGTGGTAGCACATGGTGTAGAATGCCGTTGAGAGGTCAAGGGGGGTAGTCTTACCATTGTTGAGCAGGGCAAAGTTGTCGTTGGTGGTGGCAATGATGACGGTTGCAGTGGTGTGATTTTTGTGGAAGATGGTCTGGTGCCGGTTGCCTGGAGCTGTTTGCGTGGAGGAAGTTTGTCATTTGCTCGTTGAGTGTCTTCCTGATGACATTTGCTGGGTAGGGAAGCAGGGTGATGTTCCAGGAGATCCTGCGGTACTGCCGTCCGTTGTTTAAGAAGGGCCTGGGTCTCTGCATGCCTCCAGCTCCCATGGAATGTGGCACGCTCAAAGGAGACATTCATGACGTGCTGGACATGGGCTTCAAGGATGCGGAATGATGTGGTTGAGATGTTGTGTGGGAAGGGGCCTGATGGAGAGCCAGAGTGGATGGTGCACATGAGCCAGGTAATGTATTTGCTGCTGACGGGAGTCCAGAACCTGAGGGGGGTTTGTCCCGTGGATAATAGTGCTGTCTGCCTCTGTGTGCCAAGGCTGTCGTGTATGTCCATGAGCTTGCAGTGGTAGAAAGTTGCAAGGGATTTAATCTGCCTTGCAAGGGTGGGGTGTCTTTTGGATGGAGAGCTTCTGTCAGTTCACTCACAATGCTGTTGAGCTCCTTGATGTCGTGTGTTTTGGTGCCTCGGCCCTATCTGAAGGATCTCCACTTGTTCTTGCTGATGATATGGTGATGGCTGTGTGTGGCGTTTTCCAGGGCTGTAAGGTAACTGATGTTTCTTTGTGTTGCAAGGTTTGCACAAGAGTCCGGCTAGATCTGTATGAGTCCAGTAGGTCTGCCTTGTCCGAGGTGGCTTAACTGTTGTTGTGCTTCACAGGAAAGTCCGTCAATGTGGCAAGATTGTTGGTTCAGTTGCTGATCCAGTGTGTGAGGTTGCAGGGTGTGGCGGTGCTGTTGGTTCCAGTGTCCCACACAGCTTGTCTGTGGTGACTTACATCAAGCATCTTTGGGGGATCGGTAGCGGGGTGTGGGGCAGTGTGTTGCTTGTCGGAGACGTGGATGCAAATGTTGATGGCCCAATGATGGATGGTGGTGTGGTTCTCCTCCAGCAAGAAGTTACTGGCCCCCAGTCACATGTAGCCTGTGGAGGTGAGGGCGTGCGTGCAGATGTACGTGTTGATGGCTTTGCGGAATTGTGGATGTAGGCCTGGAGATCTGTAGATGAGTGTTACTCTGAGGGTTGCCAGGGGGTTGGTGCGAAACCGGATTTGTGACTCTGAGGGTGTGCTTGTGAATAAATTGCAATTCATCCTCCGGGATTGTTGGTGCCGTCCCTGCGGGTGATCTTGTATCCGTCAGAGATGGCAATGAAGAAGTTGTGTGCTGAGGATGCTTTTATCCAGGTTACTGTCATGAAGGTGATGTGTGGGGCTGTTGTGTTGAGGAGGTAACAGAGTCCAATGGCGTGCTGGTGGACGGAGCGGGTGTGGAGTAGGAGGCACATGACCTGGTTGTTCTGACAGGGTCTGGTAGGCGGGGCAGCGCTGTGTAGGCAGTTGGAGTTGCACACTCAGCATGCGAAGGTGTCGTGTGTGCGCTTAGTGGTTGCCTGATAGCAGGCGGTTGATTGTCTGGTGGACATTGCTTGGAGGGTGGCTGCAGCATGAGCCTGTTGTGTGACGTGGGTCATGCAAGGACCAGAGGGTCGTGCACTGTGCACGTTGCAGGTGCAGACGGTCCTGCCTTTGGCACGGCGTTGGCGCAACAGTGGCACAGACAACCTGCTGGCTGCATTAAGAATGGGTGGAGGGGGGAAGGGAGGAGCATTTTGGAGGCGTGTGGGTTGCAGAATCAGGGCACTCGGTGGGGCGGTGCCGCAGGTGAGGCAGCAGCAGGCGGAAGGGGTGAGAAACTAGGCAAAAAGTAGCACACAAAGACAAGGAGGTCAGAAAGGCACAGTGCAACAGGTGTATGTAAAGGAAGGAGTGTCAGGTTACTCATGGGTCACTCCGAGAAAATGTATGAACAATCACCAAAACTGACGGCCACAGGATCAGGCAACAAAATACGGAGCTGCGCACAGGATACACACCATCAGCAGGCGTTGACGTCCCGTTGTGGGGAGCAACCTGCACAAATACATACACAACCAGGTACTTCATGCACAATAGAGATTATTAGCCATGAAGAACTGCATGCATGTTGCCGAAGTACACATACATTCATATGCTCAATCTTTGACAATTATGCCATAGATGACGCATGCAAACTGGCAAGAGATCTGCAGTGACAGAGATGAGTACCTTTGGATTGTGCTGAACAACTTTATTACACAAACTCACACAAAGCACAAAGGGAAATGCATCCATATGAACAGACTCACAGGTCAGTTGACATAACATGTGGGACATACGCTGGACCCCCCCTTCACAACACGGATGTTGTAAATCCCAATGAACTGGCACACAAGTTAAGGGGATGAGCCAAACACATCCTGCTGCACACGGAGAGGCTGCAATTCACCATAGAGCCTGTTGTTGTGATGTCCCACACTATGTCCACCCGTAGCATCCGCAATGTTTCAGAGGCAAGGTTTACGCACATTGATGCCTTCATCAGACTCCACACTCCACTACAGATGACTGTCAAGAAGGGTGACTATCATGTCATGGGAGTGATGCTACATGTTATATGCTCCATGGTGAGAAGACATGTATGCATGGTACCACAACATGCACAGAAGCAGCCCCCACACATTCCCAACCCGTATCTCCACCAAAAAGCCTTGCTGCAATCCTTACCCAAACTGACATTTCCACATGTCCGTGCATGGAACGCTGATTCAGCACACGTTGCAATCCTCATGAGGAATAGCAGGAGGACAAAGATGACACGAGCAGACAACAGGCGCAAAATCCTGGGAATGATAGACACACAAGAAGTCACCTAAAACAATTCTCGCCGCACACATGGTCAGTTACGAAACATGAACAATGTTGGACCCATGCAAATTTCAAAGAAAGTCTCTCCGCAAAACTGTGTGGCATGACAGCATCACTCGAGTGACACATCAGAACACACATCAAAGTCACTTTGCATTCAGTCTGCTGGACACACACATTGCAACACATGCCACTCAATGCTACAAGCTTGAACACTCATACCCAGTGACTCACCATTATGAGAAGAAGTTGCGTATGAGCTTACTCCGGATATAATCCTCCTCCTCCTCATCACTTGCCTCGTGACCAAGCCCTTAATCCTCCATGGGTGGATGTTCCTGCTCATCCGGATCCAGGATGAGTGGCGCTGCCTTCTCAACTGCCATGTTGTGCAGCATGCAGCACACGATGAAGATTTTGCAGACCTTCTCCGGTGCATATGGGAGGGACCCGCCTGTCTTGTCAAGGCACCAGAATCAGCTCTTCAGGAGGCCAAACGTCCTCTCAATCACTCGCCTGGTCTGCCCATGTGCATTGTTGTACCGGTGATCTGCAGCTGTTCTTGGGTTGCGGAGAGGTGTCAGTAGCCATGGCATGTTGGGATATCCAGAGTCCCCTACATGGAAACATCATGTAAATAAGTGGGTAAGGAGATGCCGTAAGAGCCAAAGATACCGCAACACACAGGACAAACAGAGTATACCCACCAACAAGACATGCTCGTTCATTGTGCAGCCGCAGCATCATTTGTGGCACCCTGCTACGCCTCATGATGTAGGCATTGTGTGTTGATCCTGGAAAACGTGCACAGACATGGGAAATCAGCATGTTAGCAAGACACACCACAAGGGCATTTATTGAGTGGTAATGTTTTCGGTTGCGATAGGCTTGCTCCTGTGCCTGTGGTGGTACCAAAGCCACATGTGTCCCATCAATGGACCCAATGACATGGGGCATCCCTCCCAGGGCATAGAAATCACCCTTGACATCTGTCAACTCATCAGGAGTAGGAAATTTGATGAATTCATCAAGGTGCTCCAACATGGCGGCCAAAACATCACGCAGGACACGGCTGAACATTGTCTGTGACATCCCACCAACATCAGTTATGGTGAATTGAAACGTACCTGTGGCAAAAAAATGTAGGGCTGCCATCACCTTCATCTTGGGGGTCAGCGCAGTAGGATACCTGTGTCGCGGTTGGTCGTGTGGTGCCAGCTTGTCAGTCAAGTCCTCAATCAACTGTCGAGTGAATCTGTAACGTCGGATGCAGGCACGTTCCCTCATGGCAGCCAAGTCTGGCATTGGTCTTGGGACAGGCGGTGCCCTGCAGGACATTGCTAGGCATAATGAGGATTGAGAGTCTGCCAACATCAATGTCAATGTACATAGCACATGCTAAACTGCTACTAAACATCAGGTAACTATGGAGTCTGGTGTGTGCAATACGCACCGTACACACGCATTCATTGCGTGTGTACACCCTGTATCACTATTGTAGTGGTGCCGTAGGGGTACGTGTGAAACGCACCATACACCCGCATTCATTGCGTGTGTACACCCCGTATCACTATTGTAGTGGTGCCATAGGGGTACGTGTGAAACGCACCGTACCCCGCATTCATTGCGTGTGTATGCCCCATATCACTATTGTAGTGGTGCCGTAGGGGTACATGTGAAACGCAGCGTACCCCCACATTTATTGCGTGTGTACGCCCCGTATCACTATTGTAGTGGTGCCGTAGGGGTACGTGTGAAACGCACCGTACACCCGCATTCATTGCGTGTGTACGCCCCGTATCACTTTTGTAGTGGTGCCATAGGGGTACGTGTGAAATGCACCGTACCCCCGCATTCATTGCGTGTGTACGCCCCGTATCACTATTGTAGTGGTGCCGTAGGCGTACGTGTGAAACGCACCGTACATGTGTGTGGATTTCAAAATTAAATAGGGGACAAGTATTAGGCCCAAAATGCATGCTGGTTGTCATGGATACAGAGTTTGCAAAAAAATACAATGTTGCAAAGTGGTTGTTGACTTGACATGATGCTCAAAATTTGAACGATGCGTGTGAGACCGGCCTCACGGCGTTGCCCTCTCCATCATCCCGCCAACCTGCAACCACCCTCAAGACACGATATCCCCGACTCCGGCCGCCCCAGCCACCCCCGATCCACGGGCCGGCCAGAGACCTGACAGACTCAACACCCTACCACGCATGCCCAACCAAGGGAGCGGGAACCCTCGAGCCAGACCCAGAGGCGCCAGCCCAGTCACACCTCGGGTCGCCTTCCCCGGGAGGACTCAATCGGCCACCAGGCCCCTGGGGAGCAGGCGCCTCCCCTACCGAGCGTCTGGGGTCCCTCCCAGACCCACCTGAAAAGACCAAAGAAGTGAGCGGCAGGAAATCCCGCCGAACCCCCTCCGTCACCCCAGTCCCCCCTCTGCGAGCACTCCGGACTTCAAAGAACCAGCGGAGTATAACAAGGGGTGTCGGAGGAACAAGGACAGAGAAGACCTGGAACCATCTGAGCCTGCTGACGCTGTCGCGGCTCCTGAACGCTGAAGTCACCTGGGCCTGCTGAGTGACTCGCGGCCTCTTGCTATTGAACCATCTGAGCCCTGCGGACGAGGTCGCGGCTCCTGAACGCTGAAGTCACCTGGGCCTGCTGAGTGACTCGCGGCCTCTTGCTATTGAACCATCTGAGCCCTGCGGACGAGGTCGCGGCTCCCGAACACTGATCCACCTAGGCCTGCTGAGTGACTCGCGGCCCCCCAGCTATTGAACCATCTGAGCCCTGTGGACGGAATCGCGGCTCCTGAACTCCGACCACCTGTGCCTGCTGAGAGACTCGCGGCGCTCCCCTTGAGGACGACTCGATAAGAGATCGCCCAGAGACACGACACCCTCCAGATCGAGGATTGTGAGCTTCCGCAGGGTATTTCGCAGAGACACTATCTTGAAAGACTGTCCCGCTACCCCCATTCCCCCCGACTGATTTGTGGTACGTTGTGCCACTGCTGTACTATTTGCCTTTTGGGTCATAAAGATCCCTTGAAATCATCGATAAAAGAAATTATCGTCCTACCGAGAATACGTGTGGTGTCCCTCTGTTCACAGTGCAGATCAGGGTGTGCGCGCCTGGTTCGGCTTACTTGGGAGAGGTGGGTCAAAGGGGTGGGCAAGACGTGTATCGAACCCCCCTCCGGCGGACGCCTTTCCAACATTTGGTGGCAGACGACGGGATCCGAGCCGACACCGAAGGAGAGCGTGCAGTAAACGACTGACGCACTACCAAACAGAAATGGAAGGAGAAACCTCCCTGGGTGCCACAGGTACCGAAATAAGCTCACCGTTCCGAGAAGATCAATTGGACTATTACACGCATAGAGAACTAAAACAGTTTTGCAAAGACCTTGGCATCGCTACCACCGGACTGAGCACAAAGGAAGACTACCAGAAAGTACTGAAAGCCTGGGTCGAGACGGGGGCGCCCCCGACCCAAACGGAAAGAGACTCTACCCATGAACAAACAAGCACCCCGGCGAGAAACAACGGGCCAGAGGGGAACCTGTCCTCCGAGGAACTAGCGGACCGAGAGAGAAGCCGCAACCACGAACTGGAACTGGCAAAACTAAAAATTGAGGGAGAGATAAAACTGGCAGAGAAGAAGTTAGCCGTCGAGCAGTTACGGCTACAAGGGGAACTCGAAGAGAAGAGACTCCAAAGGGAGCACGACGAAAAGAAACTCCAGCTAGAACATGAACGCGGCCTGAAGGAAATTGAGTGGCGGGCTAGACACGAAAAGTCACAGCCGCCCGGGGATCCCCAGCCCGCTCCCGCCGGGGAAACCAAAGTTCACATCCCCAAGGATGTGGTCAAGGAGTATTATAAGAATGATGATATCCAGCAGTGGTTTAAAGCCTACGAAGTCGCCATGACCTCTCACCGAGTCCCGCAGAAGGATTGGGGGGCTGGCCTATGGGGCCGGTTCTTAAGCGAAGGAAGGGACACTCTGCTCGATCTGCCCTCCGCGGTCATGAACTCCTACAGCCACATGAAGGAAGCCCTCGTGGGCCGGTACGGACTCACCCCCGAAATGTACCGACAACGGTTCCGAGATTGCAAAAAGATACCGGGCACCACGGGGGTCGAATACGTGAACTTTTACAGCCGAGCTCTGGACGGGTGGATCAAGGGCAGCAAGGTCTCCACCTTCGAAGAACTGTTCGATCTGATCGCCTGGGAACATTTAGCGGCCAATTGCTTTATAGAACTGCGCCAGCATCTCCTAGACAGTAAACTCACCGACCCTCGGAAGCTGGCCGCTGAGGCTGATCGTTGGGTGAACACCCGGGCCACCCGGGGCCCCGTGGGGGACTACGGCCGCAACAGTCAGGGTCCCCCCCGCCAGAGGGGCGGAGGGAACCACGGCCGACCAAGAGACTTTGCCGGGGGGTCCTCCACCAGCCCCCCCAGCAGCCCACCAGCGGCGGGCTCGGCCCAATCTCCAGCCAGCACCGGAGCCCCAGGACGACCAGGTCCACGAGCTAGGATCACCTGCTTCCACTGCCAGCAGCCCGGACACTACGCCAAAGACCCCCAGTGTCCCCAGTATCAGCGAACCACAACGACCAACCCCACGACCCGGCAGATGACCTCCGTGGCTCTGGGAGAGGAAATGGAAGACTCCGAGGAATGGGAACCGGCGGCCATGGCCCTGGTCTCCCTTGGTGATCGAGAAATGGTCCCCGGGACACCCTTGCCCGCCAACACAGAGAAATACCGACAGCAGGTGACTATCAACGGCCACCGAGTCGAGGGCCTTCGCGACACCGGGGCGAGTGTCACCGCGGTCCACCGCAGCCTAATTTCCGAAGACCAGATCCTAGCCGGGGCCCTCTGTCCGGTCGTATCCTCCGACAATTCTGAGAGCCTCTGCCAGATGGCCCTGGTGCCCTTCGAGTGGGGAGGGGTCTCCGGAGAACTGAAGGTAGCGGTCCGGACCTCGCAGCCCGTAGACTGCCTCCTGGGCAACGACCTGGAAAATTCCCCGTGGGGGCAGGTAGAACTAAGAGCCCACCTAGAGATGATGGGCCTACCGGAATGGGTCTGCGCCACCACACGCTCCATGACCGCACGAGTGGCCCCCTCCAAGGGCGGTGAAGCCCTCTTACCGAACACTTTCCCCGAGAACAGGGACCCCCTACCAGAAGCAGACAACCCTCCTTCCGAGGAAGAAGGAGACACTAACCCAGGGGAAGGACCGGAACCCTCCGCCCCAGAGGCCCCGATGGAACCCGAAGAACTGCCCGAGTTGGCCCAGTGGCACTGCGAAGGGGGGCCCTCCCGCGAAGAGTTCTGCCAGGAACAGACCACTTGCCCCTCCCTCGAGGGACTTAGACAACAAGCCGAAGCCCAGGTCGCCGGTGATCAAACCGGAACCCATTGGGTTTATTGGGACAATGGCCTCCTCTACAGCGAGCAAAAGTCCGCCGAGCTAGGCGCAGCACGAGTACTGGTGGTACCCCTGCGGTTCCGGAGCCTCCTCTTGGGCCTGGCCCACGATGTACCCTTGGCAGGACACTTAGGCCAAGACAAGACATACCAGCGATTGGTGACCCACTTCTATTGGCCCAAGATGCGAGCGAATGTAGAAGCACACTGCAAGTCCTGCCTCACGTGCCAGGGCAGTGGGAAGAGTGGCGGAAAACGCAAAGCTCCCTTACAACCGTTCCCCGTTGTAAGTACCCCGTTCGAGCGGGTCGGCATCGACATCGGGGGACCCCTGGATCCGAAGACCGCCCAGGGCCACAGATTCATCCTCGTCCTGGTGGACCATGCCACCCGCTACCCCGAGGCCATCCCCCTCCGCACCGTGACGGCTCCCGTGGTGGGCCGGGCTCTCATGGGGATCTTCTCCCGGGTCGGATTTCCCCGCGAGGTTGTGAGTGATCGCGGCACGAACTTTATATCCCGCTACATGAAGTCCCTGTGGCGGCAGTGCGGAGTCAGAGTCATGCCGTTCGGGATGAAAAACGCCCCAGCTACGTTCCAGCGGTTGGTGAATAAGGTCCTGGCCGGACTCGAGGAGTTCAGCGCAGCGTACCTTGACGACATCGCCGTATTCAGCTCTCAATGGCACGAGCATCTCCAGCACCTCCGACAAGTACTAATGGCCCTGCGCCAAGCGGGCCTGACAGTGAAAGCCAGCAAATGCCAGCTCGGACAAGGCTCCGTGGTCTACCTGGGGCATCAGGTGGGCAGCGGCCAGGTCGCCCCTCTCCAGCCGAAGATCGATGCCATCAAGTCCTGGGAGCCCCCCACCACGCAGACAGAGGTTCGGGCCTTCCTGGGCCTTACGGGGTACTACCGGAGGTTCATTAAAAATTATGGTAGTATCGCAGGGCCCCTCACAGAGTTGACCTCCAAAAAGCTTCCGCAGAAGGTGCAGTGGACCCCCCAGTGCCAGCAGGCGTTCGACGCCTTGAAAACCGCCATGTGTACCGCTCCCGTACTCAAGGCCCCCGACTACTCCCAAGAGTTCGTGGTCCAGACCGACGCATCCGAACATGGCATCGGGGCCGTGCTCTCGCAGTTCGACGACAAGGGCATTGATCAGCCCATAGCCTTCATCAGCCGAAGGCTGCTGCCGAGAGAGCAGCGTTGGAGCACTATAGAGCGAGAGGCCTTTGCCGTAGTCTGGGCCCTCAAGAAACTGCGGCCCTACGTGTTCGGAACCCATTTTCGAGTACAGACGGACCACCGGCCCTTGCAGTGGCTAATGCGGATGAGGGGGGAGAACCCCAAGCTACTACGATGGTCCATCTCTCTCCAAGGGATGGATTTTACTGTCGAACATCGCCCCGGGACGGATCATGCCAACGCCGACGGCCTGTCCCGGTTCTTCCGCTTCGGCGAGGGGAACCCCCCCAGTGGATGGGTAGTTCTCCACGCCTTTCAGCTGGGGGGGACGCGTGTGAGACCGGCCTCACGGTGTTGCCCTCTCCATCATCCCGCCAACCTGCAACCACCCTCAAGACACGACATCCCTGACTCCGGCCGCCCCAGCCACCCCCGATCCACGGGCCGGCCAGAGACCTGACAGACTCAACACCCTACCACGCATGCCCAACCAAGGGAGCGGGAACCCTCGAGCCAGACCCAGAGGCGCCAGCCCAGTCACACCTCGGGTCGCCTTCCCCGGGAGGACTCAATCGGCCACCAGGCCCCTGGGGAGCAGGCGCCTCCCCTACCGAGCGTCTGGGGTCCCTCCCAGACCCACCTGAAAAGACCAAAGAAGTGAGCGGCAGGAAATCCCGCCGAACCCCCTCCGTCACCCCAGTCCCCCCTCTGTGAGCACTCCGGACTTCAAAGAACCAGCGGAGTATAACAAGGGGTGCCGGAGGAACAAGGACAGAGAAGACCTGGAACCATCTGAGCCTGCTGACGCTGTCGCGGCTCCTGAACGCTGAAGTCACCTGGGCCTGCTGAGTGACTCGCGGCCTCTTGCTATTGAACCATCTGAGCCCTGCGGACGAGGTCGCGGCTCCTGAACGCTGAAGTCACCTGGGCCTGCTGAGTGACTCGCGGCCTCTTGCTATTGAACCATCTGAGCCCTGCGGACGAGGTCGCGGCTCCCGAACACTGATCCACCTAGGCCTGCTGAGTGACTCGCGGCCCCCCAGCTATTGAACCATCTGAGCCCTGCGGACGGAATCGCGGCTCCTGAACTCCGACCACCTGTGCCTGCTGAGAGACTCGCGGCGCTCCCCTTGAGGACGACTCGATAAGAGATCGCCCAGAGACACGACACCCTCCAGCTCGAGGATTGTGAGCTTCCGCAGGGTATTTCGCAGAGACACTATCTTGAAAGACTGTCCCGCTACCCCCATTCCCCCGACTGATTTGTGGTACGTTGTGCCACTGCTGTACTATTTGCCTTTTGGGTCATAAAGATCCCTTGAAATCATCGATAAAAGAACTTATCGTCCTACCGAGAATACGTGTGGTGTCCCTCTGTTCACAGTGCAGATCAGGGTGTGCGCGCCTGGTTCGGCTTACTTGGGAGAGGTGGGTCAAAGGGGTGGGCAAGACGTGTATCGAACCCCCCTCCGGCGGACGCCTTTCCAACAATGCGAATGCGTGTCATTGGTGTATGTTTAAAGGGATTGGAGTAAACGTACGATGCGAATGAGTCTGACCAATCACTATGTACTCCTCTAAATGAATGCCCCTCAGCAAGACAGATATTAGGCAGCCAGAACCCATGAGAGGGCACTTGCCTGCACAACTTTCGACCACACTGCTGCTGTCTCTGCTTCCTCTGGACCATGTCGCCTACTGTGGAGAGGTCCCAGCCATTCACCCTAGAGGAGAATGAGGCGCTGCTGGACTGCCTCCTCTCACAGTACCCCAAGCTGTATGGGAGACCAGGGGAGCAGGTGAGTGCTGACTCCACTACCTTTGCCTTTGCACCTGTTGTGTGACTGTCAATATTGTGTCCAGGTGGGACAGACATGCAATGTTGTCTAGAGTGGGTCCCAGGGGGGGACATGCTTATGTCTCTCATGCAGAGCATGATGTAGTTCCTGTGTGCACTCCTCACTTGCATTGTGCTTACTGTGACATTCACTGCATAGTGCATGACACATTCAGCCTGGCAAATCCTTGGTGGCTTTTTTTCCTATTGTCCTGAGGTGATTCAGTGGTCTCCCCGTTGTGACAGGTGACTGTACCCACAGATGTGTATGAGTTGAGTGGACCTGTGGTGAGAGTGTCCAAATGATGTGTACGACCTCATGGACATTGATGTGTGCGAATGTTCCTTGTCATGTGGGTGGGTGTCTATGTGAAGTGTTGCACCACAGCTGCATGGAGGAGGCAACAGCTCTACCCATCTGATGTGACGAGCAAGCTGTGCTGTGTGTCTGACTTGCAGAGCTAGCACGACACCTGTGACACCCCACAAGCAAGTGGCACATGTGCAGAGTGAGGGCTGAATCCGCTGTTGTGACTGACAGGCGAGTGATCTGTTCCTGGGTGTGTCTGTCTAGTCTGCGGAGGGTGCGTCAGTGGAGTGGGACATGTGACTGCTTGGCATGTGCTATCCATCAGCCTGCTGTTGCATGTGCTGCACAGTGTGTGCCATGATCAGTGAGTGTGTCGCACCCCTTATGCCACCTGTTGACTTTCAATGCCATGTAGTGCATTGGGGCTTGCACACAGGCCAATTTCTCATTGAGAATGATGCAATTCCTGTCAGCATCCTATGCCCTGTACAACATATCAAAGATGTTCAAATGTGTGTCTCTGGGACATGGAGCAGGTGTAGTGATGTTGTCTCACTTTGTCATCCTGACAGGTAACTGCCTACGAGATGATGTTGATCTGGCGGGACATCGTCAGGGCCATGAGATCGGCGGGGGATCGTAGTCGGCGCCTACAACAGGTCAGAAAAAGGTGGCAGGACATCCGGTGCTGGACCCGGCGGATCACCCGGGTCCAGCTGGGGATCGACCCTCCTCGCCCCCACGGCGGGTGCCGACGCCTGACCCCTCCACATGACCCGTGTCCTGGCGGTGGTCTTCCCTGACCTCGATAGGCAGTTACAGGAGAGACTGCAGCAAGGAGGGGGTAGGTACATGGCTGTTTGTTGTGTTATGTGTCACCAGCTTTTTGAAGTGCTCTGTAGCCTGGATACACTCCCAGAATTTATATGTGCAGTGTATTTTCTGTTCCCCAATGTCACCTGGTGCTCTTTTTCATCCCTTCCCCTCCTTGACATGTGTCCCCTGGTCTGTGTGTTATCACATTTGCAAATGGTCATCTAGGGTGCCAGAAAATCAAGGTGCACATTGCTTTCCTTATCATGTGGGAGGGTGGTCTGTGACTTGTGTTGGTACCTTGCCTGTGCCATGACCTGTTCACTATGTTGGGGGTCCATATTTGTTGGCACTGATGATGAGTCTCAACATAGGAGTGTGAGGTTTCAACTGAACACCCTTGCACCATGCATGACCAATGTTGTGGCCTCAGACATGATGTGCATGAGTGGGAGATATGCATAGTGCCATGACGGTTGCTCATGGTACAGTCAGCTCATTCCAGGAACACGGAGCAGTGTGCCCACTACAGTCCCCTGCGACACCCTGGCCTCCTAATCATGTGTGTCATCCAACACTGTGCCCATTCTCTGTGGGTTCAGCATAGGTCTGCCTCTGTGGCATTGTTCCCTGGCCTAGTTTGTATTTTTCCAATGTGTGCTACATGTGTCCACTGGACAGGGATACACCATTTGGCTTGTGCATACTCAGACTGGGCAGTGCCTGTGAGCCTATTCACAACAATCTGTTGATGGTTGTTTGTCACAAATATGTGTTGCCAGCCCCATGAGGTGATGTTGTGTCAATGTAGCAATTGTTGCTGCACAGTCTTTGTAACCCTCATTAAGAGGTGTCACTTCTTGATCTGTATCAATCACATTGACTCAGGTATGGGGGGGTTGTGCGGGAGAGGCCTACATGGGCACCCCTGATTTTTCCTTGCCAGGTCTGACCTGTGTGTGAGAATTGGCTGTACAAAGAATCACCGTGCAGTGCCCCTGTGATGGTGGCCAGTGCTTAATGTTCGTGCTTTGCAGCCTGTGTAATTTTTTTAAAACCATGATTCCTGCTCATACATTTTTGGCACCTGTGTGTGGTTCAGATGCAACGCAGTTTGGTATTTGTGTGCTGACATCTGTGTGGACATTCTGGCTTGCCATGAGGGTGTCTCCACAGTACAGCTATGCTTTTTTACAACCCAATTGCAGGCCCATTAGCTTATGCATTGTCCTGGGTTTGGACATGTGTGCCACTCCACATGACAGGCAGTAGGTCATATGTGTAGCCAACTGTGTCATCAGGTAACGGATGGCCATGTGACAACTGCCATAATTCAAGTTGTTAGTCAAAAAATATTGTACCTTGGCACTCACAGCACTTGTCAACAGTTCTTCATGTTTTGAATGTGGTAATTTGATGATTTGTGTTAAGAACACTAATGTGCCTGCATGAAAGATGTCTCCCAAGGAAGTGCACACCAAACGACATTTCCACTTTCATGGAACACGCTGGCACCTTTTCAAAGAAGCCACTGTTAGAATTAAATGGTGTTGCAGATTCTCCATATACATGTTCCCACAGTGGTCTTGATTTTGTGAAAATCCTTGTTGTTGGTAATACAAACTAACGAGTGTCAAGACATCAAGACCTCCGTGGGCCCATGTATATGTACTTTCTGCAACACCATTTATTTCTAACAGTGGCTTCTTTGAAAAAGGTGCCAGCTTCTTCAATGACAGTGTAAATGTAGTTTTGTGTGCACTTCCTTGGGAGACATCTTTCATGCAGGCACATGAGTGTTCTTTTCACGAAATGGCGAATTGCCACATTCAATACATGTCGATTGTGTAAAGTATTGTGAGTCCCAAGATACCAAAATCTTTTCGTTTTGTGTTCCAAAGTACTTACAGGTCTCTGAGTGTGGTGACACCTTGAGTATTGAGGTGTGTTAGTTTACCTTGGGTGCACCACTACTGTTTCTTTCAGGGTAAACAAGAGGTGGCATGACTTCATTGTATTGCTGTGCTCACCTGTTCACAGGCACTAGCTTCTCAGTGTATTTCTCATTCAAGTTGTGGCTTGGTGTGTTATTTTTTTCCTTGTGTCCAAGTGGCATAGTGGGTCTACCAACTGGGCAGTACAGGGCTTACATATGTGCGGAGTAATCTAGCTGTTACTCATGATGCATTGCCTGATATGCACTGTGACCTATTGTTTTTGTGCTCATGTGTCAGATGTATACAGGTGACTGATGCCTTTCGGTTTCTTCTCCTTGCCCACAGCATCATCATCCCAAACAGATGGAGACACATGCACGGACCTGGAGGAGGGACCGAGGTACAGTGCCACCATTGCTGTCGAGTCCGAGGGAGCCAGTGGCACGGAGGGTGAGTGGAGTCAGTCCGAGGACCTGTCTGGAGGCGATACCACCTACGACGCCGACGGGTCCGACGCTGACGTCCTCGAGGAGGCGGAGGCTTCTACAACACCTGGCAGCAGCCCCACATCTGTCCCCGCCTCTCCACCCTCCCAGTTGCTCCTGTCCCTTCTGTCCGTGCAGAGGCTCACCATGTCTCCTTTGGCCCAGGCACCGCACCCCCTGCCCCTGTCACCCCTGCTGCCCTCAGTAAAGAGTCTGTGGACATCCTGCGGCAGTTGCAGGTTGGGCAGGCATCGGTGCTGACTGTCCTCCATGGCCACACTAAACTGCTCACACAGATGTTGTCGTTCATGGAGGGCATGTCAGCAATGATGTGTGACCAACGCAAGATTCTGCGGTCCATGGACTCTTCCCTGATGGCAGCAGTTACTCTCCTACAGCGCTCCGTCCCCCCCTACCCCGGACCCATCCACACTTCCCTCTCCCATACCTGTCCAACGCACACCCAGACAGTCACGAGCACGCACCCCACCAGACACAGGCAGCACACCCCCAAGTAAGGCAAAGCGCACACCTCCTGGCACGCACACTCAGGGGCAGGTAGGCACACCCACACGGTCTGGGGACAGACGACATACACGCAGCCACTGTCGCAGTCCGCAGTCCTCACAACCCTGTCCCTCCAAAACCACTCCCCTTGGCTCCCCTGCCAAACGCTCACCCAAGCAGCTCATTCTGGCTGAGCTGGACCTCGCCCCCGCTGAGCCACCACCCCACAAGTGGGAGAGGAAGTCCCCGGGCACGGGAGTTGAGTCCCCCACCACGTCGACCCCCTCCCCAAGAGCGATGCACCCCATCCCTCGCCCACCACACCCTCCCTTGACCCTTGGGAATCCTCAGGTGCAAGGGTTGTGCTGGACGTACTTGCAGCGGTGTGCAGTGCCGAGCTCACCTCCACCTTCGGCGCTGACCCACCCCCTGTGGTGGAGATGTCCACCCCTGCACCCACCACACCTACCCTTCCCCCTCCTGTCCCTGCGGTGCCTGGTACTGCCCCAGATGATGCCCCACCCCCGTCCGACGAACCTGGAGGTTCATTTGTGCAGGCAAGCTAGGGGTAGACGCAGTCCCCTACGTCCCCCCTTGGACTTTACATATGGACTGGCCATTGGCCTGTGTAAATGGTCTATTTGTTGAATTTTATTTTGTGCTGAATAAAGCCTTTTGTTTTACTTTCAACACTATTGCATTTCAGGTACTTGATGTTGGTGATGAGGCTCCTGGAGTTGGTGTTCTGGTAATGTGTTAGGGTTCTGAGAAATGTTTTTGTATGATGGTCATGAGGTGGACTATGGTATCTGTGTGCCATCACAATGTCTCTGCAAAGAATCATTGGTAGTGGGTGTTCATTTTGTTTTGAGACATTGTCCCAAGGAGTGTTCCTTCCTCCGTGGCACCTGACATCTTCCCTGCAAACAGTTGCACAATGGTTGTGCTGACCTGTGTCAACATTTCCTTTGTTGGTGACGGATCCCTTCATCAATGGCCATGCCTGCTTACTGATTTCTCCTGCTGAATCGTCTGTGCCATCCTTTCTAGTCACCGTACTTGTGTTTTGAGTATGTAGAAATGCCTTCAGGGACAAATTCACCCTTTTCAGCACTATGCATGTGTGTAATCTCGGCCTACTACACAAATGGTACTTGTTATGCAGGGTATTTGGGCACCTGACTCACAATTGTGGGCATTTTATCTAGGGGAATTCCACCCTATTCCTTCCATGAGAGACAACATCTTGGTGGCTGGACCAGCACCTGGACATTCCTATCACTCCTGGGATGTGCGTGACAGTGTGTGTTCCCTTTGGCTATCTTAGTTTTGTAGGCAGTTACATGACTATACAGTCTTGTGGCATGATATCAGGGTGTGTATTGTGCTGCATCCGCCATGGGTGGGTATGCATGTGTTATTTGTCCTCACACCCACATGTGGTGTGTCATGCAGTGGGTGAAAGACATCCATCCTCCTGGGAGTGGGACACTTCTGTCAGTGATGTGTTGTTATAGCACTATCATCATTGTCCAAAGTTAGGGATGTGTCCATACCACCATGTAGGTGTGGTCATCTGATAATGATGTATACCCCCCCATATCTCTGTCCACTGCTGGGAGTCCTCTACACCCACCCCCATGTCTCTGTCCACTGCTGGGAGTCCTCTGCACCCACCCCCATGTCTATGTCCACTGCTGGGAGTCCTCTGCACCCACCCCCATGTCTCTATCCACTGCTGGGAGTCCTCTGCACCCACCCCTCATATTGCAGGCCACTGCTGGTAGTCATATGCACCCAACCCCATGTCTCTGTCCACTGCTGGGAGTCCTCTGCACCTACCCCCATATGTCTGGACACTGCTGGGAGTCCTCTGCACCCACCCCCATATGTCTGGACACTGCTGGTATTCATCTGCACCCACCCCTATATGTTTGTCAACTGCTGGTATTCATCTGCAGCCACCCCCATATGGCTGGACACTGCAGGTATTTATCTACAGCCACCCCTATATGGCGGACCACTGCTGGGAGTCCTCTACAGCCACCCATACATGTCTGGACACTGCTGGTATTGATCTGCAGCCACCCGCATATGGCTGGCCACTGCTGGGAATCCTCTGCACCCACCCACCCCCTTGGAGCAGTACACTGCTGGCCTGGATCTACACACACACCAAGATGAAGGTAACATGCAGGGCCAGACCGTACCCCACATTCATGGCGTGTGTATGCCTCGTATCACTATTGTACTGGTGCCGTACGGGTACGTGTGAAACGCAACGTACCCCCGCATTCATTGCATGTGTACGCCCTGTATCACTAATGTACTGGTGCCGTACCTGTACGTGTGAAACGTACCGTACCCCTGCATTCATTGTGTGTGTATGCCCCGTATCACTATTGTACTGGTGCCGTACCTGTACATGTGAAATGCACCGTACCCCCGCATTCATTGCGTGTGTACGCCCCGTATTACTATTGTACTGGTGCCGTAGGGGTACGTGTGAAACGCACCGTACCCCCGCATTCATTGCGTGTGTATGCTCCATATCACTATTGTACTGGTGCCGTACCTGTACGTGTGAAATGCACAGTACCCCCCGCAGTCATTGCGTGTGTACGCCCCGTATCACTATCGTACTGGTGCCGTACTTGTATGTGTGAAACGCACCGTACCCCCGCATTCATTGCGTGTGTACGCCCCGTATCAATATCGTACTGGTGCCGTACCTGTACGTGTGAAACGTACCATACCCCCACATTCATTGCGCGTGTACGCCCCGTATCACTATCGTACTGGTGCCGTACCTGTATGTGTGAAACGCACCATACCCCCGCATTCATTGCGTGTGTACGCCCCGTATCACTATCGTACTGGTGCCGTACCTGTACGTGTGAAACGCACCGTACCCCCGCATTCATTGCGTGTGTACGCCCGGTATCACTATTGTACTGGTGCCGTACGGGTACGTGTGCAACGCAATGTACATGTCCACTTCCGTTGTTGCAGTACGCAGGGGTTGCTGGACACGCCCCCCCCCAAGTGACCAGACCCTGGTGGTAATGTATGGGCTCCATATTATAAGTTTGGGTATGGGGTATGTTTCCTGCCCCTCACCCCACCCTGGCCCCTGGGTGTTGTTCTCACCTTCTGTGGCGTGTGCATCGGTTTCGGTGCACCTGGTCATAGGCTAAGAGGACCGGGATGACACGTACGATGGGGTTCATGGTGTGTACATCACGTACCGGGGCTCCATTTGTAGGACTCTGCTTTTACGGCTGTTTTTGGCCCCCGTAAGAAAAGAGCCGTACGGAGTGCCGTAGGGATGAATCGTACTTGCTGGGCCTGAAACCGCTGCTTAAATACGCCCGGATGTCGCGTACAGGCTGGTCCGGATCCTATTTGTGTTTTTTTTTTACCCGTACGGTCTTTTGTACGATTCGTACGGAAATAGGCTTTCTGTACGAATCGTACTTCCTAGGTTGTACGGAAAGTTTACCGGGTACGAGTCGGACGGCGAAAACGCTCCGTACAACGATTCGTACAGCCTTTTTCCAGGATTGGAATCGGCCCCCAAGTCTGTGAAAATGACATAGAGAATTCCAACAACAAGGTATGGAGACCTTTGTAAGAGATTTCCAATTAGAAGAAATGTGCTGAAATGCAAGAGCAAGCATGAGGTCAAAAAGACCATGAGAATGTAAAGGAAGGTCTAAAGAATCAGAAAGGCTGCCGAGAAAAAGAAGAGGTATAGAATAAGGAACTGAGAGTGTAAAAATGTGAGAAAGATATAACCAAGTATTTTCCCAGAATTGGGAAACTATAGGACAGAGAAAAAAGAGATGAAGAAGATCAGCATTAGGAGAGTTACATGTCCAGCAGTTAGAGTCAGAAGAAGGAGAAAAACATGGTAGAGAAAGCGGAGAAAGATAAAGTCTGTGGTACAGGTAGAAAAAAGATTGAGTAAGAGAGGCAGAATGAGAGACTTTCAAGAATCTGGACCAAAGATTATCCCATAGAGCAACAGACCAAACACACCCCAAATCCGCCTCCCAAGAGAGTTCTAATTTGGATTTGACACGATCTGGATTAGGAGATGAAAAGAACTTATAAATGAGAGAGGCTTTAGGAAGGGTAAAAAGGATTTTGAGAAGAGGACATTGGGGAATAGAAGAAGATGAGGAAGGGAGAGAATAATAAAGATCAAGAATAACTGCCATAAGAGTGAAAAATTTCTACAAAAAGGAGCGAGGGCAATGAAAGGAAAGTTGAAATTGGGGAAAGGAGCAGGGTGACGTCCCATCAAAGAGTTGGTTAACCCATATGACACCCTTTAATCTCAAAGTGTTCCAAAAGATGGGCCTATTTTTTAGAAGAATGAGCGAGGTATACCAAATAGGGGTATTTGAAAAAGACTCACGGGTAATGGAAATAGGGTAGACCAGGGGTTTTCAAAGAGAAGAGGTATATTTAAATAGGGGAAAAGAAGTGTAAGGAGCTTTGAATTTCTTCAATTTCTTTGAAGGAGAAGAGTAATAGCAGAGTTTGTTCAATGAGGAGCCAGAGAGGAGAAAAAGGAGAAGATTCTGATGTGAGCCATCTTGAAGCCTGACGTAATGATAAGGATTTATGGTAGAGACGAAAATCTGGGAAATTGACTCCGCCATTAGATTTGGGTTTTCGAAGAGATGCTAAAGAAATTCTAGCTTTCTTGTTTTTCCAAAGGAATTTTGTTAGACATGAATCAATACATTTAAAGTAAACTGCGGGGACATGAACGGGTAACATGGAGAAGATATATATTAGGATAGGGGCTATCATCATCTTGATTGAGTCCAACCGTCCCCACCAAGAAAGAAAAAGAGGATTCCAAGCTGAAAAGCATTTTTCAATTCGAGACAAAGCCGCGGACATATTCAGTTGGATTGAAGAGGGAATGGAATTAGAGAACCAAATACCTAAATATTTAATCTTCAAACTGTTCCATGCAAACCCAGTAGATGAGAAGAAATGGGGGAGGCAAAATTTGGTGAGAGGAAGAATTTCAGTCTTATCTGAATTAATTTTATAACCTGAGACCTGTGAAAATGAATTGAATTCAGAAAGTAAGGGGGGAATAGCTATTTCTGGAGCGGAAATGAATAAGAGAATGTCATCGGCATGCGCAGAAAGTTTCAATTGGTTGGTACCATAAGGAAAACCGGAAATGGAATTGTTGGAACGGATAGAGGACAAAAAGGGCTCGAGGGCTAGAACAAAAAGAAGTGGAGATAAGGGACAGCCTTGACGAACGCCTCGTTGAAGAGGAAAGTAAGAGGAAATCTGGCCCTTCACTAGGACCGAAGCTTTAGGAGCAGAGTACAACAGGGTGATAAGAGATATGAATTTAGGACCAAAACTATGCCAACGTAGAGAAGCAAATAAGAAAGACCAGTCAACTCTGTCAAAAGCCTTCTCTGCATCAATAGAGATAGCAGCTAAAGGAATTGAAAGAGAGGAAACTTTATTCAAAACATTGAAGAAAAGATGGGAGCTATCAGAGGTGAGTCGGCCCTTAACAAATCCACATTGCTCTTTACCAATGAGATGGGGCATAAAGGGATCTAAGCGTAAAGCAAGCAATTTGGCAAATAATTTATAGTCCACGTTAACTAAAGAAATTGCCCGATAATTTTTACAAAATTGGGGATCACGGCCATCTTTCGGGATCAGGCAAATGGTAGCTTCTTGGAAAGTACCTTCCGCTTTACCAGATAAGTAAAACAACTGAAAAAGAGTTAGGAGCTTGGGGAGTAAGAGATCAGAAAAGTGCAAATAAAATTCAACTGAAAAACCATCTGGACCTGGTGACTTTCCTTTAGTGAGAGTATTGAAAGCGGTGGAGAGCTCATATAATGAAAGGTCAATTTCAAGATCTGGAAAGTTAAGATGAGAAGTAGAGGGGCTAGGAAGTTTCTCAAGATAAGCGTGAATAAGAGAAGAAGTGGGAGGAGATTCTGGTGTATAGAGAGTTTGATAAAACAGTTGAAATTGGTTAAATATTTCCCAATCTTTGTGTAATAGAGAGTTATCAGAAGAATAAATAGAGTCTATAAAAGTACGCTCCTTGCGTGATTTGAGGTAGTTAGCTAAAAGCTTCCCTGCTTTATTGCGACCACCATAATAACGAGCACAACTACGAAGAAGTATCGAAGAAGCATTATCAGTAGTGGATTTATTGAATTCCAATTTAGCTCGGATGAGATCCGGTGAGATGGAATTAGTCGAAGAGGTATAGAATTCGTGCTCCAAAGATTTAATATGAGCCAGTATGGTTTTCTGTTTCTAGAGAAACTTTTTCTTCTTCTTAGAAACAAAATCAATAATGCAGTAGCTTTGAAGGAGTCCCAGAAAAGATGGGATGGAGGACTGGGGTCACTATTGAACAAAAAGAAATTGTTAGCAAAGGAACGAAAAGAAGAGGATAAGTGAGGATCAGTAAGAAGAGAATTGTTAAAGCGCCAGCAGGAAGACTTAGGGTGTGGGGGGAGTAAGTCAAGGTCCGTTACCATAGGGGCGTGGTCCGAGATGACAATGGGTTCAATAGAAGAAGATAGCAAGTTTTGAGATAAAGATTTAGAGAGGAAAGCGTAATCAAGACGAGAGAAAGATACACGAGGAGGAGAGAAAAAGGAATAATCTAGAGTATCAGGGTGAGAGAGTCTCCTAGAGTCAATGAGATGCGATTGAGAGATAGTGTCCAGAAATTGTTTGTGAGTCCTGAAAGGTGTAAAGCGAACAGTTGACTTGCGATCAAGAAATGGATCCACAATCTGGTTACAATCACCACCTAGAATAAAAAGGTAATCTCTATATTGAATACATTTGTTCGTAATTGAAGGCCAGAAAGAACAATCAAGTTGTGTAGGGCCATAAACATTAAAAACAGTTAAGGGTACAGAATCAATTAATAGTTTAGTAAGTATCCATCTACCTTCATTGTCATTTTCTTGTAACAAACTTTACATTTTAATTTCTTTCTTAAGATGGCAACACCATTCTTTTTATTGACAGAAGGTGAAAATACAACCGTACCCACCCAGCTCCTTTTCAACATAAGAGACTCAGCCTCAGTAAGATGAGTCTCTTGTAGAAGAACTATGTCGGGGTTATAAGAAGCTAGGTGGGAAAGGACTCTCTGCCGTTTAATAGGGTTAATAAAACCTTTGACATTCCAGGAGATTACACTGAATTTAAAGACATCAAAAATCTGATAGAAGTAGAAGCTATAACAATAAATAAAGAGAAGAAAATGCCAATAAATGAGAGAAAGAAAAAGCAAAAAAAGAGGGTAGAGTCAGAGAAAGAACTGGAGAGAAACACAGAAAAGAAAATTAAGACTGTACCTATAGAAAAATAGGGAAGAGGTACAAACAAAGGAAAAATGAACTTGATAAGCAAGTAAGAGGGAAAGAAAAGGAAGAGAGGGAAAGGAAAAAAGGGAAAAAAGACAAGAAGAGACAGTACATATCCAAAAAGGATGACTGAGATTAACATACCTGAGGGGAACATAAAATAGGACAGTGGTGTTTTGGCGACACTCAACAAGACGAGCCTCCCGAAAACGGGAGTCTAGACCGCACAAGGATGGAAGACGTAGGAGAAGAATCAATCCATCTGAATAAATAAATAAAGAGATAGTTAATATAAGGGAAATGCACCGGGAGATACATAAGGGTGAATTCAACAGAACGACAAACAAATTGAAGAAATAAGGGTACTAGAGCAGTGAGATGTCTAGGAAGAACAAAACATAAAAAGGAGGTATACGTTAATAAACATTGGAAGGAGCTATACTGTAACCATTTGAGGACTATGAAAAAAGCGAACCTGCAATCTAACAGATAGAAATAAGAGCAAAAACATAATTAGAAAACCTGTAAGGAAAGAAAAAGTTAAACAGTCAACCACAAGAAGAAGTGGAAGTTTCCATGCCACTGTTAGAATGAATATGAATAAAGTTTTTAAGCTCGGCGGGGTCTTGAAAAGTCCATGTTTGATTTTGGTTAGTAACTTTGAAGATACATGGATGAAATAAACCGTATCTGGCACCTAGAGATCGCAGAGGGGCACGTAGAGTCAGGAATTCTTTTCGTCTTGATGCAGTAGCATTAGAAACATCTTGAGAGAGAAACACTCTCTGACCCAACCAGGAAACATGACGTTTAGATCTAGCTGCAGAGAGGACTGAGAGAAGATCCGTGAATTTCAAGAAAAGAATGATGACTCCCCGTTGTTTGGTTGATGTAGATGAACGAGGACCAAGTCTGTGAGCCCTTTGGATACTGAGAAAAGTGGTGGCCGGCATATCCAGAAGTTTTGGGAGAAAGGAGGAAAAGAACAACACAGGGCCATCACCTTCCAGAGACTCTGGCAAGCCGTAAATGCGTAGGTTATTCCTCCTATTTCTATTTTCTAAGTTCTCAGTATGTTGTTGAAGAGCAAGAACGGACTTTTCCAAGGAGGAGATACGTTGAGAATTAACTTGTAGCTCTGAAACCTGCTGCTCCACAGATGTCACTCTGTTATCCATGGTTGACCATTTCTCCTGAAGAAACTGCATTTTATTATTGGTTTCCTCTACAAACGGGCGCAAGGTGCGAATCTCCTCTAAAAGTAACTCCATGGAGATAGGAGATGGCGGTTTGTCTGGAGGTGAAGAGTCATGTTTCAGACGGTTAGTTGATGTAGTTGGAGGAGAAGACTTATTTGAGATTGGTTGCGTTGAAGAAGAAGAGCGATTTAGGGCAACTCCCGCTATTTGGTTTGTGGTAGAAGGAGAACCTGATGATGAGGGGAATGAAGATGTTGCCACAGGAATGCTCTTCGAAGGTACAATGAATGCTCTTCGAAGGTGTGTAATGCTGACGCTTGAGTGCTGGTGAACGCTTAACCGGGCTGCGAGAGGGTTTTATTGTGGAATTCTGAATCTTGTATGGTTTTAACTGTTTTTAACATTCTCTCCCGTTGTAACACTTGTTACACTTGTACCCAATCTGCAGCGCCCGTCCGTGCAATTGGGCCCGCTTCCATTGGGTTAGCACTCTAGTTTTTCTCCTAACTAGCCCCTTAAAACTCAGGCTGGCGCAATTGCGCAGCGGGCGTGCCAAAGGCTAGCCCGTCTGCGCCTGTCTGCGCCAGTCTGCGCCCGTCAGCGCGCGGAACGTGCCCGTGGCCAGGACCCCTGGCCATGTGAGGCCCATATGCAACACACCAGAGATGCTGTTGAAGCTCCGGGCGCAGCACTGTAGAAACTGCGCCTTGCTTAACCCTGATGATGAGGTGGGAATGGTTTTTTGCATACACTGAAATTTTTTAATGGGCGCGAACACTGGCAGGAGTAGTGGGAGGAAGGGTGGGACAGCCTGCCATACCTAAATCGGTAATGAAGAGGGTCCTCGGACGCCTGTCATTCCCCGCATTGGTGAAGAACAAGTTCCGGCCATGAGACCGGTGCTTACTTCAGTAAATAGGCTTATGGGCATTCTTTTAAATGCACGCTCGGTTGTGAAACATAAACATGAACTTGAAATGTTCTTAAGCACACACAACCCGACATGGTTTTTCATACCCGAGACCTGGACGGACGCAACCTCTGCTCCAGATTGGAACGTGGCTCTGCTATCAGGTTACGCACTACTGAACCAAGACAGAACAGACAGTAGAGACGGTGGCATAGCCATCATTTACAAGGAAGCCCTGAAGGTCCAGGTGAGGGCAGCGGCCGACCTTCACACTGAAGCAATGCAATTTTGCATTAGGCTAAAAGATGTGACCGTATTTCAAGGACTGCTGGTCTATTGGCCGCCGGGCTCTAGAGCCGCCTTCCCACCGGCCCTTCTGTCCTACATGGAATCCTCTACGGACTCCGAATTTTATTCAATACTTGGTGATTTTAACTACCACCTGGAGCTGGGCACTAACGCGGATACGGCCAGACTCTTAGACTTTATGGCAGCCTATGGCCTGCATCAGTTAGTATCTCAACCTACACCTAAAGGAGGTCATACTTTAGATGGATTGTTTTCCAACCATCCTGATATCTCTTTTTGTGGGGTAGACACACTTCCCTGGACCGACCACAAAGCAGTATTTTTTTGAGGTCGGGCTAGGTCAACTGGGATGGGTACGCCTCACAAACCCACCAAGTTTACGTTTCGGCGATGGAATAGGATAACTAGTATTGGCCTAATGGCCTCTCTTGATCATTTCCCTCCGACTCTGGAGAGCGGATTACAGTAGGGTCAGTAAAGACGCTTATAATGCGGCCCTGAATAAATATAAAGAGGCCATTCTGACAGCTAAGAGAGCATAGTTCACTCTGTAAATCCAGGATGCGGGGAATTCTGCTAAAGAACTTTTTTAATCCGTGTCTTTTCTGGCCAAACCCCAGCAGGGTAGCCTGTTCAACCCTGATCAGGATTTTTGTAATCAGCTGGCAATTTTCTTTCATAATAAGGTGCAGACAATATATGATGACCTGGCCAACTCATCAATTCTAAACCTTGTATCAGGCACACAGCAGTTTCCTCGGAACGAGGAGAATGTGCTGTGTAGCCTAACGAGTTTTGGCTCCTTATCTGATGAGGTGGTAATAGACATTTTAAAATCCACCAAAGCGGGCTCAGCCTTTGAACCCTGCCCCCCGCCGATCATGCATTTGGCGGCGGAAAGGATTAGGCATACTCTTACATCCTTGATTAACCAAGTCCTGGCATCTGGGATTTATCGTATTGCCTGGAAAACTGCCTGTGTTAGACCGATTCTGAAGAAAACCACGCTGGAGCCCACTGAATTCAGAAACTATTGGCCAATCTCGGGCCTGCCATTAGTAGCCAAGGTAATTGAAAGATCCATGAACACAACATTAACTGAGTATCTCAAAAGCAACAGCCTGCTTGATCCGTCTCAACATGACTTTCGTCCAAAACACTCTACTGAGTCTGCCCTAATCGCTGCAGCGGAGGGAATTTGGGCTGCAGTTGATGGGGGAGGGAGGGCAATCCTTGTTCTCCTTGATTTGTCGGCAGCATTCAACACCGTCAACCATACGGTGTTGGTGCGGTGACTAAAGGAGGTAGGGATTAGCGAGCGGGCTTTAGCCCTCCTCTCCTCGTTTCTGGACGATAGAAAGCAGACTCTGAACTGGGAGGGCCTACAATCGGGCAATTTCAATCTGCCCTGCGGCGTCCCACAAGGCTCAGCTTTGTCCCCTACCCTGTTTAATGTCTATGTGAGTCCGTTGGCCAGAGTAGTGAGGAAACACGGTTTTACCTTCGTGTCTTATGCGGATGATTCGTAACTGGTGGTATCTTTATCCGACAGACCGGAGTTAACAGCGGTAAGATTCCATGCTTGTCTGAAGGACGTCATGGACTGGATGAGCCAGAGTTTTCTAAAGATTAACACGGAGAAAACAGAAGTTATTGAATTTGGGAATGGACCACCAATATGGAGCAATCTGTGGTGGCCACCAGAAGTGGGGGAATGCCCTCTACCTGTGAGAAAGGTGAGGAATCTTGGAGTGATTTGTGATAACAAACTGAACATGTCAGCCCAGGTGAACAGCATAACTTCAGCTTGCTTTTTCCTGCTCAAGACCCTGCGCAAAATCTTCCCTTTCATTCCCCGGGCACTCCAGAAGACGGTAATGGCTGCCCTCTTTTTGTCCAGACAAGATTACTGTAATGCGATGTTCCTGGGCATCGACAAGCATCAGATCAGTAAAATTCAATCACTGCAGAACGCTGCTGACCGTGTTGTTTTAAAGCTTCCTAAGGGTCACCCCACCACCAATGGAAGAAGGTCACTACACTGGCTCCCTGTTCAGTAGAGAATTGAGTTTAAGGCACTTTGCCTGGTGCACAAGGCACGCTATGGAGGGGGCTCTGTGGATTGTCAAGACAGGTTTAGGCTCTATATCCCCCTGCGAGATCTACGATCGGCCAATCTTGGCCTCATTTGTACCTCTAGACACAGACGGGCCAGATGGGGAGGCCACTCATTTTCTAGTTGTGCAACTCAGTTATGGAATAAGCTACCTGTGGCCTTGTGACTTCAGCCAAATCTTTCCTCTTTCAGGAAAGCTCTGAAATTCCTGCTGTTCAACCTTCAGTAGTTATCAGCCCTCACTTTGTCGTGCTTACACACCCCAGTGCCAAGATGCCATTGGCATTCGAGCGCTTAATAATCTTCTTTATACTTATACTTACAAAAACAAACCTCGGATTGTATAGTTTGCCCATAGAAATCTGATTCCTTGCTGTAGCAGAATGAGTGAGGGATCTTTATGATGAAGAAGCAAAGGCTATAAGAAAATCCACTCACAGACAGCAACGAGTATCCACTAAAGAGCAAGCAGGTGCGGGACAGATGCACTGAAGCGTAACACTAAGGACAGCCAAAACATTCACTGTGATGGCAGAGAGCGAAGGATCATTATGGTGAAGGAGGCTGATGGTCTAAGAAATGTCCCATACACAAACAGTAACGGACATCCATTATAGAGCAATCGATTGCATGATAAAGCCAGAGCATTCACCAAAAATACCTCCTCAAAATTGGTGCAATATACAATCCAGAAGACATATTCACTCCAAATGCTTAGTAAAATACTGAAATAGGAAATATGGAGTTTCACATAGCAACAGTGGGAGCCTTACTGTAACATTATTGTCCATAAATAGCAGAGAAAATAATAAAGCTCCAGTTAGAACAACCAAGTGCACATTGTGGCAATAAAAACGGCCTCCGGGACTTGAAAAGACTTCATGTGAGCAAAGTTAGGGATAAAGAGACCTTGACGAGCGCGAGCGGCGCATAGCACACAAAATGGCGGGCACTCTGAGGAGGTTACAAACGCGACGATAAAGAAGTCATTTTGGCCTTATAAATTGAAACGACAGCGCTCACCGGATGCGCGCTGTATTCCGGCACAAGAAACTGGTAATGAACAGTTCATAAAGGTGCAGAAACAGGTACCGGCAAGCGCAAGTCCATCCCGGTGCAGCGGAGATCACGGTTCAGGTGGCCATCTTCGTCGGCGCCGAAACCACACCCTCTCGCCTAGTCATTCTTCATACACTGACTGACCGGGTGATTCAAGTGTCCTATGCTGGACACCAGGGCATGGTCAAGACCAAGAACCGTATACAAACAAAGGTGTGGTTTCCGGTGATGAATGAGAAAGTGGAGGAGGTGTCCAGATCCTGTCTGTGATGCAAAGTATCTGGAGTGGCCAGTACCCCACCACTGGTACTGACCGAAAAGGTGCGGCAAGGGCCATGGATCTGTGCCAGTCTTGTTCGCAGATGGTAGACACACTCTAGTAATGATTGACGATTATTATTTTAAATACCCGGAGGTAGAGCTCCTCTCATCCCTAAGTGCCAGTGAGGTGATCTCCAAATTGTAAAATAGCTTTAGAGAATTGACAATGGCCCACCATTTCAAGGCTGAGAGAAAGCATTGTATCTCCAGTCCCTGGGAATCACATAATCGGAAAATCACTCCGAGATGGCCCCAAGCTAATGGGGAGGCTGAGAGATTTATAAGGACTTTAAATAAAGTCATTTAAATTACCTCTGTCAGCCACCAGTTGCTGGACTTGGCCAATTTCTCTTTTCCTCTGGAGTATTGGCAGACTCCCCACACACTACCATGGGACGAGCACCCGGGCACCTATTCATGGGTCAGGTGATTGTGGACTCAATTCCTCACCATCTGGAATGGGTGCTGGGTCCTGTGGATGGCCACCAAGTCTATGAAAGGAAGAGAAGATCCAATAAGAAAGCCAGCCATCACCGGCTCACCAAGATGTCAGAACTAAAGGTGGGTGATTTGGCATTGGCCCAGGACCACTGTCCTGGCAGCAAGTTCAGGCTGCCATGTGAATGTCACCCTTGGCACATCATCTCTCTGCACAGCACGTGAGCCATGGCCTACTGTGGACAAGAGACAATCAGTAGGAACATTTAATCATGTGGTTTCATCCACAGAGAACTGCTTCCCAGGAGAGTGAGGAGGGTCTCCCTGTGATGGAGAAACATGCCGGTGATTGGGAAGTGGACTATCCTGACTGTATCCTGCTGGCATCTGGGGACAGTGAGCTCCTGGCTCCTCGCCCGATGAGATCCCTCTGAGCAGTCCTCCTGAGAGCCCTGTGGACTATCATTCCAGTCGCCATAGTCACTTTAAATGGGCTTTGGAGCAATCCCATTCCTTCAACCACACTGAGAGATCATGTTGTGTGAGCAACTCTGACCACTTATGGTGTACAAGTATGTCACATCATTTAGAAAAACCGGGACAAATCTTTTTTGAAGTTTTGGGTTTCCTGTGAGGTAATTGTAAAATGTATACATGTTGGGTGTGCTTCATTGGAGTTGCGTTTTATTTTACTTTTATTTTTGGGGAGGAATGTGGTGTCACTCCTGTAACGCAATTGGAGCGTCTGGCCGAATTCAATGTCCCCCGATGTCTGTGGTGTTAGTTTCATTTGCCCCTGCGGGTTTAGCACTTCTGGTTTGCCTTGTATCACGTGAGTCCCGTGCTCTCCCTGCCACTGGAATCAAGCTATCCTGGCTGAAGAGGAGTGAAACCCCGAAACCAGTCCTAGGATGCTTGGTTCCAGTCCAGGGAGGACCTGGCTTGGCAGTTCGGGCTGGACTGTTCCCATGAGGCACAGGGTCAACACTGATTTGCATATGGCTGGGTTCAAACTGGAATTGCATGGGGAGCAAAAAAAAGATGGATTTAGGCCCAGATCTCTGTACTGGGGTGAATGTATTACATTGTTCTGCAGTCTGTCCATCAACTGTTGTTTTTGCATTTGTCATCCCGAGTGGGACGGGTATGCTCAGACGTGAGTCCCGTGCTCTCTATGCCACTGAAATCAAGCTATCCTGGCTGAAGAGGGGTGAAACCCCGAAACCGGTCCTAGGATGTTTGGTTCCAGTCCAGGGAGGACCTGGCTTGGCAGTTCGTGCTGGACTGTTCCCATGAGACACAGGGTCAAGACTGATTTGCATATGGCTGGGTTCAAACTGGAATGGCATGGTGAGCAAAAAAAGATGGATTTAGGCCCAGATCTCTGTACTAGGGTGAATGTATGACATTGTTCTGCATTCTGTCCATCAACATTTGTATCACATTGGGCTCTCCTAATAAAGGCTGCCTGGGCCAGGCGTGGCCAGTGCGGAGACCTGGTCCCGGACCAAGCAGTGTGTACCTCCAACCCAACTGTGCACCATCATTTACTGGCCGCTAAGCAGCCACTCATTGCCAGAGGCCCAACGTTAACAATAGCGGGCCTGCACTATTAGTGCTAGCAGTGCCCGACACAATACCCACTCATGACCTTGGGGAAAAATTTTAACGATTCAGATCATATACGAATCTATCAATGTTCATTCACTTAGCCATTTAACAGTGCACCCATCCATCGTATGTACACACTTAATCACCATTACCTCAATCCATCCATCTGTCCACTTACTTATCCGACTTCTTTTCATCAATTCATGTATTCTCCATTCATCCACCTATCCATCCACACTCTTGCCTACTCATCTACCCACCTCTCCAATGTTTCCTGTGCTGCTTGTCTATACCGCTTTGACTCCATACTTAAATCCTAGCATGTCCTCATTGCCAAATATGGTTTTCAGGTGGAAATTGTATTATGGTTGCGGTAATGCATCCTCCCATCCTGAACAGAATGTGGTGTTATGGCCAGACCCCCCAACTTTGGAACTAGAGTACCAAGTTCAAGTCTCAGCATTAGTTCAACATTTTGTGATTCTGGGCAAATCACTTATTTACATGCCTAAAAAAATGAACGTGAGCTTGTGTAATGTAAGTGCCACTCATGTAAAGCACTCTAATACCTCTGGGTTGGATTAGTGCCATATAAATGTAAAAAAAGAAAAAATCCATAAAGAGAGATGTAATTATATGATGACTGCCCCTGTGCTATATTGCTATGTGGTATTATCAGGAAGTTTGTGTTGTACTCGGAACTTCTCCAGTTGTCCAAACTGTGTGCCACTGGGCAAATAAAGTTATCACTCTCTATCTGCCTCCGTTCTCTTAATCATGATTGGTGTCCTCAAAAACTTGAGGAAAAGGCCAGTATTTAGCAGGATATATTTAACAAAAAACTCTTGAATATATGAGAGATTGGCCAGAATGGAAGTTGTTTAGGCAAAGGCTATGTTTGAAGGGTGGGTAAGCCTTTTTGGGGCTGGAGGGGGACGGGACATGGATTTATATTCAGTAATTGCTGCCTTAAAGAAATCCCAACTCAGGACAACAGGGCTGAAGCTTAGTGTGTGGCTGCCCATTCAGAAAAGTTGGGAAGGGCCTTCCGACCTCTACTACCCTTGGGCATCTTATCCTCGCAAACCTTCCACGGAACGCGGATCGTGCCCAGTGAAAGTGTTTTACAACAAAACAGAACAACTTCTACAGGTTGTGTTTAAAACTTAGGGAAAGCTGCTTGCTAAGGTATTCAGATAATGGAACTATTTAAATTGCAACTATTAAAAACAAAGTGGTCCAGCTACCCTGGAGATATGAAAGCCCTCCTATATGCTTGCACATTCGTAAAACCCCTCTAGACCCTTAGAGAATTTCTCCAGCCCCTACCTCCATCCACCCTGCATGCACGGGTGGTTGAAGCGAAAGAAAGTTGTGGAATGTGAATGTCTTGTTACTTACCGGTAATCTTCATTACCCCGATTAGGGTCCTCTTCATCCCAGTCCTAACACAGTGAGGCAGTCCTGCCTCCCAACAGCTAATCAAAACGCTTAAGCTTATGTCAAAGGTCACATAAGCCATCCCACCCACCGCCATGCCTATTATCAACAAGTCCAGACACAAACACAGCGGGTGGGAGGGAGGGAAGAGGACTGGGACGAGGAGGATCCTAATCGGGTTAATGACGATTACTGGTAAGTAACAAGACATTACCCCCTCATGGGTCCTCCTCATCCCAGTCCTAACACAGTGAGGAACTCACAAGCAGTGAACCAAGAATAAAAAACACAGGACACCAGGGATCCTTGCAAAAGTACAAAATTTAATCGAACAAATGTTAAGGCACAGCAGCATCCAAAACGCCAACAGCAAAAATGTCCACAGAGGCATGTAAAACATCAAGACTATAATGCCGAACAAATGTGTGATGGGACTGCGAAGTGGCCACTCTACAAATCTCCTGGATGGAGACCCTCTGCCACCTCAGCACCGGAAGCGGACATAGAACGTGTTGAACGACCATGCACCTGAAACGGAGGAGGCAGACCCACAGACTCAAAGGACTGGCAGACCGCCAAACACACCCACCGACTGATGGTAGGAGTAGAAACCTTCTTTCCTTTAGCCACACCCCACAGGAGACAAACAGGGCAGGAGAAAGACGAAACCCCAGCGTACACTGGAGGTAAATCTGAAGAGCCCTGCGAACATCCAAAGAAGAAGGAACAATGGAATCCCCCTCCCTAGGTAAACCAGGAAGGATCACCTCCTGCTGCAAATGGAACTTGGAGGAAACCTTAGGCAGAAAGGCCGGGTCAAGCCGCAAAATAACCCTGTCCTGCAGGAACTGCAAATAAGGGAAAGAGATAAGCAAAGCACCCAATTCACCCAACCGCCGAGAGAAGGTTATGGCCAACAAAAAAGCCACCTTAGCGGACAAGCTTAACAAATCTGTCTCCAACAAGGGCTCAAAAGGGGGCAACTGCAGATCCCTCAAAACAATAGGCAAGTCCCAAGAAGGCACAATCACAGGAGAGACCGGATCACAAAGCCGAAAGCCCTGATGAAGCTGACTCAGCAAAGGGGCAACAACCTCCAAGGAAGCCCCGGGACCCCAACAAGCACGAACCGCAGCCCATTGAGCTGACAACGTGGAAGGGGAAAGGGCCTTAAAAAACCCATCCCGGAGAAAATCAAAAACAGAAGCCAGATCCCCAAGCACAGGATCCACACCTTGCAAAGAGCCCCAATGTCTACCATAGCACTTAAGGGTCGAAGGCCAACGCGAAAGCTGTTTGTCACGAGCCACCACAGAAAAACAACCCAAAGACTCTAATGTCAGCCACTCCAGAGCAAGGCCATCAGATGCAGGTGACAAAGACTGGGCAGAGACAGGTGCAGATACTGAAGCGGAGCTGGAACCAAGGGAAGTTGGACAAACCTGCCCCCGCCAGATGCATCAGGATTGGAAACCTAAGTTGGGTGGCCAAAAAGGAGCAATCAACAGCACAGACACTCTCTCCATCTCTCATCTCATCTCTCATCTTCTGCAGCACCCTCGGAATGAGGGAAATAGGAGGGAAGGCACACAGAAGGCCTGGAGGCCAGGGAATGGAAAGAGCATCCACCGCCCAAGCCTGAGGACACACTACCTCTGAACAAAACCTGGGTAGAAGAGTGTTGTGAGGGGTGGCAAAGAGATCGATCCAGGGAGTCCAGAACCGAAGACAAAGGTCCCGGAACAGAGGAATAGATAGATGGTACAGAACAGAGGACAGGAGGTTGCGGCTCAAGTCATCCGCATGAAAGTTTAGATGTCCCTGAATGTAAACAGCCCTCAATGCCAACAGGTGAGATTCCGCCGAGGCACAAATCATGGAAGCAAGCAGATTCAGTGCGCACCTGTTCCCCCCCTGGCAGTTCAAGTAACAACGAGCCACCTGATTGTCAGTACGAACCAACAGATTTGCCATGTGGAGAGGAACCTGAAAGAACTGCACAGCCTCCCAAATGGCCGCCAACTCTCGCCAGTTCAAGAAACGGGCGCTGTCCCCCTGAGTCCACTGACCCTTGGCCTCCAAGGCCACAACGTGTCTCCCCAACCCCAAAGACTGGCATCCGTAGTCAACAAGAGGGGAGAAGGAAGCTGAAAACGCACCCCTTTCTTCAGATTGGGAGTGCAAAGCCACCTGTCCAAGTCCCAAACCAGAACAGGAGAGAGAGTCTCGTAATCCGCCTAAGAGTGGTCCCATCGAGCCAACAGATGATTCACCAAGGGCTTGAGATGCAGGCGAGCCCAAGGAACCACTGCTGTGGTGGCAGCCATCAACCCCTGGACCTGCAACCAAATCCCAGCCGGGGCAGAAGGATGACTCAGCAGGTCCCGCAACAGAGTCTGCAGGGAAAGGATCCAAACAGAAGGGAGAAAAACCACCCCCAGAATGGTGTTGAACAGACCCCCGATGAACTGAAGTCTCTGAACAGGAACCAGATGAGACTTGGCCAGATTAAACTTGAACCCCAGATCCTGGAACAAGGCCAATGTAGCTTCCAACACCAGAAGAGCCTTAGGGAGGGAGGAAGCAGAGATCAGACAATAATCAATATAGGGAAACACTGAGTAACCCTGATGTTGCAAAACCCCCACAGCAGGAGCCAATACTTTGGTAAAAGTCCTGGGAGCAGTGGAGAGGCCAAAAGGCGACACCCAAAACTGGAAATGCATCCTGTGCACCGCAAACCTCAGGAACCGCTGACTGGCTTGATGGACAGGAACGTGAAAATAGGCATCTTACAAGTCCAGAGAGGTCAATCAAAAATTCGCCATCCTGGATGAGGGGAATGATGGACTGCAAGTTGACCATCTGAAAATGATCCAGCTGCACCAACTTGTTCAAAGCCCTGATAGTCAGAATCGGGCAGAAGGAACCTTTGGGTTTTGGGACCAGAAACAGAGTGGAATAGAACCCCAGGCCCCTCTCCTCCACCCGAACTGGCACAATAGCTCCCTTCGACAACAACAGGGGGACGCCTGACAACATGGCATACCACTGTATGGGGTCTCTTGACAACAGGGTAACACAAAAATAGTCCAGAGGGGGAGGGCCCCGGAAGGGAATGTGGTAACCCATCCTGATGCCAGACTTGACCCACTGGTCGGAAATCAGACTTGACCAACGGGCCAAAAACAACCGGAGTCAAGCCCCTACCATGGCATAGCCACTTTTGTCCAGCACCTGGGGGATGCTGCTGCTGCTGAGGCTGGGACTTATAATGGAACGCAGCCCCCGACCAAGGGCCCGACCATGAAAGGGCTGAGAAGACAAAGCCCTGCTCATGGAAAAAGGATTTCTTCTTCAGTACCGGCTGAAAAGCTTTCAACATCTTCTACTCCACAGACCGCTGCACTACCGTGTTCAAATCGTCCCCAAAGAGACTTGGACCCTCAAAAGGCAGCTTATTGACCACGGCCATCTGAGCAGCATCAAAACGCCAAGGCATGCTCAAGAGAGATCTCCTACCTACCTCCGCCACCCCGGCAGCCGAGGAGAAGGTCCACAAAGAATCAAAAGTCACATCAGAGAGGTACTGAGCCAAGACCTCCATCTGCGCCAAGACAGGAGTAGAGTCCCCTTGATCCTGTAAACAGTCAAACAATTTCTAAAAATCCTTGAGAAGGACCTGCAAAGCATAGGCTGAATAAGTGCTAGCACGCACCCCAAAATGAGAAGCAGCATAAGGACGCTTGAGAGCAGATTCCACCTTCCGCTCAACTGGGTCCTCCAGGGAAGCCTCCTACAAAGACAAAGAGGAAGAAGAAGCCGTGGAGGACAAAAGAGAATTGACCTTAGGAACCTGAGGGTACTTGGTGTCAAAGTCCGCCAGGCGATGCCGCTTCCCCAGAAAGCAAGGAATTCCCTGCTTGTCCACTTCAAACCATTCCTAGCCAGAATATCCTTTAGGGCAGTGTTGGACTTGGCCCTTTTTGGCAGGTTCACGCCTGAACTTTTTGCCTTAGGCTCTGACATGGTGGCAGTGGTTTCAGGCCTCTGGGCACTTTATCACTGTGGCCCAGTGTAAAGTGCGTGCACTCTCTGTGTACATGTAGTGAGATTGGCCTACCCTCCCATAGAAATGCATGGGGGATAAGTGTGTCCATGTAAATTCCTGGTATGAGAGGAGTGCATGATTGAGTTTAGTATGTATGAATTTGTGAGGAAAAATGCTGCGCAATGGTGTGCGCAGATTATGGTGATTGGTGGAGAAATGCTACTTTTAGAAGTTGGCATTTCTGTGTGCTGTGTGCTATGTGTCTGCCTGCCTGATGTGAATTGCATGTCTGGCTTGTGATTGACTGGAGCTGAGAGCTGTGGGTGGCTCAAGGAGGGGCAGGGTGAGTCAGCGCTGAGCTGAATGGGACAACTGGAGGAAGAGTGGTGATCCCCTGATTCTGTATAGGATGGTGCTTCCCTAGTGAATGCTGGCTCCGCCCCCCTGTGGTGTGTCTGACCTGACAAAGGGGAAGAGGAGCTTGGCAAACAAAGTGCTCCAAATCCCCCCTAAACCAGTTCTGACTGGTATCCCCAAGCCCTGTGCTGTGACACAAAGGAGCAAGGCTGTATAAAAATAGGGACTGTGACCCCATGAGGTTGTTCTGAACCTGGTCCTAAACCTGTGGGGCGTGCTGCTGCTGGGGCCCAGGAGGACCTGCCAGGAGGGCTACCTCCCTTCACCCAGCTATGCCCCTGGGACATTTTGCTTCATTTTTTATCCCTAAGGACTTCCAGGACTTCTTGGGCTCTTAGCGCCTCGTGAGTTCTGTGCAGGATTTGCCTATTTGCCCCATCAGAAGGAGCCCGAGGGCTCCGCAGCACTGGGCTGCTCAACTTGCTGGGGGGAATCCCAGCGTGAAGCATTCCCCCATAATGCTCCGAGCGGCGGGTGCCCATCCCGCTTATTTCGATATTCAAATAGTGGGTGCCCACCCCACATGGCCGCTTTATGTTTATTTCTTGAGGACGGGTGCCCATCCCGCCTTGATATGCCTTTTAAAATTGCCTGGGGCGCAACCCACTTTGCTGCCCGGAGAAGAAGAATCACCGCCGCGGCCCTGTGAGAAGAAGCGCCGCAGACGCGGCGCGAAAGCCAGGCAGCCTTGCCTGGAGGTGGGCGGGACCTTCCGAGACGAACCGGACGTCAGCAATCCTGAGCGGGGGAAGCCCGCGTGTGCTGAAGGGAAGAGGAGAAGTGCTGCCGTCGTTAGCGGAGCTCCCCGGCATGGAGGAGATCCCTGTGTCCAGCCGCATTTCCAGAGATGAGGCGGAGGGGGCACAAGGCACTTTGTCGGTGCCTGCCCCCGCCGCGTTAGAGTCCCATCGACCGAAGCGCCAATGAAGTCTGGAGCCTCGCAGGCTCCACATCCGAGTCACGGGTCCCAGGAGGGGGCCCAGGTGAAGCCAAGAGCAGACCAGAGCAGCACAGCATGGAGAGCCCAGTGAGTAGGGGCTTCTCCGTTGCGGGTGCCGATCGAGGCACAGGCTAAATGGTTAGTTTCTGAGCGGCCTGCATGGCAGAGGGCCGCTCCTACGAGGGGGCATATGTGTGTATTAGAGGGCCCATAAGGGCCCGTGCCCTCCAGTCTTGGTCATTTTTCACAGTTGCCCCGCTTGACAGTGGGCAACTGCAATGATGGGGGCCATTATATTTAGAGAGACCCAGTGGGGGCCCGAGGGCACAGTTGTGCCAGGGGCCCTTTACCTGATCCCCAGCTGCACCGCACCAGCGCGGGCAGCTGCAACGTTTTTGGCACGTTGGTGAGAGAGGCCCAGTGGGGCTGAGGAAGCACTGATGTGCCATGGCACCTTCATTATGTTTATTCTCAGCTGCACGGTAAATAGCTTCAGCTGCACCGTTTAGGTCTGCGCAATGGCTCGCTTTTGGATATTGCTGCATTGGCAGCAGCCCTGACATCCTGGACACAGGGCGTTTAAGCCCCTTTGGGAAGGCCAGTTGGCCAAGGGGTCAGTGACATACATGATGTTAGGAAATGTGATGCTTTACTGTGATTCATGCCTCTAAATGTGTTTGGGGATGAGATTATGCGCATAATGTGTTTATGCCAGTGAGATTATATCCTACTGTGAGTATACCCCTAATGTGAATAATACTTAGGAGGTTAGGGTCTAATATGTTAGACTGATGAGGTTGGCGTTCAATGTGTTTGCCGCCTAATGTGATACTGTGCATAATGTGGTTTATGTTACAGGCTGATGCTGAGTGCACTGGTTACCTGTGATTACTGGTTGTACGTTTATGATATGTCTTACTTATACTAAGTTCGCTTTGTGATGATTGTGACCATGGTCCAAGCTGCCCTGTCATGTGTAAATAATCCCTTGTAAATATGACCTAGTGCCAGGTGGCACAATGTATATTATGTGAGTACTATTCTAATGTGTTATAAGAATACAAAGGCTATTTTTTATATAACCTTGTGTGGAGCTCCTTTTGTAGTGTGCCTGGGATGTTGTTGCTGTGTGCGTACGCAAACGCTTTTCACATTGCCTTCGGGATAAGCCTGACTGCTCGTGCCAAGCTACCAAGGGGTTGAGCAGGGGTTATCTTTGGCGTGTAACTCCCTTGCCCTGACTAAAGTGGTGGTCTCTGCATGGCTTTGGCGCAAGCCTTAGCCAACCAGAGATCCCATTTCTAACAGACAGCATGAAAGGGCAAGCCATCCACCACAGAGGAACTATACTGGGAATAAAAACCATCATCAGAGAAGGACTTAGGGTCAAAACCCAGCACATCCCGGATATGGACCAACTTGTCTGAAAAAACCTTGCCTTGAACGTATTTCCCCTTAGGGGAATTGTCCATGTCCTCATCATCATCTTTAGATTTTTTTAGCCGCAGGTTCAAGCAGCGCACCCTGGACAGCAGAATTAATTAAATCAGCCCTGGAAATTTGCAAAAGGTCATCCTCCTGCAGCTCCTGGACATTATTCTGCTTGGACAAGGACTTCGCAGGCACTGGAGAAGAAGCCCCATCACTCATTGCAACAAGCAGGAAGGGTAAACCACACAGGAAGCCCAACACACACCAGGAAGTGCCCAGCTACTCCTCTAAACACTGTCCCCAATCACCCAATTCCTGTGAAACACGAGACTTGGAAACCGCAAAGGACAGCCTTGCAGTCTCCCCCACCAGCCACAGAACAAACACCATGGCTGCGGGAGCCGGATGCTGCTGGAAGACCCCAGCACCGGAACAGCCCAAGGCCAAAACGCAAGAGAAAGCTCCCCGCCCCAGCCCAGCACATGCATGGGGAGCTTGTTCTGGCCAAGGAGCAGGAGCGCAGCCGACCGGAACACCAGTGCAGCCATGCTCAGAAAATGAAACAAAGTAAACACATTTCACAGAAAAGTAAGTAAAAACTCACGGCAACGTATACACAGCCCGCCCTTCTCGGAACCGGCAACAGGAAACACGGAGCACATCAGCGTTCCGACCGCTGTCGGACAGAAAAAGAAAACAGGCATGGCGGTGGGTAGATGGGGCTTATGTGACCTTTGACATAAGTTTAAGAGTTTTGATTGGCTGTTAAGAGGCAGGACTGCCTCACTGTGTTAGGATTGAGATGAGGAGTACCCATGAGGGGTTAATGTGTACAATGTAATAATTCATGCAAATGACTTTTTACAAGCACAATAAAGCTGTGTGTATTGCGAGTTCAAGAGCAAAGATTGGTTCATTATAGTGTGCCGTGAAGCAAAATTAATGTGATTTTCAAAAAACGTGAGAACACAGAGGGTGAACTGGGTCGGGAACTCACAAAAGTTTATCTTATTTTTAACAAACTCCTATTACAGGCCCTTCGCACCCCAACCTTGCTCTACCTCTTATCCTTTAGACCCCCAACAGAGCAGGTTTCAGGTTACACCCACTTTCTCTCTGACCTCTCACCCACCCCTTTATCAAGGACTTCCTCCCTCTCACTGGTGCTTAGCCTGGGATGGAGTGGGGGTCTCAGGTTACTCCACACGGCTCCTCCCTACACCAAAGGCTCAGCTCCAAGCTCCCGCTCGGCTTCACACACAGCTTTTCTCTGTTCTAGCCCCATGGTCCCTGGAGTCCCCCAGCTGCAGCTGCTGCTGCTCGCCCTGTGCTACTCTTGGTTCCTGCCAGAGTCAGGGCCATTCCCAGATTCGGCTCTTCAGAACCCCACCGATCACCCATCTATGCTTTATACGCATTAATACAAGAGCTCTCTACATTCTCAGGTCCAAGCATAACTTGTGTAGCTCAGGAATTCTTTCTTTGCTTCTCGGATTTGTAGCCCTGTTTATCCCATAAGAAAATCAGGACTACAAGCCCCATAATGCAAAGAAAAGTACTGGATGAGCTACGAATGTGTGGAAATGTGAGAGCTCTGCCGTATCATGAGCACCCATGCCATGCACTTCTACCCTCATCCAGCCTCACTGCTGCAGGAGCCTGGAGCCCGTCTAGTCCCGAGCTCAGGATTTACTCAGTTTCACGGTGCCTTAGCAGGTGACTAGGTGGATCTCCAATCCCTTGAACACTGCCCATCTCACTTCCATGTTATAAAATGTGTATTTATTTATCAGAGATGTAGAGTGAGGACCACGTGAAGTCGAACTTGGAGCACTTTAGGGTGGAGGAAGGGAAAGAAGCAACCAATTACTAGAACATCTTGGTGCTGATTCCGATCCTGTAAAACCCGGGTACGAATGGTCGTACGGAGCGTATTCTCCATACGACTCGTACCCGGGAAATCCTCCTTACAAAGCAGCAAGTACGATTCGTACAGAAATATAATTTCCGTACGAGTCGTAAAAAACTACGTGCGGCTAAAAAATACCCACAATTCTGATCCGGGACATCACGTACGTGACGTCCGGACGGAGTCAGGCAGCGTTTTACGGACCAGCAAGTAAGATTCATGCCTACGTCACTCTGCACGGCTCATTTTTTACAGCAGCCAAAAACTCCCGGGAAATTGAGGACGATGCGAAGAAGGAGCACCGGTACGCGACGGACAGCCATGGACCCCATCCTACGTGTCATCCCGGCCCTCCTAGCCTACGACCTGGTGCACCGAAACCGCCGCGCACGCCGCAGAAGGTCAGAACAACACCCAGGGGCAAAGGGGGGGGGCGAGGGGCAGGAAACATAACACCTACCCAATTTTAAAAATACTATATTCTGTACATACATTACCTCCAGGGTCTGGTCACTTCGGAGGGCGTGTCCACCAATCCCTGCGTACCGCAACAACGGAAGTGGACGTGTACGCGTACCCGTCACCTCTACAATGGTGGGACGGACCGTACCCACGCTCTGAGTGTGTGGGTACCGTCCGTTCCACCATTGTAGTGGTGATGTAGTGGTACGCGTGGTACGGACCGTACCCACACCCTCAGAGCATGGCGTGGGTACGGTCCGTACCACCATTGTAGTGGTGATGTAGGAGTACGCGTGGTACGGACCGTACCCACGCCCTCAGAGCGTGGGTACGGTCCGTACCACGCGTACCCCTACATCACCACTACAATGGTGGTACGGACCGTACCCACGCTCTGAGTCCGTGTGTACGGTCTGTACCACCATTGTAGTGGTGATGTAGGGGTACGCGTGGTACGAACTGTACCCACGCCCTCAGAGCATGGGAACGGTCCGTACCACACGTACCCCTACATCACCACTACAATGGTGTTACGGACCGTACCCACGCCCTCAGAGCGTGGGTACAGTCCCTACCATGCGTACCCCTACATCACCACTACAATGGTGGTACGGACCGTACCCACGCTCTGAGTCCGTGTGTACGGTCCGTACCACCATTGTAGTGGTGATGTAGGGGTACGGACCGCATCACCCGTACCCCTAGGGCACCAGTACATTTGTGATACAAGGCGTACACACGCCACGAATGTTGGCTTAGGGCCTGGTGCAGCATATAACCAGTATATTGGGGTGTGTGTATGCCCAGGACAGCAGTGTACTGCACCAAGGGTGCGGGTGGGTGGGTGGGTGGCTGCCTAGGATTCCCAGCAGTGGACAAAGACATGTGAGGGGTGGGTGCCTATCACTCCCATCAGTGGACAGAGACATGGGGGTGGGTGCCTATCACTCCCAGCAGTGGACAGAGACATGTGAGGGGTGGGTGGCTATTACTCCCCGCAGTGGACAGAGACATGTGAGGGGTGGGTGCAGAGGAATACCAGTAGTGGACAGAGACATGTGAGGGGTGGGTGCCTATCACTCCCAGCAGTGGACAGAGACATGTGAGGGGTGGGTGCCTATCACTCCCAGCAGTGGACAGAGACATGGGGGTGGGTGCCTATCACTCCCAGCAGTGGACAGAGACATGTGAGAGGGTGGGTGCCCATCACTCCCAGCATTGGACAGAGACATGTGAGGGGTGGGTGCCTATCACTCCCAGCAGTGGACAGAGACATGTGAGGTGTGGGTGCAGAGGAATACCAGCAGTGGACAGAGACATGTGAGGGGTGGGTGCAGAGGAATACCAGCAGTGGACAGAGACATGTGAGGGGTGGGTGCCTATCACTCCCAGCAGGGGACAGAGACATGTGAGAGGTGGGTGCCTATCACTCCCAGCAGTGGACAGAGACATGGGGGTGTGTACATCATTATCAGATGACCACAACTCCATGGGTGTATGTACGCATCCCTAATTTTCGACTATGTTGATAGTACCATAACAACACATCACTGACAGCAGTGTCCCACTCCCATGAGGATGGATGTCTTTCCCCCACTGCATGACAGACCACATGTGGGTGTGAGGACAAATGACACATGCATACCCACCCCTGGCGAATGCAGCACAATTCACACACAGAGATCATGCCACAAGACTGTACAGTCATGTCAATGCCTACTAAACTAAGAGAGCCAAAGGGAACACACACTGTCACGCACATCCCAGGACTGATAGGAATGTACAGGTGCTGGGACAGCCACCAAGATGTTGTCTCTCATGGAAGGAATAGGGTGGAGTTCCCACAGATACAATGCCCACAATTGTGAGTCAGGTGCCCAAATACCCTGCAGAACAACTACCATATGTGTGCTAGGCTGGGATTACACACATGCATAGTGCGGAAAAGGGAGAATTTCTCCCTGAAGGCATGCCAACATACTCAATACACAAGTACAGTGACTAGCAAGGATGGCACAGACGATGCAGCCAGAGACATTGTTGAGGAGGCATGGCCATAGTTGAAGGGATCCGTCACCAACAAAGGGAATGTATACACAGGTCAGCACAATAATTGTGCAACTCTCTGCAGGGAAGATGTCAGCTGCAACGGAGGAAGGGACACTCCTTGGTACAATGTCTCAAAAAACAAATAACACACACGACCAAAGATCCTTTGCAGAGACCTTGTAATGGCACGCAGATCCCATGGTCCACCTCATGACCATCAGACTCGAACCTTTGCCCGAAACATAACACATTACCACAACCCCAACTCCTGGAGCATCAGCACCAACATCAATACCTGAAATGCAATAGTGTTCAAAGTAAAAAGAAAATGCTTTAATCAGCATAAAATAATATTTTTTTCAAGAACACTATATACAAAGGCCAATGGCCAGTCCAGAATAGAAGTCCTTGGGGGGACACATGGGCACGCGTCTCCCCTAGCTTGCCTGCACATTTGAACCCTCAGGTTCGTCGACTGGGGGGGGGGCATCATGTGGGGAAGGACCAGGCACCGCAGGGACAGGAGGTGTAAGGGTAGGTGTGGTGGGTGCAGGGACGGACGCCTCTACCACAGGGGTGGGGCAGTGCCAAAGGTGGAGGTGAGCTCGGCGCTGCACACTTCTGCCAGGGCGTCCAGAGTATCCCCTGCACCGGAAGAAACCACAGGCACAACGGAGGGGGGGCGGAGGGATGGGGTGCAGCGCTACTGGGGGAGGGGGTGGACATGGGGGGGGACTCAACTTCCCTACCCGGGGAGTGCCTTGCCCGTTTGCGGGCTGATGACCCAGTGGGGCTGAGGCCCAGCACAGACATGTAGCTCTCCTTGTCTGACTGTGTGGCAGGGGAGCCAAGGGGAGTGCTTTTGGAGGGATTGGGTAGTGAGGCATACGGACTCAGACTGTGGCTGCGTGTATGCCTGTGTGCCCCAGACCCAGTGGGTGTGCCTTTATCCCCCTGAGTGTGCGTGCCAGGAGGTGTGTGCTTGCCCTTACATGTTGGTGTGCTGCCTGTGTCTGGTGGGGTGCGTGCTTGGGAATGTCTGGGTGTGCATGGGACAGGCATGGGAGTGGGAAGTGTGGATGGGGCTGGGGTGGGGGGGGATGAAGCGCTGCAGGAGACTCACTGCTGCCGTCAGTGAAGAGTCCATGGACCTCAGCAACATCCGTTGGTCAGACATCGCTGCTGACATGCCCTCCATGAACGACACCATCTGTGTCAGCAGTCTGGTGTGGCCATGGAGGACATTCAGCTGTCTGGCCAACCTGCAACTGCCGCTGAATGTCCACAGACTCTGCAGTGAGGGCAGCAGGGGTGACAGGGGCAGGGGGTGCGGTGCCTGGCACGAAAGAGACATGGTGGTGCCCTGCACGGACAGAAGGGACCGGAGCAACTGGGAGGGCGGTGATGGGAATGGAGGAGGCGGGGACAGATGTTGTGCTGCTGCCAGGTGTTGAGGCATCCTCCGCCCCCTCAAGGAGTTCAGCCTCGGACCCATCAGCGTCATAGTCGGTGTCGCCACCAGACAGGCACTCCGCCTGACTCCCATCGCCCTCCATGCCACTTGCTCCCACAGACTCGCCAGCAGTGGTGGCACCGGTGCTGGATCCCTCCTCCAGGTCCGTGCAGGTGTCTCCCTCGGTGTCCTCCGATGATGCTCTGGGCAAGGTGAAGATACAGAAAATAATCAGTTACCTGTATACATCTGACACATGAGTCCAAACAAAATAGGTCACAGTGCATATCAGGCAATGCATCATGAGTAACATCTAGATTACTCCGCACATATGTAAGCCCTGCACTCCCCAGTTGGTTGACCCACCATGCCACTTGGAAACAAGGAAAAATAGGACACAACAGCAAATAACTTGATATCGAAATATACTGAGGAGCTAGTGTCTGGGAACATTTGAGCACAGCAATACTATGAAGGCATGCCACCTCTTGTTTACTGTGAATGAAACAGTATTGGTGCACCCAAGGCTAAATAACAGACCTCAATGCTGAAGGTGTCCCCACACTCAGAGACCTGTAAGTACTTTGGAAACCCAAACGAAATACATTGTGATCCCTTGGGAATCACACCACTTTACACAATCTAAATGTTTAGAATGTGTGAATGTGCCACTTTGTGAACAGAACACACATGTGCCTGTATAAAAGAAGTCACACAAGGAGGTGCACACAAAACTACATTTACACAGTCATTGTATGAGCTGCAAGCCTTATTCAAAGAAGCCACTGTTAGAAAGAAATGGGGTTTCAGTAAGTACATATACATGGCACCACGGCAGTCTGGATGACTTGACACTCGTAAGTTGGTATCAGCAACAACCAAGGACTTACCCAAATGCCACCACACTGTGGGAACATGGATATGTATAATCTGAAAAACAGTCTAATTCGAACTGTGCCTTTCTTTAAAATGTGCCAGCGTGTCCCCTGAAAGTGTAAATGTGGTTTCTTGTGCACTTCCTTGGGAGACATCTGTCATGCAGGCACATTATTGTCCTTCACAACAAAACATCAAAGTCAAGCATTGAAAACATGAAGACATGTTGACAAGTGTAGTGAGTGCCAAGGTACAAGACTTCTTGACTAACAACTTGAATCATGCCACCGGTCACATGGCCATCCGTACCATGATGACACAGTTGGCAACACATCTGACCCACTGCCTGTCATGTGGAGTGGCACACATGTCTAAACACAGGACAATGGATAAGTTAATGGGCCGGCAATTGTGTCGGAATAAGGCACACCTGCACTGAGGAGACACCCTCATGGCAAGCAAGAATGTCCACACAGATGTCAGCACACAAAGACAAAACTACGTAGCATCTGGACCACACACTGGTGCCAAAAATGGATGAGCAGGAATCATGTATTTAAACTTTTTACACATGCTGCAAAGCACAAACATTAAACCCTGCACAACATGACTGGGACACTGCATGTTGAGTGTCTGTCCAGACAATTATCACACACAGGTCAGACCTGGCAAGGAGACATAAGGTTTGGACATGTAGGCCTCGCCCGCACAAACCCCCCATACCTGAGACAATGTGATTGAGACAGATCAAGAAGTTACACCTCTTAATCAGGGTTTACAAAATGTACTCCACATCACCTTGTGAGGCTGTCAACACATATTTGTGACAAATAACCATCAACAGATAGTTGTAAATAGACACACAGGCACTGCCCAGTGTGAGGATGCACAAGCCAAATGGGGTCACCCTGTCCAGTGGACACATATAGCACACTTTAGATAAATACAAATGAGGCCAGGGAACAATGCCACAGAGGCCAACCTATGCTGAACACACAGAGAATGAAGCAGTACAAAAGGGGGTGGTGATGGACGGAGCATCAGAACCAATCAAACACTCACACCCAGTCAACAGATCTGGGTTTGATCCATCACCATTTTTTAGCCCACTCTGCCACCCCAGTTCAGACATGGCCATATGCAAATCAGTCTGACCCTGTGCCTCATGGGAACAGTCCAGCCCGAACTGCCAAGCCATGCCTTCCCTGGACCAGAAACAAGCTTCCTAGGACCGGTTTCTGGCATTTCAGCCGTCTTCAGCCAGGCTTGCTTAAATCCAGTGGCAAAGTGAGCAAGGGACTCACGTCTGAGCATACCCTGCCAACTTATGGCGAACAAAGCAGTACAAAAGGGGGTGGTGATGGACGGAGCATCAGAACCAATCAAACACTCACACCCAGTCAACAGATCTGGGTTTGATCCATCACCATTTTTTAGCCCACTCTGCCACCCCAGTTCAGACATGGCCATATGCAAATCAGTCTGACCCTGTGCCTCATGGGAACAGTCCAGCCCGAACTGCCAAGCCATGCCTTCCCTGGACCAGAAACAAGCTTCCTAGGACCGGTTTCTGGCATTTCAGCCGTCTTCAGCCAGGCTTGCTTAAATCCAGTGGCAAAGTGAGCAAGGGACTCACGTCTGAGCATACCCTGCCAACTTATGGCGAACAAAGCAGTACAAAAGGGGGTGGTGATGGACGGAGCATCAGAACCAATCAAACACTCACACCCAGTCAACAGATCTGGGTTTGATCCATCACCATTTTTTAGCCCACTCTGCCACCCCAGTTCAGACATGGCCATATGCAAATCAGTCTGACCCTGTGCCTCATGGGAACAGTCCAGCCCGAACTGCCAAGCCATGCCTTCCCTGGACCAGAAACAAGCTTCCTAGGACCGGTTTCTGGCATTTCAGCCGTCTTCAGCCAGGCTTGCTTAAATCCAGTGGCAAAGTGAGCAAGGGACTCACGTCTGAGCATACCCTGCCAACTTATGGCGAACAAAGCAGTACAAAAGGGGGTGGTGATGGACGGAGCATCAGAACCAATCAAACACTCACACCCAGTCAACAGATCTGGGTTTGATCCATCACCATTTTTTAGCCCACTCTGCCACCCCAGTTCAGACATGGCCATATGCAAATCAGTCTGACCCTGTGCCTCATGGGAACAGTCCAGCCCGAACTGCCAAGCCATGCCTTCCCTGGACCAGAAACAAGCTTCCTAGGACCGGTTTCTGGCATTTCAGCCGTCTTCAGCCAGGCTTGCTTAAATCCAGTGGCAAAGTGAGCAAGGGACTCACGTCTGAGCATACCCTGCCAACTTATGGCGAACAAAGCAGTACAAAAGGGGGTGGTGATGGACGGAGCATCAGAACCAATCAAACACTCACACCCAGTCAACAGATCTGGGTTTGATCCATCACCATTTTTTAGCCCACTCTGCCACCCCAGTTCAGACATGGCCATATGCAAATCAGTCTGACCCTGTGCCTCATGGGAACAGTCCAGCCCGAACTGCCAAGCCATGCCTTCCCTGGACCAGAAACAAGCTTCCTAGGACCGGTTTCTGGCATTTCAGCCGTCTTCAGCCAGGCTTGCTTAAATCCAGTGGCAAAGTGAGCAAGGGACTCACGTCTGAGCATACCCTGCCAACTTATGGCGAACAACGCAGTACAAAAGGGGGTGGTGATGGACGGAGCATCAGAACCAATCAAACACTCACACCCAGTCAACAGATCTGGGTTTGATCCATCACCATTTTTTAGCCCACTCTGCCACCCCAGTTCAGACATGGCCATATGCAAATCAGTCTGACCCTGTGCCTCATGGGAACAGTCCAGCCCGAACTGCCAAGCCATGCCTTCCCTGGACCAGAAACAAGCTTCCTAGGACCGGTTTCTGGCATTTCAGCCGTCTTCAGCCAGGCTTGCTTAAATCCAGTGGCAAAGTGAGCAAGGGACTCACGTCTGAGCATACCCTGCCACACAGAGAATGGGCACAGTGTTCGATGACACACATGATTACGAGGCAAGGGTGTTTCAGGGGACTGTAGTGGGCACACTGCTCCATGGTCCTGGAATGATCTGACTGTAACATGAGCAACCGTCCCGGCACTATGCATATCTCCCACTCATGCACATCATGTCTGAGGCCACAACATCGGTCATGCATGCTGCAAGTCTGTTCATTTGAAACCTCACACTCCTATGTTGAGACTCAGCATCAGTGCCAACAAATATAGACCCCCAAATGACTGAACAGGACAGGGCACAGGCAAGGTACCAACACATGTCACAGACCACCCCCACACATGATGCAGAAAGCAATGTGCACTTGCATTAACTGGCAGCCTAGATGACCATGTGCAATAGTGATTACACACAGACCAGGGAACACATGTCAAGGAGGGGAAGGGAGGAAGAACAGCCCCGGTTGACTTGGGGGAACAGGATATGCACTGCACATATAAACTCTGGCAGTGTATCCAGGCGACTGAGCACTTCCAAAAGCTGGTGACACACAACAAACACACATGTACCTACCCCCTCCTTGCTGCTGTCTCTCCTGTAACCACCTATCCATGTCAGGGAAGACCACCGCCAGGACACGCCTCATCTGGTGGGTCAGGCGTCAGCGCCCGCCATGGGGGCGTGGAGGTGAGTCCTTCAGCAGGACCCGGGCGATCCTCCGGGTCCAGCACCGGATGTCCTGCCACAGTTTTCTGACTTGGTCTAGGCGCCGACTGCGACCTTCCACCGATCTCACGGCCCTGACGGGCCGCTTCCAGATCTCCCCCTTCGCGTAGGCAGTTACCTGTGAGGATGACAAAGTGAGACAACATCACTACACCTGCTCCATCTCAGAGACACACATTTGAACATCTTTGATATGTTAAACAGGGCATAGGATGCTTCCAAGGAATAGCATCTTTGTCATATGGACATTGGCCTCTGTGGAAGCCCCAATGCACTACATGGCATAAAAAGTACACAGGTGGCATGAGGGGTGCGACACACTCCATGATCATGGCACACACTGTGCATCACAAGCAACACCAGGCTGATGGACAGCGCCTCCAAGCAGTTACATGCCCCAGGCCACTGACGCAACCTCAGCAGAGTACACAGACACACACAGGCACAGATCAATCACATGCCATTGGCAACAGCGGATACAAACCTCACTCTGCACATGTGCCACTTGCCTGTGGGGTGTCACAGGTGTGGGGCTAGCTCAGCAAGTTAGACACACAGCACAGCTTACTTCTCACATCAGATGGGTAGAGCTGTTGCCTCCTCCATGCAGCTGTGGTGCAACACTTCACATTGACACTCACCCACATGACAAGGAACATTCACACACATCAATGTCCAGGGGGCGTACACATCACTTGGACACTCTCACCACAGCTCCACTCAACTCATACACATCTGTGGGTACAGTCACCTGTCACACCGGGGGGACCACTGAATCACCTCAGGACTATAGACAAAAAATGCCACAAAGGATTAGCCAGGCAGAATGTGTCATGCACTATGCAGTGAATGTCACAGTAAGCACAATGCAAGTGAGGAGTGCACACATGAACTACATCATGCTCTGCATGGGAGACATAAGCCATCCCCCCCCCCCCCCCCGGGACCCACTCTAAACAACATTGTATGTCTGTCACACCTGGAAACAATGCCAGAAGTGACAGTCACAAAAAAGGTGCACAGTCAAAGCTAGTGGAGTCAGCACTCACCTGATCCCCTGGTCTCCCATACAGGCTGGTGTACTGTGGGAGGATGACATCCAGCAATGCCTCATTCTCCTCCTGGGTGAATGGCTGGGCCCTCTCCACAGACCTTGACATGGTGCCAGAGGAAGCACAGACAGCAGCAGTGTTGTCGACAGGAAAGTTATGCAGGCAAGTGCCCTCTCATGGGTTCTGGCTGACTTATATCTGTCTTGCTGAGGGGCATTCATTTGGAGGAGTACATAGTGATTGGTCAGATTCATTCGCATCTTACGTTTACTCCAATCCCTTTCCACATACACCAGTGACAGCATTTGCATCGTTCAAATTTTGAGCATCATGTCAAGTCAACAACCACTTTGCAACATTGTATTTTGTGGCCAACTGACTTTTCCAGGACACCTGATGGAAAAATTTTCACTGAAAACTCTGTATCCATGACAACCAGAATGCATTTAGTGCCTAATACTTGGCCCTTATGTGTCCCCTATGTAATTTTCAAATCCACACACAGGTACGGTGCGTTTCACATGTACCCCAACGGCACCAGTTGCACAGTGCATTTGACATGTACGTGTACGCACTGGTAGTACGGGTACGTGTACTACCAGTGCCTACACGTACGTGTACTACCAATGCCTACAGGTACGTGTACGCACTGGTAGTACACGTACGTGTACTACTAGTGCGTACACATATGTGTAGGTACTGGTAGTACACATACATGTAGGCACTGGTAGTACACGTACGGGTACGCACTGGTAGTACTCGTACGTGTAGGCACTGGTAGTACACATACGTGTGTACGGTCCGTACCACGCGTGCTCCTACGGCACCACTACTATAGTGATACGGACCGTACTTGTACTGTCCGTACCACGCGTGCTCCTACGGCCACACAACTCTAGTGATACGGACCGTACACACGCCCTCAGAGCGTGTGTACGGTGCGTTTCACACGCTTACACTGTTGATAGGAGGCGCACACTAAAAGGAATGGAGGTCTCAGACACGCACAAGGATGTACATCAAGTCATTGTCATTGCTGTCCTACATGTGCGGGCCTAGGTGTGTCAGGCAGTGATATTGCACATGTCTCCTCATGTATTTGCACAATTGATGTGTGAAGACCTGTGTACACATGTCATGTGTGATGGGGCACTATGTGGCACACTTCCCCTTCACACTTTGCACATGTGTGCATGTAGTACAAACGTGTCAAGCACAGCATCACTGGAATGGCACAGTCACCACCACCCGCAACTGTCCCCTGATGCCAGGGACAGGGACACTAACAACTGACATTTAACGACCAGCGTGCACCGATGTGACTATGTCATGTGTGTGTCATGTGTTCCCATGAGCTTGCTGTTGGTGTTCCGTCAACTGCATCTGCTGTTGCTGCATCCATCATGTGTCTGTGTGTAGATGGGCATGGCACACATCTACGCACACCATGCCACATGTGGATTTCCACGTAATGTGTGTCTGAATGCATCGAACTTGATATTTTGACATGAGGACATATCTTCGTCATCTCAATGTCTGTGTTTTCTGTTTTCATGTGTACCCCTTCATCGCAATGTGTGTGATCTGTACATTTGACATTCCATGTGATCTGTGCGTCTAGCTTGCCGTCAGCTGTCCGTATGAGATGACATCCTTCAAATGCTGATATGTGGATGTATGTCACTCTTGTGATGTCTCTGGCTGTTCACTGACACTGGCCCACAGCTCGTTTCAGGGCATGTCATGTAGACTTGACAATCAACGGGTGTAGCTGGCTTTTCGTAGGAGTATCACCTGGCTGGGATACGTGTCCTGGATGTATTGCACAGACCAGACTCTGTATTTAGCAGATGTGTATTAGCAGTTGAGCATGTGCTCAGTTCATTGACATTGATGTTGTTATGTTCTCACTGTTCGTTATTCATTCCAATTTCCTGCAGGGCACCGCCTGTCCCCAGACCAATGGCAGACTTTGGTGCCATGAGGGAACGTGACTGCATACGTCGTTACAGATTCACCCAACAGTTGATTGAGGACTTGACCGCCAAGCTGGCACCACACCTCCAACCACGACACAGGTATCCTACTGCGCTGACCCCCAAGATGAAGGTGATGGCAGCCCTACATTTTTTTGCCACAGGTACGTTTCAATTCACCATAGCTGATGTTGGTGGCATGTCACAGACGATGTTCAGCCGTGTCCTGCATGATGTTTTGGCAGCCATGTTGGAGCACCTGGATGAATTCATCCATTTTCCGACTCCTGAGGAGTTGACAGGTGTCAAGGGTGATTTCTATGCCCTGGGAGGGATGCCCCATGTCATTGGGTCCATTGATGGGACACATGTGGCTTTGGTACCACCACAGGCACAGGAGGTCGCCTATCGCAACCGTGAACATTACCACTCTGTAAATGCCCTTGTGGTGTGTCTTGCTAACATGCTGATTTCCCATGTCTGTGCACATTTTCCAGGGTCAGCACACGATGCCTACATCATGAGGCGTAGCAGGGTGCCACAAATGATGCTGCGGCTGCACAACCCACAGCATGTCTTGTTGCTGGGTATACTCTGTTTGTCCTGTGTTTTGCGGTATCTTTGTATCTTACGGCATCTCCTGACTCACTTTTTTACATGATGTTTCCATGTAGGGGACTCTGGCTATCCCAACATGCCATGGCTGATGACGCCTCTCCGCAACCCAAGATCAGCTGCAGATCACCGTTACAACAATGCACACGGGCAGACCAGGCGAGTGATTGAGAGGACGTTTGGCCTCCTGAAGAGCCGATTCCCGTGTCTTCACAAGACAGACGGGTCCCTCCCATATGCACCGGCGAAGGTCTGCAAAATCTTCCTTGTGTGCTGCATGCTGCACAACATGGCAGTGGAGAAGGCAGTGCCACTCATCCTGGAACAGCATGAGCAGGAACATCCACCCATGGAGGATGAAGGGCTTGGTCACGAGGCAAGTGAGGAGGAGGAGGAGGAGGATATCTGGAGTCAGCTCATACGCAACTTCTTCTCATAATGGTGAGCCACTGGGTCTGAGTGTGCATGCTTGGAGCCTTGTGTGGCATGTGTTGCATTGTGTGTGTCCAGCTGACTGTATGCTAAGTGACTTAGATGTGTGTTCTGATGTGCCACTCGAGTGATGATGTCATTCCACTCATTTTAGCTGAGACCCTAATTTTTCTAATCGCATGGTGACAACATTATTCCTTTAGAGTAAATGACCATGTATGCGTATAACAATCTTTTAGCTGACTTCTTGTGTGTCTGTCATCCACAGGTTCTTGCGCATGTTGTCTGGTCGTGTCATCATTGGCCTCCTGCTATTCCTCATGAGTATTGCAACGTGTGCTGTATCAGCGTTCCATGCACGGATATGAAGAAAAGTCATTTTGGGTGAGGATTGCAGCAAGGCATTTTGGGGGTGGTACGTGTTTAGAATGTATGGGGACTGCTCCTTTGCATGTTGGATTACCATGCATACGTGTCGACTCACCATGGGGCACATGACATGTAGCATGACTCCCATGAATTGATAGTCAACCTTTGTGACAGTCATCTCTAATGGTTTGTGGATTCTGATGAAGGCATCAATGTGTGTAAAACTTCCCTCAGAAATATACGGGATGCTACGGGTGGACATGGTGTGGGACATCCCCAATACAGGCTCAATGGGGAATTGCAGTCTCTCCGTGTGCAGCAGGGGGTGTTTGGCTCATCCCCTTAACTTGTGTGCCAGGCCATTTGGATTTACTACATCTGTGTTGTGAAGGGGGTGTCCAGTGTAGGTCCCGCATGTTCAGGCAAATGACCTGTGTGTATGTTCATATTGATGCATTTTCCTTAGTGTGAGCCTGAGTAATAAAGGGGTTCCTCAGCCTCCATCTCTGTCAATGCAGGTCTCTTGCCACTTTGCATGCGGCATCTTGTCATGGTTGCCGGAAACAAACGCAAGACGCTGACATCGGATCCACCAGGGTGACTAGCTATCACGCATGCGCGATAGCGTCAGGCCAGTAGAAAAGCCTGACGTCTGGTAGTCTCGAGGCTTCGCGTTCTAGTGTTGCCCCGCAGGCTGTTCTTCAGACTTCCTGTTTCCTGTTTCCTGGTTTGTGGATTACGACTTCCAGAGTTTTTGGACGTTCCTCTCTGCTAAACCTTCGTGGTTGTGGCGGATTTTGCGTACCTTAGCTGACTAGGCTTACGTTCAGCTACCTTGTTTCAGAGCTCTGTTTCTTTTCGGGTTTTGTCCGTTTTTGTTTGCCGTAGTGTCCTTCCCGCCCAGTATTGCTGGAATACCTTTCTTCCTTTTTTGATTTGAGGCTTGTGGGTACTGGAGCGCTCCGCCCGCTTTACCGGATATTGTCCCGTGGGCCGGCCGGGTGTCTCTACCCTGCCTCCAACCTCCCCTGAACACCTATGACCTAACTTAATGCTCTGCCCGTCTTGCTGGAGTCTAAGGAGCCGGACGAGCTTATCCCCGTTTTCTCCCTAAATTACTCCTGGACCTCGCTACTATTCTCGTTCTGTCTCGTCCTGGGACAAGTGGAAGAACTCTTCCAGAAGACTTCCGAGGACTCGGAGACAGCGATGGACAACAGACTCTCCCTTGTATGATAAGTCGGTAATGGGGTATTGGGCTCTAGGGGTATTTAAGTGTTAATCTCAGCTGGGCTATTGTTTCTCTTTATATTTTAGGGACAGTACATTAAAGTACAGAAAATAAGGGACTCTGTAAGGCTTACGCTTTCCTCACATCAGCCACCTCTATGTCTATCCTGTCCACTTCTGCAGCAACTCCGTAGCAGTCATCAAGTTCTGAGAAATTAGGTACATAGTAGGAGAGACTCTCCACATTGTTTATAGGCTACATTTTTCTCACATGCCCGGGGTTAATCCTATTGTCCTTTTGTACCTTTTCTAGATTCACAGTTCCACGGACACACAGAGAGGGTGAAGACAGCAACTCCAGAGTTTGTTTCCCCTTTATCCTTATTTTGTTTCCCCTCTTTCCCCCATTACCTGTGTTCTCTAGGGTTCGATAGAGGCACTAGGTGGTGGTGGAAGGTTGGGACCTCACTACATCTTCAGTTGTTACTCCCTGACGTCCCTGCAGAATCTGTTCCGGGTAAGATCCTTACACATCTCTGGCATAGTTGTCAAAGATTGTGCATATGAGTCTATGTGTAGTTTGGCTACATGCATGCAGTTATTCATGGGTTAGAATCTCGATTGTGCATGAAGTCCATAGTTGTGTATGTATTTGGGCATGTTGGTCCCCACTACGGGCCGTCAACGCCTGCTGAGGGTGTGTCTCCTGTGCGCGGCTCGGCCTTCTGTTTCCTGATCCTGTGTCAGTCATCTTTGGTGATTGTGCATCCATTTTCTCTGGGTGTGCCATGGGTAACCGGACACTCCTTCCTTTACATATGCCTGTTGCAGTTTTCCTTTCTGACATCCTTGTCTTTGTGTGCTACTTTTGGCATACTTTCCAGGACATGCCGCCTGCTGCTGCGGCCCCTGCAGCAAGGGCCCACAAAGTAGCAGGATTCGGCAACACACACGCCTCAAAGATGCTCCTCCCTGCCTCCCTCCACCCATTCATTTGGCTGTCATCATCTTGTCTGTGCCACTGTTGCGGTCACGCGGTGCCAAAAGCAGGACCGTCAGCACATGCAACGTGCACTTTGCACGACCCTCATGTCCTTGCATGACCCACATCACACTACAGTCTGATGTTGTAGCCACCCTCCAAGCAATGTCTATCCGAAACTCAACCGCCTGCTCTCAAGCATACCCTAAGCGCACACACAACACCTTTGCATGCTGAGTGTGCAACTCCAACTGCCTACACAGCGCTGCCCCACCTTCCAGGCCCTGTCAAACCAACCAGATCATGTCCCTCCTGCTCCACACCGGCTCCGTCCACCAGCAAGGCCATGGGAGTGGGACTCAAGCCTTCAGCATGTGGTATAGTGGCGTCATCTGGCACATGGCCCAGGGTTCATCTCTCAGCGTGTCAATCTTCAATGTGTCCAGGACCCCCCTCTCCACCATCACATGCACACACAACCTCATCATCATGCCGTATGCCATTGACACCCAGGTGCTCCTCACCCTCACCAAAGATGCAGCCATATATTGCCAATTCCAACATTCAAGAAGGCATGAGGTCCGTGGATGAATGGCTGAACATCAGCCACCTGAGGCTGAACTTGTACAGGACTGAGGTAAGCATCTGAGGATTGTCCCCTTACAGCTGGCTCAACTCCTTGTGTTCCACCCACAGGGGCCCTACACAAGCACCCAGTGGCCACGCACACAAGATGGTGTGCATCATGGATTTGTCACTTACATTTGCCATGCAAATCACCAGCATCTGTACCTCATGCTGCAACACCCTCTGCATGATGCACATGATCCTCAGATAGATCCACTCCAAGGAAAGACAGACCATCCCCCAGGTCCACGACACCAGCTGTGTTAACTACTGCCCCGCCCTCTACGGAGCAAGTACATCCAAACTCACGGGAAACTTGTCCACATCCAGGGTGCATTTGCACAACTCAGCTTCAACATCCCGCACCCCATCAACATCACTGTCCACCTGAGATAGCTGCAAGGGATCACTGTGTGCTGCAGGATGACCTTCACACTCCTCACACACATTCAGGAGGCAGTCAACAACCCCAGACCCCAAAATCAACCTTGTACGTCTGTCATCCAAGACCCCGTTGGCCCAACTCTATGCATCTGAACTTGGCCTGGCCACCATTCTTCACATCCACAACACTCCAGCATGAAGGAGATGGTTCTCATGCCTGGACAAACATACCTGGGACTCCCTCCCCGGGAACCTCCACATGAGCCATGACCTCTAGGCCTTCATCATCCTCTTCCTGATTGGTGTGTCCGCACAGTATTTCAAGCCCCACCTCAGCAGCTTGAGGCCATCACGGGTGAGTATTGGGCTCCCAAGCTGTATCGGATGATACATTGTGACCCATGTGTGTCCTGTACCAGACTCAGATCCCAGGGTATGGATGGCTGGAGTTCGTTCAACACTCAGGCATAGTTTGACATTTACCCACACGTATGTTGTGGACTAATGCAAAATGACTGCAACATCTCATGACAAATCAATAGTTTTATTCTCGGTGGGGTGCGTGTTTTGGTAGAAAAAAAAGGTGCTCTACCGGGTGCATAGAATCCAAAGTTTATAGGGGGAGATGGGATCCTTGGCATTTGAAGTCATCAGAGTCCAGACCACAGTGTTGGTCATCATTGGTCAGATTGTGACCAGAAAGTCCATGTGGCAGAGAATGTCAGTGAATGATGTGCTGCTGTTGCGCATGAAGGCCAGGTGCCAGTCCAGGTGACCTGGGAGATGTGGATGGTCCGCTGCCTCTCACGGTCTTTTCCGTGGACGACCCACCTTCCTCCGGGGACCCTCAGATGCAGGCCTTGACGATGTCAGGGACGCTCCGTCGGACGAATCCTCCTCCTCCTCCCTCCCTGTGGCTGGTGCTGGTCTGCACCTGGTGTCACAGGGAGTGTTGCCCATATTGTCGGCGATCCAATGGAGTGAATGGCTTATGTCCCTTTGCACCGCCAGGAGCTCAGCCAGTCTTGCCTCCATCCGTCCTTGGTGTTGTTGTTGACTGGCGTGTTGCTCGGCCTGCTGATTCTTAATGTCTGTGAGGGTCGCCACTACCTCACTGATGGCCCTGGTGTCACACCGGTATGCCTCCATGATGTTGCGTACATGTGACATACCGGTCCCTTCAGCTGGCTGGTCAGGTTCTCGCCTCCTCCTGCCTCCCCTCCCACCACCCCTGCCCACACGAGCCTGGCCTGCCATTGTGGGCACATCAGGTCTACGGGACCGGTGAGGGATGGCAGTGTCAGTGTTGGCTGCCTCCTCCTGGGTGCCCGGCGAACCTTGTCCCTCCAGGTCAGACTGGCTCAGTTGTTCAGTGTGGGCAGGGCTCCTGGGTGTCTCCTGGGATGTGGCAGGAATGGGGGTGGTGGTTGGCACAGATGTACCTGAAGCAGGTGCTGCAGGGGCTTGGACACCAGAGGGGCCAGGTGGGTTGGGGTCATCCGCGGAGTGTTGTGAGGTGTCGCTGCCGGTGGGATCAGGTTCCTCCCGAGCCTGGGACTGTGGTACTTCCCCCCCATTGTTGGGGGGAGATGCATGACGTTGCCCTGTGTGTGAGAGAGAGACAATGTTAATGCTGTTTAATGCGACATCCATGTTTCATACATATAGTTGCCACAGTTCCTCCAGGTAGTTGTATGTGCCTAGCATTCACATCAATTTTCACTTGTGGATGGGTATGTTGCAGGGGACTGATTGAAATGTTCTCCAGGGTGTTTGACATGTCGAATTTGGGCTTGGATGCTTCTTTGGCTGTGGCTTGATCTTGTTGTGTCACATGTCCATTGTGAGAGTGGGTAACTCCATTGGCTGCCCCGGGGGTGTGTGCTTGTGTAAGGGGTGAGTGATCATCCCGCAGCCCGACGCTGTTCAACATCCACATGGCCCCCCTCACACAAGTGGTCCGCCACCACAACCTCAAAAACATCTCCTATGCCGACGACACCCAGCTCATCCTCTCCCTCACCAAGGACCCTCACACCGCCAAAACAAACATCCACGAGGGTCTGAGGGCCATCGCCGACTGGATGCGGAGCGGCCATCTGATACAGAACTCGGACAAGATGGAGGTCCTCATCCTCGGACCCACACCATCAGCCTGGGACGACTCCTGGTGGCCGATCGCTCTGGGGACAGCACCGACACCCACCCACCACGCACGCAACCTAGGATTGATCCTCGCATTTTCCCTCTCCATGTCCAAGCAGGTCAACGCCATCTCCTCCTCCTGCTTCGACACCCTACGCACGCTCCGCCGGATCTACTGGTGGATCCCGACCGAAACAAGTAGAACAGTGACACAGGCCCTCGTCAGCAGCGGACTGGACTACGGCAATGCACTCTACGCAGGACTCCCATCCAAACACCAACGGCGGCTACAACACTTCCGAAATGCCTCCGCAAGACTGATCGTCAACGCCCCCCACCACTGCCACATCACCCCCTTCCTGAGTGACCTGCACTGGCTTCACATCGACCAGAGGATCACCTTCAAGCTCCTCACCCACGCACACAAGGCACTCCGCAGCGCCGGACAAGCCTACCTGAACACCAGACTCAGCTTCTACACCCCCACCCCCCAGCTCCGCTCCGGCAGCCTCGCCCTCGCAGCTGTCCCCCGCATCCAACGTACGACCACCTGCGGCAGATCCTTCTCCTACCTCGCCGCCAAGACCTGGAACACCCTCCCAACCCACCTACAACTGACCCAAGACCTACTTGCCTTCAGAAGACTCCTCAAGACCTGGCTCTTCGAGCAGTAGTGGAACTCCCCCCCCCCCTCAGCGCCTTGAGACCCTCACAGGTAAGTAGCGCGCCTTACAAGTACCCTGATCGATTGTTGATTGATTGACGGTGCCTGCTGGTGGGTGTAGTGTGATTTGGCAGTGGGTCTCCCAGGTGATGCATGCTGCCATGTCAGTGAGTGTGAGTTCCTGTCCTAGATATCTGAGCTTGTTGTGTTTGTGTTAGAGTTTGCAGTTGTCACAAGAGGGCCTTGTGCTGCCTACAGCAGGGCAAAGTGTCAGCTACCTTGTCAGTACTTTGTCAGTCCCTGTGCATTGCGCATGGTGCATGGGTATGTACCTGGGCCATATGGGATGAGGGCAATGGTGTCTGTCTCTGAGTTGTACAATATGTTTAGTGATCCCCACCCTCCCAGCATCCCGGACATCCAGTCTTGGGTTTGTGGTTTGTGCAGGCTGGGACATGGCATGGCCTTGCTTTGTGAATGGGGCATACACATGTTAGTGGCATGAGCATTGTTTTTGAGTGTGGTTGTGTCCGGTGAGGGCTTGGGGGTAGGTGAGTGCATTTGTTGTAGTTGGGGTGTGGATGTCATTACCCCCATGTTACGTAAGTTGTTTGTGTACTCACCAGGCTCGGCAACTCCTTCGACTCTGTGTACTCCCACCGACGGAATCAGGGCCATCACCTTCTCCTCCCAGGGATGGTAATGTACCGGTCTGCGGGGCAGCCCACCTCCAGTATGTTACTCTGGGTGTAGTCCTCGTTCATTTTGTGCTTGACTGCCCTCCGCAGATTGTACCACCTGGCTTGGCATTCATTCCTGGTCCTTCTGATGGGCGCAACAGCATTCACCCGATCGACGATCCTCTGCCACAGGCGTGATTTTTCGGCTATGCTGGTCTGTCTGACCACTGTTCCAAAGAGCTGTGGCTCGACTCTGGTGACTTCGTTGACAAGGATGTCCAGCTCCTCCCTTGTGAACTTTGGATTCTTGTCTGGGGGCATGGTGTGGGGTGTGGGTGTGGATGGTTGTGGGTGTGTGGGCGTGAATGTGTAGGTGTGTGTGTGTGTGTGTGTAGAGGGGTATGTGTGAAGGAGGTTGTGTGAAGGTGTGTAAGTTAAGGTGTATGGGTGCAGTTGTTTGTGTGTGATGTCTGTCAGCAGTGGGTCTGTTGCAAAGGCTCATGGTTTGTGAGTGTGGGCCCTTTTTATTCGTCCATTTGTGGGTGTGGCTGGGTTTGAACTTTTGGTGGGTGTGTTATAAGAGGTGGTTGAGAGTTGGGGCCTCTGTTTGCCTGTTTGGATGTGCCAGGTCAATCTGTTAGATGTTTTTTGTACTGTAGACGTGTTTTGTGGTGTTGTGCGAGTCGAATTGACCCTCCTTGTGCTGTTTTACAGTGTCCTGGTTCTGTACGAGTCGTTGTAGCGTATGTAAGGTACGTACATATGCGATGTTGTTGTGCAGTGCTCACATATGCAATGTTGTTGTACGGTTCGTACATACGCGATGCTGGGGTACGGTGGTGGGGTACGGTGCGTCCAAGTACGGAGCTGGGGTACGGTGTTGGGGTATGGTGCGTACAAGTACGGTGCTGGGGTACGGTGTTGGGGTACGGTGCGTACTTGTACGGGGCTGGAGTACGGTGCTGGGGCACGGTGCGTCCAAGTAGGGGCATGGGGTACGGCGAAGGGGTACGGTGCGTCCAAGTACGGGGCTGGGGTACGGTGGTGGGGTACGGTGCATTAAACCCAGATCAGTTGACTGGGGGTGAGTGCTTGCAATGTTCAACACTCCGTCCATCACTTCCTTTGGTTTTGCTTTGTTCGCCATAAGTTGGCAGGGTATGCTCAGACGTGAGTCCCTTGCTCACTTTGCCACTGGATTCAAGCAAGCCTGGCTGAAGACGGCTGAAATGCCAGAAACCGGTCCTAGGAAGCTTGTTTCCGGTCCAGGAAAGACATGGCTTGGCAGTTCGGGCTGGACTGTTCCCATGAGGCACAGGGTCAGACTGATTTGCATATGGCCATGTCTGAACTGGGGTGGCAGAGTGGGCTAAAGAACGGTGATGGATTAAACCCAGATCAGTTGACTGGGGGTGAGTGCTTGCAATGTTCAACACTCCGTCCATCATTTCCTTTGGTTTTGCGGGGTACGGTGCATACCAGTACGGGGCTGGGGTACGGTGCGTACATGTACGGGGCTGGTGTATGGTGCTGGGGTACGGTGCGTCCAAGTAGGGGCATGTGGTACGGCGCTGGGGTACGGTGCGTCCAAGTACGGGGCTGGGGTACGGTGTTGGGGTACGAGGCTGGGGTAGGGCGCTGGGGTAGGGTGCTGGGGTACGGTGCGTCCAAGTCCAGGCCTGGGGTACGGTGCTGGGGTACGGTGCGTCCAAGTACGGGGCTGGGGTACGGTGGTGGGGTATGGTGCGTACAAGTAAGGGGCTGGGGTACGTCGCTGGGGTACGGGGCTGGGGTAGGGCGCTGGGGTACGGTGCGTCCAAGTACGGGGCTGGGGTATGGTGGTGGGGTACGGTGCGTACAAGTAAGGGGCTGGGGTATGGTGGTGGGGTACAGTGTGTACAAGTAAGGGGCTGGGGTACGGTGGTGGGGTATGGTGCATACATGTACGGGGCTGGGGTACGGTGGTGGGGTACGGTGCGTACACGTACGGGGCTGGGGTGGAGTGCGGACATGGGGGGTACGGTGCTGACATATGGGGGGGAGGGGGGGCTGTACGACTCGTATCCCGGGCACAAGTTTACCCAGATACGAGTGGTACGGCGTTCGCTCCGTACAGGGCCTTTTCCATGCGCTTGTGTTTTCAGACGGGCGGTACGGATCGTACTTGCGCGCTCGGACTTCAGTTTTACGATTTTTATGTAAAACTGTCCGGGGACGTCTCGTAGACTTTTCCCGAAGCGATTCGTATGTATTTTTCATGTACGAATCGTACTTCGCCGTTTGTACGGGACTCGTACGATTCGTACGTAAAAAAATACGGATACGAGTCGTACGGTAATTTTTTTTAACGGGTCGGAATCGGCACCTATGTGTTTATCACAACATCAGTTGTTGAAGTTTAGAAACGTGTTAGTTTCCAGGAGTCTCTCTGCATTTATTTGTTTCTTGCTATTTTTGTGCATTTAAAATGAGGCGTCTCCATTGTGCAGGAAAATGCTGCTGCTTCTACCTCAGTGGGCCATATGACCTGTGCCTCGCCGCCTAAGGTCACCGGCGGATAAGGTTTCCAGATGTCTTGATGTCACAAAGGATGCAGAGCTGTGGTCCCGGCCTTTTGATTTTTAATTGTATATATCCTTGCTGATATTTGCCCTAAAGCCACCAGTGTAGCACTGCATCCTGAAAGCATGGAATCCTCTGGTAACCTTACATGGGGACGGCAGACATTAAAAGTGCAAAGGCTGATTGTTGCATTTGCTTTTACATATCATTGATATCAGGTGTATTCGTTGAATCACTGACAGAACAGCGACTACAAGAATATCGACATCAAAAATATCGGAGGCGAAATATCGAGATCAAGAATATCGACATCCTATCTACATTATGGTAAGTACAAAAATATTGGAAAAAAAATATCGATGTCAAAAATATTGTTAAAAATAACGTTTGTTATTTAAGTTTAAAAATAATGTAAAATAAGGTAAATAATACATATAGGGGCCGATTCGAATCCTGGAAAAAGGCAGTACGAATCGTTGTACGGAGCGTTTTCTCTGAACAACTCGTACCCGGTAAACTGTCCCTACAACCTCGGAAGTTCGATTCGTACAGAAAGCCTATTTCCGTACGAATCGTGCAAAAGACCGTACGTGGAAAAAATACCTACGATTCTGATCCGGAACAGCTTATACACGACGTCCGTACGTATTCAGGCAGCGGTTTCCAGCCCAGCAAGTACGATTCGTCCCTACGTCACTCCGTACGGCTCTTTTTTTACGGGAGTCAAACACAGCCGGAAAAGCAGAGTTCGATGCGAACCGCTACGCAACGGAGCCCCTTACGTGACGTAAAAGCCATGAACCCCATCGTACCTTTCACTGCCCGGTCCTCCTAGCCTACGACCTGGTGCACCGGACCCGACGCACACACCGCAGAAGGTGAGAACAACACCCAGGGGCCAGGGTGGGGGTGAGGGGCAGGAAACATACCCCATACCCAAATACAAGCCTATAATATGGAGCCCATACATTACCAACAGGGTCTGGTCACTTGGGGGGGCGTGGCCAGCAACCCCTGTGTACCGCAACAACAGAAGTGGATGTGTACGGTGCGTACCACACGTACCCCTACGGCACCCTTAGAACAGAGATACGGACCGTACACACGCAATGAATGCGTGAGTACGGTGCGTACCACACGTACCCCTACGGCACCATTAGAACAGTGATACGAACCGTACACACGCAATGAATGCGTGGGTACGGTGCGTACCACACGTACCCCTACGGCACTATTAGAACAGTGATATGGACCGTACACACGCAATGAATGTGTGGGTACGGTGCGTACCACACATACCCATACGCACCATTAGAACTGTGATACGGACCGTACACACGCAATGAATGCATGGGTACGGTTCATGTCACACGTACCCCGTGGGCTTAGAGGACTGGCCCAGCACGTTACCTTCATATTGGTGTGTGTGGGTCCAGGCCAGTAGTATACTGCTCCAAGGGGGTGTGTAGGTGGGTACAGAGGACTCCCAGCAGTGTCCACACATATGAGGGGTGGGTGCATATGACTCCTAACAGTGGTCAGACATATGAGGGGTGGGTGCATATGACTCCTAGCAGTGTCCACACATATGAGGGGTGGGTGCATATGAGTCCTTCCAGTGTCCAGACATTTGAGGGGTGGGTGCATATGACTCCTAGCAGTGGTCAGACATATGAGGGGTGGGTGCATATGACTCCTAGCAGTGTCCAGACATATCAGGGGTGGCTGCATATGACTCCCAGCAGTGGCCTGCAATAGGAGGGGTGGGTGCATATGACTTCTAGCAGTGGTCAGACATATGAGGGGTGGGTGCATATGACTCATAGCAGTGTCCACACATATGAGGGGTGGGTGCATATGACTCCTAGCAGTGTCCAGACATATGAGGGGTGGCTGCATATGACTCCTAGCAGGGGTCAGAGATATGAGGGGTGGGTGCATATGACTCCTAGCAGTGTCCAGACATATGAGGGGTGGGTTCATATGACTCCTAGCAGTGGTCAGAGATAAGAGGGGTGGGTGCATATGACTCCTAGCAGTGTCCAGACATATGAGGGGTGGGTGCATATGACTCCTAGCAGTGTCCACACATATGATGGGTGGGTGCATATGACTCCTAGCAGTGTCCAGACATATGAGGGGTGGGTTCATATGACTCCTAGCAGTGGTCAGAGATAAGAGGGGTGGGTGCATATGACTCCTAGCAGTGTCCAGACATATGAGGGGTGGGTGCATATGACTCCTAGCAGTGTCCACACATATGATGGGTGGCTGCATATGACTCCCAGCAGTGGCCTGCAATATGAGGGGTGGGTGCATATGACTCCTAGCAGTGTCCACACAGATGAGGGGTGGGTGCATATGACTCCCAGCAGTGGCCTGCAATATGAGGGGTTGATGCATATGACTCCTAGCAGTGTCCACACATATGAGGGGTGGGTGCATATGACTCCTAGCAGTGTCCACACATATGAGGGGTGGGTGCATATGACTCCTAGCAGTGTCCAGACATATGAGGGGTGGCTGCATATGACTCCCAGCAGTGGCCTGCAATATGAGGGGTGGGTGCATATGACTCCTAGCAGTGTCCAGACATATGAGGGGTGGGTGCATATGACTACCAGCAGTGGTCAGAGATATGGGGGGGTGTACACCATCATCAGATGACCACACCTACATGGTGGTATGGACGCATCCCTAACTTTGGGCTATGATTTTAGTGCCATTACAACACATCACTGACAGCAGGGTCCCACTCCCAGGACGATGGATGTCTGTCACATACTGCATGACATACCACATGTGGGTGTGAGGACATATAACACATGCATACCCACCCATGGCGGATGCAGCACAATACACACCCTGATTTCATGCCAACAGACTGTATAGTCATGTAACTGCATACAAAAGTAAGATAGCCAAAGGGAACACACACTGTCATACACATCCCAGGAGTGTAAGGAATGTACAGGTGCTGGTCCAGCCACCAAGATGTTGTCTCTCATGGAAGGAATAGGGTTCAATTCCACCACATACAATGCCCACAATTGTGAGGCATGTGCCCAAATACCCTGCATAACAAGTACCATTTGTGTGGTAAGCTGTGATTACACACATGCATAGTGCTGAAAAGGGCCAATTTGTCCCTGAAGGCATTCCTACATACCCAAAACACAAGTACAGTGACTAGCAAGGATGGCACAGACGATTCAGCAGGAGACATCGGTGAGCAGGCATGGCCATTGTTGAAGGGATCCGTCACCAACAAAGGAAATGTGGACACAGGTCAGCACAATGATTGTGCAACTGTTTGCAGGGAAGATGTCAGGTGCCACAGAGGAAGGAACACTCCTTGGAACAATGTCTCCAAACTAAATGAACACACACTACTTATGAATCTTTGCAGGGACATTGTGATGGCACACAGATACCATGGTCTACCTCATGACCATCATACAAAAACATTTCTCAGAACCCTAACACATTACCAGAACACCAACTCCCGGAGCCTCATCACCAACATCAAGTACCTGAAATGCAATAGTGTTGAAAGTAAAAGAAAAGGCTTTAATCAGCACAAAAAATAAATCAATGTAAAAGAAACTATGTACAAAGGCCAATGGCCAGTCTATTTCTCAAGTCCAAGGGTGGACGTAGGGGACTGCGTCCACCCCTACCTTGCCTGCACTAAGGAACCTCAAGGCTTGTCGACCGGGGGGGGGGGCATCATCTGTGGCAGGACCAGGCACCACAGGGACATGAGGGTAGGGGTAGGTGTGGTGGGTGCAGGGGTGGACGTCTCCACCACAGGGGGTGGGGCAGAGACAAAGGTGGAGGTGAACACGGCGCTGCACACTGCTGCTAGGGCCTCCATCCTAACCCCTGCACCTGAAGATACCCCAGGGCCAAAGGAGGGTGTGGTGGCCGAGGGATGGGGTGCAGCGCTCTTGGAGGAGGGGGTGGACATGGTGGGGGACTCAACTCCCGTGCCCGAGGACTTCCTCGCCCAATTGTGGGGTGGTGGCTCAGTGGGGGCGAGGCCCAGCTCAAACATACAGGTCTCCTTAGGTGACAGTTTGGCAGGGGAGCTAAGGGGAGTGGTTTTGGAGGAACAGGGTTGTGAGGACTGCGGAATGCGACTGTGGCTGCATGTATGTTGTCTGCCCCCAGCCCCTGTGGGTGTGCCTACATTCCCCTGAGTGTGCGTGCCAGGAGGTGTGCGCTGTGCCCTACTTGGGGATGTGCTGGATGTGTCTGGTGGGGTGCATGCCCGTGACTGTCTGGGTGTGCGTTGGGCAGGCATGGGAGAGGGCAGTGTGGATGGGTCCGGGGTAGGCGGGGGATGGAGCGCTGCATGAGAGAAACTGCTGCCCCCAGGGAAGAGTCCATGGACCGCAGAAACCTGCGTTGGTCAGACATCGTTGCTGACATGCCCTCCATGAACGACACCATCTGTGTGAGCAGTTTAGTGTGTCCATGGAGGACAGTCAGCACCGATGCCTGCCCATCATGCAACTGCCGCAGTATGTCCACAGACTCTTCACTGAGGGCAGCAGGGGGGACAGGGGCAGGGGGTGCAGTACCTGGGACGAAGGAGACATGATGGGACTCTGCACGGACAGAAGGGACGGGAGCAACTGGGAGGGCGGAGATGGTAATGGAGGAGGCGGGGACAGATGTGGGGATGCTGCCAGTTGGTGGTGCAGCCTCCGCCTCCTCAGGGATGTCAGCCTCGGACCCGTCGGCGTCGTAGCTGGTATCATCTGTGGCAGGACCAGGCACCGCAGGGACATCAGGGTAGGGGTAGGTGTGGTGGGTGCAGGGGTGGATGTCTCTACCACAGGGGGTGGGGCAGCGACAAAGGTGGAGGTGAACACAGCGCTGCACACTGCAGCTAGGGCCTCCATCCTAACCCCTGCACCTGAAGATACCCCAGGGCCAAAGGAGGGTGTGGTGGCCGAGGGATGGGGTGCAGCGCTCTTGGGGGAGGGGGTGGACATGTTGGGGGACTCAACTCCCGTGCCCAGGGACTTCCTCGCCCGATTGTGGGGTGGTGGCTCTGCCTCCTCAGGGATGTCAGCCTCGGACCCGTCGGCATCATAGCTGGTATCGTCTCCAGACAGGTCCTCCGACTGACTCCCCTCGCCCTCCGTGCCACTGGGTCCTTCTGATTCCACAGCACTGGTGGCACTGCCGCTGGGTCCCTCCTCCAGGTCCATGCAGGTGTCTCCCTCGGTTGCGGATGATGATGCTGTGGGCAAGGAGAAGAAATCGAAATGCATCAGTCACCTGTATACATCTGACACATGAGCACAAGAACAATTGGTCACAGTGCATATCAGGCAATGCATCATGAGTAACAGCTAGATTACTCCGCACATATGTAAGCCCTGTACTGCCCAGTTGGTAGACCCACTATGCCACTTGGACACCAGGAAAAAAAGAACACAAAAGGCCACAACTTGAATGAGAAATACACTGAGGAGCTAGTGTCTGTGAACCGGTGAGCACAACAATACAATGAAGTCATGCCACCTCGTGTTTAACCTGAAAGAAACAGTAGTGGTGCACCCATTGTAAACTGACCCACCTCAATACTCAAGGTGTCACCACACTCAGAGACCTGTAAGTACCTTGGAACACAAAACCAAAAAATTTAGCTACCTTGGGACTCACAATACTTTACACAATCTACATGTTTTCAATGTGCCAATTCGCCATTTCATGAAAATAACACTCATGTGCCTGCATGAAATATGTCGCACAAGGCAGTGCACACAAAAGTACATTTACACTGTCATTGAAGAAGATGGCACCTTTTCAAAGAAGCCACTGTTAGATATTAATGGTGTTGCAGACAGTACATATACATGGGCCCACGGAGGTCTGGATGTCTTGAGACTCGTCAGTTTGTATCACCAACATCAAAGGAGTCTCACAAAATCAAGAGCACTGTGGGAACATGTATATGGAGAATCAGCAACACCATTTAATACTATCAGTGGCTTCTTAGAAAATGTGCCAGTGTGTTCCATGAAAGTGGAAATGTATTTTGGTGTGCACTTCCTTGGGCGACTTTTTCCATGCAGGCACATCAGGGTTCTCAACAGAAATCATCAATTCCCACATTTAAAACATGAAGAACTGTTGACAAGTGCTGTGAGTGCCAAGGTACAATTTTGTAAGAGTAACAACTTGAATTATGTCAGTTGTCGCATGGCCATCCGTCACCTGATTACACAGTTGGCTACACATATGACCTACTGCCTGTCATCTGGAGTGGCACACATGTCCACACCCAGGACAATGCATCAGCTAATGGGCCTGCAATTGGGTAGAAAAAAAGCCTAGCTGTACTGTGGGGACACCCTCATGGCAAGCCAGAATGTACACACAGATATCATCACACAAAGTCCAAACAGCGTTGCATCTGAACCACACACAGGTGCTAAAAATGTATGAGCAGGAATCATGTTTATAAAAAACTGACACAGGCTGCAAAGCAGGTAAATTAAGCACTGGCCAGCATCACAGGGGCACTGCACGGTGATTCTTTGTACAGCCAAGTATCACACACAAGTCAGACATGGCAATGAAAAATCAGGGTTGCACATGTATACCTTTCCTGCACACCCCACCCCATGCCTGAGTCAATGTGATTGATACAGATCAAGAAGTGACACCTCTTATTCAGGGTTACAATAACTGTGCTGGAAAAATAGCTTCATTTACACAACATCACCTCGTGGGGCTGGCAACACATATTTGTGACAAACAACCATCAACAGATTGTTGTGAATAGCCACACAGGCACTGCCCAGTGTGAGTATGCACAAGCAAAATGGTGTATCCCTTTCCAGTGGACACATGTAGCACACATTTGCTAAATACTAACTAGGCCAGGGAACAATGCCACAGAGGCAGACCTATGCTGAACACACAGAGAATGTGCACAGTGTTGGATGACACACATGATTAGGAGGCCAGGGTGTCTCAGGGGACTGTAGTGGGCACACTGCTCCGTGGTCCTGGAATGAGCTGACTGTACCATGTTCAACCGTCATGGCAATATGCATATCTCCCACTCATGCACATCATGTCTGAGGCCACAACATTGGTCATGCATGCTGCAAGGGTGTTCATTTTAAAGCTCACACTCCTATGTTGAGAATCATCATCAGTGACAACAAATATGGACCCCCAACATAGTGAACAGGTCATGGCACAGGCAAGGTACCAACACAAGTCACAGACCACCCTCCCACATGATGCCGAAAGCAATGTGCACTTAGATTTACTAGAACCCTAGATGACCATGTGCAAATGTGATTACACACACACCAGGGGACACATGTCAAGGAGGGGAAGGGATGAAAAAGAGCACCAGGTGACATTGGGGAACAGAAAATGCACTGCACATATTAACTCTGGGAGTGTATCCAGGCTACAGAGCACTTCCAAAAGCTAGCGACACATAACACGACAAACAGCCATGTACCTACCCCCTCCTTGCTGCAGTCTCTCCTGTAACTGCCTATCGAGGTCAGGGAATACCACCGCCAGGACACGTTTCATGTGGGGGGTCAGGCGTCGGCGGCCACCGTGCGGGCGCGGACTGTCGAGCCCCAGCTGGACCCAGGCGATCCGCCGGGTCCAGCACCGGATGTCCTGCCACCTCTTGCGCACCTGGGGCAGCTGGCAATGACGATCCCCCTCAGATCTCACGGCCCTGACGATGTCTTTCCAGATCACGCCCTTCTAGTAGGCAGTTACCTGTCAGGATGACAAAGTGACACAACATCAATACACCTGCTCCATGTCCCAGAGACACACATTTGAACATCATTGAAATGTTGCACAGGGCATAGGATGCAGACAGGAATTACATCATACACAATAAGAAATTGGCCTGTGTGCAAGCCCCAATGCACTAAATGGCATTGAAAGTCAACATGTTGCCATGAGGGGTGCGACACACTCACTGATCATGCCACACACTGTGCAGCACATGCAACAGCAGGCTGAAGGGCAGCACGTGCCAAGCAGTCACATGTCCCACTCCACTGACGCACCATCATTATACTAGACAGACACACCTCACGCTCAGGCAAGCTGAGCGTCGCTGGAGACATAAGTATTGCCCGACTTTGAAGACCCATTATTTGGCTCTTCTACAGAACTACAAGAGAGCTATACTCCTTGCTAAGTCTGAGCACTTCTCCCGTAAAATCCATTTAGCGGCCACAAGTCCAAAGAGATTTTTAATATTGTACATGAGCTTGCAACCTCTGATAGAGCTACCTCTAAGCCTATCCCTTCCCAGTCTCTTTGCAATGACCTCAATGATTATTTCATTGAAAAGATCGTTAAGATCAAACATGGCATTCCCCAATCTTCCCCCTCTTTCTCTGTGTCCCCTTTACCGCCTACCCTTTCTATTCTCGATCACTTCCCGTTAATTTCTAAGGAGATTTTTCTCACTCTGTTGCGGAAAATCAAGTCAGGTTCTCCTTCTGACCTCTGCCCAACTCACATCTCGAGGGAGATTTTTTCTTGCTGCCCAGATCCCCCTCTCACTCTTCTCAATGCTTCTATCTCTCAGGGAATCGTTCCTGATTTCTTTAAAGCTGCTACTGTCATCCCCCTCTTAAAAAAAGTAGGTGCTGACTCTACTCTTCTTTCAAATTTCCGACCTATCTCCCTACTCCCCTTTCTGAGTAAGATCTTGGAGAGTTATCTTACCTCCTGTCTTTCTACCTTCATTGAAAACCACCATCTCCTCGCTGCCAACCAGGCTGGCTTTCGCCCGGCTCACTCTACGGAGTCTGTTGTTCTCTCCGTGGTGGATGAGCTTAGGAGGAGTGCCGACAACAATTCTCCTCAGGCCTTGATCCTTTTAGATCTGTCTGACGCCTTCGACACGGTTGATCACTCCACTCTTCTCCACCGTGTTGAGGGCGCCGGCGTCCAGGGCACAGCCTTGGCCTGGCTCACCTCCTTCCTTATGGATCGCACCCAGGCTGTCAGGCTGCAGGGCTTTTCTGCCCCCATTCGCCCTGTCTTGTGCGGGGTGCCGCAAGGTTCATCCCTTTCTCCTCTTCTCTTTAATCTTTATATATACCCTCTGATTATTGCTCTACAGGATATGGAGATCACGGTGTTTAACTATGCCGATGACCTCCAGCTCATTTTTAATCTTTCTCCCACTCCCGATTCCATCCTTAAACTCAATTCCACAATGACTTTCATCCAGAACTGGATGAACCTAACCTAACTCAAACTCAATCCCGACAAGACGGAGCTGGTGCTCACTGGTGGACCTTCTAATCCCTGGACCCCTACCTTCTGGCCCACCACTCTTGGTCCCCCTCCCCTTCCCTCCAATTCTGTCAAAACTCTTGGTATCAAAATCTGCAAAGATTTTTCCATGCGCGCTCAGATCAGCTCTGTGGTTTCATCCTGCGTCCTATCCCTTAGGATTATTCGAAAAATCTCTCGTTTCTTCTCAGTGGAAGCCCTCAAATTGATTGTTCTAGCTATGATTTCATCTCGCCTAGATTATGGCAACGCTTTGTATGTTGGCATTCCTGCGTACGAACGTCGCCGTTTGCTTCTTATTCAGAACCAGGCTGCCCGTCTTATCTATGGGCTTCCTAAATTCCAGCACTCTACCCCCCTCCTGAAGACCCTTCATTGGCTCCCCATCCTGGAACGGTCTTTATTCAAGATGGGCTGCCTGATCTTTCTATCTCTGGCTGGTATAGCCCCTGACTTTATTAGATCTAAGATCAACGCCTATGTCCCGGGCAGACATCTCCGTTCTTCCACTCAGCATCTTCTCAGCGTCCCTCGCTACCGCAGGAAAAAACTCGGCGGCTTGAGATTTTCGATTCTCGCCCCCTGTTTTGGAACGCCCTCCCTTTTGTCATTAGATCAATCCCCATCTATACGGATTTCCGTAGAGCTCTCAAAACCCATCTTTTCCTCATGGCCTTCCCCTCTTAGTTGCTTTCTGTTTCTGCTTCAGGTTAATGCTTTGTCTGTAGCGCCAGGAAACCGCTTGGTAGCAGCGCGCTCTATAAATCATTTCAACTTCAACTTCAACACACCCAAGCACAGATCACTCGCCTGTCATTGACAACAGCGGATACAACCCTCACTCTGCACATGTGCCACTTGCCAGTGGGGTGTCACAGGTGTCATGCTAGCTCTGCAAGTCATACACACAGCACAACTTACTTGTCACATCAGATGGGTTGATCTGTTGCCTCCTCCATGCAGCTGTGATGCAACACTTCACATAGACACTCACCCACATGACAAGGAACATTCACACACATCAATGTCCATGAGGTCGTACATATCATTTGGACACTCTCACCACAGGGCCACTCAACTCATACACATCTGTGGGTACAGTCACCTGTCACACCGGGGGGACCACTGAATCACCTCAGGACAATAGGAAAAAGCCACCAAGGATTTGCCAGGCTGAAAGTGTCATGAAAGTCACAGTAAGCACAATGCAAGTGAGGAGTGCACACAGGAACTACATCATGCTCTGCATGAGAGACATCAGCATGTCCCCCCCCTGGGACCCACTCTAAACAACATTGCATGTCTGTCCCACCTGGACACAATATCGACACTCACACAACAGGTGCATAGGCAAAGTTAGTGGACTCAGCACTCACCTGCTCCCCTGGTCTCCCATACAGCTTGGTGTACTGTGGGAGGAGGACATCCAGCAAGGCCTGATTCTTCTCCAGGGTGAATGGCTGGGCCCTCTCCACAGTACGTGATATGGTCCAGAGGAAGCAGAGACAGCAGCAGTGTGGTAGACAGGAAAGTTGTGCAGGCAAGTGCCCTCTCATGGGTTCTGGCTGCCTTATATCTGTCTTGCTGAGGGGCATTCATTTAGAGGAGTACATAGTGATTGGTCAGACTCATTCTCATCCTACGTTTACTCCAATCCCTTTAAACATACACCAATGACTTTAAACATACACCAATGACAGCATTCGCATCGTTCAAATTTTGAGCATCATGTCAAGTCAACAACCACTTTGCAACATTGTATTTTGTGGCCAACTGACTGTTCCAGGACACATGCTCGACACTTTTCAACTGAAAACTCTGTCTCCATTACAACCAGCATGCATTTAGGGCCTAATACTTGTCCCTTATGTGACCCCTATGTAATTTTGAAATCCACACACAGGTGCGGTGCGTTTAACACGTACCCCTACGCACAAGTACAATGATGAAACGAAGCATACACACGCGATGATAGCGGGTGTACGGTGCGTTTCACACGTACCCCTACGGCACAAGTACAATGGTGAAACGAAGCGTACACACGCGATGATAGCGGGTGTATGGTGCTTTTCACATGTACCCCTACGGCACAAGTACAATGGTGAAACGAAGCGTACACACGTGATGATGGCGGGTGTACGGTGCGTTTCACATGTACCCCTACGGCACAAGTACAATGGTGAAAGGAAGCATACACCCGTGATGATAGCGGGTGTATGGTGCGTTTCACACGTACCCCTACGGCAGAAGTACACTGGTGAAACAAAACGCACACACGCGATGATAGCGGGTGTACGGTGCGTTTCACACCTACGGGTACGCACTAGTTCACACGTACTGGTACGCACTAGTAGTACAGTGCGTTAGAAACCTACGGGTACGCACTAGTAGTACAGTGCGTTAGACACGTACGGGTACGCACTAGTAGTACAGTGCGTTAGACACCTACGGGTATGCACTAGTTCACACGTATGGGTACGCACTCGTAGTACAGTGCGTTAGACACCTACGGGTACGCACTAGTTCACAACGCACTAGTTCACACGTACGGGTACGCACTAGTAGTACAGTGCGTTAGACACCTACGGGTACGCACTAGTTCACACGTACGGGTACGCACTAGTAGTACAGTGCGTTAGACACCTACGGGTACGCACTAGTTCACACGTACGGGTACGTACTAGTAGTACAGTGTGTTAGACACGTACGGGTACGCACTAGTAGTACAGTGCGCTAGACACCTACGGGTACGCACTAGTTCACACATACGGGTACACACTAGTAGTACAGTGCGTTAGACATGTATGGGTACGCACTAGTAGTACAGTGCATTAGACACCTACGGGTACGCACTAGTTCACACGTACGGGTACACACTAGTAGTACAGTGCGTTAGACACGTACGGGTACGCATTTCTCACGCTCACAATGGTAATACAGGTGCACACATGCCAGGAATGGAGGGCTACGAGTCGCACAAGGATGTCCATCAAGTACTTGTCATTGCATACTGTTATGTGCAGGCCCTAGGTGTGGCAGCCAGTGATACTGCACAGGTCATCTCATCTAGTTGCACAATTGATGTGTGATGACCTGTGGACACATGTCATGTTTGATGGGGCACTATGTGGCACACATCACCTTGACACTTGCCACGTGTGTCTGTAGTCCAACTGTGTCATGCACAGCAGCAGTGGGATTGCACAGTCATCACCACCCACAACTGTATCCTGATGCCAGGGACAGGGACACTCTATCAACTGACATGTCACGATCTGCGTGCCCCTTTGTGACTATGTCAGGTGTGTGTCATGTGTTCCCATGAGCTTGATGTCAGTGTTCCGTCAACTGCATCTGCTGTTGGTGAATCCAACATGGGTCTGTGTGGAGATGGGCATGGGACACATCTACGCACACCATGCCACATGTGGATTCACACGGCTGTAGGGTCTGTGTGCATCGGACATCATATTTTCCCAGTCATACATGTCTGCGTTGTCTCAATGGCTGTGTCTTTGTCTTGTCACGTGTACCCCTTCATCGCAATGTGTTTGATATGTACATTTGACATTCCTTGTGACCTGTGCGTGTGCCTTGCAGTCAGTTGTGTGGATGAGATGACATCCTTCCAATGCAGCTATGTGGTTGTGTGTCACTCCGGTGATATCTGTGGCTCTTCACTCAGAATGGCCACCAACTCATTTCAGGGCATGTCATGTAGACTTGACAATCAACAGGTGTATCTGGCTTTTTGTAGGAGTGCCAGACAGCTGGCATATGTGTCCTGTATGTATTGCACACACCCGACTCCATAGTTACCTGATGTGTATACGCAGTGTAGCATGTGCTACGTTCATTGACATTGATATTGGCAGACTCTCAATCTTCATTCTTACAAACAATATCTTGCAGGGCACCGCCTGTCCCAAGAACAATGCCAGACTTGGGTGCCATGAGGGAACGTGCCTGCATCCGACGTTACAGATTCACTCAACAGTTGATTGAGGACTTGACCGACAGGCTGGCACCACACCTCCAACCACGACACAGGTATCCTACTGCGCTGACCCCAAAGATGAAGGTGATGGCAGCCCTACATTTTTTTGCCACAGGTACGTTTCAATTCACCATAGCTGATGTTGGTGGCATGTCACAGACAATGTTCAGCCGTGTCCTGCGTGATGTTTTAGCAGCCATGTTGGAGCACCTTGATGAATTCATCACATTTCCTACTCCTGAGGAGTTGATAGATGTCAAGGGTGATTTCTATGCCCTGGGAGGGATGCACCATGTCATTGGGTCCATTGATGGTACACATGTGGCTTTGGTACCACCACAGGCACAGGAACAAGCCTATCGCAATAGAAAACATTACCACTCAATAAATACCCTTGTGGTGTGTCTTGCTAACATGCTGATTTCCAATGTCTGTGCACGTTTTCCAGGATCAGCACACAATGCCTACATCATGAGGCATAGCAGGGTGCCACAAATGATGCTGCGGCTGCACAACAAACGAGCATGTCTTGTTGGTGGGTATACTCTGTTTGTCCTGTGTGTTGCGGTATCTTTGGCTCTTACGGCATCTCCTGACCCACTTTTTTACATGATGTTTCTATGTAGGGGTCTCTGGATATCCCAACATGCCATGGCTAATGACACCTTTTCGCAACCCAGGCGAGTGATTGAGAGGACGTTTGGCCTCCTGAAGAGCAAATTCCGGTGCCTGGACAAGGCAGGCGGGTCCCTCCCTTATGCGCCGGAGAAAGTCTGCCGAATCTTCCTCGTGTGCTGCATGCTGCACAACATGGCAGTTGAGAAGGCAGTGCAACTCATCCTGGATCCGGATGAGCAGGAACATCCACCCGTGGAGGATCAAGGGCTTGCTCACGAGGCTAGTGATGAGGAGGAGGAGGATGATATACAGAGTCAGCTCATACGCAACTTCTTCTCATAATGGTGAGTCTCTGCGTATGAATGTGCAAGCTTGTAGCATTGAGTGGCATGTGTTGCAATGTGTGTGTCCAGCTGACTGAATGCAAAGTGACTTTGATGTGAGTTCTGATGTGTCCCTCGAGTGATGATGTCTTACCACACAGTTTTGCGGAGAGACTTTCTTTGAAATTAACATGTGTCCAACATTGTTCATGTTTTGTAAATGTCCATGTGTGCAGCGAGAATTGTTTTAGGTGACTTCTTGTGTGTCTGTCATTCCCAGGTTTTTGCGCCTGTTGTCTGCTCGTGTCATCTTTGTCCTCCTGCTATTCATCATGAGGATTGCAAGGTGTGCTGAATCAGCGTTCCATGCACGGACATGTGGAAATGTCAGTTTGGGTAAGGATAGCAGCAAGGCTTTTTGGTGGTGGTATGGGTTGGGAATGTGTGGGCCTGCTTCTGTGCATGTTGTGGTACCATGCATACATGTCTTCTCACCATGGAGAATATAACATGTAGCATCACTCCCATGACATGATAGTCACCCTTCTTGACTGTCATCTGTAGTGGAGTGTGGTGTCTGATGAAGGCATCAACGTGTGTAAACCTTGCCTCTGAAACATTGCAGATGGTGCGGGTGGACATAGTGTGGGACATCACAACAACAGGCTCTATGGGGAATTGCAGCCTCTCCGTGTGCAGCAGGATGTGTTTGGCTCATCCCCTTGACTTGTGTATCAGTTCATTGGGATTGACATCATCCGTGTCGTGAAGGGGGGGTCCAGCGTATGTCCCACATGTTCTGTCAACTGACCTGTGAGTCTGTTCACATGGATGCATTTCCCTTTGTGTGTGTATGTGGAATAAAGGAGTTCAGCACAATTCAAAGTGCCTCATCTCTGTCACTGCAGCTCTCTAGCCAGTTTGCATGCGTCATCTATGGCATACTTGTCAAATATTGAGCATATGTGTATGCCTACTTCGGCAACATGCATGCAGTTCTTCATGGCTAATAATATCTATTGTGCATGAAGTCCCTGGTTGTGTATGTATTTGTGTAGGTTGCTCCACACAACGGGACGTGAACACATGCTGATGGTGTGTCTCCTGTGCGCAGCTCCGCATTTTGTTGCCTGACCCTGTGCCTGTCATTTTTGGCGATTGGTCATACATTTTCTCGTAGTGACCCATGAGTTACCTGACACTCCTTCCTTTACGTACACCTGTTGCACTGTGCCTTTCAGACCTCCTTGTCTTTGTGTGCTACTTTTTGCCTAGTTTCTCACCCCTTCCGCCTGCTGCTGTCTCACCGGCGGCACCGCCCCGCCGAGTGCCATGATTCTGCAATCCACACGCCTCCAAAATGCTCCTCCCTTCCCCACTCTACCCATTCTTAAGGCAGCCAGCAGCTTGTCTGTGCCACTGTTGCGCCAACGCCGTGCAACAGGCAGGACCATGTGCGCCTGCAGCGTGCACAGTGCCCGAGCCTCTGGTCTTTGCATGACCCACGTCACACAACAGGCTCATGCTGCAGCCAACCTCCAAGCAATGTCCTCCAGACAATCATCCGCCTGCTATCAGGCAACCCCTAAGTGCACACACAACACCTTCGCATGCTGAGTGTGCAACTCCAACTGCCTACACAGCGCTGACCAGCCTACCAGACCCTGTCAGAACAACCTGGTCATGTGACTCCTACTCCACACCCGCACGCCATTGAACTCTGTTACCTCCTCAACACAACAGGGCCACACATCACCTTCATGACAGTAACCTGGATATAAGCATCCTCAGCACACGACTTCTTCATTGCCATCTCAGACGGATACAAGATCATCCGCAGGGACGGTACCAACAATTCCGGAGGATGAACTGCAATTGATTCACAAGTACACCCTCAGAGTCACAAATCCGGGTTTACAGCAACTCCCTGGCAACCCTCAGAGTAACACTCATCCACAGATATCCAGGCCTACATCCACAATTGCGCTAAGCCATCAACATGTACATCTGCACGCACGCCCTCCCCTCCACAGGCTACATGTGGCTGGGTGCCAGTAACTTCTTGCTGGAGGAGAACCACACCACCATCCATCATTGGTCCATCAACATTTTAATCGACGTCTCCGACAAGCAACACACTGCCCCACACCCTGCTAACGATCCCCCAAAGATGCTTGATGTAAGTCACCACAGACAAGCTGTGTGGGACACTCAAAACAACACCAACGCAACACCCTGAAACCTCATGCACTGGATCAGCAACTGATCCAACAATCTTGCCACATTGATGGACTTTCCTGTGAAGCACAACAATAGTTAAGGCACCTGGGACAAGGCAGACCTACTGGACTCCTACAGACGTAGCTGGACTCTTGTGCACGCCTTGCAACACAAAGAGCCATCATTTACCTTACAGGCATGGAAAAGACCACACACAGCCATCACCATATCATCAGCAAGGACAAGTGGAGATCCTTCAGATAGTGCTGACACACCAAAACACACGACATCAAGGAGCTCATCAGCATTGTGAGTGAACTGACTGCAGATCCCCATCCAAGACACCCAACCCTTACAAGGTAGATCACATCCCTTGCAACTTTGTACCACTTCTAGCTCATGGCCATACAAAACAGCCTTGGCACACAGAGGCAAACAGCACTATTATCCGCAGGACAAACCCCCCTCAGGTTCTGGACTCCCGTCAGCAGCAAGTACACCATCTGTCTCATGTGCACAATCCACTCTGGCTCTCCATCAGTTCCCTTCCCACACAACATCTCAACCACATTATTCCCCATCCTTGAAGCCCACGTCCAGCGCGTCTTGAATGCCTCCTTTGAGTTGGCCACATTCCATGGGTGCTGGAGGCATGCAGTGACCCAGGCCCTTCTTAAACAACGGATGGCAGTACCGCAGGATCTCCTGGTACATCATCCTGCTTCCCTACCCAGCAAATGTCATCCGGAAGACACTCAACAAGCAACTGACATATTTCCTCCACGCAACCAACTCCAGGCAACCGGCACCAGACCATCTTCCACAGTAATCACACCACTGCAACCGTCATCATTGCCACCACCAACGACAACTTTGCCCTGCTCAACAATGGTGAGCCCACCCCCCTTGACCTCCCAACGGCATTGTTCACCATGTGCTACCACACTGTCAGCTCGCACATCTCCAACACCGGTATCCAGAGGAGGGCCCAGGATTCAATCAGAAAGTAGCTCACCAGCAAGGCCCAGGGAGTCTGCCTCTACCCTGCAGCATGTAGTACACTGGGGTCATGTGGCACATGCCCCAGGGCTCTTCTCTCAGCGTGATGATCTTCAATGTCTCCATGACCCCCTCTCCACCATCACATGCGCACACGACCTCATCATCATCTCGTATGTCATTGACACCCAGCTGCTACTCAAACTCACCAAAGAGCCAGCCATTGCCAGATCCAAACTTCAAGAAGGCATGAGATCCATTGACGAATGGCTGAACATCAGCCACCTGAGGCTGGACTTGGACAGGACTGAGGTCATCATCTGAGGATTGTTCCCTTACGACTGGGTCAACTCCTTGTGTCCCACTGGTCTGGGCACCGCACCAGCACCCAGCAGCCACGCACGCAAGCTGGTGTTCATCATGGACCCATCGCTGACAATTACCATGCAACTCACCACCATCTGTACCTCATGCTGCAACACCCTCCGCATGCTGCAAATGATCCACAGATAGATCCACTACAAGGCAAGACAGACCGTCCCCCAGGTCAACGACACCAGCCGGCACAACTACAGCACCGGCATCTACGTAGAACAACAGCAGAACTGCAGGAGAAGATGTCCACATCCAGGGTACATCCGCACACCTCATCTTCAACATCCCACGCCCCAGCCACATCACCGTCCACCTGATATAGCTAGAATGGCTCACTGTCTGCTGCAGGATCACCTTCAGACTCCTCAACCACACTCAGGAGGCAGTCCACAACCCCAGACCCAAAACAAACCTTGGACGTCTGTCATCTAACACCCCGTTGGCCCAACTCCATGCAGCCCACCTTGCCCTGGCCACCATTCATCACATCCACATAAACACTGCATGCAGGAGATAGTTCTCCCACCTCGCCAAACCGACCTGGGACTCCCTCCCCGGGCACATCAACATGACCCATGACCTGTACACCTTCATGATACTCTTCCAAATTGGTCTGTCTGAGCAGTATTGCAAGCCCCCCCCCCCCCTCAGCAGCTTGAGGCCATCACGGGTGAGTATTGGGCTCCATGTCTGTATTTGGTGATACATTGAGATACATGTGTGTCCTCGACCGGACTCAGATCCAAGTGTATGAATGGCTGGAGTTAGTTCCACACTCAAGCATACTTTGACATATCCCCACAAGTATGTTGTGGACTCATGCTAAATGACTGCAACATAAAATTTCATGTATTAATTATTTAATTATAGCTCTGGGGCGTGATTTGTGCACTGAAAAAGGTGCAATGCAGGGACCATAGAATCCAAAGTTCACAGGGGGAGATGGGATCCTTGCCATTTGAAGTCATCAGAGTCCAAACCACAGTGTTTGACATCATTAGTCAGACTGTGACCAGCAGGTCCATGTAGCAGATGATGTCAGTCAATGAGGTGATGCTGAAGCACATGAAGGCCAGGTGCCAGGCCAGGTGACCTGGGAGATGTGGATGGTCCGCTGCCTCTCACGGTATTTTCCGTGGATGACCCACCTTCCTCTGGGGACCCTCAGATGCAGGCCTTGACGATGCTTGGGACGCTCCGTCGGACAAATCCTCCTCCTCCTCCCTCCCTGTGGCTGGTGGTGGTCTTCGCCTTGTGGCACAGGGAGGGTTGCCCATGTTGTCGGCGATCCGACAGAGTGAATGGCTTATGTCCCTTTGCACCGCCAGGAGCTCAGCCAGTCTTGCCTCCATCCGTCCTTGGTGTTCTTGTTGACTGGCGTGTTGCTCGGCCTGCTGGTTCTTGATCTCTGTGAGGGTCACCACTACCTGGCTGAACTCCCTGGTGTCACGCCGGTATGTCTCCATGATATTGTGTATGTGTGACATACCGGTCCCTTCAGCTGGCTGGTCAGGTTCTCGCCTCCGCCTGCCTCCACTCCCACCACCCATGCTCACACGAGCCTGGCCTGCTGTTGTGGGCACATCGGGTCTACGGGACCCCTGAGGGATGGCAGTGTTGTCTGCCTCCTCCTGGGTGCCCGCGGCTCCTTGTCACTCCTGGGTAGACTGGCTCAGTTGTTCGCTGCGGGCAGGGCTCCTCGGTATCTCCTGGGATGTGCCAGGAATGGGGGTGGTGGTTGGCACAGATGGTCCTGAACCAGGTTCTGCAGGGGCTTGGACACCAGAGGGGCCAGGTTGGCTGGGGTCAACCGTGGAATGTTGAGAGGCATTGCTGCCGGTGGGATCAGGTTTCTCCCGGGCCAGGGACTGTGAATCTTCACCCCCATTGTTGGGGATAGATTCATCACATTGCCCTGTGTGTGAGAGACAGACAATGTTAATGCTGTTTCATGCAACATGCATGTATCATACACATTCTAGTTGGCACTGTTCCTCCAGGTAGTTGTATGTGCCTAGCATTCTCCTCAATGTTCACTTGTGGATGGGTATGTTGCGGCGGACAGTTTGATATGTTCTCCTGAGTCTTTGACATGTATATTTTTGGATGCTTCTTTGGCTATGTATTGGTGTTGTTGTGTTACATGTCCATTGTGACAGTGTGTAAATCCATTGCCTGTCCCGGGGGGTGTCTGCTTGTGTAAGGGATGTGTGTGACAGGGCCTGCTGGTGGGTGTAGTGTGATTTGGCAGTGGGGCTCCCAGGTGATGTAGCTGTCCCCCCATGGAGCATGCTGCCATGACAGTGAGTGTGAGTTCCTGTCCTAGCTATCTGACCTTGTTGTCTTGGTGTTTGTGTTTGCACTGGTCACAGGAGGTCCTTGTGCTGCCTACACCCGGGCCGAGTGTGAGCTATCTTGTCAGTATTTTCCCAATCCCTGTGCATTGCGCATGGTGCATGGGTATCTACCTGGGTCATATGGGATGAGGGCAATTGTGTCTGATTTGGAGTTCAACAATGTGTTTTGTGCCACCCACCCTCCCAGCATACCGGACATCCATTCTTGGGTTGCTGCTTCGTGTAGCATGGGACATAGCATGGCCTTGCTTTCTCAATGGAGCATACACATGTTAGTGGCATTAGCGTTATTTTTGAGTGTGGTTCTGGCCGGTGAGGGCTTGGGGGTAGTTACGTGCATTATGTGTAGTTGGGGTGTGGATGCCATTACCCCCATGTTACGGAAGTTGTTTGTGTACTCACCAGGCTCTGGAAGTCCTTGCAGTCCATGTACTCCCACCGGCGGAAGCAGGGCCATCACCTTCTCCTCCCAGGGATGGTAATGTACTGGTCTGCGGGGCGCACCACCTCCAGTGATGTTGCTCTGGGCGTAGTCCTCATTCATTTTGCGCTTGACCGCCCTCCGCAGATCATACCACCTAGCTTGGCATTCATTCCTGGTCCTTCTGATGGATGCAACAGCATTCACCCTATCGACGATCCTCTGCCACAGGCGTGATTTTTCAGCTATGCTGGTCTGTCTGACCAATGTTCCAAACAGCTGTGGCTCGACTCTGATGACTTCATCGACAAGGATCTCCAGCTCCTCCCTTGTGAACTTTGGATTCTTGTCTGTGGGCATGGTGTGCGGTGAGGGTGTGGTGGATGGTTGTGGGTGTGTGAGTCTGAATGTGACGGTGTGGGTATGAATGTGTAGAGGGGGTATGTGTGAAGGAGGTTGTGTGACGGTGTAAATGTTAAGGTGGATGGGTGCAGTTGTTGGTGTGTGCTCTCTAGCTGCAGTGAGTCTGTTGCAAAGGCTCATGGTTTGAGTTTGTGGGCCCTTTTTATTGGTCCATTTGGGGGTGGGCCTCAGTTTGAATTTTTGGTGGGTGTGTTATAAGGGGTGGTTGAGAGTTTGCCCCTCTGTTTGCCTGTTTGGATGTGTCCAGGTCAGTCATTTCCATTTTTAGTGTTTTGTGGTGTTGTGCGAGTCGAATAGACCCTCCTTGTACTGTTTTACAGTGTCCGTGGTTCAGTACGGTACAGGGGTACGAGTCGTACAGGCACACATACCCCATGTGTTGTGTATGTACGGTGCGTACACGGCCATTACTATGTATGGTGCGGACACCGCCATTGCTATATACGGTGCGTACACGGCCATTGCTTATGTACGGTGCGTACACCGCCATTGCTATGTACGGTGCGTACACCGCCATTGCTATGTATGGTGCGTACACCGCCATTGCTTTGTACGGTCCGTACACCGACATTGCGTATGTACAGTGCGTACACCGCCATTGCTATGTACGGTGCGTACACCATCATTGCTATGTACGGTGCGAACACCGCCATTGCGTATGTACGGTGCGTACACCACCATTGCTATGTACGGTGCGTACACCGACATTGCATATGTACGGTGCGTACACCGCCATTGCTATGTACGGTATGTACACCGCCATTGCTATGTACGGTATGTACACCGCCATTGCTATGTATACCGACATTGCGTATGTATGGTGCGTACACCGCCATTGCTATGTACGGTGCATACACCGCCATTGCTATGTACGGTGCGTACACCGACATTGCATTTGTACAAGTCATTCCCCGGAAAGCCGGTCCGGATCGTACTTGTACGCTCGGACTGTCTTTTTACGGTTCGTACGGAAAAGTGTCCGGGTCCATCTCGTACAAGTTTTCCCGCTACGATTCGTACGGATCGGGCCGATCCATATGTACTTTTTCCCGTACGAATCGTACTTCACGGGTCGGACGTGACTTGTACGACTCGTACGGAAAAAAATACGGATACGAGTCGTACGGGAAAAAAAAAACAGGATCGGAATCTGCCCCATAATTAAAATAAAAATAGTTGATTTTTTTTATATGTTTAAAAATTATAAATATTATATATATATAATATAAAAATAAATTAAACATATACATATAGTATATAATATATTCTTAAAAAGAATTGAGGGCATAACCTGGGAATCGGATTTTGTCATGATCACTCTAGACATTTCAAGTCTGTACACCAGTATCCAACATGACAAAGGCCTTCAAGCAATTGAATATTTTTTGAAAGGTCGTTCAGTGAAGTTTAGAGATCATAATTGTATGATTTTGGAATTTGTTGAATACTGTTTAACCAACAATATCTTCCTATTTCAGGAGCAACTGTTCAGACAGCTACAAGGCACTGCCATGGGCACCTGCTTCGCCCCCAGTTATGCAAACCTTTTCGTAGGCTGGTGGGAGAGGCAGGTGACCTGGTCAGATGCCAATGAGATGTGGACCAGCAAATTAATCAACTGGAACCGCTATATAGATGATCTTTTTATCATCTTTAGTGGCACTATAGAATCAGCTAATGAGTTTGTTAGCAGACTGAACAATAACGATTTGAACCTCAGGTTTAGTGGTGAAATCAGTAAACTGTCCGTTAACTTTCTGGACCTGAGGGTATTTGTCTCCAACGGTAGATTGTGTGCGACTTTACATAGAAAACCAACGGCGGGCAATTCCGTTCTGCATTCTGATAGCTGCCATATGGATAAACTGATTCATAGCATTCCATATGGTGAGCTGTTGAGAATTAAGAGGAATTGCACCCGAGAATGTGACTTTCACTCAGCCGCAGCAGATAGCACAGCTGGATTCCTCATGCGGGGATATTCAGAAGCCACTCTACGTAGCGCTAGATGCAAGGTAGACACCAAGGACAGAATAGAACTAATAAGTGGTCCTTCTGCGACTAAACAGAAGAAAGAACAATCTACTCTGTTCTCCAATATGGATTGCAGAATGATTACCAGTTATTCGAGTAATCACAATGACCTTAGACAAATACTTAAGAAGAATTGGCACATTCTTAGATCTGATCCGGTTATTGGGGAAGATCTGACCAGAGCACCGCAATTATCTTTCAGGAAGGCCAGATCATTACAAGATCATCTTGTTCAGAGCCATTATTCTTCACAAAGAAAAGACTCACGTCTAGGTCCAGTCAAAGGATTCTACCCATGCCGAAAGTGCAAGGCATGTAAAAACAGTGACAAGATCCTAACGTATGAGGTTCCAGGCCTTAAGTCCCCTAAGCGAATTGGAAAATGTATCAATTGCAATACTCCCTATACGGTGTACTGCTTAACTTGCCCATGTGGCCTTAGGTACATTGGGAGCACCATACATCCTACTAAAATCAGGATCTTGGAACATCTGCGAGCCATCACCACATGTGATGTTAATTATCCGGTGGCCCGCCATTTCAAAAGTCATCATAGCAGTAACAGGGATCTGTTACGCTTCTTTTGCCTTGATCATGTACCCATGAATACACGAGGAGGAGATAGGCTTCTCAAACTCCGTAGATTGGAGTCTCGATTCATAATCGATTTACATACCAAAATACCACAGGGCCTCAATAGCAGTGAGGAATTAGCTATACACCTTTAATTTACAGAACACATAGGACAGGCTGTCAGTACATCTATATGTGTTGTATAGCATAAGAATTGCTGTAAACTTTTGTATGCATTAACTGTGGCCAAGTATGATATTAAGCCCTCCCCCTACATTTTCAATTTTCAATTTCTCTGTAAATAGCCCCCCTTTATCATTAGGTCTCGCTGAGCCAAAGGCTCGAAGAGACATTTTATATGTGGGATTTTCAAAGTGCTACCCACAGTTTTGGCTGGCCTAAACCTTGAGTGCACGATCACATGCACGTGCACAGCTGCTCCCACTCCCCCCTCCCTTCTCTATAGCTTTCTTTCACTTTAGCCGCTTTGACCCTTGCATTCCCCCCTCCCTTCTCACCCAGCCCTTTGATGCTCTGCTCGATTACTTTCACTTTCGCCGCTACAAACTTTTCAAGCCTTTTACCGCCTTTGATTTTCTTTTATTTTGCTGAGCCTTGATTCATACGCGCTTGTTCCGATTTCAAGGGAAGTCTTACCCATCTTCAACTAACAGCATGCAGCCAAGCGTGAAGGATTATCGCTTGTACTTTCATTTCATATCATCTACAGCGCGTGTCCTCTTACGCATGTAAATAAATGTAAAGGCACGATCAGACAAACGGTAAGGATAATCGCTTGTGCTTCCATTCAACTTTGTCTTCAGCACGTGTGTTTGTCAGCGCGCAGCAGATTTTCATGTTTCCTTGCTCATGACTATACATCGACGCTTGCATCATGTTTCTCCATCTCTCCCTTCCTTCTATGTTGTCCTTAGTTAACTTTACATCACTCTCTGCTCCTTTGCCACACACTCATTTGTCCTCAGTGTATCGCCTTCACGCTTTGCTTCCACTGATCTCGCTATTCCCCCTTCTTCTCTCACTCATCCCGCAGACAGCCTTTCTCACTGCCTCCCGTTCAAGCTCATTGCTTTCAATTCTATCTCCTCGCTGTCGCCCACTGCCAGTTTGGGTCGCATTCACCCTTCCAGTTCCTCTGACTCTGCTTTCCTCTGATTCTCTCCTTGCGCCGGCTCCCTCTTTATCTCGCCTCTTTTTCTTTATCTCTCTGCCCTCTCCTGCTTTACCCCATCCTGCTCTCTCACAGCTGTTCTTTCCTCATTCTCCCCGCCCTGTAGCCCCGCTTCCCCCCCCCGAACGCAGCGTTTTTAGACGTCCTCACCTTTCACTTTCCGACTTGGCTGTTCTTATTTCCCTTCCGTCCCCACTCTCTGCCTTGCACCCCTCTCCCTCCCTTGCAATCCGTCGGCACTGAGGCCCTTTTTCCTCGTGCTCCTCCTTCCTGTTTCTCTCTGCTGCTCTCCTCTGGCTTGCGCCCCTGCCTTATTTATCAGCCTTCCACTCTTCCTCTGCCGCACTTCCCTTTTCTTCCGTGCTTCTAGGTCATCGTTTGTCCTGTTCGTGTCTCTTACTCCCTTCTCCTGTAGTTTCCCTATTCCCTTTCCTCATTGCTGGTCTCCCTCCAGCACCTCTATTTAACAGCTCTAAAACAAGAACACATCATGGGGGAGGATCACAGGACTCGTGATGTGCGGAAGATGCATTCATTTTTTATCTCCGATTTCAGAACATTTCACAGCCTTGTTTTAAAGTGTTACCAATTTAGATTATTTTGTTATTTCAAAAGAATAAAAAAAACACCTCGAATGACACACAGATTCAGTGTAGTTAAACACCTTCCCAAAGTCTAAATGCTCACGTATTTCCTACACGCACGAACATCTCTAGCAGATGATTCTCTGTAATAAATAAACTAATACCTTGAATCTGGAGATCGTGATTCCGCCGCAGCAGGATAACCCGCTGTGCTGCTCAGATACTGAGAGCCAAATAATTACCAGAGGCATTACAAACAAGAGAGAAGCAGCACTCGTCTCAGACTGCACAAGTGCCCGGACCTACAAGATCACCACCAAGACCTTCACCCCCCTCCCTCCAATACCCGACGAGTATCCGGCCGACGAGCGGCATACCGCTAAATTATAATAGCGCCTGCATTAATAAATGCCAACCTGAATATAATTGTTATTAGAGTTTCCTGGCCAGATAATGTGATAGCTGCCTATCGATATGCTCGCGAACAGTTTGTGCTAATTTTGACCAGTCTCTTGTGAAATTTACGATGCGCGATGCACTGTGGTATCAGATGCGCAAATGTATTCTACTTCGCACACACTTCGCCCTCCCAGCTCTGAGTAATGCGGAAAAATGCCTGCACTTGTGTGGTCTGAGTACAGATTCATTTTTGTAATCCTACGAAATGCGCGGTTCGTCTAAAATTAACCATGCACTAGTCTCCGGAGGTGACACGCAGCAGAATTCTATAGCGCTTCACAGTTTTTCCCAGTTTTTATTTAGCGCGAATTCGAACCGAGGGTATTGGAGCGCGTTACATGAGCATCAGTTATATTACACAAGGAGACATTCATTTTTTTTGTAGGGACAGGGAGAGGAAGTGATTTGCCCAGAATCACAATATTCTATCCGACGCCGAGATTCGAACCGAATTTCCCAGTTCCGAAGTCAGCACCGCTGGAGTATCCCAACGAATCCTTGTTAGATGTGGCAGAGATTTGTTTTTTTTTCAGTGTTGTGGTCTTTTCGAGGGGTTGCGAAAATGTGTGTGCACATTTAAGCCCTTCTAATGTGCAGTTCTTTATTTTTTGCAAATGGGTGACAATTATGGCAATCATAAAGTCGTTTGCAAACATTTCATTGTATTATTTCTCAAGTGTACACGACTTTGCTCTGAAAACAACTCACGTGATTACGTTCACGCAGATAGCCCAACCAGAGAAGATAAGCACATTTACAAAGATAACACAACGCTGGAAGCCGGGGCTCCGCGAGGAAGAGCCCTCCCTGGTTTGCGATTGGTGAAACAGAGTGAAGGTGTGAAAGGTGCGCGCAGTACAGCTCGGCGTCACCTTCAGGATGACCCGTGACACTTATTTCGTGATTGGCCGGCAAACGCCTGATAGTTCTGGGAGTTTTTTAGGCTCCCTTCATTGTTTGTCACTTGTGAGAGCGGCGTGGTTGATTGTGGCTTGGCAGCCTGCGTGATCATTTCACGGCCGCTTTGATGTTCTCAGTGAGCCGCGCGGCCGCTGAGACCATCAAAGCGGCCGCGAAAGTGCTCACCAATTGCCAGCCTGAATGTCTCCACCTCCCCCCCTCCCTCCCCCCCTGTGTCTCTTCACGAGCTGGAAAGGTCGGGCTTAAAGACTGCCTTTTTTAAAGCACTGTTCCTGAATGGAGGTACATAATATATTCTGCATATTATAGCGCTGCATAGTACAGCACAGAATAGCAGCACCTCAGCACTATATTATTTTCTTTGGTACGGCGTAAGAATTACTCAGATGTGGAGCTGCAAATGGATTGCCCCTTCAACAAGCATTTGCAATGCAATAGGTCTCGCATTTACACGAGTTTAAGCAATTGGCAATGTAAATGGCAATGCCTTTTATTTATGTTCAAAAATCAAAAATAAAAGGCATTGTCATTTGAAATGTCAATAGCTCAAACTCGCGTAAATGCGAGACCTATTGCATTGCAAATGCTTGTTTTTGTTTGGTATTTTATTTGCCCTGATTGGGTGCTCCATTAGTGGGTTGTCTCTCTCTTTGTAGGTGGTTTTGTTGATTTCAGATTCACCAGATTGAGTTAGACAGAGAACGCCCATCTTTGGGCTTTATTGTAATTACAACATGCTAGTTTGGTTCTCTTTGCCTTTGACACCCACACCAATAGGGATTATATAATAGAGACAGCCCATACAGGGCATAATAACATAGATTAATTGTCTGAATGAATTAACAACAAGATGTTGATGTGTATATTTATATATATTTATGTTGTTAATGAAATGTTTCAATTAACAATGAATTTGCATCATGATTTCATTTGCATGTTCAAAGATGGCCGAAACTTTTCTTTGTTCGCATCTGTTAAGTCCCTTGTCTATGTTTGTGCAAATGGGAGCCAAATCACCAATCATTGTAAAGTAACTGGTTTAAATCACATTGCCCCGGGACGCCGTGTAAAATTGACAAAGGCAGTCGCCGAAACGCATCTTTTGTGTTCACTTTAACCAAATAAATCTGGTTATAAATTCCCCACGAGTGCGGTACTTCGTACTTTGAAGCGGTGAGTATATAATATATATACGTAATAATTTTTAACAATTATTTTAATAACTTAGTTTTTTTTAAATATCATATATATTATAAATACATCTGTACACATTAAACAATAATATAAATACAAATTAAATAAATATATCTAACAAATTAAAAAATATATTTTACTCTTTTTAATATTCATTATATACTAGATTAACAAAAATACTATAAAACATATTAGATAGCAGAGGTAATAAAATTACTATTCCAACTCAAAACAGTGCAACATTAAGGAATATGTTGGATAGCGTAGGGATAAAAATTACTATTCCCACCCCAGTGAGTGCAACATTAGAGAAAGTGCTGAATAGCTGAGGGGTAAAAAGTACTATTCCCACTCCAGGGAGTGCAACAGTAGGGAATGCGTTGGATAGTGTAGGGGTAAAATTTACTATTCCCACCCCAGAGAGTGCAACAGTAGGGAAAGTGTTGGATAGCGTAGGGGTAAAAATTACTATTCCCACCCCAGTTAGTGCAACAGTAGGGAAAGTGTTGGATAGCGTACGGGTAAAAATTACTTTTCTCACTCCAGAGAGTGCAACAATAGGGAAAGTGTTGGATAGCGGAGGGGTAAAAATTACTATTCCCACTCCAGTGAGTGCAACAGTAGGGAAAGTGTTGTATAGCGGGTGGGTAAAAATTACTATTCTCACTCCAGGGAGTGCAACAGTAGGGAAAGTGTTGGATAGCATAGCGGTTAAAATTACTATTCCCACTCCAGTGAGTGCAACAGTAGGGAAAGTGTTGGATAGCATAGGTGTTAAAATTACTATTCCTACTCCAGAGATTGCAACAGTAGGGAAAGTGTTGTGTAGCGTAGGGGTAAAAATTACTATTCCCACTCCAACAAGTGCAACAGTAGGGAAAGTGTTGGATAGCATAGGGGTTAAAATTACTATTCCCACTCCAGAGAGTGAAATAGTAGGGAAAGTTTTAGATAGCGTAGGGGTTAAAGTTACTATGCCCACTCCAGAGAGTGCAACAGTAGGGAAAGTGTTGGATAGCGGAGGGGTAAAAATTACTATTCCCACTCCAGTGAGTGTAACAGTAGGGAAAGTGTTGGATAGCGTAGGGGTACAAATTACTATTGCCACTCCAGGGAGTGCAACAGTAGGGAAAGTGTTGGATAGCGTAGGGGTTAAATTAACATACTTATTAATTAAATAATTTTTGTAAAATAAATAACATATTAAAATGAATTGATTAAGAAATTAATGATAAATACCAATAAAATAAAATTAATAATTACTTAAATAAAATGAAATTACTTCCATCCCTATTCCCCCATAAACACACAACCTGCTACACATAAAAAAGAACAAAATTAATTTAATTTTCCAAAAATCTATTAATATAAATTAATTACCAATTAATACTACATTCATTAACAATTAAAACAAATAAAAAATAATAAATTAATTATAATTAATAGAATTATAAAGTATTCAATTAATAAAAATCAACTACCAATTAACAATAAATTATGAATCAATAACAATACATTTAAAAATATTAATTAATTTATAATAATTAAATTACTTCCCACCCTATTCCACTATAAACCCACAACCCGCTACACATACAAGCTAACATAATTAATTTAATTATCAATTAGTCAATTAATTAAAAATAGTTACCAATTATTAATTAATTAACAATAAATTAATTAACAATACAAATAAATAAATAAAATATTAAATTATTTATAATTAATATCATGATAAATTAATCAATTAATAACAATTAATGACCAATGAATAATTGATTAACAATAAATTAGTAATCAATAACAATAATAATAATTCATTAATTATAATTAAATTACTTCCCACTCTATTCCCCTATAAACCCACAACCCGCTCTGATACTAAAATGCTAAATTTACTTTAAAAAAAGTTACTAATTTCTAAACATTTAATACATATATTTCGAAAAATTTAAAACATACATATAAAATACATACTAAAATACATAACACTAATATAAAAATCGATATTATTAACAACAAAATTTTTGCTAACGATATTACTTACTTCGATATTACTAACTTCAATATAAAAAAAACGATATTACTTACCTTAAGGTCGATATTCTGGTCAACGATATTCTTGACATCGATATTTTGTCCTTGCGATATTGGAAACTCGATATTATTGTAGGTCAATATTGTAAATTCGATCTTTTGACTGCTCACCGTATTCATCCAATTGTCCCAATTAAAATGAGCCAAGACTACACTGATGAGCATTGATAAGTTAAAAAAAAAACTGAAAATATGTGTTCCAGTGTCATGGAGTTGTCTGATCATCCTACAGATGACTCCATGTCACCAGGCATTCAGTAATCTAGTCCTCTGCTTTTCTCTTAGAAATTATCTTAGGTGTGCTAATTTAATGGCTGTGAATTAGGACTACTATTAAAGAATGCATTTAATTTTTTAAAACTAAAGCCCAGAAGTGGAATGGTGAGTTCTTGGTGACATGGAGGCTGGATAAGACTCGGCATAGCTCACAGATCCCCCAAACACCCCTCTTGGAATGGTAAGATCTGCCCAAAATTTGTAAAGCTGTTCCACAGCTGTAGCTGGACAATGATAATTGGACAATTTAGTATTGGCAAGCTCAATAGGAGTGCTTGTGTTTTGAGTCCGATATAAAAGATTTTAAAAGGTTTGCTACACTGAAAATGGAAAGCAAAAATGAATGTTTTCTGCATAGAATTTTCAGGAGTTCTGATATTAAGGGGTCGATTCCGATTCGGATGCAAAACGAACCGACCGACACGGACCCGGACCGAATACCGACCGACACGGACCAGCGCCGTACGACCCGTGCAGTACGATGCAACGCGAGTGAATTACAACCGACACGTACGGAATACAAGCCGTACGACCGAGCCGGAGGGAAAATAGTGATCCGGACGGAAAACCGACGCGATTTTCACCAACCGACACAAACCCGGAATGAACCCGACCGACCCGTACCCTCGATGCACAATTAGCGCAGTACGATGCAATGCGTGTAAAACCAGACCGACTTGCACTGAGATCAAGCCGCACGACCGACACGCACAGACAACCCGGCACACAATCAATAGAGACCGCCGCGAACGACGCGTACCAAACACAGAAGACAGGCAGCGTGAACGAGGCGGAGAAGCCCGCACCAGACAACAGCAGCCTCCGTTTCCGTCACATGAACGTCTCCTTCATGCCTACAAAACACAAAGGAAAAAACACAAAAAAAGGACCAAACAAGCAATGACTAAGCCAATAAATACCCTAAAAAAATTAATTGGACACAGACACACCCACAACTCCAATTATATAAAGGACTACAATCACTACCATCATCCCTTGCAAACAGGAGACCCAGCCAGCAGCAAACACCAGTACACAGCAACCACAGACACACTCACAACTCACCCATCACACAACTCACACACCATCAGCACCTCATACAAAAGCACACACACATACACATAGCAAAACCAACACCAACCCAACATCATTTGCACCCTCACTCACACATCCCCCACCACCACCACTCATCACCATGCCTCCAAAGAAGAATCCAAAATTCACAGATAGTGAGTTAGAATTGCTGGTAGACGAGATCATCAGAGGAGAGCCACATTTGTTTGGTACATTGGTTCAAAGGACCCCCATCTCACAGAAAACCAAGATGTGGGCGAGGATTGTGGACAAGGTGAACGCACAAGCACCAACGTTGTGCACATAGGACGATATCCAGAACCGGTGGTATGACGTGCGCAGGAGGGTCAAGAAACTCATCGAGAAAGATCACACCTTGAGTCAGCGCACCGGCGGTGGCCCTCCTGCCAAACCAGTCTACTTCAGGACCTGGGAGGAGAAGGTGCGGGACATCCTACCACCAGAGAGCGTCCATGGCCTAACAAACATCCCAGAGACTGGTGAATACACAAACAACATACCAAAGATTGTCTGGCAAGGGGACAGTGAAACCATGCACCCCAAGCAAAGCTACACTAACCAATAGATAATCAACCCAAGATGTGTACGCCAGTCACACAAACACAATACCTGCCATCTCATTGTGACTGGGGACTGTGTCATGACATGCACCAACCTACAAACAAATAGAGCAAGCCAGTGGCACTAAGCCAAATACACCCAGACAGACAGTTTGCCACCACAGACACACCACCTCACAGTGCAGCTGACTGTCAGGAAGGAATAGTGGGGATGCAGGTGAAGTGAGTGTAGACAAAAGCATGATGGGGCCTGTAGTCACAGATTATGCTCCCCCTCCTGATTGTACCATCAAGACCCCTCTGAAACATGCCCACATCACAGGGAGTGGAAAATGACTGACAAGATGGCTGACACTGGCTCCTGCTGTGGGGAGCACAAGGCCCTGCTAGGGCTTGTGTGCAAATCAGAAGCAGGACACCACTTACTGATATCCTGAAAGACAACTTGCACGCCCTACAATAGAAGCACGTTTCATGATGGGAAGGAGGACTGACAGCCCTGACAATACTAATCAGCATGGGGAGACACCCTCCCCAACACAAATTCCACACAACTCACCGGGTACAATGCACTGACACACACCTCATTGAAATATCAGCAAAAGATACCCCGTACTGGGTGCTGCTGTGTGAAGCACAGGGGCTCACTTGGGACTTGTAGCCAAACAAACACCAGGATTTCACAGTCAGCCATCTTGCCATTGATGTCACACCCCCTCACAGGGAAGCAGAGTCAAGAGGGAGGAAGCATGGGCATGCTGGGAAGGGGGGTGTAGCCAAGAGTATGATGGGACTCACAATCACAGATAACCTACACCCACCCACATGGCCCTGCAAGATCAACCTGAACCATACTCGCCTCACAGGGAGTGGGAAGGGACTGACAAGATGTCTGACACTGGGCTCTGTTGTGGGGAGCACACGGCCATGCTGGGACTGCTAGCCAAACAAACACCAGGATTTCACAGTCAGCCATCTTGCCATTGATGTCACACCCCCTCACAGGGAAGCAGAGTCAAGAGGGAGGAAGCATGGGCATGCTGGGAAGGGGGGTGTAGCCAAGTGTATGATGGGACTCGCAGTCACAGACAACCTACACCCACCCACATGACCCTGCAAGATCAACCTGAACCATACTCGCCTCACAGGGAGTGGGAAGGGACTGACAAGATGTCTGACACTGGGCTCTGTTGTGGGGAGCACAAGGCCATGCTGGGACTGGTAGCCAAACAAACACCAGGATTTCACAGTCAGCCATCTTGCCATTGATGTCACACACCCTTACAGGGAAGCAGAGTCAAGAGGGAGGAAGCATGGGCATGCTGGGAAGGGGGGTGTAGCCAAGAGTATGATGGGACTCGCAGTCACAGACAACCTACATCCACCCACATGGCCCTGCAAGATCAACATGAACCATAATCACCTCACAGGGAGTGGGAAGGGACTGACAAGATGTCTGACACTGGGCTATGTTGTGGGGAGCACAAGGCCATGCTGGGACTGGTAGCCAAACAAACACCAGGATTTCACAGTCAGCCATCTTGCCATTGATGTCACACCCCCTCACAGGGAAGAAGCATGGGCATGCTGGGAAGCGGGGTGTAGCCAAGAGTATGATACGACTCGCAGTCACAGACAACCTACACCCACCCACATGGCCCTGCAAGATCAACCTGAACCATACTCGCCTCACAGGGAGTGGGAAGGGACTGACAAGATGTCTGACACTGGGCTCTGTTGTGGGGAGCACAAGGCCATGCTGGCAAATGGCCAACAACAAGATCAAACTCTGTCTGTGACAAGCTGGGAAAAAGCAGTGTACAGGCAGGCATCTGTTTGAAAAGTAGAAAATGTCATGTTTGTGAACCAACGATGCATGTAGAAACATAAATCACATTATGTGTCTCTTCCAAACACAGGTCGTGCTGGGCACCCAGTGCCAAATGACGAGGATACCCAGTCCCAGACTCTGGTGGACACTGAGCTCTCTGGTCTGACTCTCTCACTGTCCTCTTCGGATGACGACAACCAACCTGGCCCCTCCGGTGTGAGACATCATGCAGCACCAGCAGCAGCAACATCTGCCCCCCTGTAACCATGCCTCCAGCATCTGGACACCGAAAGGGTACCCCCACCTGAGAAAATTCGATTTTCGATCTCGCTCGTATTTAGCCACCATTTTGTTGATCACTGCCATTTTGTGTTGCCCTCATTCAGGCAGCACAATAAACGAAGTTTTTCTGCTGATCTCACTGCAACGTGTCAAAATAACCTCCTGCCTCTGTTTACGAGACTGATGTCAGGGACTGGCTGAGTCCACTAATCCCCGTCTGGTCCGACTGATCCCTGTCTCAACTGTCTGTTGGTTCGCACCATTCTTTCCTGACTTTATCTTATCTTCTGGCCTTTGCTATTCTCTACTTATATTCTCTCATTTCACAACTGTCCTCCAAGGCATACAAATGTGTCCTGCCACCTGCAAATACACTATCATTGATTGACTTGTGGGGAGGGGTCACACACAGTTGGAGGAGAGGCTTTGGGTTACTTGATATCTTGTTTTCAAACTCTTCTCATTGGTTATGTCTTGTTTTCAAACTTTTCTCATTGGTTACTTGGTATCTTGTTTTCAAACTCTTCTCATTGGTTATGTCTTGTTTTCAAACTTTTCTCATTGGTTAACCATGTATGTATTGGGAGTGTTCTTTGTTAATCTTATACTATCTATGTGCTATAAAAGATTGTGCGCCACGGAGTGAAGTGGCAGTCTCCTAAGAACATACCGAGTGTACTTCTGGGACAACTGTACTTAGCTACAGCTAATAAACCTGATCTTCTACGCCCAAAAGAGTGTCCTGTGTCTCTTTTCAACAAAGCAGGTGAACTCAGAAGATTAAGGCGTACCCTGCGCCGCCAGGCCCATAAGCCTAGGTTCTTCAATTGGTGCCCTCTGTGAGGAGGCTTCAGAGGTTAGCGAGACGTTAGACGGGCCTCTGTTGGCGTAAGAAGACACTTAGTTAAGTATTGGTGGTGGGTAGCTCCCACTATTTTGTTTTGTCTTTGGGCATTTGATTCGGCTATTGCAAAAGCCGAAGCCGAGGGGTGAGTACATTTGTGCTGTGTTAATTGATTTAACCCCTTGATGTTTGTGAACCGTCCAGTGAAACAACGATGCCTGGTCTGAGTAAGTTTAGGAAGTTTTGTTGGTTTGGTTGTGATAGGGATTCCCGGCTGAAGGACTCTTGTCCAATTTCTTCGGTTGGAACTTCCACTTATGAGCTTTATTCTAAACATGGTGTTGGCCCCATTGCCTTTGATGAGGCATGGATCCAATACACAAAGAACGATGGTGTTTTGCAGTGGCCACAGAATGGTAGCTTTGAGCCTGACATATTAGATAATTTGGAAGCAATTTTGTTTAAAAGAAAAGCCCGGCCGGCAATGCTTGACTCTTTCCGCCTCTGGCGTAAGGAAGCCAAACAGAGAGAAATTAAGCAGGCAAAACGAGATAAGAAAGCACAAGGTATAACGGTTATACAGGCTGTCCAGCAGTTTAAAGATAATGAGATTGATCATGAAATGGAAATTTCAGAGAGACAGCATCGTATGGCGATAGATAAATGCTATCCGGTGTTGCCTACTTCCCCTCCTGATAAAAGTAAGGAACTGGAGGAAGACCCTTTGATGTCTCACCTATTGAGATTGCCTCCTCCCTATGCACAAGGTGCTAATGCACCCCCATTATTACAATCAGTTCAGCCATTAGTTGCGCCTCCGCCTGCTCCGGTTCGTCCGCATTTGCCCCTTCAAGTATTACCACCCCCACTTCCTTTGCCACCGGTTGCTTTACCTCCATCTCTTGAACCACAATCTCCATTGCCTTCGGCTCCTCTTATAACTGCCAGTTCTTCTCCTATTAGTTCGCCCAATACCTTGTCCCCCTGTCCTTATGTCCAATTCTCCTACTGTCCGTAAACGGATCACAGATACTGTCTCTGGGTTTCTGTCTGCTTTCTTTGAGACTCTTAATATGTCTCCGGCTTTTTCTCGATGACAGTCTCGTAGTCAGTTTCCAGCCTTCGATGAACGGGTGGTATTGGACACTCTCGCTCGCAAATGGATCGAGAAGGGTCCCCAGTATAGTGTGAATGATATCATGGCCACCTTTCATCAGTGGGAAGCGCCCACGCAGAGATATGTTTTTAATGTTATGTGTGACACTCTTGTTAAAGGATGGGAGGATATGGATTTGGGTTCAGTTCCTCAGGATCTGTTGGATGTTCAGGCTAATTTCGATAAGGAACTCATTGTGGGTTCTAAGGTCGAGGACGCCGTAAAGACACTTGTCACTTGTAGATCCCTATTTTCCTCGCAGACTTTCCTTGATTCCGATCCTGCTGTTAGGCTGACATTGAAACATTATCCAATGAGAGAGGTTCCTCCAGTGTGGAGAGAAGCGGTTGCAGCAGCAGGTGCTAATCCAGCTGTTCCTGTGCATTTCCAGCATATATGGGTACATGTCCCCTGGAAAAGATCTGAAGTTTTGGCTCTTAAACACTCTCTACCGGATCCCTGTAAAAACCCTGCTGATTATTTTATTTATTTATTTATTTATTTATAAATTTATAAAGCGCCTGGTGACCCGGAGGCATCCCCGCGCTATAGAGCTGTGATATCCCAAGAGGAGGGGGGACCGGAGGATTATTTGGGGAATAAGAAAGTTTTTAGTTTTTTCCGGAAGAGGGCGTGGCAGGGTTCCAGACGCAAGTGGCGAGGCAGTGCGTTCCAGCCTGAGGAGGCTTTGACCGAAAAGCGACGGCCACCGGTCCGAGCCTTCTTAAATTTAGGGACGATGGCCAAATGCTCGTCGTCCGAGCGCAGTGCCCTAGGGGCTTTGTAGGGGGCGACAAGGTCTTTCAGGGCGGCAGGGCCGGCACCATTAATGAGTTTGTGACTGGTGCACATTGCCTTAAACTCGACTCGTTGGCGGACAGGGAGCCAGTGCAGGGCCTTGAGGGCTGATTTGGCAGAGGCTCTGGGGGGGAGGTCCATTATAATCCTTGCCGCGGCGTTTTGTGCCCGTTGGAGTTTGGCTAAGGTAAACTCCGGTGCACCGAGGTAGACGGCGTTGCTATAGTCGAGTCTGGCTAGGATGAGCCCTTGAACCAGCAGTTTCCTGGATATTGGAGGAAGGAGAGGGAGAATTTTTCAGGTTGACCGCAGGAGGCCAAAGCATGATCCAGCGGTCTTGGTTGCCTGGGTCTTCATGGTGAGGCTTGGTTCCAGCCAAACGCCTAGCGTTTTGACTTCTGACTTTGGAGTGGGTATCTCACCAAAGGTGTCCGGCCACACCGAAGCGGGGATTGATGACCATTTGTTGCCCAGGAGCATAATTTCGGTTTTAGAACCGTTCAATTTAAGGGAAGATTCGCACATCCAGGAGTAGATGTCTTGGAGGCAGTTCCGCAGGCTATCTGGGTGTTTGTCCAGCTGGGAGAGGGAGACGACAAGTTGGGTGTCGTCAGCGTAGTTGACAATTTTGATCCCATAGGGGGTCACGACGTCTTCCAGGGGGGCCATGTAAACATTAAACAGGGTGGGACTAAGCGAGGACCCCTGCGGGACTCCACAAGTCAGTGGAAGGGGGTCTGAGCGAGAGTTGCCGTCCCACACCTGAAATGAACGGCCTGATAGGAAGGAGTTAATCCAGGCGTGTGCTGAGCCCACAATTCCTGCCCTGGCCAGGCGATGTAGAAGGACACGGTGATCCACCGTGTCAAAGGCGGCACTGAGGTCCAGGAGGATCACTGCCACTGATCCTCCTGAATCCAGAATGCGCCTTGATTCCTCAATGACGGAGAGGAGGGCTGTGTCCGTGCCCTGGCCGGGCCTAAAGCCAGTTTGAGATGGGCGCAGGATTTTGTTGGTCTCAAGGAATTGGGAGAGTTGGGAATTAACTAGTTTCTCCGCCATCTTGCTGATGCAGGGAAGGAGTGATATGGGTCTATAGTTAGACATATCGTCAGGATTCAGATGGGGTTTCTTTAGCAGGGCTTTGACAACCGCATTTTTCCAGTTGGGCGGCACTGTGCCTTGGCGCAAGGAGATGTTAATGAGATCCCTGATGGTGGAGGCTATGCTGGGGGCGGCAGCTTTTAATAGTCTGGCCGGGGCTGGGTCAAGAGGAGAGCCGCTTTTCATTTTGGCTAACGTGGCGGAGACCTCAATGAGGGAGGTTGCTCTAAAGGAGGACAGCCGCGGGCTGTTGATCCAGACCTCAGTATCAGTGGAGATGTGGGGGGTGATGCTGGGGAGAGAGTCCAATATTCGCGAGATTTTAGAGTCGAAGAAGGAGGCAAAGTCATTACTTCTGTCTGGGGGGGCATGGGAAACGGTGGGTGCTGATGGAATGTTGAGGAGTTCTTTGACAATCAGGTACGCTTCTTTTGTGGAATTGGTGGCGTTTTGTATTCTGTTGTCATAGAATCCTGCCTTAGCAAGTTTGAGAGCTGATTTGTAGCGTCTAACTGCACTATTGTAGAGGTCTTTGTTACTGTGGAGCCAGTCCTTTCTCCACTGCCTCTCGGCCTTTTTGCACTCTTTGCGTAGATCCCTGAGGTCAGGAGTATACCAGGGGGCCTGGTCTTTTATCCTGTTTTTGATCTCCCGATTTTTTATGGGGATAAGATTATCGAGAGTGGAGGATATCCAGTCTCTGACTTGGGAGTCGGCGGTGGAGGGGTCCTCAGAAAGACTGGGGGTCGAAGCGTCCAGGGCTGTGGACCAATCCTCCACCGAGAGTCTGGCCCACGCTCTGTCTCTGGTGAAGGTGGGGGGTTTTTGAGGCTTTTTGAAAGCTCCAGGGAGATGGGTCGTGACTAGAAAGTGGTCCGTCCACGGGAGGGGTTGGGAGTTAATGAAAAGGAGGGAAGGGATGTTGGAAAACACCGGGTCGAGAAGGTGCCCTTTCGTGTGAGTTGGTTCAGAGTTGGCGAGAAGCAGACCCAAGGCCGCTAGGTCGTCAATAAAGTCGGTTGCCCCAGTGTCAAGGGGATCCTCGAGATGGATGTTTAGGTCGCCTGTTATAAGGAAGTTAGGTGTCAGGTGTGCCGCGGAGGAAACGGTTTCCAGGAGGGCGGCTGTGAAGGGGCCAGAGTGGCCGGGCGGCCGATACACCAGAAGGCCTGACAGGGAGTTCGTCGAAGACAGCTGAATCGTGAAGAGGCAGCTCTCTGAGTCTTGGATCGCGCAGTCTTTGGATCGACAGATAAAGTGGTCCCTGTGGATAATGGCTAAACCACCTCCTCTACCTAGGGGACGGGGTTGAGACATGATGAGGAAGCCCGGGGGGAGAGCTAGGACAACGTCAGCGTTGGAATGCTCCGTAATCCAGGTTTCTGTGAGGAAAAGTATGTCCAGTTTAAGGTCGACAATAAGATGGTTGATAAGCAGGGCATGTTTGGGAAGTGATCTGCAGTTAAGGGTCGAGATTTTAAGGACAGGGGGAGGGACGGGGGGTTTTGGAAGGGAGAGATTGCCTGGTTTGCATTTGTCACAGCGGCGAAAAGGGACAGTGGGGTCGTGTAGTGCCAGACATGAGCTGTTTTTAGTGGGTCTAAGGCTGAGGAGCTCTCTGCGGGAATAGCTTACCTTAGAGGCGGCTGGGACAGGCATATAGTCTGGCCCTAGGCCCGGTCGTGCGCGGACGGGCGCAGACGGGCTTGCCTTAGGCGCGCCTTCGGCGCGCAAACGGCGCTCCCGCTGCGCTCGTCCGCTGCGCTGGAATGGCCGACACATTTGTAGTAGATGTTAAGGGCGTGGCCTCGCAGTGGGCGTGGCTTCGCCTTCGACTGCGCTGGCGGTGTGGGCGTTTTCCTCTCAGGCAGCGTGGGCTCGCTGTGTTTTGGAGGGTCTAGGAGGGCAGGCTGAGCGCTTGACTGCAGCGCTTCTGCTCAGGGGAGCTTCGTGGTCAGTTACCGAAATTAAAAACAACAGTAAGTGAAAAATAGTGGTGACAGCGTTAAAATACAATTTTTTGATGCAGCGTGCTAACCTCCGGCTTTCCGCCTCAGAGGGAGTATAATCAGAAGTGGGTGTTGCGCTCTCGGGAGCGTTTAAGTAGTCCGGTGGGCGTGGCCTCGCAGTGGGCGTGGCTTCGCCTTCGACCGCGCTGGCGGTGTGGGCGTTTTCCTCTCAGGCAGCGTGGGCTCGCTGTGTTTTGGAGGGTCTAGGAGGGCAGGCTGAGCGCTTGACTGCAGCGCTTCTGCTCAGGGGAGCTTCGTGGTCAGTTACCGAAATTAAAAACAACAGTAAGTGAAAAATAGTGGTGACAGCGTTAAAATACAATTTTTTGATGCAGCGTGCTAACCTCCGGCTTTCCGCCTCAGAGGGAGTATAATTATATATAAATATATATATTATATATAATTATATATATATATTATATATAATTATAAATAATTATATATAATTATTATAAAGAGTTGTCCCAGAATGTTGATGCCTGCATTATGAATTTAGCCGATATTGATATGTTGATGGGGAATGTAGTCCCACAAGCATTATGGGCTCGAATTCGGAGAGAGGATCACGCCCAAGCATTAGGTGGTGATTGGAATGCTATAATTGCCGCAGATAGAGCCCAAGTGGGTGGTGCGAAGCCTGATGCTTTCATTTCAGAACTACCTGGTAGGAGTATTACTTTAATGAAAACGATGATGCCCGCCTTGCGAGTTAATTGGGATAAACTAACTGCGTGTAAACAGAAGAAAGATGAGAGTGTCTCTGATTTCTTCACTCGTTTTGAGGAGACGTTTATTGATCACAGTGGTCAGGATATGACTACGGAGTGTGGACAGCGATTATTTGTAGATAAATTCGTATTTAATTTGCTTCCCGAGCTGTCACATAAGTTGAAAGACTCTGAAAGTTCATGGGCTGTTTCTTCCTCTGCTCAGATATTGGCTACTGCTCAATATTATGAGAACAGGGATAAAGAGGAGAAAGATAAGCAAGAGAAAAAGACTAAAGAATTAAAAACGAAAGTTCTTCTGCAACAGGCTTATCCTCCTCGTCTTGCTCAGCGCCAGTTTCAACAGCCTCCACAGTTTCAGAGGGTGTATCAAAAGCCTGAGCCCTTTATTCCGTGACCTTTATTAGGTCCTAACCAATGTGCCTATTGTTGAGAGGAGGGTCATTTTAAGAATAGTTGCCCGGTTTTATTACAGCGTAGTGGAGGACTATCTGCTCCACGAGGTCGTGGTATTTATCAGTTAGCGCCCAAGGGGCAGAGGTCGAGGTGTGTTGACCCAAGAACAGCGTTCCCTTCCCCCTCCAAATTCAATGAACTACTTTGATCAACAAAATACTCAGTCTACACAGTATTACAATGATGATTATCATGTTGAAGGTGAAAATGAAAGCCTTCACGCTAACTCGGACAGTCATAGACAAAGTGAGGGAGTTGTATCGATTCCAGTAGATCAGAGTGGACCTTATGTTAATGTCACTACAATGGGTGCTTCAGAGCCATTTCTTTTAGATACGGGTGCGATGAGAAGTTCTATCATTCACTATAAACTCCCTGGGGCACCTTTGTCTGGCTCAACGAATGTATCAGTAGGATTTTCTGGCGCCCCAGTTCGTAATCCGGTCTCTAGCCCTCTGCCTATTTCAATTGGCCCTTATGATTTGGAAGCTCCTCTTCTTTTAACAACTGGTTGCGGCGAGAATCTGTTGGGTTTGGATCTATAGAAAAGATTGCATGCAACAATATATTGTTATCCTTCTGGTGTACATCTTACTTTGGGGCAGAAATTAAATTGACTTCTCCAGTGTATTTGTCTAAAGATCAATTCCCACCTGAATTGCTCTCTCTTCCTGCAACGCTTTGGGCTACGGGTCCAAATGATGTTGGTTGTCTTGAGATCCTGCCCTATGTTGTTACTCTCAAGCCCAATGCTAAATTGCCACGCATTCCTCAATACAGAATTTCCAATGAAGGTGAAAGAGCGCTTTTGGATATCATTTATGATTTGGTTCAGAAGGGTGTGATTGAGGAAACAAGAGGAAATTTATGTAATAGTCCTATTCTTCCTGTTCTTAAACGCACCGACCCTTCTCAGCCTCCTGTTTATCATTTTGTGATTGATCTTCGGGAGGTTAATAAAATTGTTGTACCACAGTTTCCTGTTGTCCCAGATATTACTGCCCTGTTAACTATGATACTTGCCTCAGCGGCTTGGTTTTCTGTTATTGATCTGAAAAATGCTTTCTTCAGCATTCCCATTGCCGAAGAGAGTAGGGATATTTTTGGTTTCTCTCTAGGAGGCCGAAGTTTCCGGTTCAAGCGCGCACCCCAAGGCTATTGTGAAAGCCCCTCCATTTATAGTCAAGCTCTGAAATGTCAGCTTGATGCTTTCCCTTTGCCCCCAGGTGCTACTCTTATTCAATATATGGATGATTTGTTAATTGCTGCTGATTCAGAGGGTGTCTGCAGGAATGTGACTGTTGCATTGTTACGTCACTTGTCTGATCTTAATCATAAGGTTTCGCCTTCTAAACTACAATATGTCCATCGAGAGGTTACCTATTTGGGTCATCTCTTATCAAAGGAGGGAAGGCGATAAACCCCAGAACGAATTCAAGCAATTGCGCAAATGTCTGTGCCATCCACACAAAGAGAGGTGCGTGCCTTTCTGGGCATTACCTCTTATTGTAGGCAATGGATCCCAAATTTTTCTTTGTTGGCCAAACCTTTGTTAGCACTCACTTTGAAAGACACACCCCAACCCCTTCCTTAGACTGACAAATGTCAGAAGAGTTTTACTGATTTATGTGCTGCTCTGTGTTCTGCTCCTGTGTTGGGTACTCCGGATTACAGTAAGCCCTTCACGCTCTATGTCCATGAAAGAGAGGGTTGTGCGTTGTCAGTCTTAACACAACGATTTGGAGATAAACAGCGGCCATGTGCTTAGTCAATCAGCATTGGATACTGTATGTCAGAGTACTTTCTAGGGCGAGGGACTCCCCATACATTAGCTGGGCACCCGAAAACAACCTCGTTAGGGCTGAGTCCCAAACGAGAATGCACAGCTGTTCTAGTGGACAGGAGAGCCAAAGGTAAAGCATCGGGCCAGGCAAGACCTGTGCTGGCTTGTATCTTTGCAAGTTTAAGTTTGAGAGTGCCATTATAACATTCTACCAAACCCGCTGACTGTGGATGGTTTGCCGCATGGCGGCGCGTAGCTCTGGGGGTCCGCACCGTACATACGGGGGTGGGGTGGGGGTCCGCACCGTACATACAGGGGTGGGGGTCCGCACCATACATACGGGGGTGGGGTGGGGGTCCACACCGTACATACGGGGGTGGGGGTCCGCACCGTACATATGGGGGTGGGGTGGGGGTCCGCACCGTACATACGGGGGTGGGGTGGGGGTCCGCACCGTACATACGGGTGTGGGGGTCCGCACCGTACATACGGGGGTGGGGGTCCGCACCGTACATACGGGGGTGGGGGTTCGTACCGTACGTACAGGGGTGGGGGTCCGCACCGTACGTACGGGGGGGCTGGGGGGACGTCACAGACCTACGGGGGGCTGGGGGGACGTCGCGGACATGGGGGGGTGTTCGGTGCGTATGCGGGCACATGTATGGACGTCTCCATGGTTGCTGTGGAGGTCCGCTCCGCACGGTGTTTTTACCATACAGTTGTGGATTCGGACGGACGGGATGGATCGTACTTGCGCGTTCGGACGTCGGTTTGCCGAGTCGTACGTAAAAACGTCCAGGGATGTGTCGGACACTTTTTCCAACCCGGAGACGTGTTGGGGTATATTCCCAATGCGATTCGTATGGTGTTTTTTATATACGAATCGTACTTGCCAGTTTGTACGGGACTTGTACGATTCGTACGTAAAAAAATCCGGATACGATTCGTACGGGGAATATTTCTCCAGGATCGGAATCGACCCCTAAGTGGCTGGATTTAAAGTGTTACATCGTTTGATGTGCACATGACTAGCCAAGAGCTCTTATGAAGGTTCCGCTTGGGCCTATTTTGTAATGTTTTCAAACGCATATCAGAGCCGATTTAGAAGTCCTGTTAGTTCATATATTAGTGGTCCAGATTTTAGTCATAGTTCTCTAATAAAGGGAATGGGAGCTATGGCTAAAATTGTGGAGAATAATAAGATTCCTGTTGATGAGAGACGGACATATGCTGATTGGAACGTGACTCGTTACGTTACTAGCCTTAGTGATAAAGTTAAACAAGGAAAATCTCCACCAATTTGGACTGTACCTCATCAAGGTAATTTCTGTTTGCAAATAAATGGGCAGACTACCAACACTGGACAAGGAAAGAGCTTTTGTTCCCATACATACATTTACACGTCTCAGAATTCACCGCCATTTGTGCCATCCCAGGGCACATATTTTATCTGCCATGATAAAGCTTACACATGGCTACCAACGGATTTTTCAGGAACATGCTATATAGCTTTCCTTCTCCCTCCTACATACACTGCTCCTTTAGGTCATCATAGAAACAGATATGGCAGAGGGATTGTTGATTCCAAAGACACGGCAGGACAAGAAGGAAGTGATTTCCTCAAAGGATTTCTTCCTTTTTGGGGCCCAATGGCCAACAGCAGAAACATGAGACAGCTGGTTCGTGTTGTTGAGACTACCATAGATGTCACTGTTGAGTAATCTCACAGCTGAACTTCAGGCGGATCGTCTCATGACTTTGCAGAACCAAATTGCACTAGATGTTATTGTTGCAGATCGTGGTGGAGTCTGTAAATTGATCGGATCTAGCTGTTGTATTTATATACCTGACGATGCCCCTACGGTATACCAAGCCATCTCCAAATTACATATGATCTCCGAATCGATTCATCAAGGCGAAGGAGATTGGTCTTTATTGGGATGGTTTGGGGGATTACTGTCTAAATGGGAATGGAAGGCACTAACCTTCCTTGGAGTGATTTTGGCCATCATTTTTTCCTGTTGTCTCTGTATGCAGTGTGGCCCCGCCATCTGCGGTCTTTGTGCCACTCTGTGTGTCCCAAGACCTGAGTCACAGAAAACAGAGAACATTAAAATGATGTTACAGCAACAGTTTGACGACCTCATGGCTATTGACATTGACTCAGATTAACGTGAGTCTGTGTATTTTGCCTGAGTTTTGGCAAACGGAGGGTCTGAGGAAATTCGATTTTCGATCTCGCTCGTATTTAGCCACCATTTTGTTGATCACTGCCATTTTGTGTTGCCCTCACTCAGGCAGCACAATAAACAAAGTTTTTCTGCTGATCTCACTGCAACGTGTCAAAATAACCTCCTGCCTCTGTTTACGAAACTGATGTCAGGGACTGGCTGAGTCCACTAATCCCCGTCTGGTCCGACTGATCCCTGTCTCAACTGTCTGTTGGTTCGCACCATTCTTTCCTGACTTTATCTTATCTTCTGGCCTTTGCTATTCTCTACTTATATTCTCTCATTTCACAACTGTCCTCCAAGGCATACAAATGTGTCCTGCCACCTGCAAATACACTATCATTGATTGACTTGTGGGGAGGGGTGACACGCACAGTTGGAGGAGAGGCTTTGGGTTACTTGGTATCTTGTTTTCAAACTCTTTTAATTGGTTATGTCTTGTTTTCAAACTTTTCTCATTGGTTAACCATGTATGTATTGGGAGTGTTCTTTGTTAATCTTATACTATCTATGTGCTATAAAAGATTGTGCACCACGGAGTGAAGTGGCAGTCTCCTAAGAACATACCGAGTGTACTTCTGGGACAACTGCACTTAGCTACAGCTAATAAACCAGATCTTCTACGCCCAACAGAGTGTCCTATGTCTCTGTTCAACAAAGCAGGTGAACTCAGAAGATTAAGGCGTACCCTGCGCCGACAGGCCCATAAGGCCTAGGTTCTTCACACCAACAGGGACAGACCAAGGACAATCAACACCCACAGCACAGGGACACAGGACCCTCCGGAAGCTACAGCCAACACCACCAGCAACACCACCCAAGGGGTCCCAGTGTCACCTGTGCGTACCGCCGCTGGTCCTGCCCGTGTGGAGAGGGGTGTTGGGAGGGGTGGGAGGCACAGGGCACGCCTTGCAGAGGGGTCTGGACTGCATGATGACCCCCAACTGGCACACATCGTTGATGCGTGCCAGGATAGCACCGGAGGATTTGGCCAGGTAGTGAGGATCCTCAAGGACATGCAACAGGAGCAGGTCACCCACCATGTCCGCATGGAGGCAAAGTGGGATGCCCTTACTGCAATGCATCGGGACATACTACAATGCCTCCGCCAGATCAACACCAACCTGTCCCCACCCCCCTGTGTGCCCACAACATCTGTCGCAACACCATCTGCCAGCGCCACAGGGAGGGAGGAGGACTCTGGCGGAGAGTCCCCTGCACCACAGAGGCCTGCACATGAGGATCCCCCCCCCCGGAAGAAGAGGGGTCGTCCGAAGAAGGACATGTGAGAGGCAGATGTCCCAGCACATCCCCCAGGGCCTACAAACCTGTTCTGGACAATGTTCTTTGTGCGCAACCCTTTCACCTTGTTCAGTCGGACACAACTCGCCCACATTAGATGGAGGGTCCATGTTGGGCCAATGTAGCAGACGACTGTGGACTTTACTCTGGACATTTCATCTACCAGCACTTCCAACTCCAATGTGAACTTTGGATTCCCAAACCAATGTACAGCACCCACCATCCTGTGCACTTCACTCACACATGTTTGTAAATAAACTCACCAGTACACCATACTTGCCTCTGTTGTGATTCCAACTTGTCTTGTTCAGGGCGAAGTGGATCTGCTACACAACACAGTGCATGCCAAATACTGCAACAATGTGACCAACGTAAGGTGAGTCATGGGGATGTGACACATGTGAGGGAGACACACCACTATGGCAACACAAAACATACTCACCATGGCCATGTCACTCATCACACACAATGATGTTGACCTGAAACACATTGGCATGCACAGACACAACACCAAGCACAGTCAGTGGTAACAAGTCCACAGGTGAGGTAAGCAGTTGTCACTCAGATGTGGGAAGATAGACAACACACATGACAAAGCGTAGCACAGGTTCATTACACATCAGCAACACGTTTATTCCACAATAGTTGCACGGTAATTCTACGTAACAGTGGACACACGCTCACAATGTGTTGGAGAATGGAAGTCCAGGGATGTGTGGTACATCAGTTAATGGGAATTATCAACTTACAGACTGGTGTTGGCTTCTGGGTGTTGGGGGGTCAGTGTTGACCACACAACTGGCAAAGGACCCTGGGAAGGGCAGACAAGATACAGTCAAAAGCACAGACGAACAGGAGAGAAATGCAATACACATGCACAAACCATGTTGCAAAACACCTACACAAACACTAGTTAGCAGTACTACCCTATTGTGGAGTACACACCACCTGACTGGACACATCACAGCACACATCCAGTCAAGTGGCACACAGACACACTCAGAGAGCAACAGAGCTGGCTCAACACATTCCAGGCTACCTCCATACATTCACATAACAACACTGGAAACTCACATTCAGGTGAAGAAGTTGTTGATGAGTTGGGAGCGGACGTCACCATCATCTTAATCATCACTGGCATCTTGGCCCAGGCCGGGATCCTCCACAGGTACCGGACGTTGGTCGTCATCATCGTCATCCTGGATGAGAGGCACCTCCTTCCGCACCGCCATATTGTGTAGCATGCAGCAGACCAGTATTATTTTGCACACCTTTGCAGGCTCATATGGGAGCACCCCTCCGGTCTTGTCCAGGCAGCGAAAGCGGATTTTCAGGAGGCCGAATGTCCGCTCAATCACCCTCCTGGCTCCGACCATGTGCCTCATTGTAGCGCAGCTCGGCTGGTGTCACAGGGTTCCTGAGGGGTGTCAGCAACCACGCCATGTTGGGGTATCCAGAGTCACCTACACACAAAAGAATGAACAAGTAGCTGAGTTTTGTAGGAGTGCGGAATACAACACTGACAAATACACACAATGAGAAACAGTCAGTACACACCGACAAGCCAGGCACGCTGAGCTGGCATCTGTGACATCAGCGTTGCAATGTGACTACTCCTCATAATGTAGGCATCGTGCGCCGAACCAGGGAACCGTGCACACACATTTGTGATCAACATGTCAGGAAGACAGACCACCAGAGCATTGATCGAATGGTAGTGCTTCCTGTTCCGGTATGCCTGCTCATGTGCCTGTGGTGGTATCAGGGCAACATGTGTCCCGTCAATGGATCTAATGATGTTTGGCATCCTCCCCAGTGTATAAAAGGCATCCTTAATTTCAGGGAGTTCAGCTTGGCTCTGGAACTTGATATACAGGTCGAGGAATTGCAACATCCCCTCCAAGACATCGCGTAGCACCCGACTAAACATCTCAATTCCACATGTCCACATGAGTGCCATGTAGTGCAATGGGCTAATCATCTGGCTGTGTCACCCAACCTATTGCTGCTGCAATGTTCAAAAAACCCACCCCAGTGACAAATGAGGACTCATGTCTCCCAGGCATCACAGATCTTTGCCATGCAGAAACCCATGGTCCCTGTATTGCTACATCAACACAGCAATGGACATGGTGTGGCACGTACACACCACAAGGCAAGTGTAAGTCCCACAGGTAGTGGCCACTGTTGTTCATGCCGGCCCTACATGTACGTCTCTTAGACACACAACCCATCAAGGTTGATGCATATACCACATGGATGTGGAGACTGTCACCCATTGGTAACATGTGATCAGACACATCTGAGACACAACATGCACACAGACTGTGGGTGCACATCAGTATTGGGGCTACAGGTCTCACTGTGACGTACATGCCATCACCCCCAGGACTCAGGGTGTATGTGACATGTCTTAAACATATCCAACCTGACACTGTGGCCTTCACTCATGCCCATTACTGTCCAATTGCACATCACAGTGCTAATGTGCACAACACACAAAGGACTCTGCCCCCATGAACAATATAACAGCCTGGTATTGGCTGCACAAAGTGCCAGACAAAAAAACAGCCGTGGTCCCCTCAAACACCCAGGGAATGCAGCCTCACATGCCATGGGACACTGTGTGGCCAATGCTATAGTGTGGCAGGTGTGTGCAGGTGTCCATGGCCAGTATATGTGTGTTGCATCCGTCTAATAGTCACATTAATGAGGTCCGACGAGGGTGACAATACGTACGCATTACACGGGTCATGACCGAGCCGTGCGTACGCCTTGTCATTGAATGCAATGAGGTCCAACGTGGGTGACAATGCGTACGCATTGCATGGGACATGACCGAGCCGTGCGTACGCCTTGTCATTGAATGCAATGAGGTCCGACACGGGTGACAATGCGTACGCATTGCACGGGTCATGACCGAGCCGTGCGTACGCCTTGTCATTGAATGCAATGAGGTCCGGCGCGGGTGACAATGCGTACGCATTGCACGGGTCATGACCGAGCTATGCGTACGCCTTGTCATTGAATCCAATGAGGTCCGACGCGGGTGACTATCATGCATACGCGTCGGACAGGCATGGTCCGAGACAGGCGTACGCCTTGGCCATTGAATCGTATGGAGACGGGTGCATGTGTATATTCAAAATATGCGTTGTACAGTCAGTTGAACGAGCCGGGCGCACCCATTCTCTCAGGACTGTCATGGAGACGGATGCGGATTCAAAACTTGTACGAGTTGTGCACTGGAAATTCAGTTGGATGCCTACAACAATGTTGCAATTTCAAGTGTTCCATGAAGGTGAAGATTTGAACGATGCTACCACTGCTGCTGTCTATGCATCCTCTGGCTGCTGCTATGGCACGTACACTGGAGAGGGCCCCAGCCTTCACTGAGGAGGAGAACCAGGCCCTGCTGGACGGGCTCCTTCCAGAGTACAGAAAGCTCTATGGGACACCAGGGGAGCAGGTGAGTGTGCTGTCCACTGCCTTCCTAATTATGCATGTTGTCTGACTAGCAGTACTAGCAGTGTGTACACCAGTGGCAAGCATTCTCACTGACTACTTTCATACACCAAAGTGTGTAGGTACATGGAATGAATAGTTTTCCTGCTGCTAAAGTGCATTGTTACAAGCTTAAACTATCCAGGCATTGTTAACATGTCAGACATGCATGTGAGTTTTCACTCCCCATGGTTGCACTACCTGTGTAATTTATTTCCCTTTGTGATGATGACATGTATATCCAATTGTGTGGTGCACAAATCTGGGGCATGTGTGTTAATGTACTTTTCTCTTTGTCATCCTCACAGGTTGATGCCCACCAGAAGCAGGAGATCTGGCTGACCATCGCCCCGGCTGTTCGTTCTGTGGGGGTCTACAAGCGCCGCATACGCAACTGCCAGAAGAGGTGGCAGGACCTTCGGGGCTGGACCCGGAGGATAGCTAGAATCCAGCTAAAGCTGTCCCCTCCACGCAGGAGGGGCGGACACCAGACCCTGACTCCCCACATACTCCGGATACTGGCGGTGGTCTTCCCGAACCTGGATTGGCAGCTGAAGGCCAGACAGCAGCAGGAAGGGGGTAAGTCCATGCCTGATCTGTGTACTATGTCTGACATGCAAATAGCAGTCTTTTGTCCTGGTCACACTTCCACATTACGTAGGTCTTGTAGTCCCAAAATCAGGTCCCTCATCTGTGTGATGCACCCTCCTCATCTGTTCCACAGGTGTGGCCCCTACAGTCTGTTGCTTGTGTCACTAGGGCACTGTGTCCCTGCAGTCAGCTATGTTTCAGGTACCAGTCAGCATCAGTTCCCGTGACTCTGTTGTGTGTTTCATGAGTGGTTCAATTGTTTACACAATGCCTGAGATCTGACCTGTGAACTGTGTGTGCCCTTGAGATGTGTACCAATTGCTGGTCTGACTCGCAACATGTTTCTGGGGTATTCAAAACAAAACCATGCAGCAGGGGACTCCAATTTTTGGGCATCAGGAGTATGTATATCAAGTATGTCACAATTGCTTAGCCACCTGACTACTGTCCGGGGCAAAACACTGTTTCACTTAGTCCTGCCCAGTCATGCCCCCTCAAGGGCATTCAGAAACACTCTGTAATCCCACTCCTGTGTATGAAATTGCAGGTTGTGCTTAGTGACATGTGCCCTCAGGTGTGTGCCTATGTGTCATTAGGGTGTGGCTTGTTGCTACGTACAACTGGGGTGTCCATGATTCAGAGGGTCAGCATGACATCTGGGATGTGACTGTGAGAGACAAGACCTGTGTGACATATAGGTGTGTGATCATCTGACAGCGCACAATGCTGTATGCAACTGTGTCCCTCATGCAGCTGGGTTACATGCATGGCAGACTGTGATGTGTTAATGTACATGGATTTGTGTTTGCTGAGACTCATATGAATGATTTTCATGATGTGGGGTCTTCTGGGTCCTGGATTTGTTGTTTGCATGGGATGGGCAAGTGCGCTGGTCATCTGCAGAGTCAGATTTACCCCTGAGCTAGGATTGTGAGTCAGTGCATATTGTTGGTGTCTGGATGCCCTGCCCCTGTGACAGGAGACAGTGTTGACTGACTTTCAGGGCATCCCAGTGCCATGACATTTAACTTGCTATGAGTGAGCCTGCGTTGTGTTCAAGTGTGCACCATGCACCCAATTGTGGCCTTGCCCATCAGGACATGAGTACATCATAGTGTGTGTTGCTGGCATGCATCCCAAGCATGTGAAATGAGTCTCTGCCCATCCCTTCATCCGGACACCTGTACTGAGTCAGTCGCAAGAGATGTGCTGTGTGCCTAGTGACATACTCCTACATGTTCACTTGCATGTACAACTAATGTGTGGGTGGTGCATGTAGGCACATTGATGTGTTAGCATCCAACATGCAACGGACATATGTGTGAAAGTCAAGGAGGGATATGTGTGCCATGATTGATGTTGAGAATGACATTTGTCTCATCCTAAACAGTGTTGGCACTTTGAGATGTGTTCAGCTGATGATGCCAGGGCTTGCCCTGTGATGTGATGTACTCACTGTGGTGTGTGCAGTTGGTGCAGGTGACTGATGTTGTTCTGTTACTTCCTATTCCTATCCAGATACATCCACGGCCACAGGAGGGGACAGCTCCACGGACCAGGAGGAGCCACCGAGCCTTACAGGGACAGAAGGAGAGGAGTCAGGTGGACCCAGTGGCACAGAGGGCGAGTTGAGCCACACAGAGGAGGCATCAGCACCATCCCCCCCAGCTGAAGGCCACAGCAGCTCTGAGGATGACTCCCCTGTGGAGGCGGGTGTCAGTAGCCACCAAACACCAGCTAGTGAGGCTGTCTCCGTCACCGCCACCACCACCACGCTCCTCCCATCGGCTCCCATCCCAGAGGTCCCTGTGGGCTCCCGTGTTTGTGAGCATGTCTCCTTTGTGCCAGGCACAGCACCCCCTGCCCCTGTGTCCCCTGCTGCCCTGAGTGAGGAGTCTGTGGACTTACTTAGACAGATCCATGTAGGGCAGACGTCGATGCTGAAGGTCCTCCAAGCACACACAGGTCTGTTGACACAACTGGTGTCATTCATGGAGGGCATTTCCTCTGGCATGTCTGCCCTACAGAGGACCAACCAGTCCGTGGCCTCCTCCCTGATGGCAGCAGTGTCCCTTCTCCAACAGTCCCACACCCCTCCTACCCCTGCACCACCCACGGTTCCTAGCACCCTATCTGTCCCAAGCACAGAAACCCCCAAACCAAGGGCTAGACATGCACACAAGCAAGCGCAGGGGACTGGTTCCACACTCACAGGGGCTGGTTTGCTGACACACACACAGTCATCCACAACCACTCCACAGTCCTCCGAGACCTCTCCCTGCCAGCCCCCTTCCCTTGCCTCACCTGAAACCCCATCCCCCCAGAAGCTCTTCCTCTGTGACCTTGACCTCTTCCCCACCGACCCAGCAGATGCTGATTACAAGGGGAAGAGGAAGTCCCCACACACAGAAGGAAGTGCCCCTCACACCCGGACAGCCTCCCCCAGGCGCAGCCAGACCGAGACGCCCACCCGCAAGTCCCCCGGCGCAAGAAGAGCAAGACCCCCCGCCACCACGCAGCTCCAAGGCAACGTCTCTGTCCTCCATCTCCCAGGCCACCACTCCAGAGGTTCCCCCGCCACTCCCTGCCCCAGGTTCCCCCACCTACAGATACACCATCCCCAAAATGCTAAGGCCATCCCCCCCTAGCACTTGCTCCTCCACACCTGGTCAGACAGTTGGTGCCACTGATGTGGTGACCGTGTCCCCCCCTGCCCTGCCGACCTCACCTGTCCCCCATTCCGCTCCCATGGATGTAGGCACTGCTTTGGAGTCCACGACCACCCCGTCTGACTTGGGCACTGCAGTGGTAAGCCAATCCACTCCATCTGACCTGCCCACTGGAGTTGTGCCGGCACCCACCCCATCTGACTTGTGCCCCACAGTTTTGACAGCACCCACCACTTCACTCAGCTCCACTGCAGTTGCAAGTGTCTCGCCTGCATCCCCCATCTCTTCACTGCCTCCTTCTGCTGCGCCCTGATCCTGTCCCTGCGGTGCCTGGCCTGCCCCTCTGAGGGGATGACCCCGGTCCTTAGTAGTGCAGGCAAGCAAGGTGTGACAGTTGTCACTCTACTTCACTCCTTGGCATTTTGACATGGACTGGCCATTGGCATTGTGGTTGCACAGACGTTTAGCATTTCATATACTGAATTTGTCACTCTAGCTCACTCCTTGCCATTTGGACATGGACTGGCCATTGGCCTTTTGGTTGCACAGACGTTTAGCATTTCATATACTGAATTTGTCACTCTAGTTCACTCCTTGCCATTTGGACATGGACTGGCCATTGGCCTTTTGGTTGCACATACGTTTAGCATTTCATATACTGAATTTGTCACTCTAGTTCACTCCTTGCCATTTGGACATGGACTGGCCATTGGCCTTTTGTTGGAACAGACGTTTTACTTTTCATATGCTGAATAAAGCTTTTTACTTTGTCCCTGTGAACTTGATTTAGCTGTACATCATGTTGATGTTGTTTTACATGCCCTTGCACCTGTAATGCTTGGTTTACAATGTTGCATACTGATGTGTTGATGTGAGGTACTCCCTCTGGTCCATGAGATATGTATCCTATTCTGGTGGGTATCCAAGTCATCCTTTGCAGCTACCTGGGTGTGTCTGGATCTACTATTTGTGTACATCTCTCTGTGAGCATTTCATTGGCATGGTCACATCTGTGGCCTGCACCCCTGCACATATGATGTGCTTACCATTGTCCAAATTTTCACTTCCACATACTTCGTGCTCATCACTACAGGTCCTACAGGTGTGGGCATCATTGTAATAGGAGCAACTGGGTCCTCTGTGCAACTTGCTAGACATATGTTTTGGGTATGTGCAGCTGACTTAGGGGAGACTCCCATACCCAGGCTGTTGAGACCAGAGCCTTCATTGTGTGGTAACTGATGGCTGACTGACCAAGTGTTCTGCAGACATGAGTGGGACTTGCGGTGAATATGTTTGGCACAGCTGGGCTCCCGCGGGAGTTGTGTCCCCTCAAGTTAGTGTGTTGTCCAGTGACATGGCCTGGGCCCATGGTGTGTGTTGTATGTGCATGTGTGTGTGTCCACATCCCTGTTCATACACAGACAGGGTTCCCTTGATATGTTCCTGTTGTTGATGCCTGCTGAGTGGTACTGGGTTCATCCTACTACTTTTCCAATGGGCTACCAGATGTGTGGGTGCATGACACACTACTGTGAATTGGTGTATCATCATTGTGATTTGCCAGTTCTGAGTGGTGATGATGTTGTCAGACACAGATGGGACACAGTCAGGGTTCCTCAAGGCACATGTTTGTTCGCAATATCATGTAGTTGTCCCTAGGTGGTAGTTTTCAGTGATTGAGACATTTGTATGTGTGTGTGACTGCTCCCACTTGTCGGGTTCACGGCAGCGATGCTGGCAGGTGTCAGCATGGGTGCCTTGTGTTCCTCCTTGGCATCTGCATAGTCCTGGGACTGTGGCAGGGATTCTGAAGGTTACATGACCTTTGAGGTCATGGCCATGTACTGCATACTGTGCAGTGTGTCTGTCATTCCCCAGGGTTGTAAACCGTCCTTGTGTGATGTGTGTGTGCACCTTAGTTCCTGGCAACATTCCTGTGTTTGTCATGGGTGCATGTGCAATGTCACCTTTCAATGTGGACTTCACACATACACATTGTTGCAGTTCAGGTGTGTGGTGTTGATGGTGGACTGATGTGAATGTTTGCATGGATGGTCCCCTAGCTCCCGTTTGTCCATGGATGAGGGGCCATGCTGAGTGATTTGTGTTTGTGTATGTGTAATGTACGTTTGTGGCACAGGACACATGTCTGAGTTTCCCAGTTTGTACAACATTTGCCTTTGTCATCACAGTGGAGGTGTCATGCATGCTTGTGTCACCCCACTGTCTGTTCCCTGGGGGTTGTGGTGTTGTGTGTCAGTCTCTTGCTGTGTTAGTTGGTGTTCATTCCAGCTTGTGTCACATGTGGCTGTTGTGCTTCCTCTCATCTCCCAACGCCTGATTGGCCACTGAGGATGTCCCAATGATGGTTTACTTTTGTATGGCACTGTGTCCACATCTGTGTCACTGTGCTTCAGCACCCCTCATGTGTTGTGTAGTTGCCTGGGGATACTGTGACACATACACACATGTTGTGTCCAATGTGCAGTGTGAGTTTGCCTGTTTGTGCATCTGCACCAGTGCATTGGTATTGCTGTTGTGGGCCTTAGTCTGGAAGCTGTTTCTGTGATTTTGCATGCTGTCCCTGTGAGTCATTTCACATCATTGTACACATTCATCATGGTTGTTGGGTGCCATTGCTGGCATGGAATGTGAGTTTGTGAGCTGACACCTACAGTCTACACAGGTTGTTTTGATTGATGTGTCTATTTTCGAGATGTGTGCATGCTTGGTGATGCTCACTTCTGCTGTTGTGTCATTGTACGCTGTGTGCATTGTCAGCCCCCCTGTGTGGTGCTTGTCTGCACATGGCCGAGAGTGTTATGTATTCACAGCACTGTTAGCTTCACCACATCTCTGTGTGTATGGGACACAACCACTAGTTTGCCCCAGAAGTGTATGATGTGTTGGGAGCAGGGATCATACATGCTGTTTGTTATTTGCAGCTTGGACCATGATAACACTTACCTTTTGGTCACTGTGTTGAGGGGGGTTTGGTCCCCATCACCACAATGCTCGACATCTGCTGCATTTTGTGAGCCCCCACTTAACTTCTGCTCTACACAGTGAGCGGGGTGTTCTTTTTACATTGCCACAGTGCTATGGTGATGCTTGCCTTGTGTATGTCACACTCATGTGTTGGTCACACATGTGCTGTTACTTTCATTGTATGCTCGTAGCCATAATCACTGTTGTGGGCATTTGTCACAGACTACACACTGTTGTCACGATGTCATGGGGGATGTATTTTGCGGACATACTTGATGTTTGCATATGCTGGATGTGTTGCGCATCACCCATCCTATGGGTGTGGGTGGCAGGGGTGATGGGCAACAGGTCCCCTGTGAGTGGGGGTGGCAGGGGTGATGGGCAACATAGTCCCTATGGGTGGGGGTGGCAGTAGTGATGGGCAACATAAGCCCTATGAGTGGGGGTGGCAGGGGTGATGGGCAACAGGTCCCATATGAGTGGGGGTGGCAGGGGTGATGGGCAACATAGTCCCTATGGGTGGGGGTGGCAGTAGTGATGAGCAACAGGTCCCCTGTGAGTGGGGGTGGCAGGGGTGATGGGCAACAGGTCCCCTGTGAGTGGGGGTGGCAGGGGTGATGGGCAACATAGTCCCTATGGGTGGGGGTGGCGGTAGTGATGGGCAACATAGTCCCTATGGGTGGGGGTGGCAGTAGTGATGGGCAACAGGTCCCCTGCGAGTGGGGGTGGCAGGGGTGATGGGCAACATAGTCCCTATGGGTGGGGGTGGCAGTAGTGATGAGCAACAGGTCCCCTGTGAGTGGGGGTGGCAGGGGTGATGGGCAACATAGTCCCTATGGATGGGGGTGGCAATAGTGATGAGCAACAGGTCCCCTGTGAGTGGGGGTGGCAGGGATGATGGGCAACATAAGCACTAGGGGTGGGGGTGGCAGGGGTGATGAGCAACAGGTCCCCTGTGAGTGGGGGTGGCAGGGGTGATGGGCAACATAAGCCCTAGGGGTTGGTGGTGGCAGGGGTGATGAGCAACAGGTCCCCTGTGAGTGAGGGTGGCAGGGGTGATGGGCAACATAATCACTAGGGGTGGGGGTGGCATGGGGGATGAGCAACAGGTCCCTTGTGAGTGGGGGTGGCAGGGGTGATGGGCAACATAAGCCCTAGGGGTGGGCGTGGCAGTAGTGATGGTCAACAGGTCCCCTATGGCTGGGGGTGGCAGTAGTGCTGGGCAACAGGTCCCCTATGAGTGGGGGTGGCAGGGGTGATGGGCAACATAGTCCCTATGGGTGGGGGTGGCAGTAGTGATGAACAACAGGTCCCCTGTGAGTGGGGGTGGCAGGGGTGATGGGCAACATAAGTACTAGGGGTGTGGGTGGCAGGGGTGATGGGCAACAGGCCCCCTATGGGTGGGGGTGTTAGTGGTGCTGGCCATGCAACCCCTATGGTGGGCCGTTGTTAGTGGCCAGGATATGGATCCCCTGTGTGTGTGTGCCATTTTGCGGGTACGTGTCGTTTGTTTATGTGGTAGGTGTCTGACTTACCGCCTTCGCCATTGGCATCGGTTCCTGAGCCGGCCATAGATGTAGAGTACTGGTATGACCTGCGTGATGGGATTCATGATGTGTTTGTGTCGTACATGCTGCTTGTTGCTCCGTCTCGTACCCGCTGCAAGCTGGTCCGTCTCGTAGCCGTGTATTGATTTGTGGCGCGAATCGTAGCTGATATGCTTGTTTTCCGGATGCTGTGACGTGCCGTACGTGACAACCCGTCCAGCGCGTAGGAAGTACGCTTCGTACTTATCATGCCGGAAACTGCTATGGATACTGCTTCCGGGCGATACGGTTACCGCTCGGACGGAGAATGGGTCTTGATTCACAGCCTACGTGTCGGTCGTGTTTTTGGCAGTTATATGCATCGTACTTACTCTACAGGACGGACCGGCTCCGGGTACATGTCGGTCGCAGGGTAAGGCTACGGACAGCTGTCCGACCGACCATCGGAATCGGCCCCTAAATGTATAACGAATCACTGTTCTTATGGGATTTGCACTGCAGGGCAAGCATTCGATGTGACGTGAATTGATATCGAGAACTGCCAATAGCATGAACAAAAGAGAAAAATATTCCTCTTGTGAGGAGCCAATGTCCACCCTTTATAGATTTTAAATAATTGGTTACCGTAGATCTAGCTGACAGCTGTACGGTCAGACATAAAAAAAGCTCTCTATTACAGACCTAGGTTTTCTTTTTACCGTTCATATTATCAGGCATTTTATTTCAACTGGCAAAATAGTACCAAAACTGCTACTGTCACCATGTACTGACGTGCTTTACAGAGGTGCAGAACTAAGCAGGTGATGTCCTGTTAATTAAATATCTGATGTAGGAAACTGGCTCTGTATATACTATACCAAAGTAAGGTATAGTGTGCATAGAGTCCAGTGGATCCCCAAAGGCTTACAGAGGCTAAAGTAGATATTAGTAAAAGTTCTAGTTGCGGTAGTCTGCTCGAGCAATTAGGCTTATCAGGGGGCTGTGTTAAGCACTTGTTATACACACTCAGGCAAAAAATTATTACACACACAAAGACTGAATCCTAGACAAACTCAGTTGCAGGTATGTTTTTACGACTAGTAATACTTTTCAAAATGCAGCAATAATTTTTTTGTTAGGCAGTAAAATGCTTTACAGTAGTGAAATACTATTGTAAAAATGCAGCAATAATTTTTTTGTTAGGCAGTAAAATTCTTTACAGTAGTGAAATACTATTGTATTGTCAATCAGAAACAGTAGAACTTAGCAATTGTAAAAAGATAGACATTCAGTGCAATAGGATGAGAATGCAATGCCATCCTATGGGAGGAAAACAGTTGTATGTATTAGCAGGTAAGTACACAACTTACTCTTCCAGCCTTCAGGGATTTAGACCAACACTGGGCAAGGTTCAGTTTAAGGTAGGTACTGCACCACCAGCGCCAATTGGGCGGCCAGGTGCAAGGGTAACTGAGCTCAATGTTATAGAATGGAGACTAGGGGAACGAAACAAGGTGCAGGTTTCAGGGAGGTACCAGCAGTTTCAGGGTAGAGGCCCTTGGCGTTAAGGCAAGCATAGTAAGGCCACAAGGCAGCATCAAAGCTACACTAGCAGCAGCACAGGGGCAGCTGGGTGCAGGATGCTGATCAGCGTCAGAACCTAAAGCAAACAAATGGAGGATCTCAGTCGGACAAAGAGGCTACAGGCTCGGACCAGGAGGTAGGATGAAGGTGACCATTGCTGTGAAGGTAAGTTAGGATGTCGGAGAAGGTCATGGTACCATCAGCTGGGCTTCCCAAGGTCAGGGGGCTGAGGATGCATGGGTGCTTTTTGGTGTTGGATCTTCTTTACCAGAGCCGGTCGTGGTCGGGAGGACCCTTGATGTAGAGGCTGCAGGAGACTTTGTGAGGTCCAGTAGACATCTGCCACCGAGGGAGTAGAGGTCTGGATTGCTGGGGAGAGTTCATTGGACAGGTAAGGCACTCAGACTCACACTGTGGGCGTCTGGTGCAGAGTGGGCAGGGGTTGCGGATCCACCTCGTTCCGGAGTCCTTGATGTTGAGTTTTTCTGGAGAGGGCCACTGTCCTCAGGAGATCTAGTCTTTGTTCAACAGTGGCAATCTTCTTGGGGTTCATGAAAGTGATTGGCCATGGGCAGGCGTCATCTTCTTTGCAGACTCTTCAAGCTAGAGAGAGGCCTGTAGTGCTGGGGCCAAGGCAGATGTAGGCTTCAGGCTTTGCTGCATGGCATCTTGTAAAGCGTTTGCACAACACACTCACACAGCAGCAACACACTAGACACTCCACAAAAGAAACTCCACACAAGGTTATGTAAAAATAGCCTTTGTATTATCCATAAAACACATTAGATCATAATCACATATGTACACTGTGCCATCTGGCACTTGGCATGACTTTACATGGATTATATATATTACAGTGCCAATCGGGATACTGTTATCACCATTAAAACTCGCAATGTACACTTAGAGCAACCAATCAGTAACTACTAGTAAAGGTGCTATTAGCACCACACATTAGGCATAAACATATTAGGCATAAATCTTAAATTAGCCCCAGTGCACCGTAATCACTGATAATCTGCATACATCACCAAGTGGCCTTAACGTAGGAGCGAACCTCAGGCCGACTGGCCTGATCCTCAGGGGTCCGTCCTGGGTGTCCCAAAAATGCCCTTTGTCCAAAAGACAGGGCTCTCTCTACTCTGTGTGTTCATCAAGCATCTGCCCATGATCTGGCAGTGCAGCTGCGCACCCCGATCCTTGCCCCCCAACTCAGGGCAACACAAAAGTGACTCAGGGCAGTCTTGGTCCCTGAGGGGAGAAGGAAGCTGACACCTTGCTCCCCTTGCTCTGCCCCAGCTTAGAATGAGTAATACTCCCACACTCACGGCAACCGGACCTCAATGCAAGGAAGTCAGTCGCACTCACCATTCCTTGGGGGCTGAGCGAGTTATGTGGCAGCCGTCTCGCCACCGATGGCTCAGGCTTGTGTGCTCCTCTCCTCCGCCTCGCAGTCTGGAGCACAATCCTGCTTCGCCTGCCCACAACCAGGCTCAGCCTGACTTCCGCCTGCTTCGTCCTTCGGATTTGCAATGTGAGGTAGGCTCCTGCCAGAATGTAGACTCCACGGCGTCTCTCCTACAGCCAGGCAACACCTGACTTCCGGCGACGACCACGTCCTGCCCTCAGCGTTTGCTCTTGCTGCATGGGCCCCACCCACAGTCACGCAGAGCCTCCGCCTGTCTTCTGGCCCGCAGCTAATTATGGAGCGAGGTCTCAGTTCTGGAGACCCGGCACAACTCCTCAATCTGCACCTGCCGGGCATTCTTGCCACGCGAGCCCCCTTTTCGGGCTCAAGCAAATATGTTTCAACAGTGCCCACCAGGCGCTCTTGGGGCGTGAGCACAACACTGAGGGGCACAGTAAGGGCAAAGAGCTCCTCGCGCTCCAGGGTGGGCCACTAAGCACAAGGCTCACCACACTCTGTTGCAGCTCCCCAAGTCCCAAACTCCAGAAGGGCAGAGCTGGGCACAATCAGGCCAGCACGTACGGACCCCCAGGAGGACAGCAGCTGGGTCCCATGGCGGTTCCTCCTCACACCAAGCAGTCCTTCAGCTCCAAGCGGGTAATCGAGAAATGGGATCACAGCCTCAATATTTATACTACACATGTCTTTGTTCTTCCCCCCTGGAACAGGCCTATGCCCAGTTCAAACCAGTTCTGCAGGGCACTTAAAAACATCTTTACAGTGCACAACATCCTCCTTTGTCAGTGTAGGCTCTGGCCCCAGACACACCACAGGGAGGTGGAGCCAGCATTGTGTAAGGCAGGCACAGTCCTATTCAGGTCCAGGCACTACTCCCACTACTCCAAATGCAGATTAATCAATTCAGCCTAGCGCTGACTCACTCAGCCTATCTGGAGCCTCTGCACCTCCCCAGCCCCTGTCATCCAGAGCCAGACATGCAATACACACCAGACAGGCACAAAGACACAGAGCACACAGAAATGCCCAAGTCTAAAAGTGGCATTTCTAAAATAGTGATAATAAATCTGCAAACACCAGTACGCAGCATTTATCACCACTATTCCAAACATACCAAACTTGATCACGCTACTTCTCTCATTTCAGGAATTACCACTGAACACATATCAGGGAATCCCCAATGCATTCCTATGAGAGGGCAGCCTCCCAGTAGTGAGAAACCAAAATGGTTCTCTGTCACTACCAGGACATGCCACACACTTAAGGCACATGTCCTACCTTTTACCTGCATTGCACCCTGCCCATTGGGATAGTGTGATGTCAAGAAGAATGAAGATAAACAACCAGATCAGGTAAGAGAAGTTTATTCCCAAACACCGCATCCAACGGCAATATAAAAACAAGTGTCAACTTTCAGAATCCTCACACACACAGTCTTCTGTAAGAGTTTTGACTGTGACCTCATCAGGGATGAGGTTCCACGCCACACTTCTCCCTCTCGTACAACAAAGAACACAGTAGAGCATAATATAAGCAAATGCAAGACAAATATGAAATAGATAATGTTTAACAAAAATGTAAAGTAAGAATTGAGAAGAAAGGAAACCAAATCTTAAAACCATCCAAAAGAAAGTTATGAAAAGCATGAGGAAAATCTTACACAACAAAATCTTTCAAATAAGCTGGTTTCCTGACTTCCCTATTGCTTCTCCTGTGAACTGAGGGAGGATTACGAGACGAACCTTGAAAGTCTGAACCAGAAACCCAACTTCCACCCAATTGTGTTTCGAAAGTTGAGTCGTCCGTAGAATCATATGATTTTTGAATGACAGCAACCCTACTCTTATTCAAAATGCGACCATCTTGTGTCTTAACCGCATTCTTGAAATATTTGGTTACTTGTAGTTTCCTTGTGAGTTTTGACCAAACAGCACACCCTCTTGGCACTTTAATTTTGACAAAATCACCCACACCTACTTCAACATTTCTCACACACTTGAGAGTCAAAATCTTCTTTCCTCTTGCGCTGAATAGAAGTCTCTTTTTCTCTCCATTTACCAGGGGTATTATCAACAGCTTGCACAGGCACGTGGTGGGCCCTCTCTGACACATCGGCAGGTAAGCGGTGTGGCCATGTTGCGCAGGGGCGGGCAAGACGGCTCTGGGGACCTGCGGCCTGGGGTGCGGTAGGCGCACAAGGTCGCAGGCACCGCCGTTCACAGCATCGGCCTCGTGGCGTGCTGGGAGGCACTGCCCTGGCAGACACGCTGGCCATTCCAGAAGAGAACCACACCCAGAGCTACGGGCTTTTTATTCACACCCCTACGCTGGCCTAGCATATGCCGGGCCAGCCCACTCCGCTCACGCGTACAGGGGGGGACGTAATGAGCTAATTTTCATGCTCTTCCCCACTGCCTGGGGTGACATGGTTGCATCCAGTGTCCCTTACACTCCAGACACCAGCAGTATGTGTCAGGAAAGGCATGTCTGTGGTCTGTATACTGCAGTCTGGCCAGCGCATCCACGCCACACTAGGTATTGTGAACATTATCATTCATGGGTCACTTGCCTCCTTCACACATGCCTTGTTCCCACCTCTCCCCACATTCTGCTATTGTGTGGCTGAGGTGTCATGCCGTTGATGGCTTGTGTACATGGCTAGCCCAGGTTACCACGGTACGTTGTGCTATCGTGTCTGGCGGGCAGGTGTAGGTGGGCATGTTGTTTGGCATGTTGTGTGTGAGTCTGTAACATGTGCATTCCCAGAGTTGTGAGTTGCATGATTGTGGCTTTGAGGTGTGTGGTGTGTTCATTTGGTACTTACCAACGAGCACTGCATTCCCATAGGTGCAAGCCTCAAAGCGCTGGTTGATGATGGACTGTCTGAAGATGAAGGAATCATGCACACTGCCTGGGTAGTTGGCGACGACATTGGTGAAGAGTCCACGGTGGTCCACTATTGCCTGCACATTGATGGAATGTGTGTGCTTCCTGTTGCGGTAATTGTGTGTAGTGGCGGCAGGGGGCACGAGGAGTACATGTGTGCAGTCGATTGCCCCCAACACGTGCAGGAAGGCAGCTATGGCATAGAAGCCTGGCTTGGTTTCCAGCTGTTCCTGTGCAGTGTGTGGGAAGTGAAGGTACTGGGGTACCAAGCTGATGATGGCATCCTAACCAGGTGTGATGAACTTGGATAGGGCTGACTATGAGACTCCTCCGACTCTGGCAGTTGTTGGTTGGAAGGTCCCAGAGGCCAACATGTGCAGCACAGCCAACAGCTTTGTCTGCGGAGGGATGTTGGTTGTCCACTGTGTTGGTACTGTTAGCCTGTGGGCAATGATGGTCAGGATGTGTCTGATGGTTGTCCTTTTGAGCCTGTAGTGGGCAATGACATCCTCTGGTGTTAAGTCTGTGAGGCTGATGCATTTTCTGAAGGTCCGCTGTCTTTGTCTGTGCTGCCTCCGTGGTGGCCCAGGGGGGCGGGAAGAGTCCGGGGGGGTTACAGGCCTGGGGGTGGTGGCAGTGGGTGTTGTGGCGCTCTTGGGGCTCCAAGCTGCATGATGAGTAGCTCCATGGCATCTGTTGTTCTTCAGGTGTGGCTCTGGGCTGGGCTCCCTTTATTGTGCAGGGTGTCGTCCGACTTAACACCAGGTTGGAGCAGGTGTTAAATCTCTGCTGCTAACGCGCCTTATCGCATGTTTTTTGTACGTATCGCCAATCTGGCTGGTCATTGAGAATCTTGTGAAGTGTTGTTGTCGCGGCTTTTTGCACAGGAACGCCTACTCTGCATCTCATTAGCGTTACATGCCGGAGTCATCTTGTTGTGTGTAGATTTAGATTCCGTATATAGGTTTCCCGATTTATGCCCTTATATAGATACAATTCATATTGCCCTTATTTAGGCATAGGAAATCCAGCCCTTATTTAGGCATTGTCCATGCTAACCAAATACAGGCATGGTCTCCTACATCCATCAATCCGCGTCACAACGAGTTCTTGGAAAACCAGACTCTTAAGCCTTTAGGAATTTCCCTTGCTTGGATATTTTCTCCAAGAATTCATTTATTATACATGAACATCTATTCCTTAGGGGTTCATTCATGACGTTCCGATGACCGACTTTTACGTCAATACACGCATTCCTCAACACCTTCAAGGTATAAATATACCTGCACTTGCCCTGGCAAACCACGGTTCCGGTACGGTCCAGTTCGACTGTCTACTTGCGGTTTGCCACGGTGAGTTCGGAAGGAGATCAAGTTCCCGCCTGATGCACTGACCAGACGCTGTCATCCTCCTTACAGAGAATCCAGCTCCAGTGTCTCTGACTCCCCTTGCGGGGTGTTAGATATCGAGTCCTGGAAAGAGATTCCAACCTCACACATTCTAAGGTATGGGGCAGACTAGAACTTAGAGAAACGTTTGGCAACTCTTGGCAAAACTAAAACTATAGCTAGCCATACTTTAGAAAACAGCACCTACTTCTTACCTTGTACTACACTTAGGTTAGGTACACTGGGGTAGAACTATTTAGAAGCATCAGATGAGTATTCACATTTTAGCCTGTGTTATTTATGTATGCATTTTATGAATATATGTCATAGCTACAAACCATGCTATTGCAGCATTATTTTATCTTACTGCTAACCCTGTACGTATTGTACTTCGCATCCTGTCTTCCGATTGTAGCAGTTCATATCTCTTGCATGAGAAATAAGACTGTTCAATCAACCCTTTTAATTGAAACGCCCGTCTATCTATTTCTGTGCAACTCTGTAGAAACGAAGCATGCATGATTGACTGAGTGAAATTGTTATCTATTGTTTCCATGGTTCTGAGATTGTTCCGACTCTAAGGGAAACAAAGCTGTCATGTTTATGCGGTTGTTAGAAACTAATCCCTTCCTGTATATTCGAGAAGTTTTTAGTGACCTCAGAGTTAGCTGGCACACACAAGTAATTAAGTTTAATGCACTCGATAGAGACATACTGACCTCAGCCCTATGTCAAAACTATAGTGTATATTATTCCAATGCGCAGAGCCTATCAGGGATATAGGCACTACACGGCGCCCAACGGTTTGGTAAGGCGCTAATTTAACGCTAGATACTGAAGTAACTCAGTCGTGCTTTTCTGATAATACTCCATAAGACGTCTGGAGTGGGTAGGGATAATATCCGCCATAGCTGAGTAGGACAAAATCCTATGTATTAGCTGTTTGGTTTGTTCAACATTGAAGGATACAGTGTTCCAAAAATAGTGTGCACCTTATCTTTGTTCCCTTGAAACTTGCTCAAAACTTTAATTAAACAATGACCGAAAACGGCACAAACACAGATACTGGTGGAGCTGTACCCGACGAAGTCATAGCAGCTTTTGGTTATACAGGTTTTGATGAAACAGATGAAAATGCGAAAATCATCACTCCAAATTTAAGGAGAGCCATCACTCTAAAACTTATAAAACATGGCCTAACACCAAGAGGTGGTAGAGCAGTTTTTGTGGTAGAGGCACATGAATCTCGCCAGACAGAGGTATTCTATTCATGGATAGTATTCCCAGAATCAAATCCAGTAACTAAAATGTTTCACTTCTACAAAGAAGATGAACCACCTGGGGAATATATTTCGAGGATATTGAAATTCCACTCACATACCAGGAGCATGATCTCTGGTTTAAAGGCGCCCTAAAACATTACAATCACATTACCAGGCTCGGTCCACTAGGTAGACCAGGGGCAGCATGGCCGATTTTAGCTGGCTATACACCTCATCCGGACATTAAAGCAATGTCAGATGTAGAATTACTTAATCACATACAAAATTTTATAGAATTACACAGTTAAACCACAACTGTCTGAAAGTCCTGAGAAGGCCTTTACTAAAAACAATCCTACCTCTTCTAAAAAGAAGTGGGAAAATAACAAACAACATTCAAAAGAAAAAGATTCTCAATCCCGAGGTAGGTCTCCTTAAAAGGAGCCCTCTGAAAGGAGGTATAACCTCAGGAATAGGGATAATTTGAGAAAACCTGACAGGTATCAAGATACTGATACACATTCCTCTCGTACCTTTCAGATATCATCACAGACATCCGAAAGAAGAGGACGGTCAGAGAACAAAGAAGAATGCGTGAAGTCCAAAGACCATCAACACATTCAGAAAAACAAACAAAAACCTCAATTCTCCAAAAAGAAACTAGCAGGTCTGAAGATCAGACATGCCGAGGATTCTGAGAACACAACTAACAAACGAAGAATGGGCTCAGACAATGTTGGACAGCGCAGCAGAAGTTACAGTAGCTCGCCAGAACCTGAAGGGGCTTCTGAAGACAGTGGACTTGAATGAGGACATTCAAGTTGAAACTGCAGATACCAGGGTTATTTCTCCGCATAGGTTATGTGAAATAACACTCTGGATGGAGCGAGATATACCAAGAAAAGTGAAGGCACTCTTTTGGGAGCGACTTTCAAAGGGTTATGAGATACTTCTAGCAGAACAAGACCACCAGAATTTGTCAGGGAGTGCCCACATGGCGAAGACATCATTATGCCAGCCTTCTCTAACCATGTTCCAGTACATTTAAAATATACTTATTCCAGGAAATGGGCAGTGGCTCAAGCCCCAGCATTATACAAAAATCATGTAGGTTGGGATGAGGACTCACCTCACCACAAACTCCAGTTAAAAAATCAACCAACTGCACAAAGGCAGTATCCAATTAAGCAAGAAGCTAAAAAACAAGTCAGGGAGATCTTAGATCAACTTGAATACCAAGGGGTGATTGAAACATGCACCTCATCAATGAACAATCCTTTGTTTCCTGTTTCCAAACCAGACAATACATATTGTCTAGTTTTGGATTACAGACACCTAAACTCATGTTGCAAAACATTTGCAGTGCAAAGTGTACACAGTACAGCATTAATGAATAACATTGTGCATAAAAAGTACAAAACCACATTAGACATTTCAAGTGGTTTCTTTTGTCAAAATATTGCACCTGAAAGTAGATATTTGACCGCTTTCCCAATAATGGGGACCCAGAATCAATTTTGTCGACTCCCACAGGGGTTCAAGAACAGCCCGGGGTTATTCTCAGCAAGGGTAACAGTTACTACAAATTTATGATGACGAGCCATTGTTGATGATATATATATATGACAGACGATGACCTGGACAGACACTTGAACAGAGTGAACACCATTATATTGGGTTTTGCCTCTGAGGGTTACAAATTCAACTTTAAAAAGTCCAGAATTGCCCATCTCAACGTCCTTTTCCTAGGATATGAACTTTCAAGTGAAGGCAAAAGCCTGGCAGCCAACATTTTAGAAAAGTGTGCACTGCTCCAACCTCCAAAAACACTGAAAAACTTTCAGTCGATTGTAGGTTTCCTGAATTTTGGAAGAACATACATTCTAAACTACGCAGAGAGGGTTAAACCTCCTACAAATTAATCAAACCTGATTTCAAAGCCACAACTTGGACACAAGAACACACGGAAATTCTGCGTTCACTTAAAACAGACATGTTAGCAACTAAACACTTGCAAACACGCGTAAATGTACGCAACTTACTGATCCAAATCATTCCGGGTCAATGCGGATTCACCTACTTAACTTTTGATGAAGGTGAAAAAGTACCAATTGCATACAAATCACACTTGTATACACAAGCAGAAATCAAATTCACTTCTACAGAAAAGATTCTGACAGCAGTTCAAACCGCTGTAGCAAAAGAAAGAGCCCTAGCGCAGGGGAAACGCATTATGTCCGTGACTCCTGTACCAGCCTTAGAGGCAGTTACTAAAGCTAGCATTCCTAATGCAAACGTTTTACATCCAAGATGGATACAATGGGTTAATTCTCTTGCTGCAACTGATGTTGAATATGTTTTTGATCCTTATTTGAAAACGCAAGCATTCCTGCAATACGAACACGAATGTCCTCTGCCTACTGAAATTCTCCCTCTTGATCAGTACAAATTTATCATTTATATTGACGGATCTGCACTACCCACTACGGAGAGTAAACAAGCTTACAGTGCAGCATGCGCGATTGTTAAAGGTCATATGCGCAATGGCAAATTCAGACCAATGGTCACAAAAACGCAATCTCTAGGAGATTGTACAGCTCAGAGAGCTGAACTACAAGCATTCAAGATGGCACTTGAAAACACAGACCGCGAATTCCCCACACTCATAGTGTGCGATTCTTTTTACTGTGTTCAATCTTACAATGAATATTTACAGAATTGTCTTCAAAATGGTTTCAAAGATGCAAAAGGTGGCACACTCAAGCATAAAACGCTTTGGGAACAAGTAGTTCAGTTGCAAAACGGACTACAAAACACTCACGTGATACACACGCTGAGTCATCAACGTGATGGCTTTCACATTGAAGGGAATTCATTGGCTGCTGAAGCCGCGAAAGGGGCTGTGTAAACGGCTTCTGTAGCTGCAATCACTCATTCAAAAACTAAAATAGACAGTGAAATATTGCTGGCTGTCAATGCTTCAAGCAAAGGCAGCGGTGCAGCGTTACCTAAAAGGTTTCCACTCAAATACTCATATACAATTGATGCAAACAATGTTCCATTTGCTTGAATCCCTGGAGTGGGGGATAGGGTAATACAAAACATGGAACATAGATTAGGACTAATCCTAGCAGCACATGAAGGAATCACCTCTGCCCATGCAGGGGTTTCCGCCGAAGTATCGTTATTAAAACAGAGATACTGGTGGCCAGGCATTAGGAAACGGACCAGGACTGATGTTTTGGACTGCAAAATATGCCAGAAGATGAAAGTCTCAACTTTGAAACGTCCTGCGCAGACGCCCCTGTTAATTGCAGATAAACCATTAGCATGTGTTTACCTGGACCACTGCGGTCCCTTACAAAGGGATGGTAACTATAAATATATCATGGTCGCAGTGGATTCGTGTTCTAGGTTCCTATGGATGTGGCCTCAGCGCTCGGCTGACGCTCGAACTGTTATAAAAGATTTGCGAGTCTTTATCGGCACATACGCAATTGGCACACTACACTCTGACCTGCGTTTAGCTCTCGAGCTTACAAAGAAGCCATGGCCAGTTTGGGTGTAGCATTGCGGTATTCTTCTCCATTCCATCCTGAGGGAAATTCTGTTGTGGAAAAGAAAAAACCGGGTCATAAAGCAGTCTATAACAGCTAGGGTATTAGGTTTGTGTGATGGGTGGGTCAAACATCTTTATGAGGTCCAACGCTCATTAAACAACTTGCCAAGGAGTTCTCTAGGGGGTGTCGCTTCATATGGAGTCCTATTTGGAACCAGAATGTTGATTTCGGACCTTAATATGCAAGGCACAGTGGTGGAAAATAAAAAGTTTGATATCAAAGATTGTTTGGCTGTTTTACAGGACTTAAATGAACTAATAACAAAACAAAGCAACGTGTTCCTGAAGCCAACCACCACTGGGAAAAAACCGGCCGTCCCAGCAAGGCCTGTCTGGATCCCAAAGATTGGTGATCTAGTCTGAGAAAAAATTGCGGACAAGAAGGAATTTGGGCCTTCTTACAGACAACCAGTACCTGTCCTAGCAATCCACGTATCGAGAGCAGAACTACTGCCGCCTCTTGCTGGTAAAAAAGGAGAAAAGATTTGTGTCCATCGACCTGATCAAACCACACTATGCGGCCGATACTAAGCAGCAGGCCAAGTGGACTCCGCCAATCTAGCTACAATCCAAGAGGTTCAAACTGAAAGACTCATCACCTTTGAAGATTCTACGGTGAGAAATGAAGGACTAAGCAACAAAGCTATGAAACTCGTCACTCTTGAAACCCAAATAACAGTTCGCCCTGATACACATGTCTACAATGAAGTAACAAGTGATCAACTTGTTCCAGCGAATTCAACGAATCCTGATGCAATTCAAAACATTGACAGAAATGACTCTGGCTATTTCATTAACTTTGATATGTTTTCTGAGGATCCCAGCAAACCTGAAATGACGTCAGCACAAAGAACTTTCAAAGAACAAGCAGCAGACTTTTTTCATCTCCTGAAAAAGACTTATCTGGTTTCACCATGGATTGAACTATAGATTGTTTTGGGAATATTCTTCTTTCTACTTTGGTTAGCTCTGGTAATAACTCTGGGCATGCTGATAAATGGAAGATAGATTCAAATGGACACAGCAAGTAAAAGAGTGAACTTACTTCTCCAGCCACACAAATCATCCCATCGTGAAGCAAGAGACTTGTCAGCAGTGAACATCACAGCCGTTCCTATACATGATGGTATAGTTTGGGACAGAACTGAATATGACATTTTTGGCCCGTCGGAACATTTGAAGATTCCACACTTATTTAAAAATTTCATTAGGTGACTTTATTACCTCTAGTACCTTTTCCGATGATTGGGACTTTGAGACTGTTAATAACATGATGTCTGATCTAGAGATGTCTGCCGTATTCAGAAATCATGGATATTTGGAGGGTTCATCAGACTATGAACAAATGTATTGTTATAACCACTATGGTCATCAATTCTTGCATAAATTTGCAACACCTAGAAATGTATTTATGTATAACCAATGGGAACATTGTCCTACACCTCCAAAGGGAAGTTCGAAAACTTGTGCAATTAAATTTCCATATTTTTCAGGCTGCAATTTATCTAATCCAGAAACTTTTTACTTAAAAAATGTGAACAAGACAGGAGCGAAAAATATGTTAACCAATACGAAACAGATTTATTCTGCAGCCTTTATTGTCCAACTGTCTAGACAGGGTTTCGACTTTTGGAAAGACAACATTGAGACAAAATCTGTCTGGGGTACAAAAGATTGGCAAGTACAGGGGTTAGAAGCTTTGTTTAGAGCCTGTATCATCCCTGAGCAAATTATGTTTTTGAATGACACTGTCCAACAAACGTCTTGCCATGGGTTAGCCAAGATCAAAGACATGAACATACCGACCATACCTATACCTGCAAGTAATAGCACTGCAAGGGGGAGGTCGACGTACATAATATTTTGCATCACAACAGATCAGATCCATAATGGAAAAAATGGTTGCTCTGGCCCACAGACACAAGCAACTGTCAAGATCGATTCCTGAACAAAACACAGGGTTTCACTATCAATAGGCCAGACCCACGCTATGTTCAAAGATAGCATCCAGGGGTAGTAACAACATACAGTGTAGGAAAACACTGCCTTGATTGGCTACAGAAAGCTACACTAAAGGATGTAAAACAACACTTAACTTTACTTCAAGAAGGCGCAGACCTTAGGGAATTCTTGCTAGGACCAAGAAAACCACATCAAAAACATTTCATATACACCGGTATCTATGCGGCTTATAATGAAGCATGGAAGGTTACCCAAGCAGAGACTGAAGAACGAATAGAAGAAATTGATCGTATTAATTTAGAGAAAACTCTCTCTGTATTAGACAATGGGTTCACCACTCTGTCGTCCAGAATATATTCATTTGACAGCATTGTGTCTTCTGTCATAGACATCATGGAACAAGACTTGGTCATGTTGCAACATGGTCTGTCTCAGCTACGTTCTATCATGCTAGTGGGCTGGACGCTACAAAACTTGCGTGCAGGCTATGTGCCTTGGCATTTAATCAACACTACGTCACTGTTTTCAGGATTCAATCTCACTGATAAACATATCAGACTGGCACAAAGGGGAGCAGACTACACTGTGCTGAGCATTGAAAAACAGGAAAAATTACCATTCACGGTGGCAGAAAAACCAGCTACTGAGTGGATCATACATGGTAAAATTACTCTGCCTGTTACAACTTTCCATTTTCAGTATTGCCTAAAACATATACCAGTAGGAAAATATGAAAGGTTGGGTAAAGGATACATTAAAACATCCTGGGATTTACCTTACACACATAGATGTTGGAGTGGGGAACGTGAAGTGTTTCTTAGCGGTGAAAACTGTGAACACGCACAGAGTGGTTCTCTCCTTTGTCAGGGTATTAACTTACACGGGGCCTGTGATGGTTCCACTACAAACTTATCCTGGCACCTGCAAGGTTCACCGGCTGCAGTGATTAATCCAATTTTTGGCCAACTTTCTAATGGGAGTTACATTATGTTGAATGATCACAGCTGCTGTGGCATGTTGCCAGGTATTCCATATCTAGTTACGGTTAAATCCAGGGTCACTTGCTGTATGCAAGTCTTGTTTCCACATATAGACACAGTCAGGGATTCGCCTTTACGGCTTTCACTGAACATCTCTTCTATACAAATTGATACTCTAAGCAGAATGAAAGGCATTCTTTTACAGAAAACAGTGCCACTGACCTCGGCCAAAGAAACCTATGATCTCCAAGTCACAAGGACTACTGCCGAGATACATACTCTTTTGTATACAAACTGCCCTGTACATTTCTCAGAAATGTTAGGTTGTATCTTAAACATGTCTGATACGAGTGGTATTATACATGTATTTAAGAAGGTATGTGCAGGACTGTTAGCACCTTTTCAATCAGTCCTCGGCATATATCCAAACTTTGTGCACTCTGTGTTTGGCGGACTGCCGCTCCTTTTAGCACTCATTGCACGGATCCTATTTTTGCTCCTACTGCTACGATATGGCAAAATCACCAGCGACACCCAATTCACCATGGAGAGAGCTCTAGTGGAGAAGAAGTGTCGTGAGCGCATTGTCCACATTTTGGGTTTACCTCTTCTACGAGAATTAAACACCACATGGTTTCTGTCATTCAGACCAATCTGGCAAGATTGCATCTTACCTGTTCTACGCTGCCTGCTCTGCAGTGAAGAATGCGTGCTAGACACCTGTCTAAGACTCCCATCAGTCAGGCCTATGCATATCGATACTCTGCTGGACCCGGTAACGGCCCATGCTTTGTGTTGTCCCCAGCAGTTACCAATCCTGATGACGGCATTCATTGAGAACTCACAGATGCAAATTGCTACTGCTGAGGTACGAGAGGAAACAACAGGCACGCAGGTAACATCCGATTCGAACATTGCTGATGCAACCAATGCGGAAGGCGATAGTTCATATCTATGTGCAGGTAATCTTCTAAGCAAGGTATTCCAACTTTCACCCACACCGGTAGATGACTTTTTGTCTACAGGATTAGAAGATTTCATGTTTTCTCCAGGCCCACACACTGTCTTTTGATTCAGGCACACAGTGTTCCAATGAGACTCTGAATTTGGCCTTCATTCTTTTCAGACAAGTGACTAACTTTGAAACTTTTTTCCCATGATTAATTTGTTTTTCCAAATTTGCATTTTTTTCATTTTTTGGCACAGTAATCTGCTTAAAGTAGAACTATTCATAGTGAAAAGAATTCTTTGAAAATCTGCCAGGGACATTATGCCACCTTGTCACATCAACAATTGATTTGTGTTAACCTGATATGAAATGGTTTCGGCCCCTTTTTCTTCTGTATTAACGAGCCATTTCATCATGTGTATATATTTCTGGTTCATTCTTTTTAGCATTTCCAATGCACACATATGCTTAAAATGAAATATTGCTTTTAATATGTACAGCACCTTATGCATAGCAATGGTTTTGTAATGCATTTTTAGGACATATGTTTTTAGATATGTTTAGCGATGCAATAATCTCTTTTAGATATGTTTAGTATGTTTGGGATTTAGTAAAGTCGTTCATACGAAACTGGAGTGGGTGTTGTGTGTAGATTTAGATTCCATATATAGGTTTCCCGATTTATGCCCTTATATAGGTACAATTCATATTGCCCTTATTTATGCATAGAAAATCCAGCCCTTATTTAGGCATTGTCCATGCTAACCAAATACAGACATGGTCTCCTACATCCGTCAATCCACAAATTTCCCTTGCTTGGATATTGATTTCTCCAAGAACTCATTTATTATGCATGAACATCTATTCCTTAGGGATTCATTCATGACTTTCCGATGCCCGACTTTTACGTCAATACAGGCATTCCTAAACACCTTCAAGGTATAAATATACCTGTACTTGCCCTGGCAAACCACGGGTCCGGTACGGTCCAGTTCGACTGCCTACTTACGGTTCGCCAAGGCGAGTTCGGAAGAAGATCGAGTTCCCGCCTGATGCACTGACCAGACGCTGTCATCCTCCTCGCAGAGAATCCAGCTCCAGTGTTTCTGACTTCCCTTGAGTCCCGGAAAGAGATTCCAACCTCACACATTCTAAGGTATGGAGCAGACTAGAACTTAGAGAAACTTTTGGCAACTCTTGGCAAAACTAAAACTATAGCTAGCTATAATTTAGAAAACAGCACCTGCTTCTTACCTCGTACTACACCTAGGTTAGGTACACTGGGGTAGAACTATTTAGAAGCATCAGATGAGTATTCACATTTTAGCCTGTGTTATTTATTTATGTATTTCATGAATATATGTCATAGCTACAAACCATGCTATTGCAGTATTATTTTATCTTACTGCTAACCCTGTACGTATTGTACTTCGTATGATGTTTTACAATTGTAGCAGTGCATATCTCTTGCCCGAGAAATAAGACTGTTCAATAAATCCTTTTTATTGAAATTCCCGTCTATCTATTTCTGTGTATCTCTGTAGAAATGAAGCATGCACGATTGACTGAGTGAAATTGTTATCTATTGTTTCCACGGTTCTGAGATTGGTCCGACTCTAAGGGAAACAAAGTTGTCATGTTTATGCGGTTGTCAGAAACTAATCCCTTCTTGTATATTCGAGAAGTTTCTAGTGACCTCTAAGTTAGCTGGCACACACAAGTAATTAAGTTTAATGTACTCGATAGAGACATACTGACCTCAGTCCTATGTCAAAACTATAGAGTATATTATTCCAATGCGCAGAGCCTATCAGGGATATAGGAACTACACTACAATCTGTGGCGATGTTTTTTGCGGTTGCTATCGCAGGAAAACTGGTGATATCGGCTGTTAGCACCAGCTTGTGACTAGTGCAATGGATTTATTGCCACTTTTTGGCGATAAAGTGCTGCTAACTCGCCGATAGGTCCTTGAGAATATGCCCCTATATTTTTTCTGCTGCGCATATTTAGTTGGTTCCGTTTTAGTTTTGCCATTATATTTTGCAATGTTTGATTTGAGCATTTCCAAATGAAACACCAATGTATTTCTTTTATCATAACTCACTCATTCGTGATGCAGATTCATTGATTTGTACTCCATGTTTTTGTGACTGTTGTTTATTTTCGTTGCGGTATTTTTCAGTACCTAGTCGCATATATATGTTGGGTAAACAAGCCCACATTCTGGCATTGTCGAAAGGACTGTACTCTTTGTTGTTTTGTGCCTAGCAGCACTGTGCCATGAACGATTCTGGAAAATAAGTGTACGTTTTTATCAGAAAACTAAGTTTTAGTAAACTCCTTTATTTCACTGGTGTCTCTCCTTGTTAATTCAAATAATCACCGAAATTGCTTATTTGTCAAAAATATGATGTGGGCTAAACATGTGCTGAAAGTATGCATTAGGCAAAGTACAGAATCTGCTAGCATAGCCTGCAGTCAGATTAAAAGAAAGACTCATTAAAGTTAACAGTAAGGCAGAGGTGACACATTCGTGAGATGTTTGCTGTCGGGCGACAACACAAGCTGTACATACTGCATTTGCCTTTTACTGCAAAGCTACACAAGCAAAGTTTGGGAGGCGAATTCACAATTAGAGTGCTCGGGCTGAAACCACTGCGGTCTAGCAGGAGGGCAAAGGGACTGCCTGTGGCAGTGCATGGATGTGTCTGGGTGAAAGAGTGGGATCATGCCACCCACCAAACCCCCTCCACTATGTACTGAGCCATCTATGCATGATGGGTCCTACCCGTACTTACTAGGGATCTCTCTTATAGTAGTGATAGCAAGTCTCCCATATTGCGGTTCCCCTAGTCATGGTGGCCACTTCAGGTAAAATCAGGACCTGGCGTTATTGTTGCCAAACTTGTTATATTGTGGGCATCATTGTCATTATAGTACCCACAACTGGTACAAATATGTGTCGGCATAACTGTAGTACTTTTATCGTATTATGGGCACACTCAAGACACCCTGACATAATGCTGGCAATGACGTGTTGGCCATACTTGCGTCATTTTTGCACTCCAAAGCATGTCGTTCCCTTTCTAATGCTGCAACCTCCATAATGGTGGTACTGCATTGCATATTGTGGACATCCGTGACATAATTGCACCCTCATCACCATAATGTTTGCACCTGTGCAATGGTTGTAATATTGCCACATTGCGGCCATTCTTGACATAATGATTCTCTAGCCTGGCATAATGCTTTCTCTGCCATTTGGGAGCTAATCTTTTGTATATTGTGGTCGTCCTTGATATGATGATGCTATTTGTGGCATATTGTGGTAAGCGTTCTTGATATTTTGTTTTAATCCAGCAATTTAAAATGCATGTTTGCAGTTCTTAAGCAAAGTGAAAAACAAATGCTACTGTTACCCAATTCAGTGGCACTGAGATTACTGCCTGCCCTGCTTTGCCAGGATTCAAACTTGTGGCTGTCTGATCATTTCATATGTAATTGGAAAGCTTTTACCCATGGAGCCATACAACTCTTATTAGAAATCTGCCCTCCCTGCAGAGCTTCCCGTTTATTTTTTGACTTTTTACTGAACCCTATTTTTGTTGTCTGTAGACACTGAGCACTTTACTCCTGTGGTGAACTCCTTGTGATCTCCCTTTTAAACATATTAAAATTGGTACACCCCGATTTGCACATTTGTATTGCTTGTAACGTCCTAGTATATGGTGCTGTCTGTACCCAGGGCCTGTAAATTAAATACTACAAGTGGGCTGCACCACTCATTGTGCCACCCGCTAAAGTAAAAGGAACAAATGATGAACGGAATGCTTAACAATGGAAACATTTGTCCCAAGTCACAAAGATCTGGATTTAATCCATCGTTCTTTTGCTCACCACGCCACCCTAGTTTGGACCCAGCCATATGCAAATCTGTCTTGACCTTGCTCCTCATGGTAACAGTCCAGCCCGAACTGCCTAGCCAGGTCCTCCCTGGACCAACTTTGCGACAAGTTGTACATATCATGGTCAAGCACATGTGGGTAATGAAATATGCACTACTGCACAAGTACCCATCAAATAATATTTGTATATTGATTTGTGTTTTTCTTCTTGAGTTTGTCAGCCTTGAAAACATCCTAACACAGCACCTACCCATGACCGGCCGGAGCCATTCGGGCTGAGTTTGGTCTCTCTTGCAATGCCAGTGAGCAGTCTGGCATTTTGCAGATGGGGCAGATCCCTTGCCCCATTTAGGTGCACTCTTTTCCAGAAGGTATAATTTACCTCTAGTTTTCACCACACAACGGGACTACAGTTGAGTCCTGACTTAATGGGACGTGAGTTCTCTCTTTTTTAAACCCGGCACACACCACCCCTATGAATAACTGAGGGTACTTAGGTACTGAAGAAATGCCTGGATCCATACGGACTGTATAGGGCATGAATCATGTCGACCCCCTGCACAACTCCCTCTCCAGTCCACAACTTTCTAATCATTGTTTTTACTCATGGCACAGGAACCCCGCGAATAAACTACCACTGGAGAATCCTGTAGCTATTTTTAACCATGCACACACCATCCCACTCCTACTCACCACACATATGCTCCCTCCAAAACATCTTTAAGCTTCACGATGGTAAAATGAGAAGGCCTCCGGCAAAGAGCCCACCTGTGGGGCCCATTGGGCATTGCAGCGCTGGCCCGATGAAGAGCTGCCCTATGATGAAGCATGACACCCCATGGGGTGTGTGAGGGCCCTTGCTCCTTATTGGAGCTATCCCTGTGCAATCACGCACTGTCTAATCTAGCACCTGTCGTAACTAACACAATATTCCTTTCCTGTCACCCTATCTCTTCTTCCCGTCCCCAAGTTGATTTTCTTCTCTTTATTCGTAACCTACTACTGGATAAACAATGTGGTTCTGATATATAATGCCAGCCAGCTCATTTCACTTGCAAAACAATAACGAAAATATTATACACTGATGATAACATATTCTTCATATATAATTTTATATGTCATTTTTGTGCTACTATAATTATTCAAACCATATTTATTTTGTTTAGTGTATGGGCAGGATTGGGTCCCTTCAAAAGCTTACACAGCATTCAAATCATTACATCAAGAAGGCCAGTGATTCACATTCATCTTTCAAACCAACTTCCTCAGGCAAAAAAACAAAAAGAGCAAAAAATGAACCTCCATCTCCAATTTTGTCATCACATAATCCTGTCTTAGATAGTATTCTGGATGAGGTGCATGGCCTTCAACTATTCATGTGTGCAACTAAGGAAAAATTGCAGTAAATTGAAGATCGTTAGATCGTTATGGAGGGTAAAATGTCTGAGTTTGAACAACGTGTTGTTGATCTTCGGGACATGGCTATCAAAATACCTATGCTGGAACAAGAAATTCAACAACTCAAACTACACACTGAAGACCATGAAAATTGAAACAGAAGTAACAATCTTTGTTTTTATGGTCTTCCTGAGAACCTTGAAGGTCCTGACCTTTTGACCTTCCTGAAGAAGTTTTTACCTGATCTTCTTTGGCTTCAATCTGCACCACCTCTCTATATTCAGCGAGCGCATCACTAGGGCTGTCTTCAACCCCATTCCACTAAACCATAATGCTCTCTCTGGAATTTACTGACTTGACGCATCTCTTGAAGGCTACTAAGGTAAAACATTGTTGTATGGTCTGACCATAACATATTCATCGCTCAAGATATTTCCAATGCAACCAATGCTCAGTGTAAAGAATTCCTAGTCTTTCAACCCCAAATGAGACAATTTAACATTCAGTATGGCATTCTACACCCCTGACTCTGTAAAAGTACCCATGAAGGGGTCTCACATTCTTCCAATAAGTCAGCTAAACTTAAAAAGGTTTTACTAAATATTACAAGTCAAACTTTGGAGATTGATGCTTGATATCTCTAAATATTTTTAAGTCTACGCATGGTTATTCTTTAATTCTATATCTTTTTGAATATATTGCTTTTTATATATGTTTTCTTGCTCTCCTTCTCTGTTGTCTTTCTTGCTCCTGGCGCTAGTGTGCCCTTTGCTCATCCTTCATTGTCTTTATTTCAGATCTGGTTTTTTATCCTTGATCTGTCTTATATTTTCCTTTCTATTACTTTCTTTCCTTCTGTTCTTTCCCTCTTGTATTCAATCTTCTTTTCCTTTCTCACTGTTTCATCTTCCAATTCCTCTTATATTTGTATGAGTGTTTACTCTGTCCTTTTTGTTGTTTCCAATGACTGTTTCTATATGTTATTTAATTGATCATAAACAGTGTCTTTCTGATTCTCGTATTGGTTTTGCAACCCATTGTAAATGTTCCAGTATCTTCACCCTCACCCCACAGCATGTTTGATATTGTCTCATGGAATGTTCATGGTCTGGGTCATTCCGTCAAAAGGTACTTTCTCACCGAGCAAAACTTACGGCACATGTTGCTTTCTTACAGGAAACGCATTGCAATGATATCGAATCACTTAAACTTAAACGTCAATGGGTTGGTCAGGTTATTTTTCTCCTGTCTTTAATCGTAAAGGTGGTGTAGCCATTTTATGCCACAAAGCATTGAGTATTCAGATTTTATCAAATGAATGTCATACAAATAGATAATAGGTTTTGGTTGATGCTATTAAATTTAAAAAATAAGTCACTTTCTTTAATATTTATGGCCCTGTTAAATCTGATCCTGACTTTTGGCAAAGTGCTAAATTAAAATTATCTTCTATTTCTAATCCCAATATTATCGTTGCTGGTGATTTTAATGACTGGTTAGACCCAATTACCGATAGAAAATCGAATTACAAATTAGTCTGTCTAGTCTGTGACTGGGATTTGCAACCAACCATGGAAAAAATTACCCCTACCAAGAGGTATTTAATCCCCATCTTCAAAGGGCTAGGAGGTGAACCTTCCATTATTGTTTATATTTTAATTTCTACTCCTCTTTATTATTTGATTTCTGATTTCACAATAATAGCCAGTAATTTAGCGACCATAATCCACCATGTATTAAAGCTCATTGGCCTATATTTGATTTAAAACGACAGAGTACTGGGTTTTGATGGCTACGGATGGTGAGAGATGGTGTAAATGCTTGTATTGCCTTATTCAAAGTAATTCAACCAAAAAATGAAGCTGGTGTACATTTTCCCAATTTTAAGTTATATCATACTGCCTTTTTAATTCGACAAATGTATTCTATGCCTAAAGAATACCATGATTCTCCTATATCACAATGGATTATTTTTGAATGCTCTATTTTACATGACCTTTCATTTTATGATGTTGTCTCCATGTATAATTGTACATTTTTATCTAAAAAAACAATTTTAAAATATTCTCAGCTTCTATTACATACAATTGTTACCCAGGGTTCTGTTTTTTTTCAATCTTTTCTTGCATCTTCTATTTGGTATAATAAATGTATTAAATGTCGTCATAAATCACTTTATTTCAAACATTGGTAGGAAAAGGGTAATTTTTATGTTATTCATTTGGTCCCTCAAAACTCTGTTGTATGTTTTGCTCTGTTACAAGAACAATATAGTCTACCTGATTCCTACTAACAACAATACAACCAATTAGTGCCTGTGATTCAATCCTTTTTATTAAACAACAATCTTTCTCCGAACTCTACTCCATTCACTGCTTTGAAACCATTATATAATATTACCTATGATTCCATCCCCAAAGCAGCTCTTATAAATACATTTCTATCTTTACCTATTCATATGAAAAGTAAATTGTCTATTGAACTATTATGGGAGACAGACTTATCTGTATCATTATCTGTTGACCAATGGGATAAATTATGGTGTAACATCTTCAATACCTCTAAAGCTGGCAATATCACTCTATCTTTATTTTGTGTGTATAATAGAGCTACTATGACTCTTTACCTTATACATAAAATTGATTCCTCTACCTCTCCATTATGCTGGTCATGTATCTCCTCTGAAGGGAATTTGACCCATCTACTATATTTTTGCCCTAAAGTGATTGAGTTTTGGAAATCTATTTGTTCAAAGTGTTTAATGATCTTTTTGTGTTAGTTCCATTATCTATTCAAAATATTTTTCTTGGTACTATGTCTCCAGATTCTAATAATCTTTCTCCAAAACCTGTACTATTTGATCTCTTTATTGCACTTGCTTTTAAAGTTATATTAACTTGTTGGAAATATTATTCTAAAATATGCATATTAACTCGGTGGAATCCTATTTGGGATAAACATAGCATATCTACTATCTCATCTTCCTCGATATCAAAAAAAATAAATCTGACTTACTTTGGTTACCTTTCACTACTTTTCTGTCTGTGCACTCTCCATTTTCCTAACTCATATAGATCTCTTTCTCTATTTCTTTCTTTCTTTTTGTAAAAAATATATCAAATATAGGTAACATCTTACTGGTTGCGAAAGAAATACAAAATTCTTTAACAGGTTGGGCCTACCTTCCATTAACTCTGATAGGCAGAGTACATTTTATAAAAATGATGCTTTTACCTAAGATAATCTTTATATTACAGAACATTCCTCTGGCATTTGAGGAAAAGAGTTTAAGATCGCTTCAGTCTAAATTTAACACCTTTATTTGGGCTTCAAAAGCGATTAGAATATCTTGGAAGAAGCTCCGGAGAATGAAGAATAAGGGGGGGCTGTGTTTACCTGATTTAGTTGTGTATGCCAGAACTTTTTCTTTGAGGTTAGGAAAACAATTTTTGGGCATCCCTGATGATTCGGACGTGAGAATAATGTTCAAAGCGATGCTTTTGGATGTGGAAGATGGAAGTAAATGCTTTTTATATAAATATGGAGATCCGAGATTCTTCAAAAAGGTCCGACTAAAAATATTACGTGAACTGGCTGGTTTTTGGGCAAAAGTTAGACAATTCTTAAAGATTAGCTACTTCAGTGCTTTTGCACCTATCTGGAATGCTCCAGGGTCGCCGGGTTAGACAAGAGATGCTATGTCAACTCCTTTGATAGATGCTGGGATCTGGTGTTGGGGACAATTAGTAGTAGGAAAATCTTTATTAGCATGGGAAGAGTTTACTATACTTACTGATAACAGACTTTCGAAATGTAAGTACTGGCAAGTAAGAAGCTGGCATCAGAATGTTGGGATAGAGGTGGGCTTGCCTAATGCATTGGAAAATGTACTCTGTAAACAAATTGGGAAGAACAAAGAGATATCAACTCTGTATTGGCAAATGCTGGACCTGGAAGAAGGAGAATTCAAATTACCGAATGAGCTGTGGGGAGATAGCCTGTCTGGTGTTCAACTCGAAGATATTTGGCAAGTATCTCATGACATCTTATATACCACAGTACAGCCAGCATATTTGAAAAGGAACCATATTTTTTGTGTTCACAGGGTGTACTGGTCTCCCCAGAAACGCGCGAAGTTCTCGAAGGGTCCAACTCCAAAGTGCCCTAAATGTCTTCTCCGTGAAGCTGATGATATTCATATGTTTTTTAACTGCCCCAAACTTCACAATTATTGGAAGACGATAAACAAAGGTATGGAAGATATGATGGGTCTAACCATCCAGGTAAGCCCACTTCTAGTGTTTTTTGGTCTATTACCGGAGTATGAATCTCTTTCCAGATGGAAAAATAAACTATGTTTATATCTGATTTTGATTGCAAGAAAAGAAATCTGCAAAAAATGGATAAAGAATATACCTCCTACCTTTTTAGACTGGGTCCTCTCCATTAAATATACGATGAAAATGGATAGACCTAAACTGGAGAAGAAAGCATCAAATAACAATAGGGAAAATAGATCAGACTTTTGGAGTCCATGCGAGGCTTGGTTGGGCAATTTTGAACAATAAAGATATTGGTCCAATGATTAAGCCTTACATTTGATATACTTCATCTCTCTGGTTCTATATGGTGCCCAGTCTTTCCTTAGAACAATTATTTAGAGAGATTCTGTGTAAAGCAACAACAAATAGACACAGAGCTCTCCAGTGGGGGAAGTCGAGAGGGAACCCACAGGAGTAATTTAATAGCTCTGTTGCATCTATTGGCGAATGAGGACTTAAAAAAAAAAAAACATCTTACTGGTTTACTATGTTATTTCCTGATATTTGATTTGCATATCATAATGCCTTGATTTCCAAGGGATTCCCCCTTTGATTAGTTTGTCAGCTCTGTAATATGTCTAATCATTCTATTTAGTCTGACAAATGTATTACTTACTACTTTAAATATTAAATAATAAAAAATATTGAATTAAAAAATAAAAATAAATCTGGTTATTGAAATTTTGCAAACAGCACATAACACTTTCACTAAGCAGGAGGGAGAACCCCATCATTACAATACTGCAGTAATTTCATAGACAGTAGTATACAATTTTAAGCGCTTTGGGGCAATATTGTGGCAGAATAGACTATGCACGGGGGTCCCAGGGAGAGCTGTGTGTCCAGAATCAAGGAATATGGGAACAAACTATTGTTCCCCTACTCTTGCCTCATAGTCCGGGTGGTGACTGGCCTGACTGTCCAGCATGGCTCACAGGCTTGCATGTAATTGGCACATCAGGCATCACCAGGTGGGATTGGGCCAGCTGCCGGAGAGGGAGCTCTTGCAGGGAAAGCAGGGGTATCAGGAGAGTTTGCCCTTAGTCCGCAGGGTCCGGGGAGGAAGGAACCAGCCTGGGTGTCAGGCCCGAGCACAGTACTATCCTCACATCCCCACTGGTTTGCCCCAGGGCGTTGTCACAGGCCACAGGCACACCACTGCAGCAATAGCTTACAGTCACAGACCAGCAGGGGTGCCACACTGTTGCCAACCTTGATTCAGTCAAGGCCCCCACAAGGATGATTCTACAACTCACTGCGAAGGGGGAACACACCAGCAGGGTATCTCTCACACCTCGCTCTGTTCAGATAGGCTCCAGAACTGGCCAGGAGTACCGCAGCTTCATGTGCTGCCAGTCACACTGGTGCCTTCACTGCTGTAGCTCACCATACTGCGCTGTCAATGCCTCCTCTCTGCTGTGTGCCTCCATCCAGGCAGGCCTCCCCTTGGTCAGATCATGCTGCTCATTTTGGGGTAAACCCGCTGACCTGCCCTTTGCTATCCACTGTCATAGCTCCAGTAAGTCATGCCATGCTGACATGCAGGGAGCACGGTGGTTCTGACACTCCATATCTCCTCTGTGAGGATGGCATCCGAGGGCCGGCCCAGCTAGCGCTGCAGGGTCTAGAGCGTTCTCGTCAGCTCGGCTGTTGACTCAAGTAGGCATGCAGGAATGCCACAGCGAAGCATCAGTAGCCATATTTGCCCCCGAATCTGGCCCTTGGCACTTCCAAAAGGTGCTGTGCTCAGTTCCTGCCCTGTTAGGACATTTAATCAGATGTAGGCAGCAATAAAAGTTTGACCTCGGTGCCATTTTGTTGCAGAAAAGGCTGGTGGGGACCCAGAGTTGATATAAGACGTGTCTCACTCCATTTCCGTCCTGGCCATGCCCCAGCTCTCTTTTCTTTAACAATGGTAAAATTGACTCACAGTCAATTTGCATATCTAATTTACTTGTAAGCCCATAGTAAAGTGGTACTACTTATTGTGCCACCCACTTAAGTAGCCCTTTAAACATGCCCTGCCACTGCAGCCTGTGTGTACAGTTTTGAACTGCCATTTCGACCTGGCAGAATAAACCTTTCACCATGCCTAAACTTTCCTTTTTAATACATATAAGTCACCCCTAGAGTAGTCTCTAAATGGCACATAGGGCAGGGTGCAGTGTATTTAAAATGCTGTACATGTACTTTTAACCTTTACATATCCTGGTATTGAAACACTCTTAAATTTGTCTTTCTCTACTGCAAAGCCTGCCTCTCCTATAGGATAACATTGGGTTACCTTATTACATTTAGTAAGTGATAACTTTAAATTGTGAACAAGTAGGAATATCAAGTTTGGTGCCTAAAGAATTGTAATTTAAATTTCTCTTTGATGGTAAAGTCAGATATTAAATCATAATTCTGAAATTTGCACTTTTAGAAAGTTGCCATTTTCCTGTCCTACCCATATTGTGCCTTCGACCTGTATCCTGGGTAACATTACTACGTGTAGCTGGCAGTGGGTCTTAGAACATTGCGATACAGTTGCACAAACCGCAATAGGAGGTGACTGGATGGGCAATCTCTGATGTGTAGAGGGGGAGGAGCTGTCACCTAACACACTTGTACATCATGAAGACTCTGCATGAACACACTCACAAAGGATTTGACACTAGTCTTTTGTGACCTCAGACAAGCTAGAGCCAGGGCAGGGAGGCAGGTCATTCCAGACACCCCGGGGGTGGGGGGGGGGGGCTCCAGACCTTTCTCCTACTTCAAAGTGGGCACCAGGTATAAATATTAGACTCTCAGACCCAACTCTGCAGTACACCTCTGGACCTGTGGAAAAGTCAGAAGGACTTCTGTGTTGATCTGCAAGAAGGGCTGCTACTCTGCTGCCCTGCTGCCATGCTGCCTGCTGCTTTGCTGCCTTGCTGCCTGAGTGAAAGGACTGAACCTGCATCTTGAACCTCGGACCACCAAAGTGACTCTAAGGGCTAAATGGCTGGCCTCCTCATCAGAGTCTCAGGGACAGAAAAGGCTCCAAACAGATTGAAGACAGCACCCGGTCTCAGTCTGCTGTTAGTCTTACCCCCCAAGTGGTGCCACCCCAGTCCTAGGTCCTTGGAAGGGGTTCTGAAAGTGCACCACCAGCCCAGCTGTGGACCAAATTGCATCTCTGTAGTTCAAATGATTGTATGTTTGTTGATTTTGTCTCAAATAATTAATTACATTTTACTCTTGAAACACCCCTTTCTAGAGTGCTTTCCTTCAACTTTTTGCCTTTGTCCCTCCTGGCTTTCCGCTGATCAATGTGCTAACCTTAGGACATTGAGCACTTTTGACACTGCCATTCAGTGCCAAAGCTCTGTGCTTTTCAAATACATACTGGTGATGGGTATATACATGATTGGATGATTTGAGTTGGCTGAAAGTCTCTTGTCTAGGGGTAAGACATATGCCTATAGCATGTAACCAAATGCTCCTCCGTGGGCCTGCAGCACTGGTTGTGCCACCTACAGTGGTAGCTCTTCAAATGTGCCACAGGTTAGGCCTGGTGGGGCCTGTATGTGCAGGTTACTGTTACTCAGTTTGGCATTTAAAATGCTACTTGCCAAGGTTCTGCATGTTTCTCGCTACATCAGAGTAGTCCCAGGGGCAGGGTGGGGTGTAGGGGACAGGCAGGGCATGGGCACGCTGCATGCCCTTGTAGTGAATGGCACCAGATGGTGTGTTCGGTATGGTCGGGCCTGCTTCTTGCATTGATTAACATGAAGGACCAGTGGAAAGGCTATTGAGCAGTATTTCCTATGTGCAGAAGAGCAGCAGAATAGTGTTTGATATCGATGAGTAAGCAATGACAAATCCTCTCCGGTCGTGCAAGTGGATTCAACATGACTAATGGGGGAATGCCACTTTTGGAAAGTGTGTATTTCTGTGCTCGTGGCTCTGTGTGCCTGCCAGCATGTCTCCAGTCCACATCAGGGTGCTGGGGGGGGACAGCAACATCTGTGCATTCCTGATAGAAGGCCATTAATTAGGGCCTCAAGGGAAACTGCAGACCTCTGAGGGGCCTTCCTGGGATGGATCCAAGGGGGTGGAATTGGCACCTCTATTCCTATGGGCAGGGTCTTGGCCACACTAAAGATATTGATAAAGCCTCCCAGTGTAGGATGGCAGACAGGACAACATTTAGAGAGTGCTTATGCATTTCAAAGATGGCCTTTGGAACAGATCTCATCTTAACAGGCCATTGTGGGTAAAACTACTACAGCTCTTTTGGGATTTGCACCTTATTACGCTGGTTCAACACTGGGACATCAACAAATGAAACCATTTGGGCAGGAGGGACTGTAAATGGATTATCCACAGACTTTTGGTGACCTTGGCTTGTCGTGCTCCAGGAAGGGGACTATCACTTGACGGATTTTGCCTGGATGTTGCTGGCCTGCATCTAGTTGCCAACTGTGGTGGCCCGGATCCCTAAGCACTCACCATGGGCCGGTTAGTTGGCCTCCTATCCACAAGATTCCAGGGAGAGAAAGGATCTCCCCATTCCACAAGATCGTAAGGACCGCGCAGGGTGAGGCGGAAATTAGTGGAACTGATCATCGGTTGGTACATCCTGATGTGCACCGTAATCTCACTGCACAGAGGAGTGTGCTCATAAAGATCAATGGCCCACATGGGGTTCTGAACTGTGACGAGTTCAAGGAGTGCTGGGAAAGTTTGCTGAGTTCAAGAGACCCATGTTTGCAACCAGAAACCTGTGCTAGCTCGCACTCCATAGCGTGTAGTGTCCGAGGAGTGTTGAGGGATGTTTGCTGAGTCCGCGAGAGACGAGCTGGGAACCTAGACTGCCTCTGACCTCCAGATCAGGAAGACAACAGTGCCTGACAATGGGGCTTCCATCCAAGGTCACCGGCTCCCTCTCCTTGGACCCCCACCCCAAGATACTCTGTTGTTGAGAATATCATGACTGGACCTAAGGGGTCTCGTTTTGCCTTGTGTGTACCCACAGCTAGCTGCCTGGAACAACTGCAGCTTGCACCTCTGACGATAGGAAACATTTCTCCAATTTGGAAGCACACCAGCTTCCGGTGTCGCAGTCTTTTGCCTACTGGGGATAGTGAACCCACACTTGTGAAGGTGCCGCTGGGTGCCTGAAGGCCTAATCTGGTGGTATGTAACCAAGTAACTGTTTTGTTCCACTTTAGATGGTCCCAACAATCTAAACTAAGTGAGTGGCTGAGTCGCGAGTCGTAGTCAAGTTCTGTGATTTCTTCATCATTACACCTGTATGAGGTATACGATGTTGGTAATGTCATTTTTTATGCTAATGTGTTAGCAGGGAAGTGAAATACCTCTGAACAGTCTGCATTTATGAGACTGTCACTTTTGCTGTGGGAGAGATTGCTTGGATTGTGAACATCTCAGGGAAGAACACACATGGGTTTATGTTGCTTACAAGGCTGAGGGGAAAATGGGGCAAGCAAATACCTATGACTAGTACATATATGTTCATGCAATTCTGCTGCTAGTGGGAGAGTTCTACAATTGCATATAACTGTTGTGGCCTATTGGCTAGTGTGGTCGGCTTCGAAGCTGCAGAACGAGGTTTGAGTCTCGCCAGTGACGCTCAACATCCTGTGATTTTGAGCAAATCACTTAATCTCCCTGTGCCTAACAAAATGAATGTGGTGTATGTCTGTAATGCAACTGGTGCTCATGTAAAGTTCTCTAATACCTTTGGGTTGAGTTAACACTATATAAAACAAAAAAAACTGTAAAGTATATATCTAATGTGAATGTTGTTTTCATTTTGATGTGTGTGTAATACCGAAACCAGTGTTTCATACATACGTTGTGGAGTATTTTTGTAGTATACTCAGTGTGCTTGGAGGGTGGTGTTGTACCAATACTTTACACTTTTACCCTGCGGATAACCCTGATTACTCTGTGACAAGCTACTCGAAGGGTGACCACAGGTTATCAGACAAGTGCATCATACCCATCCTATCTAGGGCAGCGATTATGTCTGGCTTCGATGGGTCCAAGCCAGCTAGAAACCGCTGGGTCTAACATTTACTCTATTTTTCTAAATTGGTGTGGGACTTTTCTTGAGTTGTATTTTCACTTTATTACTGTGTGCTAGAACTACCAACTCCCCTTTGATTCATTTCTGGTTATGATTGGAAGTAGAATGGAGGGATCCTCTGTACTTATATGTCCCCCTCTTTTGGTTCTCTTACATTTCAAAGGAACCTGCCTACAACACTAACAAAGAAACCTAACACCAGGCATGCATTTGCATTTGCATTAGCCAGGTAGGTGCCAAGCCCATCAAAGAGGGAGGAACTGGCCATGACCAGTTTAGGATTAGTCCTGGGATTTCCCTCTACACACAGGCTGGCACTGGGTATAAAAGTGGCACCCTCAAACCTAGAACCAGTGCACTTCTTGACCTGTGAAGATTCAAGAGAAGGACTGCCCTGTTGTCTGAATAAACAAGAGTGGACCTGCTTGCCTTGAACCCAGGTTCCCAGAAGTGACCCCAAGTGTCAGTTAGATGACTTCCTGTTTGAGCTATGGGGACACCAAAGGCTTCCAGACCAGACTTCTCCATTCCAACTGCCTAGCTGACCAGCACGAACTAGACCTGCCAGAAGAGCCCTGATGCTGGCCACTGTTGAAGTGAGTCCTGACCACCAAGAGGTGCCTTTCCTAGTCCTGAACCCTTGACTGGTATCAGAGAGTACCCCTCCAACCTGCAAAATGCAAGAACTGAACGCCAGGTGAAAATCCAGAGGTTCTGGGGTCTTTGCATCAAGAAAGAATTGTCACGGGTCTCATTGCAAACATGAACGGACTTCACCAAGGTTGACACAGGACCTGCACCTGACTGCTAACGTAACCTACCCAGCTACTGACTTTTGCCTTCACCCACACAATGATCTTCACCTCCACAACTACCATGCATTTCCCACCAACACAAAGCTCCGACTTGCGCCCAGTTTCTCACACTGAAAACAACTGCATCTGCAATGCTCAGCTTCGACTGAGGCTCGTCACGTGTAATTAGACTGAATTAGAAGGTGAACTTACATCAGAATGAACCAGGTCCTTGTATCCGACCCGCGCTCCATCGCAGTCGGCCTGTACTTTTGATTTTATCCCGGTCCTGTGTGATCAGATATCAGCAGTTGGCACTTTGTTCTTAGATGTTCTACCAACCAGGCTCTTCGAAAAGAAAAGAAAAAAAACTTTTTTGCTTCCTCGATGTTTAATTCTGGCTAATGGAAAGGCTCTTCCAGTTCACATCCTACCACATGGAGTCCGATTAGTTATTTTGTGTGCGCTGCAAATGGACTCTAACTAAACCGCATAACGAACCCTGGAAGGAATGTCTCAACATTTGAAGCTTCAGAACTTCTGAAATGAGTTCTGTAAAACCAAGTTAAAAAAAAAACATAGTGAAGTTCCTAGATGTGGTGTTGATTCACCATAATGCCTCGCATAGGCATAGTGAGGTCAAGCGCTATTTGACCTTTCATGACCTCACAGAGCTGGCTCCCTATTTGCATACATGCCTACAATTTAAAAACAGGAGATGGATATTTTTTTAATAACGAGTTGAGTATTGCATTGAAGTAAAGGCAGTTTTAGGAGGGAGACAGTAAAATAAAGACATTTTTGACTTAAAGAATCTGGAGTCTCCCACCTGAATGATGGGGGACGGTGGAGGAGGGGTGGGGTGCATGTGTATTTGCTGCACAGATGCAAGTGGATGCTAGGGGAGGGCAGATGAAACCACAGAAGATAATGAGGGCTCTTAGACCTCCTTTTAGCCCGCCTTTCTCTGGCTCGCTTAGTGACCCCAGAGACCTTGGGTGTCCAAGGGCAGTTTCACAGATAACACAGGAGGAGCCAGGCACAGCAGTGTCCGAACAACCCGCCCCTAATCACCCTTCATGTGCAAAGGAAATGTTCAAGTTCAGATGTGTTGTCAGTCGTTAATATTGTATCATCATAAAAATATGCCGATTTTGAAAGAAATATTAACTCCCATCGTTTCTGCCTTCATTACGCAAGCTGCTTGACACGAACACGACTTAACTTTGTTTAAAATCATATGGAACGGATAATTATAAAACAGTGAGGCCTTGAACAATGTTATGCCATTGTGCCTGTGGTTGTCAGGAGCAGCACGCGGACGCTGGAGAGGCCTCTCATCCAAGGCTCTCTATTCACACCTGAAGCACGCACGGAGAGCGCGAGGCACTCAGCATTGAAAGACCCTGGCCCTGGCGCCATTTTCATTCTTCCATGATAAAATCTAAACGCCATTACTCTTATAATAAACAACATAACTCCGACAAGCACGCTGAGCAGATTGCGGGACAGTATTCGCGTCTTTGTACTTTTTATTTTAAACCCGTCTTTTTAAATCGAAAAGAGCTTCAGCGACAGCCGTGTTTAGACTCCCAACAAGCACAGCGCCTCACCTCTCTGCTTTAACGTCGCCAGAGCAAGGACACATAGTCCTGACATTACAGAAGAATACAGACGTAAAGAAGATGGCTGCTGACATTTCTTGAACACACGCCCGAAAATTGAATTGTCTATTATTCATATGCAATTTGCATTTGGATATTTGGATGTTTCGCTCCCAAACGTCTTATATTGTATTAAATACATTTGAAAGGTGGTGGTGGAATTTCTAAACAGGGAGATGGTGGTTTTGGATGTGACTAGGATTGGGGGTTATTTTGAGTTTGGCAGGGTGCCCCCCACTGGCCTGAGAAGCATGTACTACTCTGTTCCAGTCTCTATGCCATGGTGGCTTCTTCTCAAGGCACTGTAAATTTGATGGGAAGCTGCATGTGACAAGCTGACGCTCAGCATTTTTTTTTACTTTTGCCAAATCATAAAAGCGGGACCTTGTTTCTGGAAAAAAACCCCAAAAACGATGACCCAGTCACCATGGAAGTTTTCTCCCAGAATGTGCTGATCATTTTTTTTTTGCTCAAAGACTTCTAGGCGTGTTCAGGTGGTGAAATTAAAAAATAAAGTGTTTCAGAACGTTCACTCTAAATAGGGAACATATCTGAGGGACCTGCACCGACAGTAGATGATGTTGTTGGGCCGTTGGTGCACAGTTTTAGCCAGCAGAACCAGCAGGAGCTCCGAAGACAGAAATATGACTTCTTGCCCCCACTCTTAACATAGTGGGCGCACTGTCAGTTTGGCAAACATATTTTTACCTCCACATTTCTACAGGGAAATTATGGAGGTTAGTTTGAGTTTGGCAGACAGAGTATTCAACCACATTTGTGGTCAGTGACATGGCTAGACCTTTGGCTGTTTGTGGCGGTCCCTGTGTTTGCCGCCCCGCAGCGGCGGCATGTAAGAGGGGGTGCTGGTGATACCTGCGTTTGCTGCCCCGCAACGGTCACAGGTAAGCTGGGGGGTGAACCCGCCACCCTCAAAATCCGTGCTGCCTGGATTGGACCGCCTCCCTTCCAATGCCACTGTTAAAGTGGAATGTCCTGCCCACCAAGCTCTAACCAACCCCCTTTTTTCTACTTCCGGCAAGCACACCAGTCACAACAAAGGACCTGGAGCATGTCACAGTGCCAAATGCGAAAAGTTATTTCCTCGTGCACCCTCAACACATACAAATGATCTGTAAGTGGAAGCAATTCACAAAAGGCCTATTTAACACAAGACAAGGAGGTGCAAAGTGCCTTAATTACAGCAACAAAAAGAGACAGGAACATTATGACATAAAAAGCATTATTGACAGCTACTACATCCCTTCTTTATTGCTACTATTGGCTCATTCAGACAAATGAGTGTAGCTCCCTTTCCGGTATTTCCGTTTTCTTACTTTTCCCCATGTTTTTTCTACTTTCCCTCTTAAATTGGCATGGCCTTCTTTCCAGCTTATGTGCCTATTTTTTTTATGTGTGTAGTTTGTTATTTTGGCATGGGCTGGTGTTGTTGCTCCACGTCTTACCATGCCACAGACCAGGAGTCACCCTAGGTCACGAAATCATGACAGTGAATGAACTGTGATAGCAACTAATTGAACTACAATATGTTAAGTGAAACCATAATTGGGTGTTTCAAATGGATTTCTTTATGAAATTGGAGGACTTTCATTTATTCAAATAAATTGGTGCATTTTAAACTATGCATTAATTTACAGTCACAAGTATCTTAAACTATCAAAACAGATGAATGAAAAGATGGTAGGTGATGCATGGGTAGGATAGTTACAGGAGGTTGGTATGGAAACAGCAAGATGGATACATAGGGAACAAATTCCTAAAAAGGAATTATTAGTATTGGACCTTTGGTCAACACTGGATGATATGTCAGGTTACATGGTAGTCCAGATCGCAACAAATGTAAAATCCCATTTACAATTCAGGAGTTGATGGTGGTTTTGTGCACTTAACCCAAAACTATGCTTCATTTTCAGCTGCTTGGATGCCTGCCTAATCTGCAGGCTTCCAACACAGTGTTACATTGGACACAGGTTTAACCAATTCAAATCTTAAATGGTTTGTCCCATCAAACCTTACAGGAGACAGTAACTAATTATGACTGATGAAGAAAAAAGTGTGATGACTGGTACCATTTTTAGCACTTGAATGTGGTGTTCTGCGAGATGCAAGGACACGTTGACAATGTCCTGTTGATGAACGCAATTATGTCTCTCTGTGCCTTTGAAACTGCCAAATCTAGGTCTTTTTGTAAACTCTCTAGTGCATGGGATGCACACAAAAGGCTTGCTACACCTTTCTGGAGCCTTGAAACTTGTACCCGTGTGAGGACGAGGAAGGGATGGTATGACTTACACAGCAGGGGTAGCATTACCGTATTTTTGTTCTGAGTACTGCAACATTTCCGAGTGAACCTTCACAGCAGCAACTTCCCAGTATCTCTTTAGTGCTTACTTGATTGCAATACCAAACAAATTATATAATGTACTGCTTTAGTTGATGGGCTAGGTGAAACTCCTTATGCTTTCCCCAATCAACCGACCCATACATTCGCTGAAGCACTACGGAAAAAAAATAAGTCTGCACTGCGTTCTGAGAAAACAGTAGTCTAGCCTCAGAAATCAGAAGTATAACTATACCAAAGAATGCTCCAATGTGCAGCATATAGTTTTAGGTGTTCAGCATGTATTGTATTGAAAAGCACTTCTGCCAAACTTGTGATGCTGTACCTGCCTGGACAGACCACCGCCCCTGCCTTACCTAAGCAAATGGAGCTCTGAGGCCATGAGTGTCGCCTGTTACAGCTTCGCCAGGCCCAGTTTCACCTGCTGCTGCAGTGGTCTGGACCCCGTGAGCACGTTGCTGCTTTCCATGGCCTCCTGTAGCTGGCAGCCTGACTTCAGCAGCTTAGCCAGCCTCGCGGACAGAAGGAAGGTGAAAACGGTATTATTTGGACCAGTTGCAGCACTTGTACAGGGTCATCCTAAGGGCGCCATATTAGATAAGGTACTATCAACACTGAAGGTAATCAGCGTAGGCTGTGCCATCTTGGTTAAGGGCTTGAGAACTGCTTCATCATGGTTAAGGGCTCGCAAACGTAATACTGCGGCAGCAACACAAAAGAATCAACGGTGAAAGAAACTAGATGCCTCTTAAGAGAAGCACCATGATATTGAGGGCGGACTTTGTGCACTTTACATTCACAGCGTCCAGGTGAGCCCCTACTCCTTTATTCTCACCACTGACTAATGAGAGTCGTGGGGGGAATGGGAGAGACTGGGAGTGATAAAGATTCAGGGGTCGGAGGCACTACATACATGCAGCGGTTTGCATTTATTGCGCGCATGCACTGTAATAAAGCGCCGTGTGCCATGCTGCAACAATTAGAAACAAGCATTTGCAATGCAATCGGTCTCACCTTTGGGACCTTATATGTATTTAGCTAAGCAGCACATTAGCCTGGGTGCTGAAACATCTACTGTTCTTTAACATGGAAGGAAAGTAAGCACCAAACTGCTTGACACACCAGGTATAGGAAAACATGGAGAGAAATATTGCCTTTCAGCGGGAAATGGTATGGTCCAAAGCTCTGTTTTTAATATAAAATCAGGTCCTTCGGTGGTCATATCACTGAAAATACAAGATTTGAATAAAATATTATTGTCAATGGGTAAGTGTCTATGAAGCAATTTTTCGCAGGGGCAACCCATTTTTAACTCCTTAATAAGAGTGTATAATGCCAATGACACAACTCCAAAAAAAGGCAAAATTGGTACAAGTAGCAGACAACTAAAGAGACCTACCACAATATATACAAGGTCTATCCCACTATTGGTAAGGGGAATCATGTCTGAAAACGTCAATGCTCATGATTATCACACAGCCACCAGTTAAGGATACCTGATAAAACGTGAATATTCATATTAAATTAAGTTGAAAGACTCAACAATTCCTCACATTTCTCACAACACAAACCTAAAGGACAAGGTCTCAATGCTAAGTATCTCAAGAGAAGAGAAAAGAGAAACTAGAGAATATTATTATATTTAAAATACTCCCTTTTATAATTACCACGAAATATATGCTCCCTTTATGTTATTACCAAAAAGGATTAGGAGAAATACAATTGCAGTCTCCTACTTTAAGAGGCTGGAAGAGTTATAAAAACATCACAAGTTACCTTGGACCTTGATAAGTCACAACTTGTGCCTTTTAGAACAATGAACAAAACAAAGGGAACATCCCTAAATGCATTGTGTAATGATTAAAATCCATTCATAGAAGTCAGTGGAACAAAAGCATGACCAATTAAAGATGCAATTGTTCATGTATGATAAACATTTATATGCTCTGATCGTGTATGTAAGTAACTGTTTCGAAAGGCTCCCGGTTTGAAATGCCCACATACTGAGCACAAGTGTGTCTGGTTATAAACAGGCCAAAGGGGAGCATGCATTGTGTAATATTTTAAAGCCATTCATAGAAGCCAGTATAATGGAATACGAGCTCGTCACAATTAAAGACATAGTTCCTCGTGTTTAGTAGACATTGATATCCTCAAATCATATATATAAGTTACAACAGCAATAAGCATAATAAGCAAAATCACTTCTAATGTATAAAGTGACCACAATTTATCACTTATTCGTTTATGTTGCAAAAATGTTCCGAAGAGTGTGTGTCAAGTCAGTAATACAAATACAATCCCCACTCAAGACTGTGTCCTTAATGTAATGGGGCCTCCCGCTTTGGGCACTAGGCATGAGCGCGCTGCCCTGGATCAGTGACACACACAGAGCTATGTGCGGTCTCTGCCCATTTATTGTATAGCCTCTGGCCACGCCTGGCAGAGGATGCATTAGGTGCAGTTCCAGGGCATGTCGTCACCGCAGGGGTGGTGGCCAACTTGGCCAGGAACTTTGTTGTCATGCTTTGTATGCAAAGTCTCTGAGTTTCTGGCTTGGGAGTGGTTTGGGCATGAAGTTGTGCCGCTAGATATGGGAGTAGTTGTCAATGTCGTGAGATTCCCTGGTGGGTGTTGACAACATTGTCTCCTGTGTCGCTTGACATAGGGGTAGGGTTGTTTGCTGGCGCCCCCTGGGAGCCTAGCTGCCAATATGAGTTTTCCCATTCGTTCTCATGTTCCACTGCCTCTGAAATAAGCTGTGTTGGGGAGTCAACTCTTCGGATCAATGACACATTTCTAGTGACTGTTTCTTGAGCTTTTCAGGCAGTGATCATGGTACCGTCTGAGCGGACTACTGTCCAGGTTGAAATGGAGTTCAAAACTTCCACCCTGTCTCCTGCCCTTTATCAATACTTTGTCTGGGGGGATATTATTCAGACTCTTGCTTGTCACTTCTCGCTGGCGCGTATGTTGGTTTGAGTGCGCCTGGCCTAGGTACATGCTGGATCATTTGGAGGTGGAGTCCATCCTCCTAGAAACATGTGCATGCTCAGTTCTGCATTGGCGCCTTCAGTTACAGCAAATCTGAGGGTTTTATTCAGGGTGCGCATGAAGCGCTCAACTTTGCTGTTGGCTTGTGGCCATTGAGGAGTAATCTTCTGGTGTTTGATTCCCAGGTTGTCCAGATGTTCTTTGAACACTGATTCCTAGAAAGGTAGGCCATTGTCTGTCTTTATTTCATGTGGGAGTCCAAACAGAGCAAAAGTTCTTTCCAGCATCGGGGCTATGTTTGCAAAGGCTGTGGATTCCAGCACCTCAACAACGAGAAACTTGGAGTAGCTGTTGACCATTACAATGGTAAGGCATCCACCTGGGAAACTCCCAAAGTCTAAGCTCACCTGGGACCATGGTGTGGTGCTTGGCTCCTCAGTGATGATGAGCTTTGGTGGATCTTGAAGACATGTGAGTTGACACGAGGGATAGCATTTCATGGGTTTGTCAACGATTGCCTCTAGCCCAGAAAACCAGGCCTTCTCTCTCATTCTCAACCTATTTGAACTGTCCCTTGGTGTCCTCTATGAGCTAAGGCTTTTACCTTGCCTTGCAGCTTTTCTGGTATGATGATGGGGCCCCTCGCAGCACTAATTCTTCTGAGGTTGGTCTCAGCTCATCATGCACCCTCCACATTTTGATCAGGCATTCCTTTTCAAGGCCAAGCCAGTCGTTGGCCTCTCTTAAGAAATTCTGTCATGGCCCTCGATAGAGGGAATCCATAAACTTCATTAGGACTGAATCTGACTTCATGGCATTGCTGATCTCCTGGAGGGTGGGTGATCGTGGGCATGCGCCTTGTATCTAGTTTTTATAGTTTGCTTAGCTCTTGCCCCACCAGTGGTCTGAGATGGAAAGGCACACGCCTGTGGTAAAGAGTGACTGGCTTCACATTTTTGTCAAAGTGTAGCTTCACTGGTGGTACCTTCATGTACCCATGCCCTTGAATGAGTTGTTGTGACTTCCCGGTTTTCAGATCTTATTTCTACAGTAATTTTTCTTCTTAGCGGGAGCGGCGATTGGCTTCAATACATGAATAATTTGGTATACGTACTGACTAATGGCGGCCTTTGTCACAAGAGCTGATATTGTTGGATTCCCATTACATTTATCAAAGCACCTGTGTCAGTGAGAGCTTTGATGCTGGACCCTGCGACATCAAACAGGCAGGTCGGTTGGGGCTGTCTGTGTCATTTGAGTTCATTTGTGAAGGATATAAGAAATATTTCTTCAACGTCATCAGTTGAGGTGTTCTCCAGCTGGTGTGGAGGTAGCTTGGTGGCCCCTAAAGATAATTGGTCATCCGTGGACAGCTGTTAGTCTGACTTGGACCGGGTTTTGCCCCCTTGTGTGTCCCGTCTTTTAATGCCACTTCACCAGACAGAGTAAAAATGGTTTCGTTTCTCACATTTAGACCATAGGTGACCTTGGGCGGGGCATTCGTCTAGTGGATACTCTGGCAGCTGCAGTATCCACAGCTTGATCCCGGCTGACGGGGCACTGACATCTCCGTTTTTGTTGTCTAGATGCCAGTGTGAATAGTGTCAACGCGTTCCACTTTCACCCTGGGCGTGTGTTCTGATTGTTGAGTGATTACAAAATCCATCTCAGTAACTCTTGCCACAGACAAATCATGAGTCCTGGCCAGAACCAGGATATCATCCGGGGTGAGGTTCAGTTGCCTCAGGATAAGCCCTCTAATTAGTTTGCTCCTGCAGCCCTGGATGATTTGGACCCGCACCTCTTTGGATCGATCGTCAGCTGTACAACTACTGGCTAGTCATGTGTAGAAAGCGTTTATCGATTCACCTTCCCTCTGGCGAGCTTGGTGGAGCTTGAAGTGCTCAAAGTCTTGGTTTAATTGCAGGTTCAAATACGCACTGAGTGCTTTTACTGCAGCCTCATAGTGATTGCAGCACCTGTGTTAGGGAGGTGCCCAGACAATACATTTTTAGATTTCTTTGCCTGCATAATGAAGTAGTAGAGACTCATCGGGCTCACTGGTAGCTATGAAGTAGTTTTCTAACCTTCCAAGCCATGTCTTCTAGCATGGTGAGGCAGTAGCTGGGTCCACTAGCGTACTGAAGGGTGGCAAGGCACCAACTATGGCATGTGGTGGGACAGGCAGGTTTTGTGACACCCTTGGCTGAGGTGATATATTGGCATCATCTGGATGTGACATGGTATTGTCTCCTGAAATGTACCTTCGCTCTTTTTCACTTTGTTTTGTGTTTTTATTCTTTATGATCCCTTTATCACATGTTGCGTCTCTTATTATAACTGGTTCTTTCATTTTTTTACTGGGTCCTGTCGTCTCACAGTGTCAGATTGTTTCCCTAGGAAGGCATCCTTGAAGCCTAGTCCAGCAACGGATGAGCGTAACGATACAGAGGGAGAGGTCGGGAACTCGCCACAAGGCATCCATGGTGCACGGAGGCATGAAAAGAGGAGGGCCGCTGAGCACTCAATGCGGCTGAGCTGGACCAGGCAGTTGAAAGCAATCTGCCAGGACTCGTGCTCTGTGGCGCACCTTGGGATGTGCGCGGAGTATTGAGGACGCCGGGAGTAGAGGCTTGCACGACCAGACACAGGGCAGAAGCAGCACTGAGTGTTGATGATTGTCCAGGGTGCAGGTCTCACCTCTGAAATCAGGCAGTTACTTGGTCGTTGGCCATTCACAATGAGCGCTGGATGATGTAGTCTCTACTATGCATGTTCTTCAGACCGCTGACCTAGGTTGACTAGACTGGAGTCAATGCAGGCCTTGCGGACTCCACCGCTAAACGGGTCGATGGCGGCTAGCGGGAGTTGGCCGTATAGTGCCCACAGAGTCATTGTAGTGACAGCAGTGTGGCCCTCATTGCAAATGGGGTTGAACATCCCACCCTCATAACCAGATAAAAAGATAAGAAAGTCTCCAACAAGGAAAATTGGGGTGCATACCATTTCTAAAATGAGGGACACAACACCAAGGAAAAAATGGTTAAAAATACAAGAAAATTGACAATGAATACAAACCACAGTCATGTGTTCCATAAGCAGTTACATATATACAGTGCTATATCTGATGTATTACAATGCACATTGTTACATTCAGTTATTGATTTTGCACATTATTTAAATAATAATAGTGGCTGAGAATGATACATGTATGGAATTCCAATGCTTAGTATTTACATTTTTGTTTATCGTTGTCTTCTTCACGACAAACCATTGCACTGGTTGATATATTTCAGTGGAAAACAAAGTACACACATACTAATACTCAGCGGATTATTTAGTGAAACTAACAGAATTATTTCTTATTATTTATATATTACATATCCAACCTAAACACTTTCATATTTCCCACCATATATATCCTATATATTGATTTGGAAACTCAAGTATCCCCAGATCATCTGGGCTAGTATGACAAGACCCTCACTGATGAAAATGAGAAATCTACAAGATTGATTAGTATAGAGAATGATACATTTATATGTGGTTCCAATCCACTTCTTGTACCCGAACCGTCCTCAATCAGGGTTGGCCATATATTTAGTCTTTGACTTGATCTTGTGCGACTAGATGTCAGCAGTTCAAGCAAATTACTATTGCCCCATGAGGGAAAGACTATATTTAATATTTCATCATCAATAGTCGTTTACTTACTATTGGGCTACTGCAACTTACATCACCTACAAATTCTAATAGTTATATCAGAAAAAATACTCTGTCAGATTTTGTTTTTTTCAATTTTTCTTGTTACCAAAAGTAGTGTCAATATCCAAAACATTCAATGATTACAAAAAGTATACACTCTTTCCTTATATATTTTTTCACAAAGAACACTGACGGCCCATGCTTTTTTTAAAACAAGCTACACAGTTGGTGCCTTGATCTTTTAGGCACTAGTTTTACTCAAAAGTTTAAACCTTCATAACTCTGATTCTATGGATTGGATATTTGTCATTTTGGTGTCAATTAATTTAGTAATATTTACAGTACAGTGTTTTGGGGAGGTGTTTCAATTGTGCACGTCATTCATGGGCAGTACATGGGCAATGCACTAAGACTCTCCACTAGACTACCATTTTTGTTGGCGAGTCATGGAACACTAGGGATAAACTTAGATTCATGAGAAACTTCCATCCAACAAACATTGGCCCACGGCCAATGCTAAACACCTTGGCCCATATTCATGAAGCCTTTACGTTGTCTTTGCCTCACTTACGGTGATGCAAGGACAACGCAAAAGCTTCAGTAATATTTACAAAGACATGAAAGGCCTGATTTGCGTGGACTCTCGTGCAACCGTGGATGGAGAACTCTGCTCCGCCCGCGGAGTGTGTGGAGTTTTGCCTACTCGGCGTTCCGCAGAGAACGTGGAGTAGGTTAAACTCTGCACACTCCGCGGAGGAGCAGAGTTGACCCGCCGCCCGCCTCCACCCCCCCTATAAAAATTTTATTAAAAGCACATTAAGGAGTAAATAAAAAAGACTTACCTTCACTGCGGCGTCCCCGGGCTGCGGTCCTTCTCTTCCTTGCGTTTCAGGGTGATCTGTGCATGCACGTGCACCCGCACATTCCTTGCAAGCAATGTGCATGCGCGGAAGTGCACGCATACGGAGATCACCCTGAGACATGAGGAAGAGGTGGACAGCCACCCGGGGACGCCGCAGTGAAGGTAAGTCTTTTTTATTTACTCCTAATTGTACTTTTAATTAATTTTTTATATGTGGGGTGGAGGCGGGTGGCTGAGAGGAGCAGAGCGGAGCTCCACGGAGTTGGTCCCCAACTCCGTGGACCTCCACGTAGTGCCGCTCCGCCAGCTCTGCCCAGCCTTACTTTTGTGGCTTTTTAAAGAAATGTAACTCAAGGCAGTTTCTTGTGCTGCGTTATGTTACATTTCAACTTAGGAAGTGTTCCATGGGTGGAGCAAAATCATTCCCATGCATTTACTCATGAATGTTAGCACATTTCCAGGTTTTCAAAGGCTTGTCAACCTAGCAATGCACCAAAATGCTACGCCTTCCAAAGTGAGGCGTAATGAGGTGAAATACATGTATTTCTTTTTGCTATTTCCATTTGCATGAGTGCTGCATTCTGCAGCACACATAGAATGCTGAAAATGCCTCTGAGGATTGTTTTTGTGCAGGAAGGTATCCCTTCCTGCACAAAAACAATCCTTCCTGTAACACAGGCACCCTTGCACTATGGTGCAAGGGTGCTGCACCATGAACTATGGTGTAAGGTTACCTGTGTTGGTTCTAGGCCACACAGAGTGCACCAGCCCAAAGAGAGAGCAGAAATGCTCCTTATTTTTGTAATATTGAGTATTTCTGCAGTTTCCCTTATACGCTATGCAGTACAGCAATTTTGCTTGCTGCTGTGCGTTGCATCAAAGTTTAGTAAATGTGCCCCCTTGTATTTACCAGCATTCAAGCCTTGAGAGAGCCCAACACTTGGGTGAACTTGAGATGGAGATTGGGGAACAGGCCTTGTTTAGGTGCTGCCTTGCAGTATGTGAAGCCTCTTTCCAGAGCAAGTACAGGACATTTCTTGGAACTATTTTAGATCAGGAATGGATGCGATGTCCTGGGACAGGCTGGTGAAAGAGCTAAAACCTGGGGGTGTGCAAACCTGTGAAATCTAGAAATTGCATCTTCACAAGTTGCTTTTGAACTCCTTGGGTTCATAAACTGAACAGCTGGGCAAGTTTAAAAAAAAATCATACAGGTGCAGAAAAAAAACACCTTGCAATAATGTTCATTCTGTTATCTGATTTTCAGATCCTCTCAGTGGCTGTTAGAAATGGAATTCTTGGTTGGCTGAGGTATGCACCCAGGCCAGGCAGGAATCACCACTCTAGTCAGAGTAAGCTAAGTGCACACTAAAAGATAGCATGTGCTCACCCTCTGGTAGCTTGCACAAAGCAGTCAGGCTGATCTAAAGAGGCAATTTGTAAAGTATGTGTGCAACACACAACACACACACAGTAACACCATTCCACACAGGTTTAGACAAATGTATTATTATTTTCAGAACGAAACAAGACCAAAACTAAAAAATCCAAAGTATAGAAGCTGAGGTATGGAATTTCAAAAGAATAAGCAAAACAAAGCGCTTAAAAGCAATAGCGCTTTAGGGGGGTACTTGTGTTCGGGTCGACTGTGATGGAGTGCCGACCTGCTACAGGACCCATGCAGGCCCTGGTGAACAAAGTACCTTTTCTAGTCACAACAGCGAGATGCATGGTGAGATGTGTGGATGTGGGTTCCGCACGTCAAAGATGCGTCAAATTTCTCTACACGCTGATGGCAATTCGCCGGTTCCATGGACAGGTGCCGGTGTTGAGCGATTTGCGGGGTTTCTCCGCTCAGTCGAGGGGATGCATTGAGCTCTCCAAGTTGCAGCAATATGCTTTCTGATGCGTCGATCTCGGGATGGAAAGCGCTGGTTCTGATGCAATGTGCCGGTTCTGCTACACACAGACAAGAGATGCGTCATAATCCGTATTGCAAGTATCTGGGCCTCTTCCAGTAGGCCAAGCATAGGAGTAGGGTTAGGGACTTTGATATCCCTGAATCTCAAGCAACAGGAGGCAAACCAACAAGCCCTTGGAGCACACTTTGAGTGAAGGCAGAGTCCAGCTCTCCTTCTGCAAAGCCAGAGAGCAGCAGGCAAATGGGCAACAAGCAGCAAAGCAGGTCTTCCAGATCAGCAGTCCAGTTGATTAATTTACGCTGCACAGCAGTTCTTCTGGCAGAGCTTGACTTACAAGTCTAGTAGTGTCTGATTTTAGGGGGCCTGAGACCCAGTACTGATACCCAAAAGTGCCTTTGATGTGGGGGGTGACACAAAGCAGCACCTTGAGATGCACAGGTCTTTCTTTCAATCCAGCCCTATCTGCCAGGCTATCTATGGGGGTAAATTTGTGTGGATATAGCACACTACCTATTCAGTGAAGTGTTAGGCTTGCCCTTCCACCCTGCCCAGGCAGGGCCATCAAAATGCAGATGTGTGTAGATGGGTACTCAGACACACCTGTTCTTCCTATGTTTGTGGCTGCCTAGAGGGAATGCAAAAATGCAAAAAGTATAACGGTTACCCACAGGCTGCAAGGCATATAGAGTGCAGAGAAATGTCACTTTTTAAAAGTGTTGTTTCGAAAACAGTCATGTTAAATACAACTTCACCAGTAATGAGGATTTATCATTACCTTTCCAAGGAGGTAAAACATGAAGTAGCCACTCCTTTCTGATCAGGAATTGCCACTTAAAAGTGCATAAGGGAATCCCCAATGCTAACCTATGAGAGAAATAGGCCTCACAGTAGTGAAAAACGAATTTAGCTGTTTGTGACTACCAGGACATGCAAAACATAACAGTACATGTCCTACCTTTTACTTACATAGCACCATGGCCTTAGGGCTACCGAGGGCCTACCTTACTGGTTACTTATATGGAGTTAAAGGGGAGTTTAAATCTTGGCAAATAGTTTTAAATGCTAAGTCGAAGTGGCAGTAAACTGCACACATAAAAACTGCAATGCCAGACCTGAGACAGATTTGAAAGACTAATTCTATGGGTGGCACAATCAGTTCTGCAGGTCAACTAGTAGCATTTAACTTACAGGACTTGGGTATATGGTATACTACTTTACAAGGGACTTACAGGTAAATAAACAAGCCAATCATGTATACACCAATTACACACATGTTTAGGGAAGAAACAGATGCTCTTTAGCACTGGTCAGCAGTGATAAAGTGCTCAGAGTTCTAAGGCCAACAAAAAGATTCAGTTAAGGGTGAAGGTCAAAAACAAAAGGTTTGGGGGAAGACCACCCTGAGGATAATAGGTCTAAAGTGGTTATAGAGGACGTGTCTGAGTGCTGTGATTGTCTGAAGCATTTAAAAAATGAATTTATGTTTGGTGATTCTTCTCACTAACAGTGTGTCACCTCAATCCTAGCTGTGACTTCTGTAGTGAAACACAGCTGTGACTTCTGTAGTGAAACACAAAAAAAATTATATTGAACTTGGAAGGCTGACCCCTGCTAGAAGGTGAGGCTGCTGAAGCTACCTTTTCTAAGCCAAAGACTTTTCGGTCACAGTTTCAAGGACCGTTTGAATCGCACATCAGAATATTGAAAATTGGTAACCTCTTTTGCTTCCAAGCCTCAAGTTGAGGGAAGGTGAATACTAGTCACATTATCAAGGTCAGTCTGCTTCCGCACTACCTACTCCCTCCGTCTATCTCACTGTCCTTGCTGGGGCTGTGTCCACTATTTGGAGATCAGATCATAGTGTTCTTTTCCATCTAGACTATGGCAGTGAATAATGATCCACCACACAATATTGTGCACTAGGTCTATTTATTTGAATTCTAAAGCATGTCCCCACATTTTGGAGTTATCATAACATGTGCTGAAACACCACTTGAAGCTGCAAGTGCTTTATGGGGACCTCATGAACCGCCTTGAGAAGGTGGCTATTGACTGTAGCCCTCTGGACAAATGGGCTATTAGTGTGTTTTCCAATATTTTTCTGACCCCCAGTCTATCTAGCTCTAAGGCAATGTGACAGCTCACCTGTTTGTAGTGACCTGGCCACTGCTTCATTTGGAACCCTCACTTGATACACTGGTGTGACTCACAGGATTAGGACACTCTGCTTCCAATGACCCAGCAAGGGTTTAACACAAGCGCCCACAGCCCCAGTAGTGCAGGGGTGCCCCAAACCATTCAGGAGGCCCCCAATCCTCCAGGGTGCCCCCATTCAACACAAGGGCAAAGAATAAATATATATGAGATACATGAGACAGAGGGAGCTCCTCATCATATTTTGTAGGAGGGCCCCATTAGTTTGCATAACACCATTGTGATGTGGTCAGCTATTGAGACTGTGGGATGTGGCTCATCTTGTACAACCTCCATAAGGGGTGGATTTGTGCAATGTTCCCCCACTGTGCTGACTACGCATGTCAGCAAGATTGGAATGAGTGCTCCCTGGAGGAGCTGTCAAAGAAAGGTTTGTATAACGGCAAATGAGCCAAATAATGGAAACTATGAGGCAAATTTTTAGTTTGCCCCTGCCCTGGAAGCTAAACCCAATTAATGAACACAGAAAAGCTGGTGGAAAAGTGTTTTTGTGACTTAATGGGGTGATTTCAGGTTTTGCTCTGTGGAGCAAATTACACTCCTCTTCTCGTTGACAGAGCTTCACTTTCATTCCCTGTCTGCCACCTATATCCCTAGAATGGAGAAAATTCAGCAGATATCCTGAGTCAGATGTTATGCTTCCAGGGGAATGCCCTCCTTCCTGCCTATTACTCCTGGTCCGCAGATGCCAATGCCTGGTGGTGGATGTTCTGTTGACTCCTTGGCTTCTTGGACTGCTTTATCCTTTCTTCTAGTCCTGCTGATCCAGAGAGTTCCCTCTAAGATAAGGAGGGGACTTGGTTCAGTTCTCTTGGCTGTTCATTAGCGAGTGAGGCAGACACCTGTTCTTGCCCATCTGTCTGACTCTTATTCTACCCACCTGCCTTGGGTGTCTGGCTCTGCCACTTCTGTCTCTTCTCAGCATTAATCTGGCAATTCAGAGACTTATGAGCTATGTCTTCAGTGCAAGGCCTTCTCCTGTGAGAAAGCCTCTGCAATGCAGATATCTGGGAGCTCACCGGCTATTGGCCTTCATTTGTAACTTGATTTTCTACTGGATCACTGTCCCCTCTGTCATGTGACCCTTGGGAAGACTCTTGGTTTTCTGAGGATTGGTTTTCCCTTGTGTTTTTTTGGTGTCCTACCTAAAGTTACAGTGAGCTGCTATTCCGCAGTGCATGAACATTGGGTTTCTGTCTTCACTTCTAGCACCAGCCTATGGTTCCCACCTCAGATCTGTCCTTGGTTCTCAATACCCTTCAGGCTGTGTTGAATTTTATTGGCTGTTACTCAGGTGGGAACAGAGGTAAGCTGGGCACCCTGCTTTATGACGAACCCTATGTGCAGTTACTCCCCTCCTTGGGAGTTGGACGCAGATTCTCCCGCTGATTTTTCCTTTCTCTTTTGGATGCTTTTTGCACCGTCTGAATTTATTACCCTCTTCTAGGACCTGGATTCATTGCTCTCTTTTAGGGTCTTGTATGTTATCTTTGGGGCAGTAAGGCTTTCTCAGCCACTTGCAGTGCATGCATCAACTTTGCTACTGAATTAGCCTCTTGGATGTCTTGCACTCCTCTCCTCTGCTTCAGGACCTTTTCATATTTGATACTGCTATCTCCTCTGATTCAGGGCCTTGGTACTGCTATTTCCTCTGATTCAGGGTCTTGGTACTGCTGTTTCCTCTGATTCAGCGCCTTTCCATGATTCATACTGCTGTTTGTCTGATCTGTTGGCCTTTCTACATTTTATACTACTGTTTTCTCTGATTCAGGGTCTTACCACAATTGGTATTGCTGTTTCCTCTTAATTGGGTCCTTTCAATGATTGGTACTGCTGTTTCCTCTGATTTGTTCGTTTTTCACGATTGGTACTTGCTGTTTCCTCTGATTCAGGGGCTTTCCACTATTGGTGCTACTGTTTCCTCTGATTCTGGGGCTTTTCACGATTGGTGCTGCTGTTTTTTCTTAACTGGGGCCTTTCCATGATTGGTACTGCTGTTTCCTCTGATTTGTTGTCTTTCCACGATTGGTACTGCTGTTTCCTCTGATTCGTTGGCTTTCCACGATTGGTATGGCTGTTCCCTCTGATTCGTTGGCTTTCCACGATTGGTACTACTGCTTCCTCTGATTGGGGGACTTTGCACAATTGGTGCTGCTGCTTTCTCTTATTCGGAGCCTTGCCACGATTTGTGCTGCTGTTTCCTCTTAATTGGGGCCTTACTATGATTGGTACTGCTGTTTCCTTTGATTCAGGGACTTTGAACGATTGGTACTGCTACTTCCTCTGATTTATTGGCTTTCCACGATTCGTACTGCTGATTCCTCTGATTCGTTGGCTTTTCACGATTGGTACTTTTGTTTCCTCTGATTCTGGGAATTTGCATGATTGGTACTGCTGTTTCCTCTTATTCGGGGCCTTTCCACGATTGTACTGCTGTTTCCTCTGATTCGGGGGATTTCCACGATTGGTACTGCTGTTTTCTCTAAATTGTTGGCTTTCCACGATTGGTACTGCTGTTTCCTCTGATTCAGGGACTTTCCACGATTGGTACTGGTGTTTCCTCTGATTTGCTAGCTTTCCACGATTGGTACTGCTATTTCCTTTGATTTGTTGGCTTTCCACTATTGGTGCTGCTATTACCTCTTATTCAGGGACTTTCCACGAATGGTGCTGCTGATGGAGCAAGGACTCGTAGAAAAGAGACTTGCTTGTACGCAATCTGCTCCTTTAACTTACTAGTCAGTTATTACGTTTGTTTTGTGTAAACCTAATGCGCACCACATAAACCCGAGGGTTAGCAAAGCTTGCCTATGTGTTTAGTAACGTTAACAGAATGACAGAAGGACTACAGTGCTCTAAACGGGGAATTTTTACTGCGCTTGCGTCAACTGCATCTACGTAGTATGACGTTTAATGCTTGGAGGGAGATTCTTGCTCCTGAGCAGAAGGCCCTAATATGGCAGCTTGAAGGCTCGTGTGCATGGCACCTGCTTAGCTGAACTGAAATCGAGCTATTTTACTAATGCCAATGCAGGTAAAGTATTAATAAGTAAAGGGGAATAGAGTAGAGGTAGTTGGTATACAGTGTGACCACTTTATTCTTGAAACTAATATTTGTCTTTTTGACTTTCTCATTAGTGCGTATTTGGGTTTATCTGATATGTCTGAGGCGAGCTGAGTCACGTGGATTTTGCGCATGACAACTGAAAGTCCACCCGGAAGAATGACAGGAGGGTCGAGAAGAGGACAAGGTCGCAGTGTGCCTGAGCCTGAGAACCGGCAGTGAAGAATCTACATGAATCTACATGAATCCACATGTTCAAAATTAAAACATTTGTTACAAATGAAATGTGAATGCTGGTGAGAAAATAAAGTTTGAATAAAGAATTAAGGTGAATGGGTTTGTTAACAATGGGCTAACCGAAAAAGTGATATGTAAGCATGGTGTGATGATCATTCTCCCCTTGCCTGACCAATTAGATTTCGCATTTTTACGACATTGAAACATTAATGGGTGGAACAATCCTTAATGAAACGTATGACTGAAGTAGCCTTTAGTTAGTTAGAAAAACGTTGATGCTGAGATACTGTGAGCCGTGGGTGTTGTCGGGGTAGCAAGAGATGCTGATGAAGAACCCGAATGCAGAGCCCTCTATTTTAATTTAACCTGTTCGACGCTTGTGACGGAGCGGTTCCGTCACGTGCGTCGGTTGCGCTGTGCGCATGACGGAACCGCTCCGTCAGGGCCCCGCCCGCGCACGGAATCTTCAGCGCGGCGCGGAAATCCGCGCCGCGCTGAAGGGGTTAATTAGGTTAGAAAGAAGATCGCGGAAGAATCTCGAGGAGGAAGAGAGTGTCAGAGAGGGGTGTAGCGCAATGTCGGTATTAGAGAGGTAACTATCCTGTCCTGAACTCTGTCCTGAAGTCTTTGTTACCTGAACTATCCCGGGGGACCCTACCAGCCCTTTGGCCAGGGGGTTGGTCTTCACACCATTCTTGGTAAATTTATTTTCATGATATTTGTACATGATCTGTTCTCTCTGCCCTCTCTTTTCTAAGCACAAGTCTTTGCAAGTGTTCGAAGTATGTGTTGATGATTAATTGAATTTTCTCTCCTAATGGATGAGGCTGTCTGGATTGTATTTTTGAAGTGGTTCACATACTCAAAGTTTAGATACAATTTTAAAACGCTAAAGAAGTCTGTGGTTATTTCAATTTAAAGTATAAGTAAGTTAGCTTTATGTAATTATCACCATCAATTAGTTCAACTTATGGTCCATCAACTAGAGGAAAGAACTTTTTGATCTGTGAAGGGTTAGTAAAGGTATTCTAGAATAATTCAGAATGAGTATAAGGTAGTAGAGTATCTGTTGTTGGTAAACCGCTGATCAATTTTCTAGTAACAGAGCTATGGTTATTATTGACTAGTTTGGTGATATTGATTATTGATTAATTATTTATGTTTAACAAAAGAGTTAGCATCTTGTTTTATGTTGTCCAGAATTCCCGGAAAATTGAATAGCGGGTGGCCAGAGAAATCACACTGCAGTGAGGTTACTCGTCTGTTGGAATAACACTGAGAAGCTAGGTAGGGCTGGCAGACTATATCGTGTAAAATTAGAGTGCAATTCATAGCAGAGAGTTCGCTGGTGAAACTTTGGTCTTATATCTCCTAGTAAGGGTAACACTGAAGGAGTAACAGGTTCTTCCGAGCTTGGATGAAGGGTAAACAGAGGTTTTTACTCGCAGTAAAAGAGGAGTAATTCTGAGACTGCAGGATAAGTTGAAATCTATCCTTTGTTTAGTGGAACAGGCAGAGTAGTGAATATTTTTATGTTGTTATTAATGAAGAATTTAAGGAAAAAGTATTAAGAAATAAGTTATCGTATTACTTTTTGAAAGGAGGGGTCAGTTGCCAGAGTTTCACTGACGTCACAGAGAGCTGCGCTGGGATTGGTTGACACAGCGGGCGTGTAACAGAAGCAGCTTTGTAAAGGAGGGGTCAGTAGTGAGGAGTAAAAACTGACGTCACAAAAGGCCGCGCTAGGATTGGTTAAACGAAAAGTCTGAGTCTGATTGGCTGAAAAGAATAGAAGCCGCGCTATGATTGGTCGAAAGGGAAATTGTATGTTGGATTCTGATTTGATTGCTGGTGTAAGACGCGCAGATGGAAGATTTTCAGGGTTTAAGGAATACAACTTTATAAATCGTTCATCCAGAATGTATGGAGAAAAGAGAAACATTTTGCTGATAAAGAGAATTAAGAATTTCTTTAGGAATGATAAGCCAGTGTTGACTAGAGAGGGAATTCCCATTCCACCACCAAAAAACCTGCTTACTTTATGATGATGGAAAGAGGATATCATACTTGTGTCTGGTTGGAGAATTGGATAGAGTATACAAAAGATGATGGAGTGCTAGCTTTTCCTGAACATGGTACATTTAATGGCAGAATTCTTCTGAATTTGAGGATGAAAATTAATGTTTTGGATTCGAGACCTATATTAACTCACTATGAGGCTTTAGAAGAATGGGAGACTGAGTCATATGAACGAGAGAAGTGCAGAGGTGGGAGATATAAAGGATTTTTCCCAAGATATTTGCGTGAGTCATGTGGAGGTCAGATGAAACAATGGAGAAGAGCTATGGAATCAGAGGGGTTATATCCAGTGTTAATGGCTGAGGAACAGTCTGAAAGTAAATGTAAGGAGAAAACAAAACACCTGAATGTGACAGGATATGGTGAGTCAGAAGATGGATTAATAGAGGATATGTTAACTAAAAATCTTCCCCCTTACCAAGAAGGACCGAGTAGAATCACTCCAACTGCACCAGTATTAGAGACACCCTTAGTTCCTCAAATTTTACACGATACCTCAGTCAATAGGGTACTTCATGAGAAAGAAAGAAAGGCATTAAATAAAAATAGAGATGAATTAATACAGAAAATAAATCAGCTGAATTTAGGTGCTGAGGCTTTGACAGTACCAGTGACAATAGGTCCGGTCATTCCTTTATATGGAGATAAAATGAATTGTCCAAAACCACAAACTGTAACTAATCCTTTAAGCAATCCCAGAAAAGAAATAGTAATATCTGAAGACCAAGCTAGTGAGTGCGATTCAGTCATTTCATTAATGGACCTTCTTATAAGGGACTCTGTAATTGGAACCCCAAAAAGAACAACACCTGAAGTTTTAAGAGGAAAGGAGCCAATGGTACCAATGAGGACCAGAAGCTCAACTGCGGTCACTCCGGAAGATCTAGAAAGGTGGGCACAGGGAATAGAAAGTTCAGTACCAAAGATTTTAGACATATACAAATTGATGGTAGAGTTGGAAGAAATGATTGCTGGAAATGTGGGAATAGACAGGTTGAACCATTACAGTGAGGAAGAATTGTTGTTCATATGTAAGAGTATAACAAGAAATGCAAAATTGTATCATGAGAGATTGACAGCAATAGCTTCAGAGATTGGAGTGGAAATAGGGAGATCAAAAAAAATGCAGAAACCATACACAGTAGAATTTACTGATAAGGATTTAGAGAATATGAATGTGTCTGGTAGAAAACTACATATAAAAGAGTTAATGACCATTTTGCAAAAAAAAAAAAAATGGGGAAACATCGACAGGTGGAAAACGAGGTGGATAAGGAAAAAGAAGGGAGCACAAGCAAAGGAAAACTCATCTGGGTTTTTACTAAAAGAATCAGAAAAGTCAGAAAGATTGTGTCCGATGAGAGAAGTTCCAGGAGGTGGATATGTTCATGTACCATGGAGCAGACAGGATATTTTGTCATTTACGAATGATTTCCCTAGGTGAAGAGAGAAAACAGTTGAATGGTATAAACAGGTTGAGAGATTTGTGAAAGTTTCAAAGGTTCTGTTGAAGGATCTGGATGGTCTGTTTGATATTGTGGTACACGCTGATTTATGGACAGCATGTAAGATTATCATTGATTGGCCAAGTGAGGAGTACCCTAGAGATTCTAAAACGGGGGCACCTTCGGATGATGTAATAAAGAAATATCACCAAGTGATTACTTTCCTTAAAGGGAAAATTCCTCCTAAAGAAACAGATTGGGTGAAGATAGATCAAACAACTCAAGTGCTAAATGAGTCTGTGCATGAATATTATGAGCGGTTGTTACAGGTGTTTAAGCAGTATAGTGGTTTTGAGAATATTGGTGATAAGGATATGGGACATTTCGTGTATCAGTTTGTGTATGGCTTGAAACCGGAGATTAGTCAGATGATTCAACAACACATGTGTCGGCAGAGCAAGTTGATTGACGACATTTTGAAGTACGCAAAATATTACCGGGATGATATTGAGGCAAAGCGTAGAAAGTTAAAAGAGAAAATGATGTGGGCACAAGTAAAATTGACAAAATAACAGAAAAATAAATTGAATACCCAGACTGATAGTCAGGTAAAAGAATAGAATCAGAATGATCAAGTGGCGAAGGGTGGTAAATTAAGAGGACAAATGAATAGAGAGGATGCAAAGAAGAAGTTTCCTCGTCATGTGTGCAGGAAGCTTGGACATTGGAAGAATGAGTGTAAGAGTATTCAGAATAATAATGGGCCAAATCAAAATTTAAATCCACAGACGCAGAATGAGGGGACTTTGAATCAGCCGCAGCAGGTAGTTACACCACAGTATCAGGTGCCACCAGCTCCTATGCCAAATTTTGTGAACCCTTAAAGGTACAATACGGACGCCGGATTTCACGGAGGAAGTGGTAAGAAAAATTCTGTGGTTTCACAGTATCTTTTACAGAATAATAACGAAGAATCAGAATACAAGCAAGGACGGTGCATGGGGGGGAGGAAGAGGAGTGCGTGGTTGGCTCATCCTAGCCGGTAGATCAGTCAGGTCCATTTATTGACGGGAAAGTGGAAGGTAATGATATCACTTTTTCATTGGATATTGGTGCTACCCGGTCTACTGTGAGAACAGCAGACATCCCAAACCTACCCGTCTCGAGATAAAGCATCCAAGTAGTCGGAGTGTCAAATCAACAAATTAGAACCCCAATTACAAAGCCACTGGAGGTACATATTGGGAATTTTAAAGACATGCAGAAGTTTGTAGTGTGTGATTCTAGTCCACTAAATTTGTTAGGACAAGACCTGCTGTGCAAGATGAAATTCACAATCTATTGTACACCGGATGGAGATATTGTATATACGATGCTACTAGCTAAACAAGGTACAAAAGTAGATGGAATGTTTTCCTTAATGACTGAAAGTAAATTAGAGACACAGTGGATCCCAGTGTTTGGGATTTACAGGAAAAGATATTGGGCTCATGGCCAATACAGACCCAGTGAAGGTAACAGTAAAAGAAGGAGCAGTTTACCTGAACACACGACCATACAAAATGAGTCCAGAAGTGAAAGCAGGAGTTGCTCCAGAAATTGATCGAATGATTAAACAAGGCATTTTGAAAGAAATAATGAATAGTCCTTGTAATTCGCCTATAACGGGACTTAGAAAGCCTAGCGGAAAATACAGGATAGTGCAGGATTTAAGAAAAATCAATACAAGTGTAGTGCCTTGTTGTCCAGTAGTGCCAAATCCAGCAGTGATCCGTTATCAAATACCCTGGAATGCAGGCTGGTTTACTGTAATTGACTTATGCCAAGTCTTCTTTTCTCTCCCTTTGCACCCAGACAGTCAGTATTTGTTTCCATTTAAGTTCGAAGACCGTGTCTTGGCATGGTGCCGAGTTCCTCAAGGGTATACAGAAAGTCCCTCAATCTTTCACCAAATCTTGAAAAAGTGTCTAGAAACATTGGTCATGCCCAACAATTTGGTTCTGGTTCAGTACATTAATGACCTACTAGTGGCATCAGGATCACGAGAAGATTGTGTCACTGACACAATTGCATTACGGAACCATTTGGCTGAAGGAGGACACAAGGTGTCTCCAGTAAAATTGCAATTTTGTCAGCGAGAAGTAAAATATTTGGGCCACAAAATAAAAAGAGGAGTAAGAAAAGTCACCCCAGAAAGAATAAAGATAATAAAGCAAATGTAGATACCAAAGACACAAAGAGAGATGAGAGTGTTCCTTGGAGTAGTTGGGTACTGTAGGCAGTGTATTTTAGGATTTTCCCTGCTGGCAAAACCATTAATTTAGCTGACTTTGACAAAGGCAAAGGATCCAATTGTTTGGAATGATGAGTGCGTGGAAGCATTTGTGAAGCTGCAAATTGTCTGTGTGAGGCCCCTGCTTTCGGCATGCCTGACTATAAGAAATAATTTGCACTGTTCTATTGTGAGAGAGAGAGTTGTGCGCTTTCAGTTTTGACTCAAAGACATGGCAAAGCCAACGTCCAGTAGCATATTTTTTAGCTACTTTGGATCCTGTGGCTTCAGCTTTACCTGGCTGCTTAAAAACAGGTGCTGCTACTTGTATGAGACTTGAGCAAAGTGAATCGATTGTGATGGGACATTCAGTTAAAGTCTATGTACCACATTCATTTGAGATTCTTTTAACAAGAACTCGAACACGGCACCTTACCCCTAGTCAGATGACTAAGTATGAAAGAGTGATTCTGGGAGCAGAAAATGTGACAGTAAACAGAAGTACCACAATGAAACCTGCTGCCCTAATACCAGATCCAAGTTGTGAAGAAGTGAAGGATGAGGTGGATCATGATTGTTTGGATGTGACTGAAATGTGTACCAAGCCCCGACCTGATATAATGGAAGAGCCTCTGAAAGAGTCAGATCATGAACTATTTGTAGATGGTTCTTGTACGAGAACCGAGGAGGGAGGACTTAGTGCAGCCTATTCTGTATGCAAGGTTTCAGGAGTCATTGAAGCATCCTGTTTACCGGGAGTCAAGTCTGCACAAGTAGCCAAATTGGTGGCCTTAACAAAGGCATGCAAAATTCAGAAAAATTGGAGAATAACCATATTTACGGATAGTCAATATGTATTTGGGGTTGTGCACGACTTTGGCCAGCTCTGGATGCAGAGGGGATTTCTGACTTCTTCAGGATCTCCCACACACAATGGCAAACATGTAAAAGAATTATTGGAAGCAATACAATTGCCAAAAGAAATTGCAGTGGTTAAGTGCGCTGTTCACCAGTCAGGAAATTGCTATGTGGTGGCAGGTAACAGATATGCTGACCAAATTGCTCAGTATTGTGCAAAGAACAAACTGGCACTTAACCAAAAGATTGAAACAAGTGAAATCAGCTGCCAACTTATGCTTTTCTCACCTCTAGGGACATGGGATGAGGTTAGACAGTTGCATGATGAAGTTGAGGCAAAGGAAAGGGAAATATGGATAAAGTCAGGTTGTGAAAGAAGGACAAAAGATGATGTACAAATTGGCACTTAACCAAAAGATTGAAACAAGTGAAATCAGCTGCCAACTCATGCTTTTCTCACCTCTAGGGACATGGGATGAGGTTAGACAGTTGCATGATGAAGTTGAGGCAAAGGAAAGGGAAATCTGGGTAAAGTCAGGTTGTGAAAGAAGGACAAAAGATGATGTATGAGTGCACATTAATGGCTGAACAGTCATGCCAGACTGCTTACTCTCTCAAATGGCAAGAATGTATCATGGCTACACGCATGTTGGTAGGGACACCATGATTAGACTATTCAGACAAAATTAGTATAATCCAAAGTTTAGGGTAGTCGCAGAGAGCTTATGCCAAAGAAGCTTAGTTTGTCAGCAGCTAAACCCAGGCAGAAAAACAGTGGTCAGTTGGGGAAAAATTGGAAAGGCTGAAGGACCATTCACAAGGTTGCAATTGGACTTGCCTTCGAACAAGGGAATGAAGTATGTCCTTGTCCTGGTGTGCCTATTTTCAAGATGGGTATAGGCATATCCCACTAGAAGAAATGACAGTCTCACAGTTGCTAAATTGCTGTTGAGGGAACTGATACCACACTTCGGTTTCCCAGTGACTTTGGAATCAGATAGAGGACCTCATTTCAATAATGAAATAATCTGATTAATCTGTGAAGCATTCAAAACTGAACAGAAACTGCACTGTGCATACCGCCCAGAGGCTTCTGGAGTGGTTGAGCTATTAAATAGCACAATCAAATCAAGATTGGCAAATGTGTGTTCATCCACATCACTGAAATGGCCAGAGGCGTTGCATCTTGTGTTGATGGGACTCCGAAGTATTCCTGACAGAAAAACAGGATTGAGTCCCCATGAAATCCTCATGGGAAGGGCAATGAGACAAGCATTCGTACCTGGACACAAGTTGATAAATATAACTGATGATTTGGTATTGGACTATTGCGATGGATTAGCTGACCTAGTGTGTTCTGTCTCTCACCAGGTTGGAGAAGACGCAGTTGCCAGACAGTCAATGCAGGCACATGATTTGAATCCTGGAGACTGGGTGGTAGTGAAGGAACACGCCAGAAAGTCATGCTTAGCACCCAGGTAGGATGAACCACATCACGTCATACTGGTCACTACAACAACAATGAAGTGTGCAGGTTTACCCAATTGGATCCATGCGAGCCATACCAAAAGAGTTCCAGGCCCCACTGAAAAGGGACAACAACTGATTGAACCAGTTGTAACTGCTGGAGGTTGCGAAGTTGGAGAATCTAGAGTGATAGATTCTGAAGTGATAGATGAAGAGCAACCAAGCACAAGTCAGGGGGATTGGATACCAGTGATTGGCACACCAGAAGTTGGTATTCAAACAAGAAGAAGAACAAGATTAAAGAGACAGGAAAGTAGTGAGGACCAGATAGGTGTAGAAGAACACGCTCAAGATGAAGAGAATGAAAATACTGTAAACCTTGAACAGGACCAGATAAGGAGAGAAGAACATATTCAGGCAGAGGTGAGCAGAAACATTCACAGACCTGAGGTGGGCCAGACAGGTGAAGAACACATTCAGGCAGAAGAAGAACAAATTATATTAAGACCTGGACAGGACCAGTTAGGAGAAGAAGAACACGTTTGGGCAGAAGTAGAAAATCAAATTGAAATAACCCGAGCAGGAACAGATAGAGGAAGAAGAACAGGTTCAGGCAGATAAAATAACAGCAACAAGACCTGAAGAGGAACAGTCAGAAAGAGATTCGGAACAAGAAAGGATTGTGCCTAAACATACTGAAAATAAAAGAACCCTAGAAGAAGACAAAAAGGGTGAAAGTGCAGTTCAAATTAAGAGGGTTAGGAAAGGTGACAACTGGCCAGGTGGAGTGAAAAGACTAAAATACTATTTGAGGAAAACACGAGAAAGACCAGAGCAAGTGAATGAAATTACGAGTCAAACTCGGTCTAAAAATGTGGCAATCGTGAAAAACACACAAAAAAGTCCAAGACTGAGAAATTTGAACAATAAATACAAGGGTCCTGAGTGGACCTATGTGATTTTAGAAGACTTTGAAAATTTCAAATTGGGGGAAGAATCAGAGGAAGAAAATACTGCACAGATTGATGAAACAATAGTGAGGCCTCCTTGGAAATATAGCCTGAGATTCCAAGCAAAGAAAGAAAAAGAAGAGAAATCTTCTTAAGTAAAAATGGCAAGAAATGAAGTCACTGAGCGACCGAAACGAAGATTAAATCAAAAATGCTGTAGAGCTTGCATATGTAGTATGCTATTAGTGATATCAATATGGCTATTACTGACAGTAGTGGTGCCTTATTTTATGATAACAAGCAAGAAGAATGAGACAATTATTAATGGAAAGGCAGATACTGTAAAAGGAGACAAAGTAGAACTAGAAACATAAGATGAGGTAGATTTTCATCACGCAGTATTAGATAACGATACGTCTTTAAATGCATTTGCAAAATTATTATTTCAATATGTAGATACAATGGAGATTAGGGATTGTTATGTTTGTATGAAATTACCAGCGTCAGTGTCAGAGGGAGTCACATATCACCATTTACCTTTGACATATGGTATTTCATGTAGTGTTCTAACACGTCTGTTTTATAAAACAGGAAAACTTCAGTATTATTTTTCAAAATTAGATGTAGTATTTTCAGAACTTCCTATTCGAAAGAATATGAATTCAGTACTTAGTGCTCCAGATGCACAGTTTATGGGTGAATTTTTCCTTACAATAAAATCAATAGGTATAGTGAAAGCACACAAAGATAATCTAGCATGTACATTACGTGAAGAAGAAAACGTGTTTTTGAATTTAGGAGAGGAAAGGGGACAGGATTTCCAAAAGAAAGCTGCTGAACATAAAACTAATGTACCACCCTGGGCTGAGAAAGAGGGAATTTATACAGCTGGCAAGGCTCATGCTGCGATGTCCCTAGTCTTTGTGAAGAAAGGGAAAACCTGCCTCCATAGATTAAAGACAGATTATAATAACGTATTTATTGGTTCCAGTGAATGTGAACATAACTTCCTGATTTTGGGAGGTTGGGGACTAAAAGGGGGAACTGATCCTGTATTTCCTGGAGTTTACTACGTGTGTGGGCATAATGCTTACTATAAGCTGCCTGCACGGTGGTATGGGAGCTGCTATTTTGGAATTGTATTTCCTAAAATTTTTCACGTGAAAAGAATCACTGGAAGCAATGAAAACACTAATGGACTAATACGAAGAAAGAGAGCTAGTTTTTCAGAAATAGTAGGTGATATATTTGGTGCATTGATACCTTCAGTGGGAGTCATCCGGAATTCACACAGAATTTGTAAATTGTCGACAGTAGTTGATAGTCTTTCGATGGATACTGCTGGGGGTTTTGTGACGAGAAATACAGAGATGGTTGCGATTAGATCTATGGTTTTGCAAAATCGACTTGTGCTTGATATCTTATTAGCAAAGGAGGGCGGAGTCTGTAGAATGTTGAAAGTGCAACATTGTTGTACTTACATTCCTGATAAGAGTAAGGAAATTAGAGGTTATATTAAGAATATTATGAGATTACACAAAATGTTGACACCACTGGAGGTTGACAGTGTATGGGAGAGACTAACAAAAAGTATTTCTTCAATAGGGACTTGGTTTTCTTATTTAGGAAAAAGTATTTTAGGTCAAATAATACTTCCAATAGTAGGAATAATAATAATAGCTTTAACAATAATGATTTGGTGGAAATGTTGCAGAAACAAGGATAGAGGAAGGAAATATGGGGAAAAGGAAGAGGGAATATGATGAAATCCAGATGGAAGAAATGAAAGGGAGAATTTATTAAAAAAAATGAGAGAATTTGAAAATAAAGATGAAAATGAGAAAGCAAGGAAGAAGAATGAAAATGAAAGATACTGAAGTTGGCATCTGGTTTGGGATGGGTAATTTTGTGATGGCTTTAAAATGCCATCAGAGAGGGGATTGATGGAGCAGGGACATGTAGAAAAGAGACCTGCTCGTACGCAATCTGCTCCTTTCACTTACTAATCAGTTATTAAGTTTGTTTTGTGTAAAACTAATGCGCACCAAATAAACTGAAGGGTTAGCGAAGCTTGCTTATGTGTTTACTAACGGTAACAGAATAAATGAAGGACTAAAGTGCTCTAAACGGGGAATCTTTACTGCGCATGTGTCAACTGCATCTACGTAGTATGACGTTTTAATGCTTGGAGGGAAATTCTTGCGCATGCGCAGAAGGCACTAATATGGCGGCTTGAAGGCTCACGTGTATGGCACCTGCTTAGCTGAACCGAAATCGAGCTATTTTACTAATGCTAATGCGGGGAAAGTATTAATAAGTAAAGGGGAATAGAGTAGAGGTGGGTGGTATACAGTGTGACCACTTTATTCTTGAAACTAATATTTGTCTTTTTGACTTTATTATTAGTGCGCATTTGAGCCTCTCGGGTATTTCTGAGGCGAGCTGAGTCACGTGGGTTTTGCGCATGACAACTGAAAGTCAACCCGGAAGAATGACAGGAGGTTTGAGAAGAGGACAAGGTCGCAGTGTGCCTGAGCCTGAGAACCGGCAGTGAAGAATCTACATGAATGAGTCCACATGTTAAAAATTAAAACATTTGTTACAAATGAAATGTGAATGCGGGTGGGAAAATAAAGTTTCAATAAAGAATTAAGGGGATGGGTATGTTAACAATGGGCTAACTGAAAAAGTGATGTGCATGGTGCGATGATCATCCTCCCCTTGCCTGATCAATTAGATTTCAAATTTTTATGATATTGAAACATTAATGGTTGGAACAATCCTGAACGAAAGGTATAACTGAGGTTGGCTTTACTTAGTTAGAAAAACGTCGATGCTGAGATGCTGTGAGCCGTGGGTGCTGTGGAAGTAGCGAGAGATGCTGATGAAGAACCAAAATGCAGAGCCCTCTATCCTTATTTAATTAGGTTAGAAAGAAAGGTCGCGGAAGAATCTTGAGGAGGAAGAGAGTGTCAGAGAGGGGTGCAGCGCAATCGTCGATGTTAGAGAGGTAATTATCCTGTCCTGAAATCTGTCCTGAAGTCTTTGTCACCTGAACTATCCCGGGGGACCCTTACCAGCCCTTTGGCCAGGGGGTTGGTCTTCACACCATTCTTGGTAAATTTATTTTCATGATATTTGTAGATGATCTTTTCTCTCTGTCCTCTCCCTTTCTAAGCACAAGTCATTGCAAGAGTTCAAAGTATGTGTTGATGATTAATTGAATTTTCTACCCCTAACGAATGAGGCTGTCTCCATTGTATTTTTTAAATGGTTCACATACTCAAAGTTTACATAAAATTTTAAAACGCTAAAAAAGTCTGTGGATATTTCAATTTAAAGTATAAGTAAGTTAGCTTTATGCCATTATCACCATCAATTAGTTCAACTAATGGTCCATTGACCAGAGGAAAGAACTTTTTGATCTGTGAAGGGTTACTAAAGGTATCCTAGACTAATCCAGACTATTTGAGAAAACTTATAAACTTGACACCCCAGTGGTTTTACTCAATTGTGTGTTTGATGGGCCCAGGTGAGTATATGTTAATAGAGTATCTGTTGTTGGTAAACCGCTGGTTCACTGCTATTTCCTCTTATTCAGGCCTTTCCACTATTGTCACTGCTGTTTCCTCTGATTCAGGGACTTTTCACAATTGGTGGTATTGCTTCCTCTGATTCAGGGCCTTCCCACATTTGATACTGCTATTTCCTGGGATTCAGGGCCTTTGCATGATTGGTACAGCTGTTTCCTCTGACTTAGGTCCTTTTCACGCATGGTATTCTTAAATATGTGTACAGGGCGGACATCTAGTCCTCCTGAATAAATTTGTCAATTTGACTACATGTTGGGTCTTCTGTTCTTTTGATGATGTTGGTTGTTTTCCTTCCGGTGAAGATTGATAATCTCTAGATTTAGTCACCTTAAAGTTTGTCTGTGTGAGTGTTTGCATCATATTGTCTTTGCTGTTTTTCTTATCTTGCAAAGTTGTTCTTTTGTAATTTTTATAGGGAGATAGGGCAAGAGAAGTATAAGGGAAAATGTATATGATTTTAAGAAGGGAGCAAGGTGCCTGTCTCGTGGATGCAGGTTCCCCCTCACAGAGCAAGGACTGAGACAAAGAAGAGTAGAGCAGATTGTAATACGTAACTGGACTCTCTACTTAGTAGTGCTGCTGAGCAAGTCTAGTTAACACCATCTAACGCCAACCTTTAGACGTGGTTGTTTGTATTTAAGGTCTCGTGGTCTCAGAGCCAAGAAGCCATCTTTAGAAATTGCAGGTTATGAAAGACCTCAGCGTAGCAGAAGGTCATAGTAGCCTGGACACAGTTCTTAAACCTACATGTTGGATACACCAATGCAAATGCTGTCTGATGACTGTCGAGGATAATTCGATGGTTGCATACAGGTAGGTATGTAACAGAATTAATGCGGCCAGTCGGCTTTTTGTAACATTTACTTGACGACGTCATGCCAGAGATCTTTAATTAAGACATATTTATGAACAGTTGTATAGTGTTGGATGTTGTAGAAAATAAATCATAACGTTCCATTTTAAAGGTGAAATATGAATAATGGTCGAAATTGTGAATTCTTTTCCACGTGTAGTAAGAGTCATTTTCACAAAACTATGGGGCAGATTTACAAGGAAGTGACTCATCTGCATAGATGCGTCAGTTTCCTTTGACAGTGCCAAATGTCCTTGCGCCACCATGGATGCACTGTATTTACAATACAGTGCTCCATGGCGCAAAGATTAACAGATGCGTCAGAAATACTAACTCATCTGTTGGCCCAAAAGTGACGCATTGCTGGAGTTGCTCATATAAGTGACGCAACTTCAGCAATGTGCCACAACAGATAGGTGAGTCCCATACAAAAAGCCCTGCTTCATTCCTTATGCCTGGTCTGAGCATGCGTAGGGATTTAGACGCAGTGATGTAAATTTCACTGCGTCAGTTCTACAGGGCTTTATGCGTGGGAACGTTTACCCTGCATACATTATACCTGGCATAGGTATAATGTGACGCAGGGCTTTACAACGTGACGCATCTCCCTAATGTGTCACATTGCGATTTGGCTGCATTGTTTGAGCTGCTGTTGCATGAAAAAAAGTGACGCAATGGCGGCACAAAGAGGCGCAAAGGGCTTGTAAATCTGCCCCTACACGTTTTAAGATAATTACTCTTTGGTGGTTTCCTGAGCCAGATTGAACATGAGGTGGGCTTTCTTCGAAAGTCCCGCCGTAAAAATTGCTCGCGCAGTTTCAGCGGTCGTGTCACCAGTCGAATTTCAGAGCTCCCGAGACACATGTTCTGCTTAAAAACACACTTGAATTTGAGCCATTTTTTTTAGAAGAGTAAGAAAAAAAACTATGCACAAAATAGGCAAAACCCAAATATGAGAAATGCAATAAATTAGCTCGCGTAAAAAAAGACCAAGGACTACTTTCGTGCTAAATTGTTCGCAACATTTGTCAGCTCAGTTTAGTAAATGTTAAATAAACAGACAGGAAGGAATATTTGGATATCAGTAATGAGATAATCTTCAGAAATAGAACCTATTCGCCCGGAAATGCCTTCTCTGAGGATGCTATTACTCACCCGTCTGTTTTATATTATTTGTGCTTCGTGAAGCAAATTAAAATTATGAGCAAAAGCAAACTGTGTATTTCACAGATTGCTTTTAAATCATGTAGAGGTTTACTGATAGGCTATAAAAATGTAGATTGCACATCAGAACCAACATTTAGAATGAGAGTATTTTCCATCGCTAAGCAGAAGATGGCGCTAGAGAAACATAAATGTGAGAAATTTCCTCAAACAAGCCGTCTCAAAGAGAATCGAGAAATAATACTGGGAAGTCTTACAAATGATTCTTTTGTGCAGCAATGAACAACCCACCTGGCAACATTTCATTGTAAACTTGATTCTAATAAAATTTCATGCTAAAAGTGACAAGAAATCTGCTATGATACTATGCCCCTCTTTGCGCATCTACCTCCAGATTCCTATCACCCAAAACAACAAGGAAGGACCACACAGCCAGAATATGGGTTTCCTGCTTGGAATTGCAGGCTCGGCATCTTACGTGATCATCATTATTTTTATTTTGGAATTAGAATAGCAAGAGTTTTTTTTTTCGTAATTGTTTCGCTGTACATCGCTCACATCTAATTTAGCACATGCTTAAAGTCGAGTGAGAGGAACGCAGTAGTTTTACCTATCGGGCACAACGAGGGCCTGTTCCAGGGTTCTGGGTCTAGGAGGACTATAAAGACGCCCGGGTGGGACACATGATCTGTCTGTGATTTTGTGATGCGACCTTTATACTAATAGGTTGTGTTACGAAATCTCTATTCACAGAGGACTGCAATGTGACCTGCCTAATAAATACTACTTAGGCGTGCCGCTATTTGCGACCCCTTGTGATTGTCTATAAACACATGGAACTGTGTATTGTATTGTAATTGCATTTATATTGCGCTTACTACCCCTGCCGAGGCGTCGAAGCGCTTTTTCGGCAAATAGCACGCTACTCCGGAACCCCAGAAGGATTAGTGTTGAATTAGTATAGTGAAATATAAAAGTACTTTGAGTGGTTGATAGGTTAGTCAGTTATTTGGATTCAAAATGATAGAAGAGGGAAAAAGGTTTGCATTTATATAGCGCTTGTTACCCCTGATGGGATGTTGAAGCGCTTTTTTCGGCGAGTAGCACGCTACTCCGGAACCCATAAGGATTAGTGGTGAATTAGTATAGTGACATATGAAATTTGATAAGTGGACATGTTAGTCTGTTATTTTGATTGAAAAGGATAGTGGAGAGATAGAAGAGTGAAGGATTGAGATTTTTTTGTTTTTGGGACGTCATAGCAGTAGTGGAAGGCTTGGGATGAGTAAAAAGGGATGTGGAGGAGAAGAGTCAGAGGGAAGAGTTTAGAAAGGCTTGTTTTGGGGGATCAGTATAGTAAAAAGGGGTGCCAGATGGTGCAAGGAGGGGTAGAGTAGAGGAGAGTCTAGAAAGGGCTATTTTGGGGGTCATAGTAGTGGTATGGGGTTTGAGATGAATGAGAGAGTGGATGTAGAGGATATATTGATAGAGGTATAGGGTGAGAAATAGTGTGAGAAATAGGGTAGTGCATTGGAAAGATTAGTAGAAAGAGGTTTGAGATGAGTCAGAGAGTTGAGGTAGAAGATATATTGAGCGAGGTATAGGGTGAGAAATAGGTAGTGCATCGGATATGCTGAATTAGAAGAAAGTAATAAATATAGATCCATAAGTACATGGAATGTTTATAGATGCATAAAGGAAGTAAGTAGATGCAGATTAAAGATATTGATAGAGGTATAGGGTGAGAAATAGGGTAGTGCATTGAATATGTTTGTTTTCTTTTTTTGGGAGGTAAGTAATAAATACATAGATCCAAGTACATGGACGGTATATAGATGCATAAAGGAAGTAGGTATAAGTAGATTAATTTGAGTGGTGGATATTAGTCAGTGTCCTGCAAGAACAGCAGAACACCATCGTTGTAGTTGTGATACAAACTGGAGCTTTTTTGTTGCAAGCAGCCCATGTTTCTTAAAGCCATTGGCACACAAAATGCTGAATCGCAAAAACGGACGACCTGTCCCAATTGCGATCTGCCATGGATTTCTAAACAGATTTTACAAGCCCGAAATGCATTTCTGGCTTGCAAACTGGGTTGAATTAATTTTCAAAATGTATTTTCATGTTGTGCTCCCAGGCTCCCTTCAGTATTGCGATTCAGATGGTTTGTAAACACAAAATGACTTACATCTGGCTTCATATTTCTAGATCTTGCCTCTGTCCCTTTAATAACATAGGACCATATATGCAAACGTTTTTTTCCCACAGACCCAGAATGGGTTAAACCCTTTGATACATCTAGCCCATAGTTCTCTATGGGGTTTGAAGCTTGTACCAATTAGACCAATTGGAGTAAGACCCTGGTAACTTATGAGAAAGGAAATACAAGGGCCGAGATCACAAACAGTGCTTTCCCCAGCCGCCAAGCATACTCCTAGGAGAAGGAAGAAAGAAATGGTGTCCTGGTTGAGGTGCACAGATCATGGGTGTTTCGGATATAGCTAAAAGCGCGGTGCCCAGCTATTATAACTACAGTGTGGGGGATTATTATTATTATTATTAGGAAAGTTTATAAAGCGCATGGTTACGCAGAAGCGTGTCCCCGCGCTACATTTGCAAAAACTCAGAGCAGAGGAGAGGAGGGGTTCGGTTACTTTGAAAAGAGGTGAGTTTTTAGGTTCTTGCGGAAACTGGATTCCGAGGGGTCTAGGCGGAGATTAAGAGGCAGAGCATTCCAGCATTTAGCTGCCAGGTGACGGAAAGAGCGTCCACCCATGCGAGCCTTTCTGATTCTAGGGACCACCAATAGACCTCCGTGAGAGGAACGCAAAGCACGCGAGGGTACATGCTTGATGGCAAGGTTGTGGAGCGGTGCCGGCGCTTTCCGTGCAAGAATGCGATGACATGTACAGAGGGCCTTGAATTCCACTCTGCGTCTTACAGGTAGCCAGTGAAGGCTATGAAGAGCAGCTTTGGAGTCTGATCTTTTGGGGAGTTTTAAGATGAGGCGGGCTGCCGCATTCTGTAATACCTGGAGGCGTTTTACTGCCTTACAGGTGGCACCTAGATAAAGTAGGTTGCCATAATCCAGGCGTGATGTCACAAGGGCATGTACCAGCGTTTTCCGGGCGGACATGGGGAGGAGGGCAAGGACCTTGTGTAAGATTTTTAAGACGCTGAAACAAACACCCGCTACCCGGTTTATTTGGGGACCAAAAGACATATCAGCATCAAACCATATACCAAGGTTCTTGACCTCCTGACGAGGCACCGGAGCCTCCCCCAGGCAAGGGGGCCACCACGCAGACGACCAAGCGGAGGGGCTCCCCCCCACCACGAGCACCTCTGTCTTGCTTCCGTTTAGTTTAAGGCAGTTGGTAGACATCCATGTAGCAAGATCTTGCATGCAGGCCTTAAAACTACTTGAAGCAAGTCCGGGTTCTCGCGATAGGGAGATGACCAGTTGCGTGTCGTCTGCGTATGACACGATTTCCAGGCCATGACTCGCGGCAATCGAAGCCACTGGGGAGATGTAAAGATTGAATAGGGTTGGGCTCAGGGACGATCCTTGGGGAACGCCCTGTCCCAGACCCATGGCTCTCGAGTAATGGTCGCCCAGACGGACTTGGAAGCTTCTTCCAGTCAGGAAGGATTGGATCCATAAGAGTGAAGCTTCAGATATTCCCCCATCATTTAAACACTGTAGCAAGTTGGCATGAGCTACAGTGTCGAATGCTGCACTCAAGTCCAATAGGATGAGAGCCATAGTATGACCCTCATCCGCCCCCTGACGAAGAGCCTCCGCTGCAGTTAAGAGAGCAGATTCTGTGGAATGACGGACATGGAGTGCAGTTGTGGTCAGTGCAGAGAGTCAACTCTGGACACAGAAAGCAGTGTCCCTCCCTACCAATCAGAGTGCTCCATCCATGTGTGCATCTGAAGAAAGCGGAATAGGTTGCACCGCAGAGAAACCATGTGCTTTTGCTTTTAAGATCCGGAGCTCCAGTCGAGTCCCACCATGTGTTGCAGGTTATGTAGAAATTTAAAAGTGTGTATTCACTATCTGAAAGTACCTTTTGGTCCTGAGAAGCGGCAGTACTCTCCCATTATAGGTAATGCACCAGGGATGACACATGCTGGTACTCTTCCTTTCAAATTAAAGAATTGCAGCTACACAGTGAGTCCTGCTGATATCTCCAATCAACAGCCTTGAGATATCCATGGCGGCATGTCAGTTTGGCTGTCCTAAGATGGGCGGCCAAAATGACATGCGTACTTGAAATGCCCTGAGCCCACCACTCCTCCTGCTGGCCCTGCCCTCAAGACACAGCTGCTGCTTGACTCAGGAGTAAAATAAAAGGCTAAGAAAGCAGTTTTCTTAACTGCTGTATTATCATTTTATTTTACATACGTCTGCTGGTTCTAGCAGTGGGGCGATGCTCCTTTGCCATAAAGGAGGAGCCGCCCCTGGTTCATCTCGTGTAAGACTAATGCATTACACATTATGTCACCACATTGCTGCAGTGCTTGAATAGGATCACGCAAATGTGCTGAGCTTGGCAGGGTTAGAATTACATGAGCTAATAAAACTGGCTCACTGGGAATTAGCAGCCCGCCCCTTCCTTGCACAATAATGGTTGGCCCCCACAGCCTTTCCACAGGATAATCACTCAAAACCCGACCATGTAATTTAATTGGCCCAATGGATGAGGTGCATTGTAAAACACAGTCCTGTTTTCCTTTGTGACGGGGGCTAAGGAAGCTAAGGTTAGGATGGCGTAGTTAAGGCGCCTGTGGTAATCCTGTAATTCACCCCAGAACATGACTTGCTGAATGTCACACTGAGCGTCCATCCTGGGTAGAGCCATGGATGAGAATGTTGCCACAGCTGAACGTGTGCCCCTGGTAGTAGTGTTCCAGACAGCATGCCCGGCTGCATGCAAACATAGTTATGTTATGTTGTATGTTATGTTATATACATTTATAGAGCACAGTGGTTACCCGAGGGTGTCCTGGCGCTTAGCTCAACAGCTGTGCTGGTGTAAAAGATGCATTATTTTTCTTATCGGTCTCTGAGAATGTAAAGTAGGTGCAGTGACTGCATTTCCCTGATCCCTAGAGGTGAGCTTATTATCAACTATTACTCCTAGATTTTTTGCTTTCATGACAGGCTTCGGGAGAGTGCATAATTCCTCCGGCCACTACCCAGGTGACCAGAAGTTAGCATTGATTCTGAAAATGATAATCTCCGTTTTGCTTGAGTTGAATTTCAAACAATTCTGCGTCATCCATATCTTGACCAATTTCATACAATCATGAAACCTCTAACCGCTCTCTATTTCCTAGTCCAGAAGCAGAGACACCAGTATTTGCATGTCATCTGCATAAGAAGTTAAATGCAAACCAAATGATCTAATCAAAGGGGCCAGAGCTGAAACATAAACATTAAAAAGAGTGGGACTCAGTGAGGACCCCCGTGGGACCCCACAAGGTAGGGAAAAGTGTTTAGATGTAAACTTATCTGACGCCACTGTTTGGATTCTATCCGCCAGGAAGGAGCACAGTAGCACCAAGCCTTACCCTGAATGCCGTAGGCTGATAATGGTCCAACAAAAGGACATGGTGGACTGTATCGAAGGCAGCAGAGAGATCCAACATAATTAATGCTGCGTTGCCTCCCTTGTCCAATGCCTCCCTGATTTCATCAGTGGATTTAATAAGCACTGATTCAGTGCTGTGGCCTCCCCTAACGCGATATTGTGTTGAATATAAGATAAGATTTTCCTGTAGAAAGCTGCTGAGCTGGGAATTCATTGCTCTCTCCATTAATTTTTCTGGAAGAGGAAGCTGGGAAATGGGCTAAAAATTATTAGGATCTTTGGAGTCTAAATTTTATTTTTTCAGCAACGAGAGGATCAATGCCTTCTTCCATGCTTTGGGGAAATACCCAGAATTAAACATGGCACTGAATAAAGAGATAAGAGTAACTACAATGGGTTCAGGAGCATGTTTAATCACTGATGCCGGACAAGAACCGTAGGGGGAACCTGATCTAATGGAAACAATTAAATCCAAAGAAAGTGGGCAAAATCTGTCAAGATAGCTGGAGGATCCATCTTTGGATAACCCCTTGTCGATAGGGCCTCCATTTAGCCGGCCGAAGTTAAGGTAGAGGAGGAGATGATTTGTTCTACTTTCTGTAAAAAGAAAGCAGCGATATCCTCACAAAATGCTTGGCTGCTAGCAATTTCGGGCAGACAGGGGGAGGCTAGTCTAGATACAGTCCTAAAAAGTTCTTTGGTTGAATATTTAGCCATCATAATCTGCTTTGCAAAAAAAAAAAAATGTTTGTTTTAAGTACCAGCTTTTTGTATACAGAAAGACTTTGTTTGTAATGCTCTTTTTCTACATAGTTGTAATTCATTCTCCAATTCCGTTCTAGGCGTTTACAGATGAGTTTTTGTTCTCGGAGTTCCTCTGAGTACCAAGGAGCTGTTGGCTGGGAGCATTTAGGATTTAGTATTTTTTCAGGAGCTAAAGTCCTAGTTCACCATGTTTTCATCAAATTCAAAGATAGTGGTTTTCATGTGAAGCATCTTCCCTATTGCATGCCACAGCACTGTATCTTATAGAATTTATACCCTACAAGGACACAGAGATCTCAACTTTTTTCAAGTAAAGTGAATTCAATTGTTTTGAGTGCGATTATGTTGCAATGTCGATGTCAACAATAGCTGCCAATACTGTGCACACTTTTCCACATGGGATGTCCATGTTATTTGAGAACATCACAGTATTTTCATATTACGTTAAGAGGTTTTCTTACATAAATCACTGCAAGTTATAAACAGCACAATCTAATTGGTTACCACAAAACTGTAAGAACATTTCCACGCTTTCTGAGGCTGCATATGTGGCCCTTAGCCAACTTTGTCGAGTCAACAATACCAGCATGCTGCCTCTAGGAAGCCCATGCATTTAAATGGAAACATTAAACTACATGTCCCAGTCTGCAAAGTGATGTTTACATTAAAATTCCGGATTTGCTGGTGTCACGCATATTATGGGGACACGTAGGAGCTGTGCTTTGATAACATGCCAGACAAAGGCAATTGATTTTGCATTATAGTTTGTATAGATGAAGTTTTATTGCTGATTCCAAGGGAAGCAGCACAATTGCATTATTTGCACTACATGTTTATCCCTCTATGCAGTCTTTCTTCTCAAAGTCCCACTCTCTGATTCAAGGAGACTTGCTGTAATTCTAATTACTTAAGTGAGATTTGGTGTAAGAGGAGTCTGTTCGAGATTTCATGTTATCATATTTAAATTTAGTTCATTAGTTTGAGCCCATCCTGTCAAAAACATTCCATAATCAGAAAATCATGGTTAAAAAGGTCTATTCTGCCATTCATGCATTTTAGGTGAAGAAAGTGAGTGCTGGTGATAATGGACTCGCTGATGGTGTCACAGTTAAATGCACCGCCTTGACTGAAATAGTCATTAAACAACATAATGCATTGTGGGAATTTGTTTCATTGCCCCCTCATAGGACATCCTTGTCCCGGTCATTACATAGAGAGGAAATCACAAGCAGCAAAAAGGAAAACGTTTTACGCCATCTCTCAGATGCGTACTCATGTTTATTATGCAGCACAATTACTTCATTGCTACTTTTGCAAACACTAGAACCAATGTTATCAATTTTTATTTTATTGCAGATTTATATAGCACAAACTGGACCTGAAGGTATTGGAGCGCTTTACATGAGCACCGGTTACATTACACAAGGACACATTCAGGCACGGGGAGATTAAGTGATTTGCCCAGAATCACAGGATGTGGACGCCACCCCGAGGCTCGAACCCTGGTTTCCAGCCCCAAAGTCAGCAGTCTAGCCATCAGACCACATCCTCTGCCCAATGATTGAATTCATCGCATCTAACCTATAATGATTTTCAAAAGTATGATGGGATGCTCTGCATATCTCCTGTATTAAAACCCCCCAGCCTCTGCACAAGAAGCGGAAAATGACCTAGTTGATCGTTCCTGAAGTTGGGAAGGGGGATACTCACCCAGAGATTTGTAGACCTGGCAAGTATCCTGGCAAACCCATCTGCTATAAGTCGAGGCTGCAAATTTCTTGCCCTTATTTTTTACATTCGAAACTTTTGTGCAATAAACCAATAACTTCCTTTTGAACTCTAATGAAGAAGGAACTTGCTGTAAATATCTTGCTTGAAAGACCTGGAGATTTATCTCCTGTTGCAAATCACATTTTGTATTTACTTTGGGAATGAATTTGGGATCTGGTCTTAACACCACTTTATCAGGGAGAATTTGAAAGTAGGGATTTGAGCCTACCAGGGATCCCAACCCTCCTAAATGCCAAGCCGATACAATTGCTTTTAAGAAGGCAGCTTTAGCTGATACGCAAACCATACCCACCATTTCAAGGGGCTCATATGGGTGTGCCTGCAAACCCCTTAAGCCCGTGGGCAAATCCCAGTAGGGACGAATAACCTGCATGGCTGTTTTCCTCCAGCAAAAACTCCTCAATATCCTCAGTGCCAATAGAGACATCATTTCCAACTCCCCATTAGAACCTACAAAGGCTTTAATGACTGCCCACTGAACTGAGCTGCTAAGGTTGAAGGAGCCAAATTCTTGATGAAACCCTCCCTTATAAATCTGAAACAGCTGCCCTGTCACTGGATGTAAACCTTTGAGGGAACACCTTTCCAAAAAGAACCCCAGTTTTTCGTATACAAAGAAAGAGTAGATTCCTTTCAAGAGAGCTGAATATATTTAGATGCTTGGGTACAGCATCCCAGCTTCTCTACGGTTAGTCTCTAAAGTTCCAGGGCTTTAGTTTCAGCTTTTTGAACTGGTCCAACTGTAACACCAAGAACTTGAGGGGGGAGGGAATGAATGGAAGTCTGAAAAACCTGCCTTTGGACAGACTTAATAAAAGAGGAAACCATTGGTGTCTTGTCCAGAAGGGAGCTATCAAAATCACCAGCACCCTCTCCCTCCAAATTTTCTGAAGTATCCTCAGAAGGAGGGGAATTGGAGGGAAGTTATTCAGATGGCATATCAAGACAAATAGTGCATAAGATAAATAATAAAACACTGATGACGGATGATTGTGTCTTAGGTTATCTGCATGAAAGTTCATTTCTCCTTGGATGTAGACGGGCCCTTATTGATATTAGATGCCTCTCTACTCAAGAACTAACATGTTCAAATAAGCACTCTTTGTTCCTCCCTGGCAATTCAAGTAGCATCTTGCTACCTGGGACTGTATTATACATTGTGCCCCAGTGGCGCAACAGGATTGTGTGCCCACTTTTTGCACCCCGGGGCACAATGGTTTATCGAGGGGGCCACAGACATTTGTGCTTCTCCTTCTGGAGTACTGATAGCCCTGATGCACATGTTGCATCAGCGCTATCATAGTAGGGAGTTCCCTCATTTGCATGAGGCATGGTCCCATGCAAATGAAGTAATCAGTTTGCCTCTGCGCTTGTGTCGTTTTGTCGATGGTGGCACAGAGACAAACATGTCTTTAGGAAATGCACCTAAAGTGTGCCACAAAAAGGTGGCACACTTTTAGTACACCTCCTAAAGTCAATTCTCTGGAGGGGAGAAAGGGGATCCCATGGACCCCTCAGGCACCCCCCGGCCGGTGGGTGTAGTCATTCACTGCATCTGACAGCAAGGGAATCTCTCTTTCCTCTTGAAAGTGCAGGCAGGTATCATTTTTATCGGGAGACCAAGGGGAATGCTGGGTAGTATGACATTTTTGCCGGCATGGTGATCCCACAAAATGTGAGGGAAATGTGATTTTCTTAGCTAAATTTGAGGTTTGCAGGGGATTCTGAATAGGAAAACGTTGGGGGATCCACGCATTCCCCACATGCTTGGATTACCCCGGGTGTCTAGTTTTCAGAAATGTCCGGGTTTGGTAGGTTTCCCTAGATGGCCTTCGAGACCGGGGCCAAAAACTCATGTGACCCCCTTGCAAAACCAGGTCATTTTGTGATAGATAATTTTGATGTCTCCACAATATGTTTTAGGCCCTTGCCTGTCGCAGGTACTTGGCTCACCCACACAAGTGAGATGTTGTTTTTATCAAGAGACCTGGGGGAAAGCGGGGTGGGAGGGAATTTGTGTCACCCTGGTGAGCCTACCACTTTCCCACCCAGAAATGTGACAAAAATGTGGTTATTTTCAGCTAAATTTGATGTTTGCATAGGTCTCTGGGTAGGAAACCGTTGGGGAATCCATGCAAGTCACACTTCCCTGGAAGCCCCCCAGGTGTCTAGTTTTCAGAAATGTCTGGGATTTGTAAGTTTCCCTTGATGGCTGACGAACCCAAGATCAAAAACACTGGTTACTCCCTCGCAAAACAAGGTCTTTTTGTAATCGATAATTTTGAAGTCTCCACAGTACATTTTGGGCCATTTCATGTCACAGGCACTAGGCCTACCCACACAAGTGAGGTACCATTGTTGTTGGGAGACTTTGGTGAATGCTGGGTGGATGAAAGTTTGTGACTCCTCGCAGATTCTAGAACTTTCCATCACAGAAACGTGAAGAAAACTTGTATTTTTGACAATGGTTGAGGTTTGCAAGGTATTCTAGGTAACAGAACTTGTTGAGAGCCACACATGTAACCACATCCTGGATTCCCCTAGGTGTCTGATTTTTAAAAATGTATAGGCTTGTTCGGTTTCCTTGGGTGCCGCTAGAGCTAGGGTCCAAAATCCACAGCTATGCACATTGCAAATAAGGGTGTTTTCACTGGAAAAATGTGATGTGTCCACATTGCGTTTTGGGCCTTTTCCTGCTGCGGGTAGGAGGCCTGCCCACACGAGTGAGGTACCATTTTTATCAAGAGACTTTGGGGAATGCTGGGTGTGTGGACGTTTGTGGATCTTCGCAGATTTCAAAACTTTCCATCACAGAAATGTGAGGAAAATATGTTCTCGTTTTAAAAAGTTTGAGATTTGCAAGGGATTCTGGGTAACATAGCTTAGTGAGACCCACACAAGTAACCACATCCTGGCTTCCCCCGGGTGTCTAGTGTTTAAAAATCTATAGAATTGCTAGGTTTCCTTAGCTGCCGGCTGAGCTTGGGTCCAAAATCCACAGGTAGGCACATTAACAAAAAAGGGTCACTTTTCACTGGAAAGATGTGATGTGTCCATGTTGCGTTTTGGGCCGTTTCCTGTTGCTGGCACTATGACTACCCACACAAGTGTGGTACCATTTTGATTGGACGTCTTGGGGGAATGCTTGATTGGTGGAAGTTTGTTGCTCCTCTTAGATCCCAGAACTTTCCATCACAGAAAGGCTTGGAAAATGTGTTTTGTTTTAACTAAGATTGGGATTTTCAAGGCATTCTGGGTAACAGAACCTGGTGAGAGGCACACAATCCTTGATTCCCCTTGGTGTCTAGTTTTCAAAAATGTACCGGTTTTTTAGGTTTCCCTAGGTGTCGGCTGCGCTAGGACCCAACATCCACAGGTAGACAAATTGCGCAAAATATTCTGTGCCTAGTGGGCTTTCTGCCGCCCCGGGGGGCTGATCAGGGGCTACTGCCCCCATCTGCCTCTTGGGGGCAGAAAGACTGTGGCATTTTTTGGGGAGGCTTGAAGCATTGGCATGCTCATTCTGGGCAGCCCCCATCCCTGAACTTTGAAAAAAATATTACCTGTGCCTAGCGGACTTTCTGCCCCCTTGGGGGCAGAAAAACTGTGACAATTTTTTTGGGGGGGCATACAAAAATAATAATCCCTGGTGCCTAGTTGGCTTTCTGCCCCCTGTGGGGCAGATCAGGGGCTACTGTCCCCATCTGCCTCCTGGGGGGGGGGGGAAAGACTGTGGCATTTTTTTGAGGGGTGGGGACATTGTCATGCCCATTCTGGGCATCCCCCACTCTTGAAGTTTGAAAGAAAATATTCCCTGGTGCTTAATAAGCTTTCTGCAAGCTCGTGGGGCAGATAAGGGGCTATTGCCCCATCTGCCCCCTGGGAAGGCAGAAAGACTGTAGCATTGTTTTGAGGCTGGGAGCATTATTGTTGGAAAGTGTTTCCTGGGGAGGCTGCGGAGTGTGCTCCCGTCCACCCTGGGGCCCACCTTTTCCAGAATTAGGCCGAGCAAGAGCAGAGAGGCCCTGCCTGGCAGGGTCTCGCACCTAGGATCGCACGCGCTGCGCTTACTCTCTCTTCGGATAGAGGGACACCACACAGTAGGTCGTTTATAAGGTAATAAGTCTTTATCGATAGTTGTCAGGGATCTTTATGATCCGGTAAGCAGGTACCAAAGTAAATGCCACAAGCGGCAGCGATCTTGTGATGAGGGAAAAAGGGGGTAGCGGGACAGTCTTTGAATCAGTGTCTCTGCGAGGTATCCGGCGCACAGCTCTCAATCCTCGAGCTGAGGGGATGTTGCTTCTCTCGGCAATCTCTGCCGGTTCTCTTGGAGGAGCGGGCCGCGAGTCACTCAGCAGGCACCGGAGGGTCTTAGTTCAGGGAGCTGCGACGGCGTCAGCAGGGCTCAGATGGATCAGAGTTCGGGGAGCCGCGACGGCGTCAGCAGGGCTCAGATGGTCTCAGGGTTCGGGGAGCCGCGACGGCGTCAGCAGGGCTCAGATGGTTTCAGAGTTCGGGGAGCCGTGACAGCGTCCGCAGGGCTCAGATGGTTTCAGAGTTCGGATAGCGATCTTCTGTTCGGTGAGCGATCGAGCCGCGACCAGGTCAGCAGGCTCTCGTCAGTCCAGGTCTTCTCTACCTCTCGTCCCTCCAGCACCCCTTGTTATACTTCCCTTCCTCTTTGAAGTCCGGGGTCCTCGCGGACAGGGGTCTGGTGCCGGGGGGGCGGTGTGTCGGGGTTTCCTGTCGCTCAGCCCCTTGATCTGTTCAGATGTGTCCGGGAGGGACTCCAGACGCCCAGCAGGAGAGGCGCCCGCTCACCGGGGGCCTGGTGGTCGATCGAAACCTCCCTCGGGGAAGAGACCAGAGGTGTGACAGAGTCGGCGCCTCTCGGTCTGGTTTGGGGGGGTGTCGTTCTCCCTCGGCCGGGCATGCGTGTTGGGGATCTGTTCGGCCTTCGGGATGTTGGTCCACGGAAGCCGAAAGGCCGTACCCACGAGGTTCGGCGTGTTGGTAGTGTGACTTGCTGGTCGGGAGGGCCCACGCCACGAGGCCGGTCTCACAATTATCATGCCCATTCTGGGCAGCCCCCACCCCTATGTACAAATAAAAATATATCCCTTATGCCTAGTGGGCTTTCTACCTGCCATGAGGGCAGATCAGCGGCTATTGCCCCCATTTGCCTCCTGGGGGGCAGAAAGACATTTGCCTATTTTGAAGGGAAATGGGTGGGGGCATTAGCATGGCCGTTCTGGGCAGCCCCCATCCCTGGCCTATAAAAAGGAATTCCTGGTGTCTGGGGTGATTTCTGCCCCCCACTGGGGGCAGATAGGGGGCCCCTGCCCTCATCTGCAAACCAGGGGTGCGGAAAGACTAGCTGTGGGAAAATTAAATGGTGCTTTCTGACCCTCCGGGGTGCAGTAAGGGGCGATTGCCCCCATCTGCCTCTCGGGGGGGCAGAAAGACTGTAGCAGTGTTTTGGGGGGATGGGAGCTTTGGCATGCCCATTCTGGGCAGTGCCCACCCATATGTACAAAAAAAATCCCTAGTGCCTAGTGGGCTTTCTGCCCCCCCATGGGGGGGAAGATAATGGGCTATTGCCCCCATCTGCCTCCGAGGGGGCAGAAAGGCTGTGGTAATTCTTTTGGGAGTGGGGGCATTGGCATGCTCATTCTGGGCTGCCGCCACCCTCTATGTATTAAAAAAAATAATAATCCCTGGTGCCTAGTGGGCTACTTACCCCATCTGCCTCCTGAGGGGGGGAGAAAGACTGTGGCAATTTGTTTGGGTTGGGGGCATTGGCATGCCCATTCTGGGCAGACCCCACCCCTACTTATAAAAAAATAAGAATAATCCCTGGTGCCTAGTGGGCTTTCTGCCCCCCGGGCTACTGCCCCCATCTGCCTCCTGGGGGGCAGAAAGACTGTGGCATTTTTTTGGGGGGTGGGGGCCTGCCAACGTTTATAAAAAATATTCCCTGGTGCCTAGTGAGCTTTCTGCCCCCCAGAGGGCAGATCAGGGGCTATTGCCCCTATCTGCCTCCTGTGGGGGGCAGAAAGTCTTTTACCTTTGTCTTTTTTGGGGGGGGGGGAGGGTGGGGTCATTGGCATGCCCTTTCTGGAAAGCCTCCACTCCTGGCCTATAAAAAAAATCCCTGGCATCTGGGGTGATTTCTGCCCTTTGGGGGGGGGCAGATAGGGGGCCCCAGGGGTGCAGAAAGACTAGCTGTGGCAAAATTAAATGGGGGGAGCACAGGCCCTTGCCCAAGGAGGGGAAACAACCTTTACAACGCAGTCATTACAATACAACATCCTTTACATCGCATGCCATTACAACAATGTCACTACAACACATGTCCTTACAACGCATGTCACTACAACGCATGCCATTACAACGCATTATAAGGTAAGTAATTGGGAATAGTAATTTTTAACCCTACACTATCCAATACTTACCCTACTGTTGCACTCACTGGAGTGGGAATAGTAATATTTACCTCTACACTATACAACACTTACCCTGCTTTTGCACTCACTGGAGTAGGAATAGTAATTTTTACTCCTACACTATCCAACACTTACCCTACTTTTGCACTCACTGGAGTGGAAATAGTAATTTTTACCCCTACTCTATCCAACACTAACCCTACTGTTGCCCTAAAAGTAATATGTGTTGTAATGGTATGCATTGTAATGGTATGCGTTGTAATTCAATGCGTTGTAAATGTGGCAGGGGGGTCCCTGACTGTGGCGACCGTAGTCTCCCACGGGCCCCCGGGAGGTCCGGGTGTTCACCCACCGGTCAGCCTCGACGGCCAGTTTCCGAGGGTCTGTGAGTTTGCTATCCAGGAGGTGCTGGCGCAGCTCTACGAAGCAATTAGCGGCCAAGTGTTCCCATGCGATTAGGTCGAACAGCTCCTCAAAGGTGGAGACCTTGCTGCCCTTGATCCATCCGTCCAAGGCCCGGCTGTAAAAGTTCACGTACTCCACCCAGGTGGTACCGGGTATCTTTTTGCAGTCTCTAAACCGTTGCCGGTACATTTCAGGGGTGAGCCCATATCTGGCTACCAGGGCCTCTTTCATGTGACTGTAGGAGTTCATTACCGTGGAGGGCAGGTCCAGCAGGGTATCTCTCCCCTCACTCAGGAACCGGGCCCACAGCCCAGCCCCCCAGTCTTTCTGCGGGACTCGGTGGGTGGTCATGGCGACTTCGTAGGCCTTGAACCACTGCTGAATGTCGTCGTTCTTATAATATTCTCTCACCACATCCTTGGGGATGTGGACCTTCGGTTCCACGGTGGAGGAGATGGGTTGGGTTTCTGAGGGTCGGGCCTCTGCCCTCTTGGCCTGGAGCTCGATTTCTTTTAGGCTACGTTCGTGCTCTAGTTGGAGTTTCTTTACTTCGTGTTCTCTCTGTCGTTTCTTTTCCTCTAGTTCTCCTTGTAGGCGCAACTGTTCCACCGCCAGTTTTTTCTCGGCCAGTTTTATCTCTCCTTCGATTTTTAGTTTTGCTAGTTCCAGTTCGTGGTTGCGACCTCTTTCTCGGTCCGCTAGTTCCTCAGGGGATAGGCCCCCCTCGGGGGCGCCGTTCCTCCCCGGGCTGCTTCGTGGTTGTGGGGGTTTCTCCTTCTGTTCGTGTCCGGGGAGCTTCTGCCTCGACCCAGGTTTTTAATGCCCCCTGGAAGTCCTCTTTCGTGCTCAGTCCGGTGGTAGCGATTCCAAAGTCTTTGCAAAATTGTTTCAGCTCTTGGTGCATATAAGATTCTAACTGGTCTTTTTGAAATGCCGTGCTTGGGTTGGTGCCTGCGGCACCTAGGGAAGTGTCTCCTTCCATTCTTCTCGGTAGTGCGTCAGCCGTCTACTGCACGATCTCTAGGTGTTGGCTCGGATCCCGTCGTCTGCCACCAAATGTTGGAAAGTGTTTCCCGGGGAGGCTGCGGATTGTGCTCCCGTCCACCCTGGGGCCCACCTTTCCCAGAATTAGGCCGAGCAAGAGCAGAGAGGCCCTGCCTGGCAGGGTCTCGCACCTAGGATCGCACGCGCTGCGCTTACTCTCTCTTCGGATAGAGGGACACCACACAGTAGGTCGTTTATAAGGTAATAAGTCTTTATCGATAGTTGTCAGGGATCTTTATGATCCGGTAAGCAGGTACCAAAGTAAATGCCACAAGCGGCAGCGATCTTGTGATGAGGGAAAAAGGGGGTAGCGGGACAGTCTTTGAATCAGTGTCTCTGCGAGGTATCCGGCACACAGCTCTCAATCCTCGAGCTGAGGGGATGTTGCTTCTCTCGGCAATCTCTGCCGGTTCTCTTGGAGGAGCGGGCGGCGAGTCACTCAGCAGGCACCGGAGGGTCTTAGTTCAGGGAGCTGCGACGGCGTCAGCAGGGCTCAGATGGATCAGAGTTCGGGGAGCCGCGACGGCGTCAGCAGGGCTCAGATGGTCTCAGGGTTTGGGGAGCCGCGACGGCGTCAGCAGGGCTCAGATGGTTTCAGAGTTCGGGGAGCCGCGACAGAGTCCGCAGGGCTCAGGTGGTTTCAGAGTTCGGATAGCGATCTTCTGTTCGGTGAGCGATCGAGCCGCAACCAGGTCAGCAGGCTCTCGTCAGTCCAGGTCTTCTCTACCTCTCGTCCCTCCAGCACCCCTTGTTATACTTCCCTTCCTCTTTGAAGTCCGGGGTCCTCGCGGAGAGGGGTCTGGTGCCGGGGGGGCGGTGTGTCGGGGTTTCCTGTCGCTCAGCCCCTTGATCTGTTCAGATGTGTCCGGGAGGGACTCCAGACGCCCAGCAGGAGAGGCGCCCGCTCACCGGGGGCCTGGTGGTCGATCGAAACCTCCCTCGGGGAAGAGACCAGAGGTGTGACAGAGTCGGCGCCTCTCGGTCTGGTTTGGGGGGGTGTCGTTCTCCCTCGGCCGGGCATGCGTGTTGGGGATCTGTTCGGCCTTCGGGATGTTGGTCCACGGAAGCCGAAAGGCCGTGCCCACGAGGTTCGGCGTGTTGGTAGTGTGACTTGCTGGTCGGGAGGGCCCACGCCACGAGGCCGGTCTCACAATTATCATGCCCATTCTGGGCAGCCCCCACCCCTATGTACAAATAAAAATATATCCCTTATGCCTAGTGGGCTTTCTACCTGCCATGAGGGCAGATCAGCGGCTATTGCCCCCATTTGCCTCCTGGGGGGCAGAAAGACATTTGCCTATTTTGAAGGGAAATGGGTGGGGGCATTAGCATGGCCGTTCTGGGCAGCCCCCATCCCTGGCCTATAAAAAGGAATCCCTGGTGTCTGGGGTGATTTCTGCCCCCCACTGGGGGCAGATAGGGGGCCCCTGCCCTCATCTGCAAACCAGGGGTGCGGAAAGACTAGCTGTGGGAAAATTAAATGGTGCTTTCTGACCCTCCGGGGTGCAGTAAGGGGCGATTGCCCCCATCTGCCTCTCGGGGGGCAGAAAGACTGTAGCAGTGTTTTGGGGGGATGGGAGCTTTGGCATGCCCATTCTGGGCAGTGCCCACCCATATGTACAAAAAAAATCCCTAGTGCCTAGTGGGCTTTCTGCCCCCCCCATGGGGGGGAAGATAATGGGCTATTGCCCCCATCTGCCTCCGAGGGGGCAGAAAGGCTGTGGTAATTCTTTTGGGAGTGGGGGCATTGGCATGCCCATTCTGGGCTGCCGCCACCCTCTATGTATTAAAAAAAATAATAATCCCTGGTGCCTAGTGGGCTACTTACCTCATCTGCCTCCTGAGGGGGGGAGAAAGACTGTGGCAATTTGTTTGGGTTGGGGGCATTGGCATGCCCATTCTGGGCAGACCCCACCCCTACTTATAAAAAAATAAGAATAATCCCTGGTGCCTAGTGGGCTTTTTGCCCCCCGGGCTACTGCCCCCATCTGCCTCCTGGGGGGCAGAAAGACTGTGGCATTTTTTTGGGGGGGTGGGGGCCTGCCAACGTTTATAAAAAATATTCCCTGGTGCCTAGTGAGCTTTCTGCCCCCCAGAGGGCAGATCAGGGGCTATTGCCCCTATCTGCCTCCTGTGGGGGGCAGAAAGTCTTTTACCTTTGTCTTTTTTTGGGGGGGGGAGGGTGGGGTCATTGGCATGCCCTTTCTGGAAAGCCTCCACTCCTGGCCTATAAAAAAAATCCCTGGCGTCTGGGGTGATTTCTGCCCTTTGGGGGGGGGCAGATAGGGGGCCCCAGGGGTGCAGAAAGACTAGCTGTGGCAAAATTAAATGGGGGGAGCACAGGCCCTTGCCCAAGGAGGGGAAACAACCTTTACAACGCAGTCATTACAATACAACATCCTTTACATCCCATGCCATTACAACAATGTCACTACAACACATGTCCTTACAACGCATGTCACTACAACGCATGCCATTACAACGCATTATAAGGTAAGTAATTGGGAATAGTAATTTTTAACCCTACACTATCCAATACTTACCCTACTGTTGCACTCACTGGAGTGGGAATAGTAATATTTACCTCTACACTATACAACACTTACCCTGCTTTTGCACTCACTGGAGTAGGAATAGTAATTTTTACTCCTACACTATCCAACACTTACCCTACTTTTGCACTCACTGGAGTGGAAATAGTAATTTTTACCCCTACTCTATCCAACACTAACCCTACTGTTGCCCTAAAAGTAATATGTGTTGTAATGGTATGCATTGTAATGGTATGCGTTGTAATTCAATGCGTTGTAAATGTAGTTTCTAAAAATGCGTTGTGATGGCATGCATTGTAAAATCATGCGTTGCAATGGATGTTGCGATGTAAAAACTGCGTTGTAAAGGCATGCGTTGTAAATGTTTGCGTTGTAACGTCATACATTCCCAAGGAGTCGCTCCCTCCTCCCTGGTGGCTAGTGGGTGACTCCCTGCTTGGGGATCGCCCTTCTGGGGTAATCTCAAGCAGGGATCCACTAGGGAAGGGTACTATTGGAAAGGGGGGATTCTCCCCTTTCCAACAATACCTCTCCCAAGTGTTTTGGTGCTTGGGGAGCTGAGATAGCCCCATGAGCACTGAAACAATGTAACTGAAACCAAGTTTCAGTTTCATTTTCAATACAATGACGTCAGCGCGCCATGCACACGATCATCATTACATTGAAAATAAAAAACGGCCTTGGGATGTTGGGGAAGCTCTGCCCCACCTCCCGAAGCCAATAAAAAAAAAGTAATCCCTCTGCTCTCTGCAGCAGAGGGATTTTGTGCGCCTGTGCTCATGATGGAATGGTTCCGTCATGAGCATAGGAGCACTGGTGCTCATGATGGAACCATTCCATCATGAGCATCGAAAGGGTAAAAAAGGGGCACCAGAGCGATCCCTCCATGGCTAAAAGTTTTTTTGTTTACTAAAAAAATGCAGTTTCCAGCGCAGTCATTTTATACTGCCCCCTGGGTGGGCCAGGTCTCGGGGTTACTGGGGACTGTAAAAAAGAGGAGGGCACATGGGGCCCCCCTCATAGGGCTTATGAAAGCCCTGGGGACCACCACCTCCATGGGGCTGAGATAGAAAAAAATGAAGGGGAGCCACACAGCCCTCAGTGCCCTGGGGACCACCTCCTCCCCAGGGCAAAAGTTAATAAATGAATGGGGGGACTGTGTGGCCCCCTGTAGCCCCAGGCACCGCCACCTCCCCAGGACAAATGTACTTTGTTAGAAGCAGGAAGCTGCGCTGCCCCCCTGCAGATCCGGGGACCTCCATCTCCCCAGGGCAACTGTTAGGTCTCACCTATTTGATTTTATTTTATTTTCCGCAGGAACGTCATGGACATGAAGAAAAATCCACTATCTCGCCAAATCACCAATTGCACCCAACAAGGTCAAAGTGACAATGGTAATTCGGGGAAGAAGGGAAACAAAACAAGGAAGGATGGGTCACACATTGAACTCCAGGTTCCGACAGGACCAAGCAAGGACAAAGCATAACATCTGCATAAGAGAGAAGACAAAAACTGGTAAGTATGTAAAAGGTGTCAGAATGTCTAAGCTCTCTAATGGGTGTATTAAATACCTAATGGTTTCCCTTGTTCATGAACCATCAATTAATCATGTAGTCATGTGGTTGAAGAAGTGTCTGGTCCTAATAGAAAAGATAATATGGTATTCCTAGTTAGAGCAAACACAATATTAATAAATAAATAAGTATACTCTTGACTGGAACCCACCTATTCATCAAACTCTTTAACGTAAATAAACTCCATAAACAGAGTGTAGAAGGAGGAAAGTAAACACTGCCTTAAAATCAGGCGTCTAAATAATGTATTTCTTTGTCTGCTTGCAGGTTCCTAAATCAATTCAGTAAAGGATGCCCACAGCAACAGGAAAACCAAATCAGATAAGTATGCAGGAGTTCAATCAATCATTAGTAAATGACAGCTCAAAGCGCTGTTACCGTTATGTCGGCTTAATAAAGCTTTCTGTCCTTTCTTTTTCTTGTTTGCAGGGTGGCTCAACTGGAGAAGAAGACGGAGGACTGAAGGCAAGGGCGGCGCACCAAAGACTGGAGCACTGTCAGAGGTCCGATGGGGAAGACGGCACACCGAATACAAAACAAGAAAGGAGGTCCAGGAAGAGGTGACCGGACGCCGAAGGCTGGGAGACCACAAAGAGGAACTCGTTACTCGACGACCTGTAGGAGAACGAGGTGACTGGAAGGTAAGTCCTACACCAGGAGACGCGAAGCGCTGCCGCTTGGGGATGAGTGTGCTTTAACCTTTCCGGTCATTGCGCATGCACGTTCCCCGAGCGGCGGCCATTTTGGTAATTTTTTGCTTCGTTACGGCTCCCGATCGTTCGGCAGCCGTGACAGCAACCATTAGATTGTATGGTTGGGTTGTGCAGCTCCCCGTGCCCCGGGGACCACTACCTCTCAGGGCTAGGAGTAAATAATGAAGGGGGCTCATCACGGCCCCTCAGCCCCTTGGACCACCACCTCAGCTAAAATAAACATTGGAGTGGGGGTCGCACAACACCGCTCGAGGAGTCATAGATGGCCCTTGGGACCGCCATCCTCCAGGCTACTTCTTGAGGTGCCCACCCTCAGGAGGTAGCTGTTTGCTTTTGTTTGGTGGAGAAGAAAAAGCAAACATAACAAGCAGCTCTGGCTTGCAGAAAGCAGAGTTTTCTTCTGTTTCTTTGCACGTGAATATGCATGTAGGGGAAACGATAAAAACACTGCCATATAAAGCAGCTCCCTGCATGCTGGAGCAATGCCAGCGACCTCGGGCATTGAAGCTCCCCTTGCAGTCCCCAAGAGGGGAGTGGAAGGAGGAAGCAGTGAAAAAGAGAGGGTAAAATATAGGTTAGAAATAAGCAGAAAGAGACAGAACAAAGGTCAGCAATGAGCAGAAAGAGGCAAAATAAATAGGAGAAACGAGTAGAAAGAGGCAAAATAAAGGTCAGAAACAAGCAAAAAGAGGAAAAATAAAGATGTGAATTGAGCAGAAAGAAGCAGAATAAAAATCGGACACGAGCAGATAGAGGCAAAATAAAAGTGAGAAATAAGCAGAAAGAGGCAAAAGAAAGGTGAGGAACGAGCGGAAAGAGGCAGAATAAAGGTCAGCAACGAGCAGAAAGAGGCACTCTAAAGCACACAAATGAGGCTGTGTCCTGGTGCAGGCTGGGACAGTGCACCCATTTACTTAGTATGGCATGACCTACGAATGTTATTCACAACCAGAAGACAAGGCCATGAAATAGTGTGACAGTATCAGTTTCCAATTGGATTTGTGATTTGCCGGGTGTGACTTTGCAATAATTTTCTAAGATATAATCAGAAACGGTATTTTTTTAAACAAAGGAAACAGTTCCTTATTCATGCCAATGACATATTTAAAAATCTTTCTTCAGTTTTTATGATTGGTACCAATGCTAGTCCGTTTTGCAAGTGCACCACTAAATCACTATTCTGTAGATTATGAAGGGGTTAGCTTTACAATAAAATAATACATGAGTTCAAAAGCCACGATTATTTTTTGCCAGAAAGCTACACGCATAGAGGCTCGGAAATAAAGTGACACATTGTTGCATCAAAAAGGAGCCTTTTCCATGTGAATATTCGTTACAGTGTGTGATTGGAGCTTTTGGCATTTCCGAATTGAAAATTGACTTAATGGCAGAACAAAGCAAGCTAGTTTGCCTAGCCACGTCTTTCTCTGTTTCAAAACCATACCCTTTTTAATTAAAACAGGCCAGAATTGGAAAGTAATTGATAAAAGTAGAGAAACAGTGAGTGAAAATTGAGATAAAATAGTAAAATATCGATGTGTGAAACTATAAACATGGAATTGTATCACTCTTCGAGAAAATGTGCTGTCTGAGAACAGTCCAAGCACATGGTTGTGTTCTACAAAAGTGATGTGGAAAGTCAAACTTAATGGAATTATTTATGAAAAAGTGTGATATTATGCGGTGAGGTGGATGCCACATTCTCCGAGGTCTTGAAGGGTCACACCAAGAGAAACAAATGAAGGTTTACCGCCTACAAGAGGGCAAATTGATGGTTTCAGGATGAACCATCTATAGAAATAGCATGTTAGGACAAAGATCAATGCCTTTACACAACGCAGAGTAAATTAAACTTTGAGAGCCAGTGAGAAGCACAGCACCTCCACACGCTGTTTTTGAAAACATCCAATACATAAGACGAAAATTGGCTTGGTGTGAAAAATGTTCACCACATTAAACATATGTGTATGCATTAGATCACAAATAGGAGAACCGGCATCATAGCTAGTCACTGGCATGCTTACCCTCTCTGTAATGTGTGTGCAAATCGCTTATAATCCATGGAACTAAGGAGCCAGGATAGAGGTGGGAGCCATGGAATGCCATGTCGGACACCTCACATCCCCCACAAGAACCCTGGCAATGGTTTCATTGCTTTAAATATTTTGAGGTTAAATAGGTTTAAGGTTATTGGCTGGTTTTGCTAGGAATAATCCTAGACAGTCTTATTCCAGTAGAGAGTATCCCAAGGTTATGGTCTATTTCCAATCGATTGGGTTAGAGATCAATACAAGATTCTTATTGATGGAAGTGGTGGAGTTTTCCTAATTATAGTATGAAGTAATGTACTAATGTATGATTAACATCTGACTTTAGAATAGGCCCCTCTGGTTATCTTATATTTTTTTTAACTTAAAATGTATTCAAGTTTTCAACATAGAAACAGGAAGAAAAACAAAACTATTACGTCATGTAAAGTATATTTGGAAAATATTGGAAATATACATTACATTTTGCACATTTTTCTTGCCACTTATGTTTATGCATGTCGAGATACAGTGTGTAATTAATGTCAGTCTTTGTTTATGTATTGCCCATTGTGGCCATAAGAAGCTGTCCCTCTAGTCCAGGCAGTCATTATCATTGAGAGTTTCTGGGAAGAATTTCAATTTCTACACATCTATCTCCCAGGTTTCAGATATGTATATAGGCTCTCAAGGCCATTTAAGATCTACCATTCAGTGTAAGTGGCAGAATCAGAAAGTGCTCAAGTTCTTGGGAAAAGTGCTGCTGTCATTCGATCTCCCATGGTGCACTTTTAGATCTGGCTACAGACAGCTTTAAGATGTTGCTAACTTCAAGCAGCACAAAACACACAACAACCTGTACAAACACCAGCCGCTGCTCTTGCAGGTAAGAGCAGTGAGGCTGTAGGGCTGGGTAGGGGTATTTTTACAGACCACGACGAGGGAAAATTAAATAAATAATTATTTCCACCTCATTGTCGTCTGTCGCAATCCTCTCCCGCCGGCCCTACCACTCTTACCTGCACGAGCCGTGGCTGACAAACACACAACATACGCATACAGAAAGAGGCTTTAAGTCGGCGCTCTAATTTGTTTTGTGTTAGCATCAGCCATTGGTATTTCATTAATATAGACATTGTCTGCTATCCCTCCTAGCTTAAATTGGTGTTGAGATAATACATAGTTCTTTTTTCTTTTTTTTGCTTTTAGTGTTGATAGCATGATATACTTTTATTCTTTTTATGCAACACACACTGATCACACTGTTTTCTTAAGCACTTCAGGGGGGGGATACAGCAGCAGGAGGAGAAGCTGTGAAAAGACTCATCACCTGAGGACTTTTGTGACTACCAAGCTGCTGTGTGTGTCTTGCTAATCCCAAATGGGTGTCTTCCCAAGTGATGCTGCTGAGCGCTGCTTGAGCCTCAGTGGTGCTCAAGCGATCACAAGGAGGCGGGTGATGCCAGCGAGGTTATCGGCTCAAGCTGCAGCTACAAAGCGCTACACCCATAGGAACATTTCCATAAACTCAGTGCAACTGACCACTTAAAAGTTGCGGCTGCCAGGCATATACCTACCCCTTGAGGACCTTTAAAATGTAATAAGTGCCCTGACAGGATCAGGATATCAGGAATATCAGGTTTTGCAGGAATAATTCAATATTCCAATAATACAAGTCAGTCCTATTCTAATACAGAGTACCTCAAGGTTATGGCTGTAACATGACAGTCAGAGGTGGTAGGTCTAGGTAGCAGCTCCTGCGCAGGCTCTTTATACTGTGGCTGAACTGATATTGAACAATAAATGGGTGGGAGTCCTTCTCATTCATTTTTAAATATCCCATCAGCCACTGCTCCACATTCTCAAGCCACGCAATTTCTGCGCAACTCACAAAAAAAACCAGAATACTTTTTGTGCTCTTGAAGGTGTTGACTTGAAAACATGCATTTTCTGTGCACTGGTTCGAGAGGAGAGACTGGCTTTTCAACCTACTGTCTGCAGACCACAAGATCACTAATGCGCGTGCTGTGCCCTTACAATGTGATACTGAGCAGAGCTGCTACTGCTTTACAGCTTGCATCCCTGACTGGGTTAGTGCTTGCTGCTAATAGTTAATACAGGATTACCTCTACTACCCAATTTCACCTCTGAAGCAATACCATTGATCACATGGACTGGGTACTCAAAGCAGCCCTGGCAACTTTATCGGACTAACCCCCGAAGGGGGGGGTGCATGTGTGAAGCACTGTTGCTTTTGTTACTGGGGGCTGATATTGCATCACAGCTGCAAAACTGGCCTCCGGTAACAAAACCGGCCCTCACTGCTGCAAAACTGGCCCTCAGCAACAAAACCGGCCCTCACTGCTGCAAAACTGGCCCTCAGTAACAAAACCGGCCCTCACTGCTGCAAAACTGGCCCTCAGTAACAAAACCGGCCCTCACTGCTGCAAAACCGGCCCCCAGTAACAAAACCGGCCCTCACTGCTGCAAAACCGGCCCTCAGTAACAAAATCAGCCCTCACTGCTGCAAAAGCAGCCACTACCCTTCCAGCCTCCCAGGGAAACGCTCTGTTCCCAGTAAGGCTAGTGCGGCCCAGCCATTGATTAACCACTGTTGAGAACCAAACTTTTTTAGGTACATCAAGGCGCTTTATGGCTATAACAGTCCAATTCATTTCCACACATGCTGACTAACTGGACTGCTGCTGGGATTTGACTTGTGTATTCTAGGTGTAGGTCAGTTCAAAGGGAAGGTATCCTGAAATGAGTGTGCTGGGCTCATTTAGTAAAATGTTGCATGATGCTAACTTTGAGATTGCATGCTGTCTCCACTGAATTAATACATTAGGGCACAGAGCTTAGCCTTACGTTGGCCCCACATGGTAAGCACCATTGTGCCTTTAAACTTACTGCCCACAATGCACAGCCTTAACCCACCTCAGCTGCACTGATGGTTCACTCTGCCTGATGAATTGGGAGATGCAGGGTAGAAAGCTGGCACTCGCCACTTTCTGAAACATCTCCAAGGTAATGATAGACCATGCAATTCCTTAGGCAGCGTAAACCTTTTTTACTCTAGCACTCTGCACTGCACTGCCCACAAGTTTACATTGTACACAAATTATTTAAGAATAAGTGACACAAGCAAAGGGACCGGTGGACTGCATGTGTACTATGTAAGACAACAGTGTTTTGAACCCTGAGCTATGACAAATTAGACTCACAGGTGCTACTAGTTCCCCATTTAATGGTACCTGTTTTATCAACCTGGTAATGAAGAAAGGCTGAGTTGGCCTTACCAATTTTCATATATGTGTCCAGAGCCCACTGCATATCTCAGCATTGGTGTGCACCATGGGGACTCCAGAATATCAATGGCACACAAAATCGAGTCCAAAAATCTAGAAAAAAATTCACAGGTAAGTCTAGATTTTCTGTCCACTTGTATTTACCTATACAGTACATATATCTTCAAGGAACGTAGGTGTGGAATTAGAAAGAGTAAATCTGTAATTCACTATATCAGCTTATCATTCAATATTTTATCGCTTGATATTCTGCCCCTTGATATTCTTGTACCTTGATATTCTGGGGGTCAATCTTGAGTAGTGCAATCTGCAGCAATGAGCATTGGCATGGTCACCCTGAATTGAACATCATGGGCCATCTTATGTAAACAGTTCCATTAACATTTTGGGGAATGGATGCTGCACCCTAAATCTGACAGTGAGAAGGCTACGCCTGCCTTGCCGAATATGGACTTGCTGTGACCTTCTGCTACCAGAATTTGGAGGCAGTTATCATTCACATCCTTAATTCACCCTGCTAGAACTGCACGCCTGGTTTTAAGAAATCAAACTAATTATTTATCAAAGTATTTACTGAGACATTAAATATTGTTAGTGAATTTCACCAAGTTCACTACTTGCCATAATGTAAGTAAGCATTGAGAAAGCCAGTAGGCCTGCCAAACATAATTGGGTAGTTGGAGTACAGGTGGTTTATTCTTTTGGGTATACATGGCTTTTACAGGAGCCTCTATCATTTACATCAGATTCTAAATCTATGAATTCACTGTTATGACATAGCAAGAGTTGATAACAAAATTCATTACCCACTGTTGCTGCGTTAGAAAGGAATTCCAGGCCAGGCTGACAGGGCTGCCTGAGAGCCTGTCAGTACAGTACAGCTGATCTGCTTTGACAGAAGGCACAGCTACAGGAGGGTAAGGAGGGCAGGGATTTTAGTAAGAATAGGTTAAGGGTGGAAAGTAAAGTATTTCTTCACATTTGAGACAGTCATACTATGAATGGCTCCCAATTGCTCCTATGCCTCAGCCTAGTAGCCTAGCAGTCATAAGCAGTGACTGATGATTTTTGTGGACATACATAACAGAAAATTCACAAAACCTTTAATGGCCTTGCTCTGAGCAAAATTATTACCACTTCACAAGAATTTCTTATCACAGTCTTAGAGTCAGTTCCAAAGCACTTCCTTCTTCCTTGCAGCTTCAGCCTTGATCAATTTTCCAACAGACTTCACCAAAAAAGTTCTCTTTTCCAAGATGTTTTCTCCAGATTTTTGATACTACCAGATTTCTTCCCCAGGTGCTCTGTCCTCTAGGATTTGTTTTCAGGGTTTTTTATTTCTTCTTTGGGGTAAGAGAGCTAGTAAATCCCCAAATTATCCCTGGAAACATGAATCTTTCAAAATTATTCCTTTCCTGGTTTGTTCACAGTGACAGGGCTGTGAAAGGGAAGAAAGAGGATTAATATGGCTGGTGTACTTACTCATTACACCTCTCTCCCCTTATATCTGGGGTAACACATTGCTCCTGTACTCTTGTTCCAGCATATCTCTGAGCGAACCCATTACCTGAAACCAAAGAGAGGAGGATTTATGAGACTGGTGTTCTGGTCACAGCATCTCCCCTCCCCCAGAGGCTTTATCTCTTTCCCTGTTGGCCTGAGTACTGTGGGTAAGTGAGCAAGGACCTTGACTCTATCATATGTATGCCATCCCTGATTGTGATTGGTGTTAGTTCATATCTGTCTCCACCCCCTTAATAGTGAGAATCAGTCTTCGGCAAATATAATTGCACACTCTTTGCTGACAGGCTTCAGGTGGAAGTAATGAACTGGTCTGCCACATTGATTTTCAACCTCCATATGTTGGTGTTGGTGTAAATGGACACCTGTCTCTATCTCCTCCCCTATCTCTGCAATTTTGACTTCCCATTCCATACCCTTTGGATCTGGGATACTGAAGACCTGTTGTTCTTGAGGTAAGTGACAAAATATGTATAAGGACAGATTTCCTCCTTATAAAACTGAAATGAAAAAGGGGTGACCTCCCTGTCCTACCTACACAGGCCAGTCTACCTGAGCTCCTGGAAAAACTGGGTTTAAAATGCCTGAATGCAGAAGAAGTGTCCTGAGAAAACCCAAACTTGAATCACCAGAGTCAAATTCCTCTGAATTTCATGTCCTCTGTCACAGTATGCCTGGTTATTTACCCGTAATATTCATTACTCTGAGTCCATGCCTTCCTCATCACAATCCTTACGTATGAGTTTATCTCCATTCATGCACAACCTAATCCCCAAACTTGATTTTCCTTTGCAATCCAAGATGGCCCCCATACCAAAGAGAATAAATACATCCCTTCCTGGCAAGGACTTCCTGAATTAAGGATGAACAGAAAAAGTAAGTTGAACAACTCAGGACTGTGATGAGGAAGACAGCGACTTGGAGTAATGAATATTACCAGTAAGTAACCTGGCATTACCTCCTTGTACGTCTTCCTCTCACAGTCCTTACAAATTAGTATGTACCCAAGCCAAGAAATTGATTTCGACCAAAACACCAAACAAAAAAAGCAAAACATGGGACATCAAACAATGGCCCCAAGAAGACAACACTGCAGGAGGACCCCCAGGACACAAAAACAGCAGCACCAAAATCTGAGGGCACATGAGCACATGGACACCCAGATGTAAATGGGAACAAGAGACAAATTCAAGGGGCAGCATCCAAACGCCACCAAGGAGGCTGCAATGCTCCCGTAGAACACCCATGGAAACACACTGGTACACGAAGGCCAGCCAAGGCAGAGGAATGGGAGAAGGCCAATGCAATCAAAGAGACAACGAAGGGAGATAGGGCAAGGAATCACAGCAGTTTGTCGCAAGGACAAAGAAAGAGCATGAAGCACATCCAGGGAGAAAACCATGGAGCAGATACAGGACACAGCCAAAAGCTAGGAAAAACAACACCAGAGTCAAACGCGACGGGCAGGGAGAAAATCCAGAATAGAAAAAAGCACCACAAGGTCCAGAAAAAATGAAGCAAAGGAGGGGAAAACAAACTATACCCAACCCGTCTCCCAGAATAAAAGGCCACGAGAACAGCTGCGGCTTTAAGAAACTCAAAAGTGGCAGACCTCAAAAGGCTCAAACGGATCATCCTGGAAGACCAGCAGAAGAAGAGGCAAGCCCCAAAGCTGCAATGGGGAATGAACAACAGGATGCTGAAGAAAACAACCCCACAGCAAGTGAGACGCCAGAAGGGCACAGACAAAACACCAGTCCCATGAAAAGCTATATTTCCTGCCCACCCACCACAGAGGGCAGAGGCAGCCAAAACCAGTTGAAAAACATCCAGAAGGAAGACGAACACAGCCGGAGGAACCAAGAGGAAGAGGATAATCCCCAGCCCGACACCATACAGAAAAAGACTGGCAATGATGGTGAAAAGTCACAAGGACAGATGACAGCTGCGAATGCCAGAGCAGTGCAGCAACAGCCAAAGAATATCCATGGTCCAAACCGAACTGCTTAACAAGAGACAAACTGCAAGCCTAAACCAGCAAAGCGAGTCCAGTGGATGAAGCAGCTGCCACAGTGGCAACAGATAGAATGGCAAACTGCAATCAGGCCCAACTGACAGACAGAGAGGACAAGGGAACCCAGAGCGCCCAAAACAACTGGTGCAAGCAACAGAACAATCACACGATTCTGAACCCCCCACAAAGAAGGAAGGATGGAAAACAAGAAAGGAGGTCCCTGGGCCAGGGAACAGCCAGATGAACCACAGCTGAAGCACTCGAGGAGGAACCAAAGAACAAAAAGAGGGGAAGCAGGGAATCTCCTCGGCGGTGAACCAACCCAGGCAAGGGAGACCGAAACAAAAAAAGGAGGGATAGACCACCAGGGACTCAAAGCACACTGCCACAGAGAAAGAAAAACACCACTACAGGGCAGCAGAAACCAGGAAAGAGAAAATGGCCCAAAGGCAAAATCACCATGAAAAAGAAGCAGAGAAGGGCACAACTGCCCCACCGAAGGAACAACCACCAGCAGCAACCAAGCGGAAAACAAGAAAGTGCCTCCAAGGGGCACCGCTTCCCTGAATGGCTGACCCCCCCCCCCCCCGAGTATAACCCCAACCCATGCCACCAGAAATGGATGTGAGAACCCGCACGGGAAGAGGAACCAGAAAACAGCCAAAAGAGCGGAGCCCACCACCAGAGGAGAGACCCGTGGGGAAAGAAAAAAAAATTCGACCAGAGGCCTGTATCCCTGAGACAATGGGAAGAAAACCAGAAGAGACTCCAAACATGGGGGGACAAACACAACGCCCCCCAAAGGAGCAAATCCAACACAGAGGACAGCACCTCCAGACAGAGGCATCCACCAGAAGCCAGACCTGCGAGCAGAGGGTCAACCCTCCCCCAAAGAGGAAAAGGCAAGTGCCAAAGACCCTAGCGGATACTATTGTTAACGAAACCTGAGGATAACAGCTGCCTCAATGGACACACGAGCTAAATGAGTGAACAGAGAAACAGGCTCCCTCAGCCTGCACAACTGAAAAGAGCACCGGAGTCCAACCAGGAGTAAAAAAACTGAAAACAAGGGTCCGTAAATCCCATACAACTGAGCCCAAAGGACACCAGCTTAGAATGCCACATAAACTGTAGTAGCCAAACACAATGCCATAGGACCTATGGGGTCGGAGCTACATCATCAGATGTAAAAGCTACCACTATCTACAGCAGCTCCAGAACTATGGAGCGCCCCCAAAGCAAAACCTCTGGGTAAAAAAGGTATCACAGGGGCAGGTCCACTCTGATTCCTGAGGAGACTGCAGCCCGATCACCAGAGAGCTGTTCCCTTCCATGTTCACCAAAGAGCCAAGAGGAAGTCCACACAGGAAGGACCAGAATGAAGTAACAACCACACCACCCACACAGGAGATCCCGCAGCCTGAGCAATGTATGGACCGATACCTCCGTTCTGAGACCAGCAGAGGAGCAGGAAAACCTTCAACCACAGTGTCCAAAGAGGGAGCCACCATCCCACAGGGCCAGCCCTGAAACCGCCCAGTGGAGGGAGGAGCAAATGAAAAAACTCTGACAAATGGAGGAAAGAAAGCAACCACCTAAGCCAGCAGCACAAAACCAAATAAATCTGTGCCCCACCGAAAGGGCCAACAGGCAAGCCCAAGAGGTAGAAGAAGGTCCATCCAGGGAACCAGGATTCCCAAAAGAATGAAAACAGCAAGAGTTGAACACCAAACCTGCAAAGGAAGAGTCCGAGACCTTAACCATGAGGTCACAGTGACTCCGTAACAAAAACCCTCTAATGCGAGAAGCATCGAGGCAAACCAAAAACAGTGACCAGCGCAGTAACGAAAAAGGCAAAGCCTGAGAAATGCTAGCTGGTGATATAGTCAAAGCAGGCGTTGCTGGAGCACGCTCCCCAGCTGCACCAAGAGAGACATAGGTGCCCGTATGTGCTGAGCATAAAGCACAAAGGCACCGCAACAATGCCAGGCAGATGCCTGCGTCCGTCGGGAGCCAACCAGAAGTGACCAGATGCAGCAGAAGTGCCCCCAACATGTGCAACCAAAGCAACATAATTGGGGAAAGCAAAAGAACAACACAACCAGTCTCCCAAGGTTATCACAGGCGGCCCTGAGTGCCAGGGCAATACAAACTAGGTGCATGCACCCCGTGAGCTTGGAACAGCATGGAACAGGACAGGCGGAAGAACAAGGATGCACCGCCCGGAGAGAGCAGAGTCCCCATGAGGAAACAGGCAGTCGCACTTTATAGCCAACCCTAGAAATTGGGTAGGCAATGAAGCGCAGCAAGACGAAAACGGCTGCAGAGACACCTCATTCCCGCCATGAAAAGTGAGGCCAAAAAAGCACAAACATAAGAACTCAAGCAAAGGGTACCCTGTCTCAGGCCCAAAGAGGGAGCCACCACAGCAGCTGCAAGGAGATCCCAAAAAACAGAGGCCACCTTAACACCAGAAGATGGCCAAGCCGTCACTGCAGTATCTTCAGAACCCCTGAATGAGGCCGGAAAACCAAAGGTCTCCGCAGCATCAATCACTAGCAAAACAGATCACATGATCGCCAAATGAGGAAATGAAGGAACCGGTACAGGAAACACCATCCTGAAAGCCTGCTGGGTGCCTGGGCAAACCCGACCATGAGCATTTCCTCCCGCCCACAAAGGACAGGCAGACGCAACAAGATACGTCACATCGAAAGTGAAGCAAAACCAAAAGGGATGATGGACGGAGTGTTGAACATTGCAAGCACTCACCCCCAGTCAACTGATCTGGGTTCAATCCATCATCCTTCCTTAGCTCACTCCGCCACCCCAGTTCAGACATGGCCATATGCAAATCAGTCTGACCCTGTGCCTCATGGGAACAGTCCAGCCCGAACTGCCAAGCCATGTCTTCCCTGGTGCGGAAACAAGCATCCTGGGACCGGTTTCTGGCTAATCAGCCGTAATCAAGCAGGCTAGCTTGAATTAGTGGCAAAGTGAGCAAGGAACCCACGTCTGGGCATACCCTGGTTGGCTGGTGACGGCTGATTAGCCAGAAACCGGTTCTAGGATGCTTGTTTCCGGTCCAGGGAGGACCTGGCTTGGCAGTTCGAGCTGGACTGTTCCCATGAGGCACAGGGTCAAGACTGATTTGCATATGGCCAGATCTAAACTGGGGTGGCATGGTGAGCAAAAGAATGATGGATTTAACCCAGATCTCTTGACTGGGGTGAATGTTTTGATTTTTGTCCTGCATTTCGTCCATCAATTGTGTGTCTTTTGCTTTCTTGCCCTAAGTGCGCCAGGTTTGCCCAGACGTGGGTCCTGGGCTCAATGTGCCACTGGAATCAAGCTATCCTGGCTGAAGAGGGGTGAAACCCCGAAACCGGTCCTAGGATGCTTGTTTCTGGTCCATGGAGGACCTGGCTTGGCAGTTCGAGCTGGACTGTTCCCATGAGGCACAGGGTCAAGACTGATTTGCATATGGCCAGGTCTAAACTGGGGTGGCATGGTGAGCAAAAGAATGATGGATTTAACCCAGATCTCTTGACTGGGGTGAATGTTTTGATTTTTGTCCTGCATTTCGTCCATCAATTGTGTGTCTTTTGCTTTCTTGCCCTAAGTGCGCCAGGTTTGCCCAGACGTGGGTCCTGGGCTCAATGTGCCACTGGAATCAAGCTATCCTGGCTGAAGAGGGGTGAAACCCCGAAACCTGTCCTAGGATGCTTGTTTCCGGTCCAGGGAGGACCTGGCTTGGCAGTTTAGGCTGGACTGTTCCCATGAGGCACAGGGTCAAGACTGATTTGCATATGGCCAGGTCTAAACTGGGGTGGCATGGTGAGCAAAAGAATGATGGATTTAACCCAGATCTCTTGACTGGGGGTGAATGTTTTGATTTTTGTTCAGCATTCCGTCCATCAATTGTGTGTCTTTTGCTTACATCGACAGTGAAGGCACCATAGTGAGACCAAACAGAGGTCATGCGGCAGGCGCCCACAGCCACCAGATGGGACAGCCACACATCCCTAGAAGTGCAAAGACAACCAGGGGAACGAATGTAGAAGAAAATTAGAGAACCCGAAGGCCAGCAGGGCACCATGACAATGCTGCTGCACGCCACATGCTCCCCCGGCAGCAAAGGAGAGACGGAAGGCAAGAGACACCCTGCATATGGCAAACTGGGGGTGTCATATTAAAATCAAGAAGACCCCACACTACTGCGAATCTCAATGAAAACCGGGACGGGCAGGCTCAGAGGCATGTGCACCACACACAGAAGACCACCATGAGCCCATAAAAATAACCAGGATATAAATCAAATGATAAAACAAACATAGAACAACATATGTCCCCAAGGCCGTCACAGGCGGCTCAGCAGGCCACAGACGCCTCATGTGGTCTCGAATGCCCAGCATGTAAACGTGACAACTAAGAAACAAAAACAAACCACAACAGCGGGCCTGCAAAAACAAAAGAAACAAGAAAAACACACCTATAGCCAGGATGGTAATCAGCAGCAGAATAAAGAAAATAGGAAGTTCTTCCCATAAAGTGATATATTTATACCCTTTGGTATGGGGGCCATCTTGAACTGGAAAGGAAAATCAAGTTTGGTGAATAGGTTCTGCATGAATGGAGATAAACGAATACATAAGGACTGCGAGAGGAAGACGGACGAGGAGGTATTGACATGCATTTTGAGTGATCCGGACCTTCTGGTTTTGTCAATGCTTGTTTCAAATAAGCCATTTTATTTGCAGCATCCTTGATAAGGACATCACCTTATCACATGTCCTCATCCATTGCTTGTTGGATCCTGAGAATGTAGTTTATAAGCAACAGAGTTACAAGCAATCAGTTGAGAGGCACACTTTGTTTGGCTTCGTCTTCAACTTGACTCTCTACAGGTCCATGAATACTTCTAAGGAAATTCATGATTTTTTTATGTTCATGTTGCCAACTGACAGAACAGAAGGTCACCTGAAAGCAGACCTGGTTTCTAGGATACAAGCAATTGTTTTCAACCACTCATTTGTATAGAATGGTAGTCTTTTATTCTCACGCTTCACTCTCTGAAGGTCATGTTACTATGAATCATAAGCAGCCTTGACTGTTACACACTCACCTAGGCTAATCATTCTTTCCTATATTTTTGCAATAGAATGTGTATCTGTTTCTGATAGTATATATAATATGCATGCACGGGTAGTACTTCCCATTCGAATGCTGAATCCATAAAAAACAACTATATATTAGCAGTGACTTTCCTGATTTTCTTGAGTGACCAAATGTATTATGTAATGTTATCTTGGCCGATTTCCCATGAGGGACATGTCAAGATTTTTGTTGATATATGTAACACTGATTTAAGGTATGTCACATCTAGTCGCTAATTAAACTGTACCCGGATGGTGTTTTTCCCTTTTTTTGTCCATATTGATGGAGTCGTGAAAATGTCGCTGTAATTTTCTTTTCACCAAGAGAGCACATTTATCATGATTCGCATTTGTATGTGTTTCAGTTTAACTCTTGCCACAAAATGGCACCAGAGAAAACGTCCTTGAAAAGCGTCAGAAAACAGTGAAAATTGTTATCTTAGTCACAGGGTTTCTGCAACGGCGCCTGGATCTCTCCAGGTAATATTGAAACGTCTCCGGCATTCAGAGCTTCACGTCACGTATGACAAGAATAGTCCATAATGCATCCTCCAAAGTTTAAGGACAGTTGTTGGAAAGGATTGAGAAAAACATAATTTCTGAAAATATGTCAAGGTGTCAAAACTCATCAGAAACTGTGGGGGCGCAACACGAAAAAATGGAAGGGAATTTAAGTCGTATGTGGCAACCCGTACGTTTCCCTGCACAGTACTATTTTTCAGCACTGTGGCACAAATAAATCTCTTGAAAGGAAAACCAATTCCCCCCTCCCTGAAATCCATAAAATATTTATATTTCACACGTTTCTTCACACCAGACTAGTGCTCTGACCCGCCATTTTTTTGGATAGACCCTCACCACTTGCCTCCTCAAACAATAGCATGTTGTTTTCTTCCGGATATCTCACAGTATGGACAGTAAAGAAAATTATACATGTAAGGAATTTATTGGAAAGATATTCCGATTACAGAACGGAATGCACTGTTTTACGGCCCATTTTATTATGTATGACATTTTTTTTTTGTATTTCAATTTTAATGAGGTGCCCTAATAAAAATAAAAAAGTAACTCATTGGTCACTTCCAATTTTGTTAGACTGAGTAAATTACTTAGGGGTAATAGCATTCATTCTACTTGCTAGAAGTAGGATTCACATTCAGTGCATTGCTCATAGCTAACAAGGTGAACCCCTCTGCTGGGGTTTACTATCTGCAAACACTGGGTACCAAGTGCCGGATAATGGGTCTATAAAATGTAGACTGCTTTAGTTTGACCCTGATGTGTATGACCTAAAATGTATGAACCGGATCATTGCTAATGTAAAGGTATCATGTCAACTTCATAAAGTTCATTAATGCCGTTCCATTGGCATTGCATACTCCATGTATTCCTGCTTCACTGAAGCAAAGAACGGTTGAATCTTTGCAAAACATCACTGCAAATAGCAGCATTTTCAATACCGCTTGGATGTATTTCAGACGGCCTACAGTTGTTTCTGTCAGGGTCTCATGTATGCATGTATATGGTATTTCTGTTGCATGAACCTAACCTAGCATGATCAATCCCGCTCTGCTTGTTGCCTTTAAGAGCAAGAACCAATGGAGGGAAACAAAGGCCTTTAAATGGAACAGTTCTTTGTCACCCTTAGTCTCAATCCATCTCCATCACCAACTGGAGATGATGCAAGTTCTATGGCCTGTTTTGGGCAAGCACAATCTCTGTCCACACGGGTACACCACCTTCAGAATTAGTCTATTCATTACAATCGTGGCTTGGATTTTGGTATCGCAATTTAAAAGTGACAGTGGGCAGAAGATACTGCATCTAGTCTGATCTGAACAAATCATATTGGCAAAAAATCCAGCTAAAGAAATGTTTGCATTTTATGACAGCCTAGTTCGTCCAGCTTCAGTCTTTTCATCAGTGCCACATTCTGTATAGAAATGCTCTCAACTTTCCTTTTCCACGAGAAAGTAACACATTATCTTAGTTCAAAGTCCAATATTCCCAGTGATACTGTCATTAGGCATTCCCCTCCTCTCACGGACTTTACATCCCCAACTTGCTCTTCTTTCACTCTGACTTGTCAAAATGAAATGATTTCCAGCTTGAATTTGGGCTCTTCATTCTTCCCTACCTCACCATCAATAAATCAATCAGGGAGTTTAAAGCGCACTACTCACTTGTGAGGGTCTCAAGGTGCTGGGGGGGGGGGGGGGGGGACGGGAGGGGGCCCTCCGATTCCGCCGAAAAGCCAGGTCTTGAGGCTCCTTCTGAAGGTGTGCAGAGTAGGGGAGCGTCTGATGTTGACTGGGAGTTCGTTCCAGGCTTTGGCGGCAATGTAGGAGAAGGCCAAGGCAATTGCACCCTCCTCAGGCCTCTTCCTTACAGCTCTATGTAACTCTTCCTTCATTAGTGATGTGTTGTCTCTGACTCCTCGAAAAAGCCCCCATAGCCCCAGTTTAGAAAAATCTTAACGTTGACCCATGCATAGCTTTCACCCTCTTTCTCTTCTGCTCTTGATCATCAAAATCACAGACATATTTATCAGTCGATAATTATCAACCTCCATTGAATAACATCATGTTCTGAACCCCATTCAACAAGGGTTCTATCCTTACCTATGTACAGAAACCATCCAGGTGATGCTATGTAATGACACCAGATTTATTTTCGACTCTGGGGGTGCAACTGCTCTCATTCTACTTAGTCTATCGGTTGCTTTTGACACAGTATCCCACGGCATCCCTTTGAACTGGCTCTGGGATATTGGTGTCAAAGACACAAATGGTTGGCTTACCTCATTTCCTGAGGACTGTGTTTAGACTACAACCCTTTCCCCATTTCGTTCTGCACTTTAAAAAACGCAGGGCTCCTCCCTCATGCCATGTTATTTAACATGTATGTGGCCTCACTGGCTGAGATCATTGTGTCCCATGGTCGTAAGGTCTTTGGATGTACAGACCACACACAGAACATCCTCAGGCTTGATAAAGACCCAGAGAAGCTACAAAGGCAATACAAAAATTGCATTTACTCAGAGGCCAAACAGATGGGCACCATTTGCCTTAGGTCAAATATTAACAAAACGGAGGTGACCATTCTTTGGGGGTTTGGATGTCTAATTGGTGGTTAGATATGCTTTCCCCTTCCCAGGCCCGATATCCACTGCCCATAATTTAGGCATCATCTTTGAACTGCAATTTAATTGTACTTGCTTTCTGATTTTGAAAGAGATTAGATACATTCTCCCCCTGCTTTCTAGATTAACAAGGAAAACTCTGATTCAAGCACTCATCATATACAGGCTAGTCTATTACAACTCACCCTTGTAATACGGTACAAGTGCTACAAAACATAGCAGCACACTTCATTCTTGATCTTAGAAAGTGTGCCTATATCTCCCCTCATTTAACTAACCTTCATTATCTTCCAATTGGCGAGCATGCACAGCCTGGTGAAGTCTCTTTTCTTTTGTCACAAAGTCCTCAACAGTCTTCCCTTTAGGAACTACATGTCTTCTCTTTTTTAGTGTACTCCTCAGTCACAACTCTTTGCTCAAGCTTCTCGCACCTACTTTTCATTCCTAAATTGAAGAAAATTCAAACCGCACTTTCAAATTTCTGATCTCTCCTATCTTTACTCATAAGCTTCATCCTTTTCCTCTAAATCCTGTGTACATTTTCGACAGTATTGTAGCATTCCGTAATTGAGGGTTGACAAACTGTTCAACATTGAGAAATCATCTGACATTGAAATAGGTGTGTTTGTTAAATGTGCTATGCATAAATTACTTGAGGACTCTTCTTTAAAATTACGTTCTGTTTGATTTTTTATTAAAACATGTTGGTCAGGGGGGGCATGGCCAAGGAGGCCAAGATAGTGGTCGAGATTTAAGTCAGTTCCCGTTGTACGACTAACATCTACTACCATCGTGCCTGGCAACAGCGGCTCGTCCGAGACCGAAGGCGCCGGGGCTTGTTCCTGTGCCAATCCGGTGATGTTGGACTTGCCCCGGACCCCATGGGAGGTGGCTGACCAACCATCTCTTGGCTGGGCCTGCTGAGCTGCCTGGTCGGGTGTCGGGCCAGCCAGGGATGCCTGTCCACTCCCGCTGGACCTGAGGAGGCCCCCCCCTGCGTTGGGGGTCAGCGGACAAGGCGGTGAACAGATGTCCTGTCTGGCGGCGCTGTCCTCCCACCAAGCTCGGCGGTGGATCCAGTGGCTGTAAAGATCAGAGGCTGGGGCCCCCCTGAAAGGATCTGGAAGGAGGCCCTCACCCAGGGGCTACTCCAATGTGGTGCCGGGGTCTGGATTTATGTAGAAACGTGGGTGGCAGACCCAGTAAGGAGTGCTCTTCCTCCCCTCTAGCCCCAGGTGGTCGTGTGAGGATGCATATTGCGGCAGGATAGGGCAGAGGTTGTCGGCCAGCTTGGCCTGGATTTAGGGCCTAGTGCCTAGCTAGACTTGTTGGTGGTACTACGCCGTCCCCTTCCCTGGGGAGGATACCGCACAAATGCAGCTGCAACAGGGGAGCTGGAGACGGCCTGTCTGGCGGAGCGGGGGCACTGCGTTGGAGTCTGGCCTGTGGCTCGTTCCTGTCCACCGCTCCCATGTATCTGCAGCAGCAATGCGGGACCCTGCCACCGTGATGGGACATCCCTGGGACTCGGCTAGGCCTGCACTGCCCTACCTGACCTTGAGCCATGCCAGTGGACTGGCTGGGGGTGGGAACCGTGTTGCCCTCCATCTGCGTGTGGTGTGTGAGGGACCTGTCCACACCTGAAACAGGTGTGGACCTTTTGGCTGTGGCAGTGTATCTCACATATGTTTTTTCTTCCTCCCCCACCTCCTGGCCTCCTGGACTTTGTGCCCCCAGCTGCTTGGAGTGGGCCTACTCATCTTCCCAACTAGACCCTGCTAAATAGTTGAAAGTGGTAAGAACCTGGGTTCCCTGTTGTGGCGTTGGGGCCTCGGCTGGGGGCTGACCTCTCCAACTCATTTAATCTGCTGGACTTGTGGCCTCACTGTGGATGGGGCATGGGAGGGTGCCAGTTTAGATCCTGGTGCAGACGAGGATTGGCCAGTACATGGTTCCGCTGACCAATTCCAGGATGGACACAGAAGAGTTGGCCACCCAGGCACCTCCCCCGGCTCAGCAGGGGATGACGGACCTGGGGGTGATCCTCAAGGGAGGTGGTGGAGGCTAAGGTGTATGGCCTTCTCTGCTGCACCAGGACCTGCTCAATGTAGTAGACAGAATGACAGAGGTACAGACGCTCGTGTCCACAGCAGAGGACAACATTGCTACTCTCCAAAAAATGATGTCTAAGATGACCGCCTCCTCGTCAGCACTCACGGACCGAGCAGAGGATCTGGAGAACAGGTTGTGGTGCAATAACCTTTGACTTGTCGGCCTCCCTTAATCCCTGGGGCAGCAGGGCCTTGCTAGGGGCCCTGGAGGACTGGTTTAAATCATGGGACTTTTGAGACAAACTGTCTGCTCTATTTGTCATCGAGAGGGCTCACTGCTCTTTGGCACCGAAGCTGCAGCCTGGAGCTCCTCCTAGCTCCGTGATTCTGAGGATCCTAAATTACAAGGATGCTTTCCTGCAGGAGGCCCGCTCTCAGCTGGACTTGCTGTTTTCCAACTCTAGAGTCCTAATCTTCCCTGATTATGCCTAAGAAGTGCAGCAACAACTGAGATAATTTGCAGAAGTGAAGCAGAAGCTCTATGTTGTCAACTTATGATACATGCTCCTCTTCCAGGCACGCCTTAAACCCATCTTTTAATCTAATACTTTATTATTGATAGTCCGGACCAGGCTTGGGAGTGGGCAACAGAGAGGAGGCTGCCCCTGTTGCAAGAATTCTGCGACATCACAGAACTATTTTTGGGACCATAGAACCTTGGCAGGCAGGGACTGAGTTATCTTACCACCTTAGTACTAATGAGCCCAGGACCGATTAGCTGTAGTGTCTCACTTGTTCTTCTACTCACTCACAGAGGAACAATTTATTAGACACCCCAGAACACAACACTCCTGACCCTCTCAGGACTTGCGGTAACAGAACACACCCTTTTACTCTCACAGTAATACTTGTCCACGATAAGCTCTGACAGAGGCACGAGAAAATTTAAATATTTATTTTAACTATTGTGCTCTAGGATGCAGTTTACAAACCACAATAAGTAAGAGAATCCCTAACATAAATACAGTCAGCATAGTAAGTAATCCGTAAACCATAAAAGGAGCTGTCATTGTATAAGACAGGGTAAGCTAACCCTCTTCCCCGTCGACAGAAGCAAAGTGATTATATGTTGAAAGATCTCTGGGTGTTTGCAGCAGACCCTGTACCTTAGCATAAACAGATGAATGTTCTATATCTCAGGTGTAGTTGCGATCTCATCTGTGTCGTTGCATGATGGTGCATACCTATATCACATGAGTATGTGTTCCCAAACAACAGCTGCCTTTGTGTGTTTTGTCTATGTGCTAGAGCCTGAACAAAACAGTATAACAAGGGGCATTGTTGTTCGACCTTGTCTACGGTGTTCAGACTTAAGCCCAGGAAAGAACAAAACGCTAAAGCAACAGTAGATTCTGTGTGAAAGTACAGTGTGGCACAAAGCAAACATACTTCTGCATAGTAACGTGTGCAAAGCAAAGTAAAGACTGCAGTGTGCTCATGCTAACATAGGGAAAATGACCAAGGCTTGCACAGGACACATTACACTGCGACAGTCATCCCCTGGGCGGGCCCAGTCTGATCACCCTGTGGAGTGGGCTCTGGAAAAGTTGGGTCATCTGCGGGGGGAGCAGCCACTCGTGCACTCGTAGGTCCCAGGCGGCGTGAGATACAGCCTGAGATGACCCTGGCTTATCCGGAAAGAAGTGGTCTCACCCCGCACTCCCCAACACTGGTCAGCAGCTTATCAGACACTCCCATGATTTTCTGATTTTCTGGTGTTGCCCTGGGGCCACCCCCAGTCCTCCCATCCACCTTGACTGAACAGAACAGTAGTCCCCGGTGCTTAACTCTACCTACGCTTGGACGATGACTGAATATATCAGAGCATGAAGGTGGATGTTGCTGTGACTCTCATTCTGAGGTCACGGAGGGCCGGCTCCTGGTGGCTCCTACTGCTGCCTCTTGGGCGCTTTCCAGTGACGGCTATTCCTATCTATATTGCCTATGTTGCCAGGCTCTACATCCTTCCAAAGGGCTCCTTATGGGTACAAACGCTCCCCCTGAGTTTGCATGTTAAGGGTAGTGCTGGAGCAGAGTTTTCATTTATGAAAATTCAGGGGCTTTTGAAGCTCTGGTATGTCTATGCGTTTATTAAGTATTAATAAATAACAAATTAATTATTTGTCTTGTGCAAGTGTGTATTTTTATTAATCAATTCGTTTGTCTTAACATAAGAGAAAGTTACACAAGGGTTAGCATGTGTGTGCTGTTTTGTTTTCTAAAAAATAACGTGCAAGTTTTCATGTTTAAACGTTGCTGTGTGCTGTTTATTTTGAGCACAAAACGCTGTCTGAATTAATGCTTTCCTATGTCGCAAAAGCTAGATAAATGCATACACATAAGGGTATTAGTGGGGTTAACACTGTTTAATCATTATGCTGTAGTAACGTTGTTTTTATTTCTTTTAATTGAGATGGTCTATTGTGGCCTATGGAGGCCTAATCCATGATGGCTAATTTTGAGGCCTGGCCTCGAGTGAATATGTGAAAGACGTGACGAGGGAGACCCCTGCTGGAAATGGTCTTGAGGGTGACTGACCATGGTCCTTCTATGAAACTTTCCATGAGGACGGAAGCAGCTTTGGGTGTTCTCCAAGAAAAGTGAAAGTGTCCTTGGCAATCTCGAAAGACAAAGGAGCCATAGAGGAAAACTCTGAACTGTGGCTCGATGGCCGAGGAGAAACCGGATTAAATGTGTTACATGTTTTATTTTCTTGGTTCCTGTTCCGTAGTCTTCGCTATGTGTATTTTTCCTGAGCGGAGGTTCATAACTGTTGCAATGTTGCATCCTTTCCTTCTCGCTCTGCTCAGTGATTCAGTGTTTTTTTCAAACTTGATGAGTCTTTCCATTGTATTTTTCATTATAAAAACTGTTAGCTTAGGGAGGGATCTTGCCACCCTTTTGCCACTTGCCGTTTTACCTTTGCTGCGTGAAGCTGCGTTGCTGAGGACTGTGCTGAGGACTTCGTCTTGAGAGACTTTACCGAGAGACTTGTCCTGACCCGTTCTGACACTTAGTTAGAATAGGTAACTATGAGAAATGATTTATTCTGATTGATTTTACTTTGACTAATTTTAGATAAAGCAATATAATTTTAAACATGGTGTTGAATTTTCTTTCTTGTCAATTATTGGGATTATATTTTTGATCATTATTGTATATGTTGTGTAGATTATGTTATTGATTAGGACAGTCACTAAACCAGATCTGATCGACCTGATATTGATGCAGGGTGTTTAGGTGTTTTTCTTTCCACAGGTTTATTGCTGGTAGAGTATTTGAGCGTATGTTAGTGAAATGGGCCCTAGCGTATGATGAATGTATGTGCGTGTAACTGTGTGATTACTCTATCCATGGTAGTGGGCATATTTTAGATACCCTGATCTCTATCAATTTCCTGGTAGCAGAGGATGGTTTAGATGGTTGTCTTGATCTGATAAGATTGCTTGTATATTGGCTTATTGATTATTGATTTTATTTTGTTGATATTGGTATATGTACTAATACTATACGTTGAAGTCGTCATGTTGAGTTATATGTAGTGCTTCTGGAACTTGGAAGCTGTTGTAGCAGTTCCGTAGTAGGGCAGAGGGAAGTATATGCTGCTCTCGGGAAAGACGGGATTGTAAGGAATAACGTGTGACAATTGAAGTTGCGCGTTCACATTGTCTGGGTTCGGAATCAGTGACATCGTCGTATGTTACTATTAGATATATTTCTGGTAATGTAAGGAGTGTGTATCGTAGTGAAGGTTATCTTCGAAACTCTGGTCTTAAGTCCCAGGGATCCGTAGAGGATTTCCGTTAAAGCTTATTGCGGGAGGAGTAATAGGTATTCTCTGAGCTTGTTTGAGGAACTGGGCGAAGTTGCTTAGTTAATGTGTGTTGTAATTCTGTAGTGGAGCAGATTGTCTGTTCTCGGAAAACAGGATTCTGTGTGCATGTACTATATTTTTCTTGCATGAATGTGCGTGAATGTATATACATTTATTGATTGTAAGACTCTTTGGATAAGTCCTAGAGGAAACAGTTATGAGATGTATGAAAGTTTGTTGACTCTTAAAAAATAGATTCTCTTTACTATTCTGTGTTTAGCGAAGCAGACAATGGAGATGTTTTTATGTTGTGACTAATAGATTTTGTAGAAATCTTGACACGAAGTCTACTGAGAGATTTTGTAAAGGAGGGGTAGACGAGAGACAGAAGACAGAGACAAACTGCAGCGACTGTTGACGTCAGAAAGTCCGCGCTCTGATTGGATAGTGGGCCAGAATAGGGTTCGCGCTAGGATTGGTGCGTTAGTGTGAGTCGCGCAGGGATTGGAAGAGCTGTTTAGTGACGTAGACGCTCCAGGATTGGTGCGTTAGTGTGAGTCGCGCTGCTATTGGTTGAGAAACTCGTATTGTATATTTATAATACGGAGAGAGTAGAGAGTTTTGATAAGCGTTAAAATGTATTATCAAGAGGAGAAAAAGAAAAAAACGTTCTTTGGGAAAGTTAAAAAGTGGTTTACCAAGGATAAAGAGGTTAAAACGAGAGAGGGTGAGTTGCTACCTCCAGCGAAAACACCTGCATCCTTCATGGTTGCGAAATATGGATTACATACCTGTATATGGTTGCAGAATTGGGTTAGGTATACTAAAGAAGATGGTGTTCTAGCATTTCCAGAACATGGTTCATTTAATTTGGCCGTGTTGAGAAATTTACGAGAAAAGATGGTACGTCTGGACCCGAAGCCGAGACCTACGCAGTTCGAGGCTTTAGTGGAATGGGAAGAGGAAGTTCATGAGCGAGAAAAGCAAAGATCTGGAGGGTATTACAGGAACATGCTTGGGAGGAGACATGATCGTGAAACACATCATGATCGGATGACAAGATGGCGAGATGTTAATATGTCAGAGGGATTATATCCTATGAGAACAATTGAGGAGGGAGCAGTTGGAGTTAATGAGTATGATGATGAGGTCTTAAATGACATGATTTACAAGAGACCACCTCCATATAGACCAGAACCAGATGAGAGTACACCAGTTGTTTCTCCGATAAGAGATACAGTCTGTATTATTGAGAAAGAAAAAGTGACACCTGAATCAAGAAGTAGTGGTTGTTTCAGGGAGAGAGAAAATCGAAGTAGTGAGGAAAATGCTAGAAAATTAGCAAAAACGACAACAGAACTGACTGAGAAAATTAGGGAGTTAACGAAGAATCTGGAAGCTGTTACGGTGCCTGTAACAATAGGTCCAGTTATGCCTGTGTTTGACAAACAGAGAACAGGTGAGAATGGACTAGTGATTCCATATGTTGGGAATAATTTGACAAATTCAGTTGGTCCTTCAGGAGATTCAGATATAAGAGCAGAAAGAAGTGACCTGAGACAAACAAGACATGACACATGTAGTGAACTATTGGATACTAGTGAACCTGGTTGTTCAGGGATGCCAATTTTAGAACCGCAGAAAAGAGTGGTTCCAGTGAGAAAAACTGCTGAAATAACAGTTGATGATTTAAATGATTGGATGAAGGTTCTTCAGAAAAAGGATAAGGATTCACAAGTTATTGATGTGGCTAGGTTACGTATAGAATTAGAAGAGCTTGTGACAGGAACAGTTCCAGTAGAAATACTGAAGAGTCATCATGATGGTGAGCTATTGTTTATGTGTAAAAGTATTACCTGGAGAGCAAGGAATACACATGATAGGCTAAGAGCAATAGCAAATGAGCAAGGAGTTGACATTGATAAAGTGAAAGCTTTACAGAGAACTTACAGGATGGATTTTACAGAGAAGGACATTGAGAATTTGAATGTTTCTGGTAGAACAGGACAGATTAAAGAAATGGTGGCATTATTGCGAAGATGGGGTGATGTTGAAAAGTGGAAGGATAGGTGGTATAAGAAAAGAGAGGAATCTGTAGATAGAACAACTTATTCAGCATTTCCAGTGAGAGAAAAAGAGAAACCAGTGGATAATTATCCTATGAGAGAAATACCTGGAGGAGGATATGTACATGTTCCATGGACCAGACAGGATATTTTATCATTTATGAATGATTTCCCTCGATTGAGAGAAAAGCCCGTCGAGTGGTATAGGCAGGTAGATAGGTTTGTGAAGTTGTCAAAAGTGCTGTGGGTTGACCTGAATAGTCTGTTTGATATAATCGTTCCAGCAGACTTGTGGACTGAGTGTAAAATAGTTGTGAGTTGGCCTACTGAGGAATATCCAAGAGATTCAAGAACAGGGGCACCAGATCCAGAAGTAATGAGAAAGTATGATCAGGTGATGGTATACCTGAAGAGTAAAGTTCCTCCAAAAGAGACAGACTGGGTTAAGATAGATCGAACACAACAGGAAGCAAAAGAATCAGTTCATGCTTTTTACGAGAGGCTGATACTGGCTTTTAAACAATTCAGTGGAGACGAACACCTGGGTGACAAAGACTTGAGTCACTTTGTATACAGATTTGTATATGGTCTAAGACCTGAAATTGGTGAGAGAATTCGTGAACACACAGTGGATTGGCAGAGTAAAAAGGTAGATGAGATTCTGAGACATGCAAAATACTTCAGTGATGAAATTGAAGCAAAACAAAGAAAGCTGAAAGAGAAAGCAATGTGGGCACAAGTGAAAGTTGCAGAAAGACAGGAAGCACAGTTAGTGGAACAGGCGAATAATCCAGGAAATAATGCAGGAAATAGACCCAGATATGCAGGAAAAGGGAAAGGAAGTCTTGAGGAAGCAAAGAAAAAGTTCCCTTGTCACAACTGTGGCCAGCTGGGACATTGGAGATCTGAATGTCCTAATCCACCATTAGTGAGTAATGAGAATAAACCTTTAAATCAACAGGTGCAGAACCAGAATGAAGGGAATAACCAACAGCAACAACAGAAAGTTGTGAGACAGCAGAGTCAAGAGCCAAAACCGCCCTTGCCGCAGAATAGAGGGGTACAAAAATATAATCAGGACTCAGGATTCTACAATGATGAGCAGGTAAACAAACCAAGACGTTCTAACAAAGTACAGCAGTACTTGTTAAAGAGTGAAGGGAGTGAGTCTGAGGGTGATTATTGACGGTGCCGAAGAGAGGAGGAAGAGTGCATACTTGGTGCAACTCTAGAAATAGACCAGGCAGGACCATTTGTGGATGGGAAAATAAATGAGGAGAGTGTTACTTTTTTGGTAGACACAGGTGCGACAAGATCAACTGTCAGGTCAACAGATGTTAGAAATCTTCCTCTCTCGGATGAACAATCCAAGTAGTTGGTGTAGCTAATACACAAATCAGAACACGTCTTACTGAACCAGTAAGAGTACAGATAGGGAAATTTTCAGACATGCACAGATTTATTGTTTGTGACACGAGTCCAGTGAACCTGTTAGGTAGGGACTTATTGTGTAAGATGAATTGCACAATTTTTGGTACACCAGATGGAATAGCTTTTGAGACACCAGATGATGATGTTTTCTACCGAATGACTCTAGAAAATAGAGAAAGTGAGTTAATTGGTGCATTTGCTGTGTTTAATCCGGAGGATTTGCCTCAAGAGCTGAGAGACACAGTGAAAAGAGCAGTTTGGGATTTTACAGGAGAGGATGTGGGATTGATGAATAATGTAGATCCAGTGAAAATTGCAGTGAAAGAGGGAATTACATATCCTAACATTCCTCAGTACAAAATGACACCAGAAATAATTGAAGGGATAACTCCTATAATTGAGAAAATGATTCAGCAGGGAGTTCTGAGAGAACTACTGAGTAGTCCGTGTAATTCGCCGATAATGGGACTGAAAAAGCCCAATGGCAAATTTAGGATCGTACAGGATCTGAGAAAAGTTAATCAAATTGTGGTGGCATGTTGTCCTATTGTGCCAAATCCATCAGTGATTCTGTATCAAATTCCACATGATGCTGAGTGGTATACAGTGATTGATTTGTGTCATGCGTTCTTTTCAATTCCATTGCATCATGACAGCCAGCCGATTTTTGCATTTAGGTTTGGCCAGCGTATCTTAGCATGGTGTCGAATCCCACAGGGGTATACAGAAAGTCCTTCGATATTCAATCAGTTATTGAAGAAATCGTTGGAGAGTTTGATTATGCCCGAAAACTCAGTGTTAGTGCAGTACATTGATGACCTACTGGTGGCATCAAAGACACGTGAAGCTTGTGAAGTGGATACCATAGCTTTACTGAATCATCTGGCAGATGGAGGGTTAAAGGTATCTCCAGCCAAATTGCAATTTTGCAAGAAAGAGGTTCATTATCTTGGACACAATATTGAAAAAGGTCTGAGAAAAGTGACTACTGACAGGATCAGAATAATCAGAGAAATGAAAGCTCCAAAAACCCAGAGAGAAGTGAGAATGTTCCTGGGTATGGTGTGTTATTGTCGTCAGTGGATAATTAATTTTTCTCTGATAGCAAAGCCACTGATTAAGCTGACGAAAAGTGAAATGACAGATCCATTAGATCTGGATGCAGAACAATTGGCAGCATTTGAAGAGCTCAAAAGTAAAATGTGTGAAGCTCCAGCTTTGGGTATGCCTGATTATGAGAAAGAATTTGAGTTGTACTGCAGTGAGAGAAATGGATGTGCACTTTCAGTGTTAATCCAGAAACATGGACAATTGAGGAGGCCTATTGCGTACTTCTCATCGACACTTGACCCTGTAGCTGTGGGTTTACCAGGTTGTCTGAAATCTGTGGCTGCAACATGCAGAAGTCTGGAACAGAGTGAGGGAATCATAATGGGATATCCTGTAAGGGTATTCGTACCTCACAATGTGGCAATTCTTTTGACAAGAAGCAGAACTCAGTACATGTCACATAGTCGGTTGACTAAGTACGAAAAAGTGATACTGGGTGCATCAAATGTGACTCTTGAGAGATGTGTGAATGTGAATCCAGCGACACTCTTGCCGGATATTGAAAATGTGGGTATAAAGATGGAAGATGATCATGATTGTTTGGATGTGCTTGAATACTGTACAAAACCGAGACCAGACATAAGGGGTATTCCCTTACCTGAGAATGACCATGTGCTGTTTGTGGATGGATCATGCTTGAGGAATGATGATGGTGTGCTATGTGCAGCATATGCGGTGTGCAAAGTTTCAGAGGTCATGGAAGCATCACCATTGAAAGGAGTGAAATCTGCGCAAGTTGCTGAATTAATAGCATTGACAAAAGCTTGTGAGTTTGGGAAAGATTTGAGGACGACTGTGTTGACTGATAGTCAGTATGGATTTGGAGTGGTGCATGATTTTGGCCAACTTTGGCTACAAAGAGGTTTCTTGACATCGAGTGGAACTCCAATAAAGAATGCTGAAATGATTGGGAAATTGCTTGAGGCGATACAACTGCCTAAGGAGTTAGCAGTTGCAAAATGTGCTGCCCATGGTCCAGGGGAGGATTTTATAACGGTTGGAAACCGTTATGCAAACGATGTTGCGCAGTATTGTGCGAAGACCAATCAGTCTATTAACAGGGAAAGAGAGAGGGAAATGTCTTTTCTTTCTGTGATGTTTACTAATGTCCTAGAGACCTGGGATGAAGTGAAACAGTTACAAGATGAGGCAGGAGATGAAGAGAAACAAGATTGGATTAAGGCAGGATGTGCTCCAAGAGAAACAGACCATGTTTGGGTCTACAGAGATGGCAGACCAGTGATGCCTAACTCTATCTTGTCGTCAATGGCAAGGATGTATCATGGCCAGGGACATTTGGGGAGAGACGCGATGGTTAGGTCGTTTAAACAGACCTGGTACAATGCAAAGTTCAGGACAATTGCAGAGAGCATCTGTCAGAGGTGTTTAGTTTGTCAGCAATTTAACACTGGGAAAAAGACAGTGGTGAGTCTGGGGACAATAGGTAGAGAGGAGGTCCTTTTACAAGAATGCAGATTGATTTCATTGAGATGCCTCAAGTGAACAGACTGAGGTATGTTCTAGTGGTAGTCTGTTTGTTTTCAAGGTGGGTGGAAGCTTACCCGACTAGAAAATGATGGAGTAACAGTGGCAAAGTTACTGTTGAGGGAGTTGATTCCTAGGTACGGGTTTCCAGTTACAGTTGAGTCTGATAGAGGTAGACACTTTCAGAATGAGCTCATGGGTTTGATTTGTGAAGCATTAAAAATTCAGCAGAAGCTACATTGTGCATACCGACCAGAGGCTTCTGGTGTGGTTGAGCAGATTAATGGCACAATCAAGAATAGGATTGGAAAGATGTGCTTAGCCACTGGCATGAAATGGCCAGATGTTTTGCCTTTAGTTCTGATGACAATGAGATCTACTCCAGATAGAACTACTGGTTTGAGCCCGCATGAAATAATCATGGGACGTGCTATGCGCCATGCATTCGTGCCTGTCAATAAGTTGGTGACAATAACTGATGATATGATTTTGGATTACTGTAAAGGCCTGGCTGACGCAGTTCATTCTGTGTTTCACCAGGTTGGAGAAGAAGCTACCACACTTGAGAAGAAGCAAGCCCATGATCTGAGTCCAGGAGATTGGGTGAGGATAAAAGTTCACAGGAGAAGAAATTGCTTGATTCCAAGGTGGGGAAGGCCGAGACAAGTTATTCTGACTACAACGACTGCAGTAAAGTGTGCTGGAGTGAAGCACTGGGTACATGCAAGTCATACTCTGAGAGTTCCAAATCCGAAAGAAGGGACTGGTAAAGAGTATTTTGAAGAGTCAGATTCCAGTGATGATGAAGATACTGATGATACGGAATCAGTGAGAAAAGAAGCAGAGAGAGCTTCAAGAGAATCACTGCGAGTATCAGAGAAAAGATCAGATTCTGTAAGGGAGCCTGAAGTTTCAAACAGCAGTGAAGGAAAAAGAAAAGAAAAAAGAAATCACACAGAGACTACTCCTGAATCAGAAGAGGAGGAGATTGAAGAACCACTTGAGATTATACTTGAAGAAGTAGGGTCAGAAGAAGATAGAGAGGGACAGATTGCGGAAGACCCCCGAGGAGGTGTAGGGAATATTCATGAGGAGCTAGGTGAAGGGACAAGTAGACAGCAAGAAGATTGCGTGTCGGAGACCCGAGGAGGGACAGGAGTAGGGAAGTCTCAAACAGTGGTGAAAAAATCTGTGGAAAAGAAGAAAACTGCTGGAAAACGGAAACAAGAGGCACTTGAAACAGATGATGAAGATGAACAAACAGAGGGTCGAGTTCTGAGAAAGAGAACTTGGATTGGAGAAAGAAATAATAAAGAAACAAAGCCGAAAAAGGTGTTAAGAGGAGATCGTTGGCCTAACAACAGAGTTAAGAGGCTGAGATACAAAGTAATAAGAGCAAATTCATCGAAAGCTGAACAAGTGAATGAAGTTTCAAGTCAAAGTTCAAAAGCTGAAGGAGAAGAATCAAAGGAGTCAAACGAACCAGTGGAAATAAAAAGAGTAAGAAGACCCAACCAAAAGCACAGATCACCGGAATGGTCTTATGTGACACTGTCTGAGGGAGGAGAAGAAGAAACAGTGACTCGAGATAATCCGGAAGTGGTCTTGAGAGAAGTGGTTGAGGAAGATACTGGTGAAATTCTGAAAGTACTCTTGACTGACATTGGAGAAGAGTCGAGTACTGAGGATCTTGATGTTGGAGATCTGATACAATTTGATGTTGAAGAAATTGAAGTGAAAAATGACAAATATCCAAACTGAGTGAAAGAAGGATTCCCTTGGATCAAGTGAACGAAGAGATCATTTGGATAAACTGAAAGCTGAAGAATTGCTGAAGAATTGAAGAAGTTCAAACAGTAGTGGAGTAGTAGAGGCTAAACTAAAACTAAAATGGCTAACATAGAGAATAATAGTAATAGATGTGCCTTCTTTAAGAGGTGGTGTAGAATGTGCTGCTGTTGTACTGGATTATTAATGCTTCTATGGGGTGTTTTAGTTTTATTAGTTACTTTTAGAGTAGAGTTTGGAATGAATATAGAGAATGTGACAAATGTAGAGAAGAATTCACAAAAAGAAGTTCCAATTGGAAGTAGTAGTTACATACACAAAGATAGGTCAATTAATAACTTTTCTAGTAATGTTTTTTCTAAACTGTTATATGAATATGTGAAGACAATGGAAGTAAGGGATTGCTACGTTTGTATGCAATTACCTGCATCCGTCTCAGAGGGTGTTACTTATCACCATTTACCAGCTACATATGGTATTTCTTGTAGTATTTTAAGTAGTGTTTTTTATTTGTTAGGGAAAGTAGATTATAAGATGTCTAACAGAGATAGTATTTTTGGGCACTTGTCAATGAACAAAGAGCTGAATCCAGCTAAAGAAGCTAACACTTTTGGTGAGATTTTTATTGAAGAAAAAGGATTAACATTAGATTACATTTTTAAGAATAATTTAACATGCAGTTTGAAAGAAGAGGAGAGAGCTTTCCTGGATATGGTAGAAGAAAGGAGAGTGAACATGCATGAGAAAGGGGGAAAATATGAAGTGAGTGAGACAATTTGGGACATTGAGATGGGAAAAGAATTGAAGAATGGGGCTAGTCCAACTTTAGCTCTAGATGCGCCACAGAAGGGTAAACTTTGCATTACCAGAAGGAAATCCCAATATGATACATATTTTGTGGGAACTAGTGAGTGCCATGATACATACTTCATTGCGACAGGTTGGGGTTTCAGAGGTGGAGAAGATACGATTTTTCCAGGAGTGTATTATGTTTGTGGGAACAAGGCTTATTACAAGTTGCCTGACCATTGGTATGGCACATGTTATGTGGGCCTGGTTTTTCCTAAGATTTTTCATACAGATAAAATAAGAGATGTAGAAGATATTAACTTATTAACACGTTTTAAGAGAGGCACTTGGTCTGAAATTGTGGGTGATATTTTTGGGGTTTTGATTCCAGCAGTGGGAATTTCTTTAAATGCTTATGGAATTCGGAAACTGTCCACAGTGGTTGATCGCTTATCGACAAATACCGCAGGAGGGTTTCTTTTGGTGAATACGGAATTAAGTGCCGTACGTGCCATGTCTATGCAAAATCGACTTGCCCTTGATATTCTATTGGCCAAGGAGGGTGGAGTTTGTGGAATATTGAAAGTTCAACATTGTTGCACTTACATTCCTGACGAAAGTAAAGACCTGAAGGTCTATATCAAAAATATTACTGATTTACATGAAGAATTAGTACCACTTGAAGCTGGGAGTTTGTGGACTAAAATAGCTAATAAAATGATAGCTGTTAAGGATTTTATTGCAAAAATAGGTAGTACAATTATAGGTAGAATATTGTTTCCCTTGTCTTGTATAATTGTGGCTTTATTAATAATAAGATTGGTGTGTGTGTGTTGTAAAAATAGGGGAGGGAAGAAGAAATTGAATAAGGAAAAGAAAAATAAGAAGTTGAAAAGAGAACCTCAAGAAATTGAACTAGAAGAATTGAGGGAGAGTGTTTACTTAGAGACAAAGAGAGATGATGAAAGAGTGACTAGTGTTTAATGTTGTGTAAGGGGAAAAGACATTTCTGATTTCTCCTAAAATGGGACTAAATTTTCACAAATCTTTTTTTTTTTGGGTTTATTTGGTGATAAAATCACCAAAGGGGGGATTGCTGGAGCAGAGTTTTCATTTATGAAAATTCAGGGGCTTTTGAAGCTCTGGTATGTCTATGCGTTTATTAAGTATTAATAAATAACAAATTAATTATTTGTCTTGTGCAAGTGTGTATTTTTATTAATCAATTCGTTTGTCTTAACATAAGAGAAAGTTACACAAGGGTTAGCATGTGTGTGCTGTTTTGTTTTCTAAAAAATAACGTGCAAGTTTTCATGTTTAAACGTTGCTGTGTGCTGTTTATTTTGAGCACAAAACGCTGTCTGAATTAATGCTTTCCTATGTCGCAAAAGCTAGATAAATGCATACACATAAGGGTATTAGTGGGGTTAACACTGTTTAATCATTATGCTGTAGTAACGTTGTTTTTATTTCTTTTAATTGAGATGGTCTATTGTGGCCTATGGAGGCCTAATCCATGATGGCTAATTTTGAGGCCTGGCCTCGAGTGAATATGTGAAAGACGTGACGAGGGAGACCCCTGCTGGAAATGGTCTTGAGGGTGACTGACCATGGTCCTTCTATGAAACTTTCCATGAGGACGGCAGCAGCTTTGGGTGTTCTCCAAGAAAAGTGAAAGTGTCCTTGGCAATCTCGAAAGACAAAGGAGCCGTAGAGGAAAACTCTGAACTGTGGCTCGATGGCCGAGGAGAAACCGGATTAAATGTGTTACATGTTTTATTTTCTTGGTTCCTGTTCCGTAGTCTTCGCTATGTGTATTTTTCCTGAGCGGAGGTTCATAACTGTTGCAATGTTGCATCCTTTCCTTCTCGCTCTGCTCAGTGATTCAGTGTTTTTTTCAAACTTGATGAGTCTTTCCATTGTATTTTTCATTATAAAAACTGTTAGCTTAGGGAGGGATCTTGCCACCCTTTTGCCACTTGCCGTTTTACCTTTGCTGCGTGAAGCTGCGTTGCTGAGGACTGTGCTGAGGACTTCGTCTTGAGAGACTTTACCGAGAGACTTGTCCTGACCCGTTCTGACACTTAGTTAGAATAGGTAACTATGAGAAATGATTTATTCTGATTGATTTTACTTTGACTAATTTTAGATAAAGCAATATAATTTTAAACATGGTGTTGAATTTTCTTTCTTGTCAATTATTGGGATTATATTTTTGATCATTATTGTATATGTTGTGTAGATTATGTTATTGATTAGGACAGTCACTAAACCAGATCTGATCGACCTGATATTGATGCAGGGTGTTTAGGTGTTTTTCTTTCCACAGGTTTATTGCTGGTAGAGTATTTGAGCGTATGTTAGTGAAATGGGCCCTAGCGTATGATGAATGTATGTGCGTGTAACTGTGTGATTACTCTATCCATGGTAGTGGGCATATTTTAGATACCCTGATCTCTATCAGTAGTTTTCAAGGGTGACAGGTACTTCCTGGGGCTGAACTGTGAGTTTGGGGCTGTTCCAAAATGTTTTTACTGTGTTTTTCCCTTTCAGGTTGTCTTTGCAATTCTTACTCTGGCACGGCCACACATAGTGTGTCCCCGGGTGGCCCACATAGATTCTACCTGTGGATGCAGGTCCACTTTCCGGGTTCATGACTGCCATGAGCCCCCCTAAACTTACAGTACTCTTCTTGAACATTAACTGCCTCCTGGACCGGATCAAGCACTCAGAGGCACTATGGTATGTCCTGCGATCGTTTTCTTGCTTGGGGCTCATTTGCTGGGTACAGGCTGCACCTTTTTGGGACGATTTGGCTATGAGAGGGTCTATTATTCTGGTTTCACCCGGGGTTCCTGGGGGAGTTGTTATTCTGCTGCACAAGTGTTTCTCACTGGCAGTCTCTAGGCAGCACACAGACTCACGGGGGTGTTATGTAGGTATTGAAGGTCACACGGAGGCCAGACACTATAACTATGTATCTTGTATCCTGCTATATCCCCCGCCCCATGCTGCAGTCCACCCTCCAGACACTCAGATCCTTTCTTTTGACTCTCCCCGACGGGGTTATGGTGGTCGGTAGCAGCTTCAATGCAGTCCCGGACCATGCTCTAGATGCTTCCACAGCCTCATATTCAGGTAGATGCCCCCGGTCTACCTTCCTTACTTCCTGAGCTGACTCAGTTGGCTTATGTGGCGCATGGCTTCCTGGCACCCTACCCAGCAAGCTTAGACCCCTTGCTCAGCAGCCCATGCCGCGGACTACCATATAGACTTGCTGTGGTTGCCAGCGGCAGACCTGCTCCCGATCCAATCGGTTCACATCCTTCCATGGGGCATCTCTGACCATGCCCCGCTTATGATATCCTGGGGACTTCATGCAGAGGATCTGCGTGGAGATTTAATGCCTGGTACTTACTAAACGCCAAGTGTCCGACCCTTGTCATTGAAGAGCTAGAACGTCTCCTCAGCAGCGATGCTATGGGCATCCAGGAAGCTCTCCTCGAGAGTCTATATCAAAGGGTACATCTGGCCCATTGAGGAACACCGCATGGCGCTCGTGATGGACCTAGAGGGTCAAATATTGCACCTGGAAGCTGCCTTGCAATGCAGGGATGCAGAGGACACCTGCCAACTTTTGGAGGTGGCCCATACAGAACTGCATCAAATCTCTCCTGAGGAGGCTAAACAGTGTTGGATGGCCTCCAATCAAAATGTTCATGCATCAGGAGATACGTCAGGCAAGGTCCTTTACTGGTTGGCGACTCAGGGGTCTCGGACAGGGTGGTCTCAGCAATAAGGGACTCTTAGGGGCACCTTCAGAAGGAGCTGCTGGCCATTGCGGAGGCCTTTGCTTCCTTTTATCAGGGGAGGTACTCGCACCGCCTCCCCACCAGTGGAGGTAGTATTTCCCCTTCTGAATGTCATTCTATTGTCTTCTGTGCCAGGTGACATAGCTAAAGAATTGGATCAAGACCTCCTTCTCGAGGAGATTCACACCGCGGTGTTGGCACTTCAGTCAGGGAAAATGGCCGGTCCATACGGATGCCCTATTGAGTACTATAAAAGTTTTTGTGAGATCCTCTATCCCCACTTCCTGAATTTCTACAATACTGCTATACAACATGGGTCCTTTCCATCCAACCTGGACTATGACACTAGTCTGGTCATGCCCAAAGAGGGCATCCCCAGTCACCAATGCTCGGCCTACCACCCAATTTCTCTCATTAATGCGGATATCAAGATTTATGCCAAAATCTTGGTGATGTGGGCCCTGACGCATTTGGACCATCTGGACCTGTGCAGATTCATGTCAGGTCATTCTACATGCCAGTGTATTTGCAGGGTCCACTCAGCTTTGGCCCACGCGAAGGGCCTTGGGGGTCCACTGACACTTCTGCTAGTGGACTTTACTAAAGCGTTCACACTGTTTCATGGGACTTTTTGCAGGGGGTCTTGCTGTGGGCAGGCCTGGGGACAGTGTTTCGCCGTATGGTGCGCCTCCTCTATAACACCCTGACTGCCCAGGTTAGGGTAAAAGGAGTCCTATCCCTCCCATTTCCTATTGCCCTTAGGACGTGCCAGGGCTGTCCTCTCTTGTCGCCACTCCTCGCCCTGGCAATTGAGTCCTTGGTGTGACTCTTTCACTGCAATGCTCAATTTTGAGGCTGGCGGTAGCGTAATGGCTTAGAAGTCCGCATCATACTATATGCAGATGACATACTGTTATTTCTGAAGGACCCACTGTTGTCTGGTCCCAGATCCCTGACTCTCCTCTAATTGTATGAGGATGCCTCTGACCTTCAAGTCAACGAGGGTAAATCCTGTTTGGTGGAGGTGAAGGAGGACGCTCAGGGCCGGAGCTGGTGCTCCAACATGCCTGTTCAATGGAATTCATTCAAATAACTGAGAATTCATGTGTCTCCCCTTCCAGACCTAGCCTTGGCCCTTAACTTTCGAGGACTATCTCAAACACTCAACCGTGACTTGAGTTGCTAGGCGACTCTTCCCTTGAATCCTATGGGGCGCACTGCCCTTTTTAATATGATATGCCTGCTGAGCTACCGGTACATCCTCCGCAACTACCCCTATCCCATATCCCGAACAAGGTTCAGTTCCTTGACGGCCAGAGTTGTTAGCTTTATCTGGGTGGGTGGCAGACACAGGGTGGCTTTTAAAACACTGAGCAAATCCCCCTTCAATGGTGGTCTAGGCCTCTCTGACTTGTATCTGTATTACCTTGCGGCCCAGATGGCGCCAATCAACGAATCGTTCACGGGTGGGTGGGTTGACCCAGCATACCACCTAGAGATCTATTCGCTGGGACTAGACTGCTTGCTTGACCTCCTGTATGGGGTGCGGTTGCCAGTCACACTTCCCTCCTGTACCTGTGTATCCTTATCTTGTTGGATGGCCCTGCAACTCATCGGGTGGGATCGTCAGCATACGGGAATGACCCCCACAATGACGGGAAAGGTGACTCTCTCAGCTCTTGGCTCTAGAGGGCTTCATTTTATGGGATCAGATTGAGATCTCTGATTTAGGGGATGTGTATAAAGGAGGTAGCCTTGCATCATTCCAAGATCTGCAGACCCAATATTCCTTAACCAGCATACAGTTATTCCACTATCTTCAGCTACGCCATGCTCTGCAGGCTCACGCTCTCCCAAGAGACTTCCTTCCTGAGTAAAATCAACTGGAGGTGAAGCTTTTCTTTGGACCATTGGGTAAAGGGGCAGTTTCAAGGCTTTTGTTTTCATTGGTGATCCCTGCACCAGATGGCCTGGAGCGGGTCAGATGGAGGTGGGAGGTCTGGATGGGACAACTGAATAAGGATAACTGGAGGGAGGCGTGCATGGCACCCTAAGAACTGTCAATCTTGGCGCTCCTGTGTATGATTCAATGTAGAAATCTTCATGCAACGTATCTTACCCTGCAGCGTTTACAGCACCTCACACCCAGGATCCTGGCCACCTGTTAGATGTGCCCTTTTGGCCACAGATTTCTCCCATGTGGTATGGGACTGTCCGGTATTGCGGCTGTGGGCCAAGAACTGTCAGCTGTATTGTGCTGCATCCTGGAGCTTACCCCCTGTAATGTGCTCCTGGGACTGGTGGGGGAGTTTTGTGGTTCAAGAGCAAAGTGGACCCACCTGGGGCTGGCCTGTCTGGTTACCAAACAGGATGTGGCCCGAGCCTGGAAAAAACGAGGACTATTTGGTGTTGCTGCAGGGGGGGCATTGATATGCTCACCGAAAGAAGCCAGTTTACCAGCCTGGGGCTGCCCGCAGAAACACAGCCACATTTGCGGGCGGTTGTGCGACTACCATGGGATATCGTTATTAATCTGTATTATTTTACCAAGATGATATATATATATATATATATATATATATATATATATATATATATATATATATTTCAGTGAAAAAACCATAGGTTTCACAGACGTTATAGTTAGCTGGACATTTCACTCGTAAAAAACCAATGAAATTCCCCCGTTATAGTTAGTTAAGCTCACTATAACTCGCGCACCCGCAATCCATTGCTGATGACGTCACATATAACATCACTCATCACATGGTCACTGACATCACTCATGACATCACTGATGACATCTCAAATGACATCACTGATGACATCACTGATGACATCATCCAGTGAATGTGTGTTTTCCTGAAAATTAAATAGGTTTTATATATGTATATCTCAAGGTCGATGGAAGAATAAATGGGTATATAAGTGTCTAAATGGATGATTTTTTTGGGAAAAATGTATTGTGTAACTGATTGATAAAGTGTATCATAGTGAATACATGGCTTAGTGAGTAATGTTTAAATATGTAAATATCTGTATCAGTCTCTCACTTTGTGTATAAGTGGCTGCATGGGTTGGCGAGCAGGTACATGGGTGTCTATATAGGTTATTAGTTGGTTTTTTGAGTATCAGTCTCAGTGTCTGCATGGTTCGGTGGGGGGTATTACGTAGTGCATAGGTGCATGAATGATTGACTCACTGTATGTGTTGAAGACAGCATGTGTGCAGGACTGTATGGGTGGATGAGTATGTGTAAAGGTGTGTTAGTGAGTGAATGACTTTCTCAATAGTGTCTTTATGAGTAACTACTTATGTTTTAAACTAGTATATGTGACTATTGGTCTATATAAGTGAGTATATGTGAGAGTGAGAGATTGAAATTGTTCCTGTATGAATAAGTATGTGTTTCTATAAGTGATTGTTTAAAAGACTAAGTATGTGTAAGTTTCCGTAGAAGTAAGTGTGGTGGTGTGTGTATAAGTGTATATGCAAGTAAATGTATGTTTGATTCTTTATTAGCATGAATGACTATGTGTGTGAGTAACTCTATGGATGAGTGGCATTGTGTAACAGGATGTATAGGTGTATAAGTACATATGAGTGAGTACATGTATGAGTGACTGTATAGGACTGTTGGTGAATGAGTGGATGTGTATGTGGATCTTAGAATTACTTAAGAGGTTGTTGTAACTGGTATTGGTATTTCCAATATTTTGTTACTTTTTATTCTCTATTTTTGAATGTGTTTATCAATTGTTATATTAGGGTGAGAGGAGGACTGCCACTCTATCACAAGGATGATGTCATCAGTGATGTCATCAGTGATGTCATGTGAGATGTCATCTGTGATGTCATGAGTGATGTCAGTGACCATGTGATGAGTGATGTTATATGTGACGTCATCAGCAGTGGATTGCGGGTGCGCGAGTTATAGTTAGCTTAACTAACTATAACGGGGGAATTTCATTGGTTTTTTACGAGTGAAATGTCCAGCTAACTATAACGTCTGTGAAACCTATGGTTTTTTCACTGAATTTGCAAGGTTTTTTAAATGCTAATTCCTAACTATAACGTGTGTGAAACCCATGGTTCTTTCAGTGAATTTGTATGGTTTTTTAAATGCTAATTCTTATATTTAAAGTGTGTGAAACATTTCTTTTTTTTTATCTTTGCAAGGTTTTTTACATTTTTTTTAAAACTTTTTTTTCCCTTTAAACACTATGGTAAAATTTAATGCATTCTGCAATATATAAATTTTCACCTTTTTTTTAAAAAACAGGTAAGATATAGTAGTTTAACATAGTGATTCTTTTTTACAAATTTTTTTACATTTTTTTTACCGTGTGCGTACGGTAAGCTTACCGTAAGCGCACGTTTTGCTTTATGTACGTAATATTTCTACTCTGTTTGCGTATGGTTACGCAATTTGCGTAGACGTCCGTACTGCCTACGCGACGCGTAAGCGCATACTTTACACGCGTACGCGCGCGCGCACGTTACGCGGAAGTGTTCGAGCGTGCCTGTTATGCGCATGCGCGCGTGCCCGTGTCTTTTGTACGCGCATGCGTACTTTTACCGTAAGCGCTCCGTAAGCGTAACGTACGCGCACGGTTGGTCATGTGATCAAGAAACAACACTTTTGATTGGTTCAAACTACTTTCAGTTCTAGAACCTTCCTACACCACACCCATTCCCCTCATTACTGCTTGTGACCCCTTAGGAGAAGGAGCTGAGTTGTCTTTGTGATACGATGGCAGAACAGCAGTCCTCTTCTGAGAGTGAGCCTGGTAGCAGCATCATCAGAGAGAGAAGGAGGAAACAAAAGACTTCTTTTGTATGGGAATATTTTACCTATCCAGAGGGGCAGAAAAAGGTAAATGCTCCTTTAGTCACCTGCTCACTTTGTGAGCGTGTCTTATCTAGAGGGAATCCAAGGAAGAAGTATTCCTTTGGAAATCACTCTATGGTTAGACACATTAAGGATAAACATCCCAGGACTTATGCTCGACATACTGGAGAAACATCTCCAGTAAGTCACCCGAGCACACCTGCAGAAGCTCAGCCGAGTACATCTTCGGCAGCTCAGCTGAGCCCTTCCTCTGCGGTGGGAGCATCACCCTTTTCTGCTCCTCTGGATATAAACCCTCGTTTTGGGAGGGTTACAATGAGGTGCACAAGATGTCATGGCCTTATTGTTCATGCGGAGACCAGTGTTTCTCTCATAAACAATAGGATAGACCAGCACATCTGTGGTCCTTGTTAGTATTCCTATTCTTTCATTCCTCTTTCCCTTTATGAACACAACGGTTCTTTTAAGAGCCAACCTTACCTCTTAACTTTTTTAAAAAAATTTTAAATGACTTTTTTATTTTTTTATTTTTTTACCGTACGCGCATTTTTTTTTTTTAAAACAAAACATTTTTAAACACCCTACAAGGTCCTTGAGGGACTAGTACAGAAATGAGAAAAGCATAGAGAAGAGTAGTGAAAAAAAGTGAGCATTAAAGTAAATGTGTGATAATTCCAGAAATTTCACACTTACCTGACAATGAAAATAACTTAATTAAAAATAAGTGATTTATTTAACTTTATATAAAGAAGTTTATTTTTCATAATTTTCCTTTCTCAATCTGTAAAAAAAGAAAAAGGTATTAATATTTACCAATACATTTTAGAATACAGTGCACATATTTTCATATTTCAACAAACATTTTTTTGCCCTTTTTTTGCTGTTTTCAGAATATATTGCATTTCACTGTAAATCGTAAAAGCAATTGCATTCATCACTTAACAGCGGGCAAAAAAAAAAACCAATCTGAAAGATTGTTTAAAAAAAGCCCAGAATCTCTTCTCACTAAAACATACCGTAATAGAAATGTAACATTTGGAATAAAAATCTCACCTAAGAACAATAACTAATTCCAGTAAATATCGTCTGAAATTGTGTTGCAGAAGCATAATCACCAAAATAATTTGTGTCAAAGAAGTCCACAATGCAAATTATTACCTTTCCTTTAGGCCGAATGGTAATTTTAATTTTTAAAATATTTTTGATGACATTTCCAATGGTAATCCAATGAAATTGTAATAATGTTTTGTATAGATGTTGCAATTTCTCTCTAAACTTTTGGTTTCAGAAAAATTAAATAGGAATTTGCTAAATCAAAAGGCAAACGTTGCTTGAAAACCAATTGAGAATCATTACACAGTGTCCAGCCTTTTTCACATTTAAGAAAAACTGTGTAATGACCAGAAGTTACAATAGGTCCATCATGGAAAATTATTGCAACTGTGACAAAAGGTTTTCCAGAAATTGATAATTGCTGTCCTGTAAATTTCTTTATTAAAGTGTCCAATTTTGTTCCATCAGCTCTACAACGTTGCATCATTAAAATTACATACTGTCCATATTTCTTTAAAAATAACGTTGAAAACATGTCTGATTTACATTTAGAACATTCCATGTTGTGATTGACATCTTTAACTAATTTACTAAAAGTCACTGATTTAGTCTCTGGCAATGTTAAATAGATAAACCTTTCTGAATCAACATTAGAGCTGCATGTGTAGAAACAGTTTTCACAACTATGTTCCCATTTATAACAGAGACCAAACACATTTTCAATTTCTATCCCTTCATCTTCAAGTACCAAAAGGATATACATCAAGAATTCCTGTGCATCTTGCTGGACATTTTGAGAAAACTGTGTTCGTCCTGAACAAACATCTAATAGATTTCTAATTTCAGTCGCACTTTCTATTTTAGCTTTATCAACACTCAGCTTCTCATAAAGAAGACTTAGCACAGAACAGAATATTTTTTCATGATTTTCTATTATCTGCTCTTGCAAACTTTCAAGATAAAATACAACATTCAGCACTACATTTGCGTAGCAGTTGACACCAGAGCTATTTTCAAAATGGCAACCAACAACCTCTTCAACATTGTCCTTTTTCTTTTTGCTTTCAATCACATGACTCTCTTTTTGTTTTCTCTTCTGTACATCCTCATTACAGATATTCTCAATTCTCCTTTTCCGACAAACAACACGTTTCTCCAACACAGGATACTGACCTAAATGAGGAGCATAGGTTCTTCTTAATCTATTATACTCCTTAACACAATTTGCAGCAGCACTAACTTTTGAGTCATCAAAGTCTATCATGAATAAACCAGATAATGTTTTCACTCGTGACAAAGCAACATATGCCATACCTTCTTTGAACACAGTAGATCCAATGTTTACAAATGCACTATCAACAGTTAATCCTTGACACTTGTGAATAGTTACAGCATATGCTAGAGAAAATGGAAACTGCTTCCTACGTACATATAAGTCTTTCACAAGCAAAAAACGGACTGAACAACGACTAATGTCTTTAACCTCTTCAATCTGATCAAATTTTATTTTTAAAAATTCAATTCCTTCTTTTTTCTGGTAGTTAACAAAACCCACAACTTTACCCATAGCTCCATTTACTAAACCTTTTTCAACATCCAAATTTCTCCTTAAAAATACTCAACAGTTCATGCAAAGATATAGATTTTTTTCTTATCCAGCTGTTTTCGAAATGTTCTTCTCTAGAGAATCCAATTTATTTTTCAGTTCGCCTGTTAATGTAATAGTAATTTTTTCATGTTGGATTTTGTCCACTGCTTCCATTTTCTTAATCTCTTCCTTTTCCAATTTCAAAAGTTCCTCATTGAATATTGAGCATTCACGTAGTGTTGGCATTAAGCAGATTACAGTATTTTTTTCTGCAATGTTCTTGTGTATTTTCTCTGCAACTATTTCTTCACTTGGAAATAAATTATGTAGCAACCGACTCTGTAATGCTTTTCTGCCAACTTCTGTGAGTAGTCCAATTCTGATATCTTTCAGAATACTTCCATATTCTTCATCATTTGCTTGCCTCATATTGGTAGTGAGTTCTTTGTACTCAAAGAATGACCACATATTCGCATTACCAATGCTTCCTAATGACTTCTTCGTGTCCTCATGTGTCACAGTATTAAACACTGGTTGTCCTTTAACTGGAGTGAGCTGCAGTAGATCCCCAAAAACTATAACATGTTTTCCACCAAATAACACGTCATAGTCCCTTTTTAGAATTTGCTGCATTCTTAAATGCACAAAGGCAAGCATTAAGTTTGATACCATGCTTACCTCATCAATAATGAGAACTTGCATCTTCTTCAACACTCTTGAAACTTTGAAACATGCTTTGCCAGTTAGCTTGTGATATTCTATTTTGTTCTCATGCTCCACTGGTAACATTAGCAAGCGATGGAGAGCAATTCCTTTAATATTATATGCTGCTAACTCAGTTGGAGCAGTAACAACACAAGATAAAGTTGAATCAGTTTTTTGCAGTAGGTAGCTTCTGATGACTTTAATTAAGAAACGTTTCCCAGTTCCAGCTTGTCAACTCACATACAACCTAATTGGTTCAAATGATGTGCATGTGCACTCTTTATTTTCATGTAGTAATCCGTGATCAATTTTTTTTCTGACTTCTTCATAAATTTGTCGTTGTTCTTCATTCAGTTGTTGTTCCAAATCTGGTAAGTCTATTAAATCTTCCTGAGCTTGATTCATAGCCGTTTCCACTTCAGTCATGGCTATTGCAGCTTCATTTTCTAAGATTGGCTGTCCTAGTGGATCTTGACTGAGCGTTCCAGAACTTTGGCTGTCTTGAGAACTGTCTCTAGCTACTTCAGCTGCAATTGTAGCTTCCTGTTCAATTTCTTCGTTTAACATTTGGACATAATTCCTGAAAATACTGCATTCAATGGTATCTTTACATGCATTAAATGAATCCTCATAGCTTTGAAATTCTCCAAGTAGTTCGTCCTCTGAACGCCATGGTTTAAACAGCTGTAAAAGTGCCAAGTAGTAAAATTCCTTTTTGTCAGGAGTGTCACAACTCAGCTTCCTGTGATTAATCAAACTTCCTTTTGTTTGCTTCACTAAACACCCTTCCTCACCAATTACTTTATATTTTCCATTGTTGATGTCTTCTGTGGCTTTCCGTGAAAAAATGTAGTTCTGCAGCACTTCATAGAGACACATGTTCTCAAGATGATGACTTCTTTTTGGGTAATATGTGTCCAACATGTTTGTTTTCAAAATATCTGTACTTTCTGGGTCGTTCTCGGCCAAATATTCAATTTCTCCAACAGATTTCAGTACCCGATTTCGCATTCCTGCAAGGCCTAAACTGACCCAAATTATTCTTCTTGATTTCGAGTACAGACTTGCAGATGATAACCTATCTGAACATTCGTAGGATCCAATTTCTCGATGTGATAACATCTTTAAACTGAATGTACAGCTTCTTACTGACAGTCTTCTCGTGAGAAATCTCTTCCCACATTTCCTTCAATTCTGTTTTCTCAGATTTAGTGATGTAAGATGTGACATACCGAGCAACAGCAATAGAATTGTCTGCCACATACTGAATATCCATGTTAGCATTCCACATGGATAAAATGACTGGGTTGTAGTCATTTATATATTTTGACTCTTCTTTTCTTCTTAGGTTGTACGTATTTTTGGGAGATTTTCTTGTAATAGTATGTCGCACAGCTGACATAAAACTGTTGACTCTTCCTTTTGAAAGAACAGGTCTAGGAAATCCAAATCGACATTTTGTGTAGAATTTATCTTTGGTCTTGTACTTCCGTCGACAGTATTTTCCACACCGATGACTTTGGAAACGTAAAACTTGCTCTTTTAACTTTTTCTCTTCTGTGCTTTTAGGTATAGCACATGTTGCATATTCTTCAATGAAAGATAACACTGCTTCATCAGCATCTGTTCCAAATTTTGGAGCATCCTTGATCCACAACAGCATATGAATGTGAGGAGCACCTCTTGCTTGGTACTCTTTTCTCCAAAAGAAATCCACAACTTCTCCAAGTGGTGGATTTTTTTTATTGCAGATGAAGGACATCATAGCCTCAAATCTATGATTGAAATATCTGCAAACATTAACCGGATCCAATGAGCACAGTTCTCCTGCTGTCTTGTATTCGATGTTTTTAATGTTTGAATTTGCCTCTCGTAGAAAATCCAGTAAATCATCCCAAGCGTACTCGGCACAGTTTAGGGTTAGGAACCATGTTGGAGTTCCTAAATTCCGTAACATACATTTCAATTCTCCATGGCGTCGGTACCAATATTCATTCGTCCCACGCTGACAAGCCATTAGATTGATCAATTGTGATTCCAAATGATCATCTCGCTGCTGCACTTTGTTCATAAAATCCTTAGCAGACACATTATGTAGATGTGTTCCACTTTTTAAAATGTGGTTTACTGCATAAGATAGTGCAGACAAGTCACTTTCAAATAACAGATGGAACAAATAAGGAATACTTTGACGAAATCTGGGATCTTCTGCATATAATCTTGTAGTCCGATACTCAGAAGCAGGAATCTGGACTGGACGTTCATCGTATCGTCCACCTTCTCCTGTAGGAAACAGCTGGGGAAAACAACGAGCTTCCAAGCTCTCCTCCCATACACTCACAGGAGTTCCTTGGGCTTTTTTCATTTGAAACAGATCAATGGTGTTTGCCATTACTTCTTTTGAATGAAGAGGATGTATGCTGAAATGTTCATAAATTTCTTCTTCTTTTGACTTGTCAACTTTTTCAATTTGCCCAGTTGGTGTTTCTGTGTCTCCTAGTACATCTTCTTCATCTTCATCTATATAAATTGATTCATGCCATTTATTATTTTTTTTCAAATACAAATTTGCTCTTTGTACTTTTCGTACATCTACCAGCTCCTGCCAAATTTTCTTACTCTTTGTAGGTACACCATTAACCAGAATAACTAATGGTTCAGTTTCCAAAGATATCTGTATCAATAGTTTCCATATTTTTTTTCAAATCCAACGGCAAATAGACAACTCTTCCTTTTAAACCTCTCTGTAAATCTGAAGGAGGTAATTTGCCTGTTTTTGGCTCCATACGTACTATGGTCTGGAACGGATGAACACATTGAATGAGTATAGACTCATACGTATTTAAATCAGAAAGTTCTGCAGGAACTTCAACCAATTCTAAGATTATTATGAACAGCTCTAGCTGGCATTTTATTTTCTTCTAACTTGTTGTAACAGTATTTACAAATACGATGATCTTCACCCAAATCAAAACAATTTTCAAGAAATATATATGTTGCAAAATCCTTCCACTTATAATTATCTTCTTCTTCACTTTTTTTGTAGAGATCAACATTCCTTGTTTGGATTTTATAATGGCTTCTCCGGCAACAAATACAAGTAATATTTGGTCTTTCATTAGAGATGATAGCAAATTTTGTTATTTGATCTTCAAATTTCTCAATAACTGTGTCATTCCCTGCACTTTCTTGTTCTGGACCAAAGTAACAAAACTGAATCTCATCAGTAACCTTTTCAACATCTGATACAGATCCACGAAACAGAGCCTTATTCAACTCATTTAACTTTAGTACTGGACTTTTAGCAATATACAATCTTCTCACAAATTTTCTAATTTCAGTATGATGAACTGCCAGCATCCTAAAATGGTGAAAAACACTTTGACAAACTTTCCTAGATAGACAAGCCAGAGAGTGTCCTTGCAAACCAGTATTCTCTCTCACTCTGCATGGATCTAGTCCTTGAAGCACCTTACTCTTCTGTTTAACACTCTTTTTACTATATTCTCTTAAAAACTCACGTAATTTATCAATAGATTCCTGTCGCAAAGTACAAATACTACTACAATTCCAAGTATACACTGGGTCTTTAGGACGTCTCCCCATAACCTCATCTGCAATCACTTCTTCCTCATTTCTTGGAACCATTTTCTCCTTTTCCATTATACAACCATCTTTTACTTCATATGCTCGTCCACTGGTGTCAACTGCATGCAGCAAACTATTACTTTGAAGATAACTCTCTTCATTAAAAAATGGTTCAGTACTTGAACTATGCATCCATTCTCCTAAAAACACTTTACAAAAGTTATTTCTTTTTACTACTCTTTTCGTTTTGCTTTGTGACTTCATTACATTAACTATTTTTTCTAATGTACGCATCCTGTTCAAAATTAAAATGAATAGTTTTCTTTTTAAATCTAAAGCCTTAGCTACAATGGCTTCAATATCTTTTTTTCTCTTGTAAAATTTAGCTCTTTTCTTATATTTTTTCACATCCTTTAGCAAATTGGACATCACTCTTCTCTGAAACATTTTTCTACGGATCTCTTTAAATGCTGATTTTCTTTTCAAGTTAATTTTTATAGCTTCTGCTTGTACATTAGCATTTAGTAAATTCTCACTATTCTCCTGTTGTTTTCTACTTGAAACAGTTTTTCCAATGGGGGCATTTTTTGAATTTTTCCTTTTTTTGAATATATTTTTAAAGAATTCCTTTGTCTGCTTACCAGAAGACTTTTTCTTTTTCCCAACATGAGCATCTTCAACTAACTTGGGTCCTCCAGTTGTCTTCAAATATACATTTTTTTCTGTTTTTTTCGCTGTCTTGATTTTATAGGCATCTTATATTTCCTTCACTGCTCTGCAGCAATACCTGAAAGTAAGTAAAAAAAAATACCTTTTTGTAATTTTAATATATTACTATATTTGTTATGATCTTTTCTTTTCTTATACCACTATCTACCCCTTTCCTACAAGTGAAAAACACAAGAAAACCAACACGAATTTAATCTCTAAGAACAATTCCTGTGTGCACACAGACTCTTGGTGTGATTCTAGGCAGAACACGATATTTCATTTGCAAATCAAAAGCACACTTATTTTTTTTTTTTGCAACTGTTAATTACTCTAACAGTCTGACACATTTTCTTTATAGTTTAGAGAGGCAGAAAAGAGCACATGTCCAATCAGCTTTTTTAGAGCATGTACATGTGTAACCTGGCTGACTGACTACACTCCAGCAAAGATAATGATCCTTGGTGATGTTCAATGCATTAGCGTTCCTCACTCCTACCTAAAACACCACACAGTGCTGATTAGTAAGCATGAGTGTACAGGAAAAACAGCTACCTCTCTGCTAAGAGTGTGGTTCTGAAGACTGTCTACTGTCAGGTGCAAGAGAGACTTGAATGGACCCTTACATAACTGCATAAACACTGTAAACATGTATGTAAGACTACATGTGTGGTAAGGGTTAATATGAGTTTTTAGCATGTAGCAACTACATGACCCATTGCAAGAGTGGAAGAAAAATCTACCATGTTGATTTCAAATATGTTAGCATTTGCCTCTTATTTGAGAAACTGTTTTGGGCTGAATGCTAACCACCACATTTCCAGAAAACAAGCTTCCCATTTTACACGAAATACATCTCCGACAGCAATTCCTCTGTGCTCACAGACTCATGCTGTGATTTTACGCAGAAAATGAAATTTGCTTGCCAATTTCAAAGCACACTTACTACTGTTTTCTATGATTTTAGGCAGAAAATGAAATTTGCTTGCCAATTTCAAAGCACACTTACTACTGTTTTTTCCTGCAAGTGTTAAGTACTCTAACAGTCGCATACATTTTCATTACAGTTTTCAGAAACAGAAAAGAGCACATGTACAAACAGCTTTTTGAGACCATGAACATGTGTGACCTTGGTGACTGACTACACTCCAGCAAAAGAAATCAGCCTTAGTGATGTTGAATGTATTAGCGTTACTCACTGCTACCTGAAACACCACTCACTTGTGAATACTAAGCATGATTCTACAGGATAAACTGCTGGGTGTGTGCTAACAGTCTGCTTATGCAGACTGTGTATTTTCAGTTGCAAGAGACATATCCATAGTTACTTCCAAAAAGAACAAGAGAGACACGAAATACATCTCTGACAGCAATTCCTCTGTGCTCCCAGACTCATGCTGTGATTTTACGCAGAAAATGAAATTTGCTTGCCAATTTCAAAGCACACTTACTACTGTTTTCTGTGATTTTAGGCAGAAAATGAAATTTGCTTGCCAATTTCAAAGCACACTTACTACTGTTTTTTCCTCCAAGTGTTAAGTACTCTAACAGTCGCATACATTTTCCTTACAGTTTTCAGATACAGAAAAGAGCACATGTGCAAACAGCTTTTTGAGACCATGAACATGTGTGGCCTTGGTGACTGACTACACTCTAGCAAAAGAAATCAGCCTTAATGATGTTGAATGTATTAGCGTTACTCACTGCTACCTGAAACACCACTCACTTGTGAATACTAAGCATGATTCTACAGGATAAACTGCTGGGTGTGTGCTAACAGTCTGCTTATGCAGACTGTGTATTTTCAGTTGCAAGAGACATATGCATGGTTACTTCCAATAAGAACCAGAGAGACACGAAATACATCTCTGACAGCAATTCCTCTGTGCTCACAGACTCATGCTGTGAGTTTACGCAGAAAATGAAATTTGCTTGCCAATTTCAAAGCCCACTTACTACTGTTTTCTGTGATTTTAGGCAGAAAATGAAATTTGCTTGCCAATTTCAAAGCACACTTACTACTGTTTTTTCCTGCAAGTGTTAAGTACTCTAACAGTCGCATACATTTTCATTACAGTTTTCAGAAACAGAAAAGAGCACATGTGCAAACAGCTTTTTGAGACCATGAACATGTGTGACCTTGGTGACTGACTACACTCCAGCAAAAGAAATCAGCCTTAGTGATGTTAAATGTATTAGCGTTACTCACTGCTACCTGAAACACCACTCACTTGTGAATACTAAGCATGATTCTACAGGATAAACTGCTGGGTGTGTGCTAACAGTCTGCTTATGCAGACTGTGTATTTTCAGTTGCAAGAGACATATGCATGGTTACTTCCAATAAGAACCAGAGAGACACGAAATACATCTCTGACAGCAATTCCTCTGTGCTCACAGACTCATGCTGTGATTTTACGCAGAAAATGAAATTTGCTTGCCAATTTCAAAGCTCACTTACTACTGTTTTCTGTGATTTTAGGCAGAAAATGAAATTTTCTTGCCAATTTCAAAGCACACTTACTACTGTTTTTTCCTGCAAGTGTTAAGTACTCTAACAGTCGCATACATTTTCATTACAGTTTTCAGAAACAGAAAAGAGCACATGTGCAAACAGCTTTTTGAGACCATGAACATGTGTGACCTTGGTGACTGACTACACTCCAGCAAAAGAAATCAGCCTTAGTGATGTTGAATGTATTAGCGTTACTCACTGCTACCTGAAACACCACTCACTTGTGAATACTCAGCATGATTGTACATGATAAACTGCTGGGTGTGTGCTAACAGTCTGCTTATGCACACTGTGTATTTTCAGTTGCAAGAGACATATGCATGGTTACTTCCAAAAAGAACCAGAGAGACACGAAATACATCTCTGACAGCAATTCCTCTGTGCTTCCAGACTCATGCTGTGATTTTACGCAGAAAATGAAATTTGCTTGCCAATTTCAAAGCACACTTACTACTGTTTTCTGTGATTTTAGGCAGAAAATGAAATTTGCTTGCCAATTTCAAAGCACACTTACTACTGTTTTTCCTGCAAGTGTTAAGTACTCTAACAGTCGCATACATTTTCATTACAGTTTTCAGAAACAGAAAAGAGCACATGTGCAAACAGCTTTTTGAGACCATGAACATGTGTGACCTTGGTGACTGACTACACTCCAGCAAAAGAAATCAGCCTTAGTGATGTTAAATGTATTAGCGTTACTCACTGCTACCTGAAACACCACTCACTTGTGAATACTAAGCATGATTCTACAGGATAAACTGCTGGGTGTGTGCTAACAGTCTCCTTATGCAGACTGTGTATTTTCAGTTGCAAGAGACATATGCATGGTTACTTCCAAAAAGAACCAGAGAGACACGAAATACATCTCTGACAGCAATTCCTCTGTGCTCACAGACTCATGCTGTGATTTTACGCAGAAAATGAAATTTGCTTGTCAATTTCAAAGCACACTTACTACTGTTTTCTGTGATGTTAGGCAGAAAATGAAATTTGCTTGCCAATTTCAAAGCACACTTACTACTGTTTTTTCCTCCAAGTGTTAAGTACTCTAACAGTCGCATACATTTTCCTTACAGTTTTCAGATACAGAGAAGAGCACATGTGCAAACAGCTTTTTGAGACCATGAACATGTGTGACCTTGGTGACTGACTACACTCCAGCAAAAGAAATCAGCCTTAGTGATGTTGAATGTATTAGCGTTACTCACTGCTACCTGAAACACCACTCACTTGTGAATACTAAGCATGATTCTACAGGATAAACTGCTGGGTGTGTGCTAACAGTCTGCTTATGCAGACTGTGTATTTTCAGTTGCAAGAGACATATGCATGGTTACTTCCAATAAGAACCAGAGAGACACGAAATACATCTCTGACAGCAATTCCTCTGTGCTCACAGACTCATGCTGTGATTTTACGCAGAAAATGAAATTTGCTTGCCAATTTCAAAGCTCACTTACTACTGTTTTCTGTGATTTTAGGCAGAAAATGAAATTTTCTTGCCAATTTCAAAGCACACTTACTACTGTTTTTTCCTGCAAGTGTTAAGTACTCTAACAGTCGCATACATTTTCATTACAGTTTTCAGAAACAGAAAAGAGCACATGTTCAAACAGCTTTTTGAGACCATGAACATGTGTGACCTTGGTGACTGACTACACTCCAGCAAAAGAAATCAGCCTTAGTGATGTTGAATGTATTAGCGTTACTCACTGCTACCTGAAACACCACTCACTTGTGAATACTCAGCATGATTGTACATGATAAACTGCTGGGTGTGTGCTAACAGTCTGCTTATGCACACTGTGTATTTTCAGTTGCAAGAGACATATGCATGGTTACTTCCAAAAAGAACCAGAGAGACACGAAATACATCTCTGACAGCAATTCCTCTGTGCTTCCAGACTCATGCTGTGATTTTACGCAGAAAATGAAATTTGCTTGCCAATTTCAAAGCACACTTACTACTGTTTTCTGTGATTTTAGGCAGAAAATGAAATTTGCTTGCCAATTTCAAAGCACACTTACTACTGTTTTTCCTGCAAGTGTTAAGTACTCTAACAGTCGCATACATTTTCATTACAGTTTTCAGAAACAGAAAAGAGCACATGTGCAAACAGCTTTTTGAGACCATGAATATGTGTGACCTTGGTGACTGACTACACTCCAGCAAAAGAAATCAGCCTTAGTGATGTTGAATGTATTAGCGTTACTCACTGCTACCTGAAACACCACTCACTTGTGAATACTCAGCAGGATTGTACAGGATAAACTGCTGGGTGTGTGCTAAGAGTCTGCTTATGCAGACTGTGTATTTTCAGTTGCAAGAGACATATGCATGGATACTTCCGAAAAGATCCAGAGAGATGCGAAATACATTCTGACAGCAATTCCTCTGTGCTCACAGACTCATGCAAAAATCACCACATACATCCCCTCTCAAACTCATAACTCACCTTTAAAATTAGTTAGTTGAGAAAGAAATGTGGCACTCAAACAGCAGACTATCAGAGTCACAATATCAGAGCTGTACACCTCTCTCCTCTGAGCAGAACCAATTAATGGCAATGTTTCCCTCTCTTTTTTCACACATATACATGTTAATTACAAATCTCAGTGCTTCCCACTTTTTTTCAAATGAAATCATACATTTCTATTGGTTGAAAACTTCAACCCTTTTCCAAATGTACCCTTCCCCCAACTTGACTTCTTCCTGCTACCATAGCAACAACTCATGGAACACTGCTGTGAGGAGAGAGGTCAGAAGTTCACCACACAATGTTTCAAATCGAAAGACCAAGAGTGCTTCACCTGTCGAACCTAACAGCAAATCCAAACTATTCTTCTGTGGGAACACAATTTTCTGAACCAATACAAAACATGCTTCTAAAAATGTACACATACAGCCTACTTTTTACTGTAAAAAGATTTGAATCAGCCAATGAGTTCTTTTTAGTTAAAAAAAATATGTATGCCTCCATTTTCAAACTGTCTTTCATTTCATATGGCCATTCTACTGAAAGACACCTTCTGAGTGCATCCAGATCTCCTTGAAAGATGTTCACAGTGTGGATTGTAGGTCACAGCTATGTCTTCTGGAGTGAAAAGTATGCAGAAAACAGAGGTATGGTGAGAGACCTTGCTTTGCCAAATGTAGACATTAAATGGATTGGTCAGAGAGGGTTAAAATGGCACCAATTATTGCCTTTGGTTAAAACCTTTCAATATCTCCCACAGCCTAACCTTATTATTGTGCACTGTGGTGGAAATGACCTAGGCACTTTAACTGGTGTAGGTCTGGAAATGCTTATTAAGGACACCTTTGTGCAATTGATGTCGCTTTTTCCTCAATCTGCCTTTGTATATTCTAACATATGCCAAAGGCAAAAGTGGAACTGGTCCAACCAATTTTGTCCGCAGATTAACAAAGCAAGAAAGCACGTCAACAAATCTGTTTCTGCTTTCCTCAGAGACTATGGTATGGGTTCTATATACCACAACAACTTGCGTTACAACATGCAAGACATTTATAGAGGAGATGGTCTACATTTCACTGATGAAGGCAACAGAGTCTTCCTCTTGAACTTTAGACTCTGCATCGGTACTTACTTATAGGTAACAAAAAACACTCATAAACACAACGGCTCTTTTTAGAGCCCCCTAATATCTTAACACTTAAATTAGTTTTTTTCTTCTATTTTTTTTATTGTTTTTTTTTTCTACCGTACGCGTACGGTAAGCTTACCGTACGCGCACCCCGCGATTTAAAAAAAAAAAATTTAAATGTATTTTTCATACTTTTATGACCTTCTTGGACCCCCTGACAAACGCTAGGGGGTCTGCAACTCTCTTCGTTGCCCCCTTTCCACGTTCTCCTCCTTTGTTTATCAGTGTGAGACACACAAAATGGAGGCCGACACTTCCTGATTTCAACCGATTCAAATGTTTACAGTCATGTAACCACCAATCAGAATTGCGCTCGCGCACGGCAGTGTACGCATACGGTAAGCTTACCGTACGCGCTCGGAGCGCGCCTATAGATATATATATTGATTTAAATGCTATTTTCTCAGCAAATACTGAACACATTTACACCAGACCTACAAAAGGCACATCCCTGAACTGAGGGCTACCTCTCTGCCAAATTTCAAGTAATTCTGTTCAGCCGTTCGGGCTGTAGCTTGGACTAAAGATCCTATGGAAAAATGCATGGGGAAAACACGTTTTGGGACCCCCCTTTTTCTCAGCCCCCGCTTGACGGATCCCCCTGAGACTTTCAGGGTAGGAGCGGAGCGGAGCGCCCCACCTATTTTGAAAATTGCGCCAGGATTCGTCAATCGGCGCCAAAGTTATTCAAAATAGAATGTTGAGGTTTTCCTATGGAAATACGGTCCTAACTATAACTACCTACTGGCGACCGCCAGTAGGTAATCTATATATATATATATATATTTTAATACGATTAACATCGTTTTAACAACTAATTTTAGTGCATGTGGTTTTGTGTATTTAAAGACACTTAAATGCTTTCCTTGCAGCTGAGGACTCGAATTACATTCCAGTCCGGTTTTTACATGTACCTTTAAGATGCATGATGGGACCTTGAAACACCATGCACAAGCTGCTTTCACCTCATGAATAACCCCCAGTAGGATTGACTGCGAATTATATCTTTATAGACAAACTCATGATGAATTTTAATTTCATTTTTATTTTAATACCGGGAGTTAAGGTGGTGTTTTAATGTTTTGAAGTGGAGTTGTCCCCTGTAGTGATCGTACATTGTTTCTGATTTGCTGCTAAAAATAAGTGCATTGTTTGTGTCAATTGACTTTGATGTTTAAATAGAGCACCAATATGGTGCAGGGGTGAATGTTAAATATTTTGTTGATGTAATATACTTTTATTTAATTTAAATATATGTGTAACCAGTTTAGGGTTTATTTAAAGTAATTGTTTATATGTAAGTGTTTGTGTATCTTTTTTAATGATTATTTGGTTATTTTGGCAATAATATTGTAATCAATATTGTGTGAATCAATATTTTTGACATATTATACATCTATTTAAAAGTGACAATATTTTTGTTGCTGATATTTTTGTTTACGATAACTGCAAAATCGATATTTCTAACAACAATAATTGTGTTCTCGATACTTTTGGTTTTTATAGACAAGTATATGGAGTCGATATTTTTGTTATCGATATTTAATTTCCAATGTTTTTGTGTGTCGATATTTTATGGAGTGATCTTCAATATTTTATGGATTAATATAATGTCAGTATTCTCTCTCATTTTAGCAGAAATATAACTTTTCTTAACAGCTCACCATTTATGCTTTATATTATCTCAGTAATCCTTTTTTTATTTTATTTCAGAACACAAATGATGCATTTGTTATCTTGGTAGGTGAAGTGCTCCAGCTTTTCACATTTTGTTCCAGAAGCTTGAGGCGAAAAGATTACCAGATGAATATAAAGAGTGATTAGATATTTGATTCTGAGCTTGAAGTTGTCTTCCTCCAAATACTGTCACTGTCTTTCTGCCCGTATCAATCCCATGACTTTATGACCGACCTGCGCACCTAGCCTTTCAAAATGACCTAGCTTCTCTGATTTTAGTAATATCCATTTGATATTCCACAAAACTAGCAAATATTTATATAGACTCTGAGGACATGGAATGCTTTGCATCCTCAGAATTATTTTATAATGGTGGTTCAATGGCTGGCTGAGTTGTCCACTGAATGTGCAAATGACAGGGTAATGTGTTTTCATTTAGTATTCACATTTGGCCTCCATCCTAAAAGGGTTCCCAATTAATTTTTGTCAGCACTGTGACCAGCCATCCCAAGCAAATTTGATTTGACTTAGAGAGGAAGTCGATGCAATACAACAGGCCTTGTCTAGACATTTCTGGTTTGTGTGGTAGGGCAATGCTTCAAGGATTCTGCTCGGCTGCTGGGCCGGCTACTATAGGATCCTCCACCTGGGCTCTCTATTCATAGCTACTGCTGCTAATCAATAGCAGGCAGTAGCGGTCTGGCACAAAATAGCATTAACTGCACTCACAGTGCTCACATTGAAGAGAAGAGAGTGCCTAACTCAGTCCCAAGGAATGCCCAACTCTGAGTTCTCAGTCAGGGTAATCCTACCATCCATCATGAATCCTATGCCCATGCTGTGATCAGCAGGCACAATGTGCAGGTGTTATTGAGAATTTAAAGATCATCCACCAACCTGGAATTTTGTGGGGATTCCCATTTAAAAAGCCCGTTCCCAGGGAAAAAAGTAGGTAAGTGTCCAATATAGATGGCAAAGAGCTTCAACATCGCCATGATATCAGAATATTTATGGAATGACGTGATTTCACATGGAAATAAATTACACAGAGAACAAAATGGGAGACAATGATACAAAAGTATGTTTTATGTTTATATAAACTAATGGAACATCCGCTATCATAGGATTACGATAATAAGGACATTGTGAGACCGGCCAGCCTCAGGGGGGTTGAGGGAGAGGCTGTACAGGTTGCTAAATGAAGACACCAGGCAGCCAAAGGTCAGGTGGATGAAGCTTCCCCAAGCCTAGCTGGTTTATTGGGGTGGAAGCTGGTAGAAAATACCGTTCTGGAGTCACAAAGTCAGAAAAAAGAAATAGATGACTAAAAGTAAATGAAATAGTCCCTGGGGTTGTCAATATCCATGAAGGGACAAGGGCTTCATAGGAAAAGTCTCTGGGGTTCCAGGTGAGGGACCTTCAAACCGGGGATTTCTTCCTCCTGGTGTTCTCCCAGGTTATAGGGGTTCTCCAGAAGTCCCAGAAACAAAGGGGAAAAGAAAGATAGAACAAAACAGGGTCAGTTTTAGACTTTGCCTTTCTGGGTGCTAACTGCCACCAACAAATGCCGCAGGTGACACAACGTGTGAGGGGAAAAGGAGTGAGGAATTTTGCACTTCGGTTACCTGTGCTCCTCCGGACACACTGTGCCTTCCCTATCCCTCCTGCCTGCCAACCTTTTAAAATATTGTACCCAAGGCACTTGTTTGGGGCTACGGTCCTCCTGGACCATAGCAAGGGGTATCGCAGCATCCTGCGTTCCCCTAGGACATCCAGATACTTCAGCACATTCGTTGGAGCCGGTCATGCCTCTTCCCCGGTTTTCTCGTTTCCCGCCGTTGCTCCGCACTGCCGTCACAGTCTCCTCCTACTTGCCTGTCTCTCGCTCCCCGGCTCCCCTCTCCTGACACTGCATTTTCTGCCTCCAGCAGCTCCGCATCTGATGTCATTGATGCATGTGCGTCTAGTTCGCCAACATCTTCCGTTGGTGGGTGAACATTGGGGGCCATCTTGGAGTTCCCGGCTAGCGGGAGGTCCGTATTACAGACATGCTATTTATTTTTTTATGAATCAGGGGTTCTGTTATTCATATTATCTTTCCTGGGTGAACAAGCAGTTGACCTCCATAAAATATAAGTAAGAGTGCAAGAGGCTTAACACAGGATCACCGATTAGATATTAATCCCTCTGAGGCTGCATCAATAGTGATCATAATTAAAACAACTAGTGATCTATTTTCTTTTTCTAATGTATTAATTGTGTATTTAATCATAACAAGTTTGCAGTGCAGCAAGCATAACAATAATTACTTGGCCATTAATTTCCTTGAAAACTAGGATGTGACTGTCGTGCTGGTGTTCGGAGAAGTGCTTTTTAACATGGTGGTTTGGGTTGCGGCCGAGGGAAAGGGCCACAGCACAAGCCAAAGTGTAAAAGAGCACTGTGTGTACATCCATGCATCATGTGGCATGCACCATGTGGTGCATGACACATGGTATATGAATGTGCATGGGGGCACAACATGTGGCCCACGAGGGATGGGGGCCACGTAAAAAGACTATCAGAAAGGGACATCGTAATACCGATAGCAGTGCCTGCCTCTGCACTGTTGCCATTCAAGGGATACTATTCGGGCCACCACCTGTCTCCATCCGATCGTATTGGTCTGACCGCCTGCATCATAATACAGCGGTCAGACCAAAGGGTTGTCTGTCAGTGGGACCGCCACCGAACGCCTGTCAGTGGCAGTCCCACTGACATCAAAATGCACCTCATAGTCTTTAGGCAATGTTTTCTTAAAAATCTGAATATGTAGCTTGTAATATAGAATTACTGCACATGGATGTTATTGAGTAATTCTAATGTCCTAGGGGCATATGTGGGAACGCCGGTTCTTGACCTTGTCTAATTACTTACAAGAACCTACTCTGGTCGCCAGGATCTTTTACTTGCAGAATAGCGTAGAGGGAAGAATCACAATTATCAAATCGTATTTACCACAATTGGACATCTCAGAAAAGAAGACTCATAATCTGGGAGGTTGACCTTTTATTATCAGCAAAAACATCTGAATATATAGGCACCTCAATACCAAGCACAAAAGATATATGGGATTAATACAAATGCTAGTCTGCGAAGCATTCGCATACGACTGAAAATAAACAGGATTACAGCTTCCAAGAGCATCAAATACCCTATGGCAATCGTGATATCAAAATTTAAAGTCATCAATCAAATCAATTCTGTCCCTACTCTACTCTAAGGAGACATACCTACTTAACTTTCCCTTCCAGGTGAGGATCGCATAAAAGGGTGTCAGCGGTGAAACTTCCTAAGAAGTCTTCACCATTTGAGAGCTCGATCTATATTGCTCCTTTCCGTCCCTCTCCTAAATCTCGTCTGCTCAACCCACGGGGCTCTGTCCCTAATACAAAATCCCAAAAAGCGGTACACGCCCTTCAGCACACCCCTTCAGGCAGCCTCTTTCTTCAGTAAATTTCCATTTGGATCCTTTCATCTTCCTTCCACGAATTCGACCTTGGGTCCCAGGCCTTCTCTGTACCAGGAGTTGCAATTTTACATTCCAATCCACTCCCTTCATGTCTACTCCTTCTGTCTCCATTCCATTCGAACAAAGACTCATTCTAACTAACGAGCTAGATGGCCTTGTACCTGCAGCCAAATGCTGAATAGGAAAAAAACCCCTAACATCATGAGGTTTCACAATGCACTGTATTTTAAGCTTTGCTAATATCCTACCGTCTTAATAAAACATGGCTAAAATAAACGAAGGCCTTCTCTTACATACATGGTTATGCCTCAAACTAAACGCTCTACCATTAACAATTCTAATTATTCGTCTCATACTTGAGAGAATTACCTTATTCCTCCTTCTAACATGGCTTAATGTCTCTTAATGCACGACATTTCTATACTAGGCATTACATATATATCAATGCATTTCAGAATAACTGATGGCCTTTCTCTTCTCTTGAGGCCTGTTTACATTTCTACTATCCTATTTCATTGAATACATTTCCATTATTCTTGGATAACATGCTCCTTTATATGCGGGTGCTGACTAACAAAGAATATGGTGCACCCTACAATTTTCGCATCTGCAACGCTCTATCATATGTATCAAACGATTTTGGATTTGCAAACGCTGCGATTCGCAGAAAAACAGCGTTTGCGAATACAAAATCACAAAATGAGATGTATGAGCCATTTTCGCATCGCATTATTAAGGAATCGCTAATTTTGCAATTCCTTAATTTTGCATAAGCATTTAAGGAATCGCAAATTGCGATTCCTTAAATGCTGTGTAACACTCACCCAAGTTGTGGGATTTCTCCTTAAGAAATCGCAAATTACCACCAACTTCAAGTTGGTGGTAATTTGCGGTTTCTTTGAAAAATGCACTTTTTGGCATTTTTCAAAGTTCCTTGTGGCACACATTCATGCCCTTAGGGCATGTATGTGCGCCATATGCGCACACATGCTAATTTCAGGGGTGCATCAGGGTGTCATCATGACACCCTTGCACCTTTGAAATTATTCTCAATTTGCGATTAGCAAATTGCGATTCACAGTTTGAGAATGACTTCCCTTTCATTGCTATGTTCCTCCTGGCCCATAGGAATGAATGGGAAGGTATTCCTTAATTGCGATTTCGCAATTTGCTAATCGCAATTAAGGAATATTAAGAACTTGCAAAATATGTGCGAATTTGTAAATACATCCCGTTTTGCAATTCTCAAATAGCGATTCTCAAAAAATCGCTATTTGAGATTCGCAAATGGAGATTTTGATACATATGCCCCCTAGTCACATATTGTAATAGAATTTCAAGAATCAGCTGTAAGATTATTTTCTTGGATAAGGCTGGAGAAACTAAGGTTTTATGTATAGTCATCACTGTAACAGAGAAAATAAATTTAACTTGTGTTGGTCATCCCAGTGGAAAAAGGTTAAGGTAAACCAAATAGCACATTTGACTGTACATTCTTTTGAGGAAATACACTGTCTTTTTGTTAAACTTTCTTATCACAGTTTTGATTTTGGGACCTCCTGAACTCTGAGGCAGGAAACTCTCTTTTGTAAAAAAAAAAATGCAATGCAAGTGAAATACCTTTCTTCAAGATTGTATTTTTCTTTTCCATCACATTTTCCGATAAAGACTTCATCTAATTCCAAACATTATACTAAATTACCTAGGGATTCTGTAGACCCTGACTGGACCAATGTGCCTCTCCAACAGATGCCTTTCTACCCTAATTTTTCGGTAGGGGTCTAACCAATGGAGCGGTGGATGCATATGCCTTTTCTTTTTCCCTCCCTAGAAGAGTTGAGGAAGTGTGAGCTGGAGAAGGTTTTGTCGATCTTGGTTCCTTCTTATTGAGCATATTAACAATAAATTCCTGCTCCAACAGCTGGAAGTAGCTAGTCATTTATTACTGCCCCTGACCCTCTTTTCCGTTGCTTCTAGCCCTTCTCAATCCGCATCCGATAGTCTCACTTATCTTATCGATGACTTGCTTGAGTAGAGTCTAGTATTCAGACTGTAGACTGTGATATAGAAGTGGCCACCATATTGAAGGTTCTAGAAAACCGGCAATAGTTGCTGGCTACAGCTACCACTGGTATAATGTCTCTCTCTGGTGCACAATGGAGAATGGAAAATGAAAGAATCCTATATGGTGTAATTTGACTAGCCATTTATTTATAACCACAGTGGCATGGCTGTCTCTGGCAAGTGGCAGCGCCTCAATTTACGAGAACTGTGACAAGAAGATCCTCTATTTTGAAGAAAGATTAACAAATAGTTACAGCCCACTCGATTTTGTGTTCTCTTAATCTCTCTTGAAATCTATTTTATAACAGTAGAAAATAAATACATTTATAATGAAAACAAATAACTTAAAAGAAATAATATGAAGCAAAAGATTCCAAACAAGTTAAATGTAAAAAACTAACAAAAGTAATTATGTTAAAATATTAAAATATTAGCGGACCAACCAACACACTATAAATGGAGAAAATATTTAGGTCAACTATTAGACCTTCTTGCAAAGTTTGACAGAGCAAAAATGTACAGATATCCCATTCACTGAACTCACAGTTCTCCTGCTCTCCTTAGAGTCAGGGAAACTGTCATATTTCCATTGGCAGGTCCTACGCTGCCTCTGTTGGTGGAAATCTTTACCGCAGTATTTTTTATATTTAGCTAGTTTTCAAAGTGCCTCGGTCTAACCACCATCTTTAGGACAGTCATTCTGATGTACTTTTTTCTGTTGGGTGCAACCAATGAAGCCCAGAATGTTAGAGATATATTTTTTTTGTTTTTCAGTAAAAATAACTCCAGTTCTGTGGTTTGTTTCAGAAGTAAAACGTGTTCTTGAGTGGCCACGTTAAAAATGGCTGCTGCTTGTGAACCTTCCCCTGGAGCCACTTAGGGTAGCAGCTCTGCAGAAGGCATAGCGATTGCCACCTGCCTGGCCTAAATATGGTGGCTGAACTCTGCCGGGGAAGAAGAGTATGTTCTTCTACTGACCTGACAAAACAGAGTACAGCCTGAAAAATAGTGAATAAGCCCCTTGCTTCTCTTCTTGCACATTGTATTTTAACAGTAGGTTAGTTCATACCAAACTGTGCTTTACTTTTCTCAGTTCTACTCTGGGTGTCTGTAGAATTCCAAACTATCTTTGGTGTTTTGTTTTCTTATCCTTTTCCTCCTGATTCTGTTTACCAAGGATCAGGTTTAACAAGATTTGTGTTTGTAATGCTGCACAAAAATCACCCGCTTTGTGTTGAACAAATGGCTATGTTATTGAATGATGATGAGAAAGGCATGGAAATAAAGCTGCGTTTGCAAGACACTAAACACAATTCAGAGTGGCACCCTGGTATAAAGGCAGAGAGAGTGGTATAATGTGTGACGTTTCTTCTTGAGGCTCCATTAGGAATGGGGTTTCTGGTTGGCTAGGGTATGCACCTAAGCCAGCCAGAACCCATCACTCTAGTCAGGGTAAGGGAGTTACAAACCCAAGATAACCACTGTTTACCCCCTTGGTAGCTTGGCCAGAGCAGTCAGGCTTATCCCTGAGGCGATGTGTTAAGCGTTTGTACAACACACTCACACTAGTGACACAATACATTACACCACAAAAGAGACTCCACACAATATTATATCAAATATGCTTCTGTATTGCATAAAAACATAGACCAAAACAACATGAACCAATAATTACTTTGCCAACTAGGCACACGTTATAACATCATAATGGCTGCAATAAGAGAAATGTTTCTAGGTTGCACATGTCATAACAACACCATTAATATGCATATTATGTGATTACATCAGATTCCTCATTATCCTGACAATGTAAGGCATAAACACCATACCACGATGAACAATAAGGCCATAAAGTGCAGCAGTAACATTTATGAATCATCACCGGATGCAATGCAGGCATGAATCACAAAACATTCCCCACCAGAACATAGGGTGCAGCACTACTGCACTCATATTAGGGGTGATACTGTGATAGGGATGCCATTGTATGAATTGCCAACATGTAGCACACAGGAACTCCTTTGTTCATACTCAGCGATATACAGGAATTGGTGTTGCTCCTCACAAAGGCAACAACTCGCCTCATTAGGGATCGCTATGACTTCAAAGAACAATGCCCCCAAAGCTTGTGCCAAAAGTAGGGGAGGCACACTCGAGATGATGCAGAGACCTCGCTCGGTCCCCATGCTCAACTCACAACTGCAGCGTTATAAAGAAAAGGATGCGGTGCTCCCTCATGTCTGCAGCAATTCTTCTTTGTCCTGGCAGCGTGAGGCTCAGCACGCACAGCTGCCTCAGCACACCTGGGGCCGATGAAGAGTACTTTGCATGTGCTGTCTTCAAGACCCAAAGTGATAAACCATGCACTGAACTTCAGCTGCTAGCAACGGATAGACATTGCTCCCCATGAGCTTGGCAGTAGAAATAATGTTGCAAGATTGAGAGCAGTCCAACACGGTTCCTACTGTAGTTCACACTGCTGCCGGACTCACAGACCACAAGAGTTTAATGGCAGAGATGTAGTGATGCCACTGTTGATGACCCTGAAGTTGTAAACAACCAGGGGGCAGGCCATAGGCCATGGAAGATCACTGGGAGCACACAAGAAGGAAGGTAGGCAGCAGGCCAGCACACAGAGTCCTTGTAGGTAAAGAGACAGTCCTTCTTGCAGTCCAGTACGCCATAAGTCAGCACAACAAACAAGAGAGTCCAATGGTGGTTCCTCCTGCCAGCATAACAGTTACTTCTGGCAAGGTGCAGTCTGCAGAGCCAGCAGCATCTGACTACAAAACCCATGCAGTGTATAAAAATCTGGGTTAAGTGTCCCTGTACTTATGCTCAAAATGTCTTTGATGTGGAGTGACTTCAGAAGGAACTTAGAAGTGTACAACACCCCGATTCAACCCAGCCCTCGCTCCAGACATCAGTAAGGGGTAAGCAAGCCCTTTGTGTGGGGCAGGACACAACCTATACAAATGTAAATACACCCGCCTCCCGATCTCCCAGCTGAGGAAGACCATTCAGTATGCAAATGTAACTCTGTAACACCCAACCCTCCCTATGTGCTGGCAGTCTGGAAAGTATGAACAAAGCATAGCTGTCACTTTGCCCTAGATGTGGATTGGACTTAGCCTGCAAAGCACACAGAGTCCTAAACAGAGAGAAATGCCCACTTTCTAAACAGGTGAAAGTCAGTTTTGAGCATGCACTCCTTCCCTTATTTCTTCAAAACATTTTGTCCATTGTAATCACTGAAAGTGCGTGCCAACAGTCTGTGAGTCGTCCCAAATCACAGCTTATTCAAAGATACCAAAAAGGGTGTGTCACTCATGCGCCCCACTGTCGCACTGCTGCAAAGGAGAAATTCCTCAAAATTGGCCTTATTCGGTTTACCATTTTATCATATGTCACTTATTCTTTTACTTTTCCTTATTAATCATCACTCATCCTGCATTTTTTAAACATCACGGAGACAGCTTCATTGACCTTGAATGCTTTATTCAACAGTTTCAAATGCCTCCTGCTGCCCATCCAGGCTTTTACCAAGCGGCACGTGTAGTCAAACATACATCAGAATGGACTCTTTTAAATAACCCAATGCATTTCGAGCCTCTGGGCTCTTCTTCAGGGGTCTCTGTAACAGAATAGAAACACAGCTCAACTGACTGCTTAGTGTACACGTGCATTAAAAATTACATGTTCAAGGAAAATGTCTCATCACCCTGTGTCTCCCCCTCCCCAACCACTCTGCTGCTAGCAAGTGCTCAAACAACAACATTATAATACACCTTCATACTGCATCCTCACCCCTCTTGTACCAATATTACATTTGTTATGTGAAATACCCACCCCCAGTGTCCAACCTCCCAAAAGTCAAAACAAAACCTTTCTAAACAGAGCATTTCTACAATAGTAATGAAAAATCCACCTACACCACTAAACAGGATTTATCAGCATCATTCCAAACATACCAACATGGCCAGGCTACTCCTTTTAGATTGGAATTACCACTTAATTTATTTTAAGGGAATTCCCAATGTTAGCCAATGAGAGGACTAGGCCTCACAGCAGTGAGAAACCAAATAGGCTGTTTGCCACTGCCAGGACATACCACACAATAAAGGCACATGTCCTACCCGTTACCTACACAGCACCCTGCCCATAGGGCTACGCAGGGTCTACCTTAGGGGTTACCTATATGTAGTTAAAAAGAAGTTTCAGATTTGGGAAGTAACTTTAAATGACAAGTCAATGTGGCAGCTACTTCTGTGGGTGGCGCAATCTGTGCTGTAGGCTGACTAATAAGCCCCGGGTATATGGGATACCACTGTACAAGGGACTTACAGGCAAATTAAATATGCCAAAAAGGTGCAGACCAATCATACCGTGTTTACAGGGGAGAGCACATGCACGTTAGCACTGAATAGCAGTGGTAGAGTGCCCGGACTCCTAAAGCCAACAAAAACAGGTGAGGAAAAATGCAGGAGGAAGGCAAAATGTTTGGAGATAACATGCCAAACGGGCCAGGTCCAACAGGCACACACAAGCATAATCCTCCTCAGGCGGAGAAGTGCCCAAGGGTATGTCCAAAAATAATAAGTAATTTCGTGAAAATTACACCTATTATGCTTGGAAATATCACACAATTTCCCTTTGCCATTTTTTTCCTCATCTTTTTATCAAGCACTAGCATTCCATGCAAAAGCCAGGTCACCCTGCTTTGCATGACTCTAGTTGATATGGCTTTGCATAGGGGTCTCCGACTTTTTCACAAACAAGAGCTACTGATGTTCAGTGATATTCATCCTGAGCTACTAATATTATTAGTGTTGTGCACATAGACAATATTACATTTGTATCCACTTCTGCAAGATTGCCAGCCATGAACACCTCCCTGCAGGATTGCCAGAAGTAATGCAAAAAAGCCTCAGTCAATATGGAATGTCTCTACAATGGTAATACAGAACAGCCACAGTTGCAATGCTACTGGCACTAAGGTAATATTAGCAATAAGTCTCCCAAGGCTGCATGATTTATCATCCAACTATCAGCGTTAAAAAGATTTTGGAAACTATGTGTTCTGAAAATGCACACATTTTCAGATCAAACAAACACTTTTAAATTTTGGCATCAAACAAAAGCTTCGGATTTTGTATGCTGAGCTGCACGCAGGAGATCTACTGACAGGAAGCTGGAGAGCTACCACTAGCTCACAAGAGAAAGAGCCGGGTCCATAAGTTCTGGACCTATTCTAGAATCACAATCCGATGGTTCTTTTTAGCAGCATGTAAGCGTAGAGGGGGGAAAGTTGTTATTAATGCCAATCAATTCAGTGTGAAATTCTCTGGACACATAGTAACCAGAGACATCTACGTAAGGTTAGTTAATTTATTACAAAGCCAAAAATAAATGGACATAAAGATATCTCAAGACAAGAGTGTAAAAATACATGGGAATCACCATAATGACAAATCTGCAAATAAAGTTAAGATGGTGCAACATGCTCAAAACAATTAACTCGAGAAATAGGATGCAGATGATCAGAAAGCATGAGTCCAAGTTCTCTGCATCGAGGGTTGAAAAAATAAAGCCCTACACTACCACTACCATGGCATGCCTACATCAGCATTCTCAGGAAAAGAAATGAAAAGGTGTCAGCATGTGGATTCTTCCTAAGAAATCGTTCCACCATCAATGGGTCAGATAGCATAAAGCTGTCGAGACAGAGCATGCCTAAGATGCTCTCTCTCTGAATCAGAGAAAACGTGGGCACTTTCCCTACTTGCAACGTTGCCCGTATCACAGGTATCTTCCCAAGAGTCCTTGCGGAGTTCCCCATCCACTCCAAACACGATCTCATAGGTAGCTTTCCATGGGATAGTGGTGTTCCCATACTGTAACACGTCGACCTTGATTCGCAGGCCTTCTAACGTGTGAAACAGAACAATTTCTCTTATCGACTTTGGCTCGCGATGTATCTTCTTCTCTCCTGGCCTGACAAATAAAATAAAGGCACTATTGTAGCTAACAAGGGTGCTTCTTACACCTGCCACTCAAAACTTGAGAAAGAACAGATTCCAAGACACATATGAAATTCAACTTTGATTCTAGAGTGAGAGTTTTAAGGAGAATTGCATTTCAGGCTTCCAAGATTCTGCTAACATAAGAAAATCGCATATGAGCTTCACAAAATCTCAAAATAAATAAGGTACATTTGATTAATATTCCAACCTACGTGTAAGCAATGAAATTAATAAACATATTAATGAATGAATGATTGTCAGTTGCACAACACCAATTTCTTCATGTTCATATTTTCTATTGGTTACATTCAATTTGTGTGTTAATTATTCATATTACGATTCATTGGACTAAATACATCATGGTTCATGTTATTACATTTCATGATCCTAACACTTCCTGTTACTACAACAAAAGATTATATGCCAGTGCGCATTACACCTATGATTATACTGCACCCTTACAAATAACATTTTATTTCCACTACATCAGTCTCTCCTCTGAGGACCTGTGTCAGCACAACCCTTTAATTCCCTGTAGAGAAAACCGATCTAAACAGATGTTGTAGCTAGTCTCCTCTGTCTAAATTCCTCCGACTATTTCAGATTCTCATAGTGACTGTCCTGTAGTCTTTCCAATCCTTGTTCCTTCTTTCTAAAGGAATCCTCCACTTGCCTCGCCCTATGCCATTTGTATGCTACTATCATACCTAAAATGATGATAACACAGACTACAACAACTATTACCAGCTTCAAGATATTTCCAAGAATTCCCTTTCCTAAATTGGAAAACCAACTTCCAGCTGTTCCAAATCCCTTCCCCATCTTATCCCAAACTCGCTTGGTTGCCAAGTCATGTATCTCATGGTGTATCTCAGTGATGTTTCTTATACATTTCCTCAGATCTTTACTTTTGTCATGAAGGTAAGTGCAACACTGTTGGACTTTCAGCATGCAACAGACTCCACCCTCTTTTGCCAATAACACATCTAAAGCAAAAAGATTTTGCATCACAATTGCACGTATCGAAACCATCTCTCCATCTACGAGCAACAATGACTGAGCTGTGTTACCTGACAACTTATCCACAATGGTAGACAATCATCTAATCTTGATGTCATTCAACACTACCCTCAAACTAGGTATCATCTCTCGAAATATGTCTCCCATAATTTCACCAGCAATCAATACACGCTGTTCTCTATGGTTCGACTTTCCCTCCAAACTCTCCAGATCCTCCACATGGTATATCTTTGAAAACACAACAGCCACATAACAAGTACCATACCAATTGTCCCGGAAACCGATGACACCTGATACCCTCCTCAACCAAAGAAGGCAATTGCATACACATGTAACACTCTCTCACATCCTTAGCTTAGTATTCACGTATTCATACAGCAACTTCGCATAAGCATTCAACGTCTAATCCCCGTTAGACAAATCTACATGCAAAAAGCGAGTAGCTTGCTCTACTAAGCCTTTATCAGATCCTAATATACCCTCTTTTGATGCAGCAGTGGTAGGTGTGGATGTCTCATATGTCCCCACTCCCTGTATTTCAGCTTTGTGTCTGCTTAGAATGGACTTAGTAATGACTACCGCTATCATTATAATTACTCCTACAATAATTGTACCTATCATACATTTATGCATACAGTTAAAATTTCCAGACTCAATTTTCAAGGTATATTGGATTGTAGCTGTAAGAGGATTAACACAGAGTCTCTTTTACTCTGCCTCTTATGTATTGGCAACAGAGTCTTTGAGCAACTCCCCTTTGAATCTTAGAAAATTCTCTCAACAGCCTTTGGCACAATATTTACACAGCTTGGAAGACATCCTTAGCCCTCTTTCTTCTTCTAAAGGAAAGGTCGCTATTTTTATACTTCTTCCACAGAATGCTGCAATCTCTTGAGGAGGTGGTTGGTTTCCAAAGCTTGGAAATTCAATGTCTTCCAGAATCAGGGTCCATATACCACTCCACCTTGGTGGATAAGGCACAGTCAATGACAGGATTCCATTAGCCTCTATTCCAGGACATCTCAGCAAAATTTCGACAATCAGTATCGAAGTCTCGGACCTCGCTCGCCCCGGCATTTGTAACTAGATAAGTCCTCTCATGAAAAGTGTATCTCTGACACAGCACTCTTGTTCTCTTTGATCTTCTTACACTTCCCGGGGCCTGCTTGGACTCACTCAAATCAGACTAAGATGATTCACTTAATGGTGCGAGTTCTTTGTCAGATGCAAGTCTCAAATTCCTTCTTTTCTGTCTCACAGGCCACGCTTCAATTGTGACCTCTCTCTTCCTTGACTGCCCATTACCAACTTCCATACCAGTCTCTTCCACCGAGTCAGACTCTATACCACTCGCAACGTTACCATCTCCCTCATAGTTAACATGGTTCTTGTGTAGCTTGACCCCCCTCAGCTTGATCTGGTGGGTAGACAGCCTCTTCAGGAACACTTACTGATTGGCTTGCCCCCTTTATGAGCTTGCAACCACGGCTGTAATCACTCATTGGATATGTGAAGCGTGTATCCAGTTCGGCACTCCTCCACACGTCACAGCAGAATTCATCACCAGTATCACCTGGTATGGTTCATGCCGCCATGAGTCAAGACAGTTCTTCCTTATTTGCTTTCGGACAAGCACCCAATGCCCGGGGCTCAGGTCGTGGCAGGGGTCTTTCGACATTGATGCAGTCACTGCTCCAATCTGATGAGAAACAGAACAAACCACATCAGTCAGTACTTTGCAGCAGCCAAGGACCAAGTCATCAAATATATTTATCAAAGTTGTAGCTGGCACTGCAGGTAAGCGCAGCACCCTTCCCATGAGGATTTTGTGCTGAGATATCCCATTTCACCTTTTGGCAATCTTGCAAAAGTTCATTAAAACCAAGGGCAATGCATCGGGCCATTTAAAAGATGTAGAAGCACACACTTTTTCCAACCTCATCTTTAATGTCTCATTAATCTGCTCCACAATGCCTGATGCCTCTGCCCTGTAACTACAGTGCAGTCTCTGGTCCACACTCAAGGCAGTACAAAACAGCTTCATGATCTTGCTGTGGAAGTGCATCCCTCTATCCGACTTCAATGTAATCGGAAATCTGAACCGCAATATAAGCTCCCTCAACAATACCTTTGCTACTTTGAGGCTGTCACACTTTCTAGTTGGATAAGCTTCCACCCACAAGAAAAGATGCAAACAACTACCAAATGTTTCTAAATCCATTACATACAGGCATCTCAATAGAGTCCCATTGGATCCAATTGAAAGGACTCCCTGACCTCCCAATGTGGCTCAAAGCAACAGTTTTCTTCCCAGCATTCATTTGTTGACATGTAACACACTGCTTCTGCAATCAAACGAAACCTCGGGTAAAAACAAGGTTGCCTGAACAAGCTCACCATTGCATCCCTTCCTATGTGAGCTGCCCCATAAATCTGCCTTGCCGTTGGATTCAGCAAATAGTCTGGTAAAACTGCCCTACCATCAGTTGAACCCCATATGTCACTTTCTTCTTTCTCACAGCGTGCTCTGGCATAACCCGCTTGTTCCTGATCTGTTGCTTCTATTTGTAAACTCCTAACTTCATCCCATGTGTCTGCAACAGCTAGCATTAATGTTGAGTTTGGTCTTTTCTGTACTCTTGCCAACATTTTCCCCATTGAAAATGCATGCGTGTGTGGCACAAAAACAATCAACTTTATCTGTGTAGCTGTTTCCAGTGGTGAGAAAATCATCTCCCCTCCCATGTGCAGCACATTTAATGGCTGCCACTTCCTTTGGTAATTGCAATGCTTCTAACAATGGTACGTTTAATTGCCCTGCAAGATTCTTGGGGAATGCTTCACTTGCACTAACTGGTTCTGATTCCCTCCCACATTAAGAGATCTTGGCCTTGTCATCGTTGGTGTCTGATTTTACCACATCGGTGACCTACACAAGTTCTCCTTCCTGCACCTGATTCACTGGATGTAATCAAAACACACGCTTATAATGCCCGATCTTGTGACAAAAATGACAGGCAGTTCTCTTTTTCAGCATAGCAACAACTATCCCTGTTTTGGGTTTTATGGAGACACCTCTCCCCTCTCCCCTCTCCTGCTGGACCAGAGTACCCATCACACCTCCTCAAATATTACTTTGATTACGAGCTACTGCCCCTCCCGTTGTCTGCACCTGTTCTCCCTTCTGTGTGTTTCCCATTTGACCAGCATTAGCTTTTCCTTTATCTTCCTATGTTTGGAATTCACCTTATTACCTCATCACTGCAATACCTTACGTACCATAGAGGTTTGTCCATGGATTTATTTTGCCAGCAGGTCAGATGTTGCTGGAACATGAGGTTGGTTTACGGCTTTAATCCGGTCACAAATGTTTATACAAATTGGCCCATGTCTTTGGGATCAAGTGTGTGCAACCCACTGTATTACTTAAAGGCTTGCAAGAACCTTCCATAATAGGCATGTACTGACTCTTTAGGCTCCTGGGTCGTTCAATCTATTTTAACCCAATCGATGTCCTGGGATGCTATTTTGGACTTCAACCATGTGATCATCTGATCACACTTTTTCATAACCAAGGGTCAAGGACCATGAGTTGTAGAATCCCTTTCTGGCTCAGCAGAAGGCCAATCAATCACGATTTTGCATGCAGACCATAGATCACTAGGAACCACAAATTCAGAGCATTTAAGCCAATCCATATTAATTTTGAGATTTTAACAAAGCGATCAACTTGCTTCTATCATTCAGCAGGTTTCTCCCTCAACCTAGGAAAATCATTTGTGAATGCCACTAGGTCACCTCTACTCCAAGGGACATGCACATTCCCTATACAAGGCACCTACCATAACGGATATGTCTCAACCCCTGGTGTTCCCCCTCCTGGAGGTGGTGTTTCTCCCGATACTCTTCTTCTTAGACCACCGTACTTCCCACTTGTCCAGCATACTCTAAGCCTGCATTCCTAAAACCAACTCTCGGAAATGCTTTTTCAGTCCCATCACTCTCTTTTCCTCCAGTTCCTGGTCACTATAGTTAAGCCTGTGCTTCCTCTGCAGGATTTACATTCGAGACAGGTCTACCTCATACCTCTGAGCTAGTTCTCACATTGTCTTGTGAGCTCATCTTGCTTTGCAGGTGACATCCTTTGATATAAACAACAGGTGATCTGGCTCATAAGTCTCTATTCTTTCTAAAGGTAAGCACCAGCTGATATCTCGTTTATCTCAGCCTTCAAACTCACCACATCCAATAGTTTCACCTTTATTCCAGCCTTGATGGTTTCCTGACTTGATATACTGTTCTGACCTTCCTTGCTGTTGTTTTGATCTCTCAACCAAGTCTCTAAGTCTGTAACATCTGGGACATGTTGATTTCCGGAAGGCCCCTGACTTGCATTTGTTTCTGAAGTCGCACCCACTGGTCCTCTTACTGGTGTTCCCCACAACCTCAAATCTGAATTAGTGCTTTCCATAGGCATGGACCATATAGTACTGGAGCCAATACATATTTCTGAAGGATCGGCAGTGGCTGATAGAGGGGTGCTAGATTCTATCGGCATTAGAGATGGGTGGTATGCCCTCATGTTCACTGACCCTCCCATTCAGGTCTCTTCCAGCCAAGCGTAGTGTCGCTGACCAAGGTCTCCCACTGATCTCGGGTCATACGTAGGGACAACAGAACCAATGGTGACCATTACAGTAAGACATTCTACTAACCGTGAAGCAGCGCTAACTCAATTTTCTTCCCCCCTTCCTAAAGCAGGCACTACTTTCCCCCCTACTCCTGCGGATAGCCTGCCCACAACTCATGTCCTTGGACCTGTTAGAGATGCTTGCACACTTTCAATGGTTCCCATGTTCGCCAATTCTCGCCTTCCTTCCTCAAAGTGTGGATTATAAGGTGGAGGGCACTCAGATAACAACCCATCCAACAAGCTGTCCTTAGTATCACCCCTATCATTTCCATTTTTCCATCTATTACGATTCTGAGAGTCTCCTTCTCCTATCAGCATTGGGTACAACCTTTCTCCCTCAATGGTATCCACTCTCCACTTCTTAAGCTGTGCACCGCATTGTGCCTCCTGACATGCCCTCAAAGCTTTTCTTATCTTTCCTTGACACATCATGTGCTGCCTATATCCATACGACTAGCGCATCAAATTCTGTTGTTCATGGTAAAGGTTGCAGAGCAAACATTACTCCTCTCAACTAGTGCAATATGTACAACTGAAATGAACCAAAATGTGGAAATGACAATTCACCCTCTTTCAGTGATTTTGTGCCAATTTTAAAGTCAAATTATAGTATGGTGTGCCCTAATTTTGTCGCCATATAGTGGGAGTATATCAGGTGACGCTTCTTCGCCAACTCGAGTAAGAACCCCCTGATCACCTCTGAAAAGATCGCGCAACAATCTAAAACATTACATGATTCAATTGCAATTTGTTCAGATATTACAACGGAACAATACTTTCCAACCACAACTTCCCTATGACTACCAACCAATCCCAGCGTGGCATTACACGAATCGACCCATTGCAGTCTAGCTCACCTTCACTCCTTGCAGTGGCTCACCCTCCTTTACAATCTCTTTGCACACATTCGCTCACACTATCATCCTAAACTACATAATTGTCTGCCATCTAAAAGATCGATAGAATTCAGACATTCAAGAGCATTCATACACCTAAATCAGTAGAGTTCACCTCTGTAAACAAACTCCACTAAACCTTTCCCATAACGTATCATTCACACACCGTTCCCTGTCTTAGGTGGAACTGTAGATGACGGCTCATGAAAACTACTCACTTCATTGGTCATACAAACACAAACAATCTCGGTCTCTTCTACACCATTTAATATATCCCGGGATCTTAGTCCACTTCGGGACCTGAAATTCAAATGTCAATCCTTGGACCAAGTCCGGACCAAAGCCACATTCATTCGACTCTCACACCAATTCCGCCAGACATCTCAGAATCAATTCATTCCAGCAATCTAACACACAACATACACCCTATTGATACTCACTCTTCCGTTCGCCGCTGATCTCGCCATGCCATAAAACTCTGCCAGTCTCCCCTGGATTCCGTCGCTCTCTATTCACTGTCATTGGGCTATGTTTTGGGGCTGTGGTTCTAGGTTCCCTCTTTTCTAGACTAGTTCTGAATTATTCCCTCACTTCACGTGCAAACCATCCTACACTGCTACCAACTGAAAGGGCTGGGCCCAAACATTCTGGACCTATTCTAAAATCACAATCCAATAGTTCTTTTTAGCAGCATGTAAGAATAGAGGGGAGAAAGGTAAGGTGAGTTAATTTATTACAAAGCAAAAAAAAACTAGACATAAAGACATCTCAAGACAAGAGTTTAAATATACATGGGAATCAGCATAAAGCCAAATCCGCGAATAAAGTTCAAATGATGCAACATGCATGAAACATTTAACTCAAGAAATAGGATGCAGAGGATCAAAAAGCACGAGTCCAAGTTTCCCTGCATTGAGGGTTGATGAAATAAAGTCCTATACTACTACTACCGTTGCATCCCTACATAAGCATTCTCAGGAAAAGAAATGAAAAGGTGTTGTCATGTGGGGTCTTCCTAAGAAGTCTCTCCATCATCGATGGGACGGATAGCATAAAGCTGTCGAGACAGAGCCTGCTCTAGCATGCTCTCTCCCGCAGGCAGAGAAGAAGTGGGCACTTTCCCAGCTTGCAACATTCCAACATTACAGAGATCTTCCTGAGAGTCCTTGCAATCACACCATCAGCTCCAAACTGCAACAAGTCGACCTTGATTCCCAGGCCTTCTCCGGTGTGAAACGCTAATTTTGCAATTCCTTAATTTTGCATAAGCATTTAAGGAATCGCAAATTGCGATTCCTTAAATGCTGTGTAACACGCACCCAAGTTGTGGGATTTCTCCTTAAGAAATCGCAAATTACCACCAACTTCAAGTTGGTGGTAATTTGCGGTTTCTTTGAAAAATGCACTTTTTGGCATTTTTCAAAGTTCCTTGTGGCACACATTCATGCCCTTAGGGCATGTATGTGCGCCATATGCGCACACATGCTAATTTCAGGGGTGCATCAGGGTGTCATCATGACACCCTTGCACCTTTGAAATTATTCTCAATTTGCGATTAGCAAATTGCGATTCGCAGTTTGAGAATGACTTCCCATTCATTGCTATGTGCCTCCTGGCCCATAGGAATGAATGGGAAGGTATTCCTTAATTGCGATTTCGCAATTTGCTAATCGCAATTAAGGAATATTAAGAACTTGCAAAATATGTGCGAATTTGTAAATACATCCCGTTTTGCAATTCTCAAATAGCGATTCTCAAAAAATCGCTATTTGAGATTCGCAAATGGAGATTTTGATACATATGCCCCCTAGTCACATATTGTAATAGAATTTCAAGAATCAGCTGTAAGATTATTTTCTTGGATAAGGCTGGAGAAACTAAGGTTTTATGTATAGTCATCACTGTAACAGAGAAAATAAATTTAACTTGTGTTGGTCATCCCAGTGGAAAAAGGTTAAGGTAAACCAAATAGCACATTTGACTGTACATTCTTTTGAGGAAATACACTGTCTTTTTGTTAAACTTTCTTATCACAGTTTTGATTTTGGGACCTCCTGAACTCTGAGGCAGGAAACTCTCTTTTGTAAAAAAAAAAATGCAATGCAAGTGAAATACCTTTCTTCAAGATTGTATTTTTCTTTTCCATCACATTTTCCGATAAAGACTTCATCTAATTCCAAACATTATACTAAATTACCTAGGGATTCTGTAGACCCTGACTGGACCAATGTGCCTCTCCAACAGATGCCTTTCTACCCTAATTTTTCGGTAGGGGTCTAACCAATGGAGTGGTGGATGCATATGCCTTTTCTTTTTCCCTCCCTAGAAGAGTTGAGGAAGTGTGAGCTGGAGAAGGTTTTGTCGATCTTGGTTCCTTCTTATTGAGCATATTAACAATAAATTCCTGCTCCAACAGCTGGAAGTAGCTAGTCATTTATTACTGCCCCTGACCCTCTTTTCCGTTGCTTCTAGCCCTTCTCAATCCGCATCCGATAGTCTCACTTATCTTATCGATGACTTGCTTGAGTAGAGTCTAGTATTCAGACTGTAGACTGTGATATAGAAGTGGCCACCATATTGAAGGTTCTAGAAAACCGGCAATAGTTGCTGGCTACAGCTACCACTGGTATAATGTCTCTCTCTGGTGCACAATGGAGAATGGAAAATGAAAGAATCCTATATGGTGTAATTTGACTAGCCATTTATTTATAACCACAGTGGCATGGCTGTCTCTGGCAAGTGGCAGCGCCTCAATTTACGAGAACTGTGACAAGAAGATCCTCTATTTTGAAGAAAGATTAACAAATAGTTACAGCCCACTCGATTTTGTGTTCTCTTAATCTCTCTTGAAATCTATTTTATAACAGTAGAAAATAAATACATTTATAATGAAAACAAATAACTTAAAAGAAATAATATGAAGCAAAAGATTCCAAACAAGTTAAATGTAAAAAACTAACAAAAGTAATTATGTTAAAATATTAAAATATTAGCGGACCAACCAACACACTATAAATGGAGAAAATATTTAGGTCAACTATTAGACCTTCTTGCAAAGTTTGACAGAGCAAAAATGTACAGATATCCCATTCACTGAACTCACAGTTCTCCTGCTCTCCTTAGAGTCAGGGAAACTGTCATATTTCCATTGGCAGGTCCTACGCTGCCTCTGTTGGTGGAAATCTTTACCGCAGTATTTTTTATATTTAGCTAGTTTTCAAAGTGCCTCGGTCTAACCACCATCTTTAGGACAGTCATTCTGATGTACTTTTTTCTGTTGGGTGCAACCAATGAAGCCCAGAATGTTAGAGATATAATTTTTTTGTTTTTCAGTAAAAATAACTCCAGTTCTGTGGTTTGTTTCAGAAGTAAAACCTGTTCTTGAGTGGCCACGTTAAAAATGGCTGCTGCTTGTGAACCTTCCCCTGGAGCCACTTAGGGTAGCAGCTCTGCAGAAGGCATAGCGATTGCCACCTGCCTGGCCTAAATATGGTGGCTGAACTCTGCCGGGGAAGAAGAGTATGTTCTTCTACTGACCTGACAAAACAGAGTACAGCCTGAAAAATAGTGAATAAGCCCCTTGCTTCTCTTCTTGCACATTGTATTTTAACAGTAGGTTAGTTCATACCAAACTGTGCTTTACTTTTCTCAGTTCTACTCTGGGTGTCTGTAGAATTCCAAACTATCTTTGGTGTTTTGTTTTCTTATCCTTTTCCTCCTGATTCTGTTTACCAAGGATCAGGTTTAACAAGATTTGTGTTTGTAATGCTGCACAAAAATCACCCGCTTTGTGTTGAACAAATGGCTATGTTATTGAATGATGATGAGAAAGGCATGGAAATAAAGCTGCGTTTGCAAGACACTAAACACAATTCAGAGTGGCACCCTGGTATAAAGGCAGAGAGAGTGGTATAATGTGTGACGTTTCTTCTTGAGGCTCCATTAGGAATGGGGTTTCTGGTTGGCTAGGGTATGCACCTAAGCCAGCCAGAACCCATCACTCTAGTCAGGGTAAGGGAGTTACAAACCCAAGATAACCACTGTTTACCCCCTTGGTAGCTTGGCCAGAGCAGTCAGGCTTATCCCTGAGGCGATGTGTTAAGCGTTTGTACAACACACTCACACTAGTGACACAATACATTACACCACAAAAGAGACTCCACACAATATTATATCAAATATGCTTCTGTATTGCATAAAAACATAGACCAAAACAACATGAACCAATAATTACTTTGCCAACTAGGCACACGTTATAACATCATAATGGCTGCAATAAGAGAAATGTTTCTAGGTTGCACATGTCATAACAACACCATTAATATGCATATTATGTGATTACATCAGATTCCTCATTATCCTGACAATGTAAGGCATAAACACCATACCACGATGAACAATAAGGCCATAAAGTGCAGCAGTAACATTTATGAATCATCACCGGATGCAATGCAGGCATGAATCACAAAACATTCCCCACCAGAACATAGGGTGCAGCACTACTGCACTCATATTAGGGGTGATACTGTGATAGGGATGCCATTGTATGAATTGCCAACATGTAGCACACAGGAACTCCTTTGTTCATACTCAGCGATATACAGGAATTGGTGTTGCTCCTCACAAAGGCAACAACTCGCCTCATTAGGGATCGCTATGACTTCAAAGAACAATGCCCCCAAAGCTTGTGCCAAAAGTAGGGGAGGCACACTCGAGATGATGCAGAGACCTCGCTCGGTCCCCATGCTCAACTCACAACTGCAGCGTTATAAAGAAAAGGATGCGGTGCTCCCTCATGTCTGCAGCAATTCTTCTTTGTCCTGGCAGCGTGAGGCTCAGCACGCACAGCTGCCTCAGCACACCTGGGGCCGATGAAGAGTACTTTGCATGTGCTGTCTTCAAGACCCAAAGTGATAAACCATGCACTGAACTTCAGCTGCTAGCAACGGATAGACATTGCTCCCCATGAGCTTGGCAGTAGAAATAATGTTGCAAGATTGAGAGCAGTCCAACACGGTTCCTACTGTAGTTCACACTGCTGCCGGACTCACAGACCACAAGAGTTTAATGGCAGAGATGTAGTGATGCCACTGTTGATGACCCTGAAGTTGTAAACAACCAGGGGGCAGGCCATAGGCCATGGAAGATCACTGGGAGCACACAAGAAGGAAGGTAGGCAGCAGGCCAGCACACAGAGTCCTTGTAGGTAAAGAGACAGTCCTTCTTGCAGTCCAGTACGCCATAAGTCAGCACAACAAACAAGAGAGTCCAATGGTGGTTCCTCCTGCCAGCATAACAGTTACTTCTGGCAAGGTGCAGTCTGCAGAGCCAGCAGCATCTGACTACAAAACCCATGCAGTGTATAAAAATCTGGGTTAAGTGTCCCTGTACTTATGCTCAAAATGTCTTTGATGTGGAGTGACTTCAGAAGGAACTTAGAAGTGCACAACACCCCGATTCAACCCAGCCCTCGCTCCAGACATCCGTAAGGGGTAAGCAAGCCCTTTGTGTGGGGCAGGACACAACCTATACAAATGTAAATACACCCGCCTCCCGATCTCCCAGCTGAGGAAGACCATTCAGTATGCAAATGTAACTCTGTAACACCCAACCCTCCCTATGTGCTGGCAGTCTGGAAAGTATGAACAAAGCATAGCTGTCACTTTGCCCTAGATGTGGATTGGACTTAGCCTGCAAAGCACACAGAGTCCTAAACAGAGAGAAATGCCCACTTTCTAAACAGGTGAAAGTCAGTTTTGAGCATGCACTCCTTCCCTTATTTCTTCAAAACATTTTGTCCATTGTAATCACTGAAAGTGCGTGCCAACAGTCTGTGAGTCGTCCCAAATCACAGCTTATTCAAAGATACCAAAAAGGGTGTGTCACTCATGCGCCCCACTGTCGCACTGCTGCAAAGGAGAAATTCCTCAAAATTGGCCTTATTCGGTTTACCATTTTATCATATGTCACTTATTCTTTTACTTTTCCTTATTAATCATCACTCATCCTGCATTTTTTAAACATCACGGAGACAGCTTCATTGACCTTGAATGCTTTATTCAACAGTTTCAAATGCCTCCTGCTGCCCATCCAGGCTTTTACCAAGCGGCACGTGTAGTCAAACATACATCAGAATGGACTCTTTTAAATAACCCAATGCATTTCGAGCCTCTGGGCTCTTCTTCAGGGGTCTCTGTAACAGAATAGAAACACAGCTCAACTGACTGCTTAGTGTACACGTGCATTAAAAATTACATGTTCAAGGAAAATGTCTCATCACCCTGTGTCTCCCCCTCCCCAACCACTCTGCTGCTAGCAAGTGCTCAAACAACAACATTATAATACACCTTCATACTGCATCCTCACCCCTCTTGTACCAATATTACATTTGTTATGTGAAATACCCACCCCCAGTGTCCAACCTCCCAAAAGTCAAAACAAAACCTTTCTAAACAGAGCATTTCTACAATAGTAATGAAAAATCCACCTACACCACTAAACAGGATTTATCAGCATCATTCCAAACATACCAACATGGCCAGGCTACTCCTTTTAGATTGAAATTACCACTTAATTTCTTTTAAGGGAATTCCCAATGTTAGCCAATGAGAGGACTAGGCCTCACAGCAGTGAGAAACCAAATAGGCTGTTTGCCACTGCCAGGACATACCACACAATAAAGGCACATGTCCTACCCGTTACCTACACAGCACCCTGCCCATAGGGCTACGCAGGGTCTACCTTAGGGGTTACCTATATGTAGTTAAAAAGAAGTTTCAGATTTGGGAAGTAACTTTAAATGACAAGTCAATGTGGCAGCTACTTCTGTGGGTGGCGCGATCTGTGCTGTAGGCTGACTAATAAGCCCCGGGTATATGGGATACCACTGTACAAGGGACTTACAGGCAAATTAAATATGCCAAAAAGGTGCAGACCAATCATACCGTGTTTACAGGGGAGAGCACATGCACGTTAGCACTGAATAGCAGTGGTAGAGTGCCCGGACTCCTAAAGCCAACAAAAACAGGTGAGGAAAAATGCAGGAGGAAGGCAAAATGTTTGGAGATAACATGCCAAACGGGCCAGGTCCAACAGGCACACACAAGCATAATCCTCCTCAGGCGGAGAAGTGCCCAAGGGTATGTCCAAAAATAATAAGTAATTTCGTGAAAATTACACCTATTATGCTTGGAAATATCACACAATTTCCCTTTGCCATTTTTTTCCTCATCTTTTTATCAAGCACTAGCATTCCATGCAAAAGCCAGGTCACCCTGCTTTGCATGACTCTAGTTGATATGGCTTTGCATAGGGTCTCCGACTTTTTCACAAACAAGAGCTACTGATGTTCAGTGATATTCATCCTGAGCTACTAATATTATTAGTGTTGTGCACATAGACAATATTACATTTGTATCCACTTCTGCAAGATTGCCAGCCATGAACACCTCCCTGCAGGATTGCCAGAAGTAATGCAAAAAAGCCTCAGTCAATATGGAATGTCTCTACAATGGTAATACAGAACAGCCACAGTTGCAATGCTACTTGGCACTAAGGTAATATTAGCAATAAGTCTCCCAAGGCTGCATGATTTATCATCCAACTATCAGCGTTAAAAAGATTTTGGAAACTATGTGTTCTGAAAATGCACACATTTTCAGATCAAACAAACACTTTTAAATTTTGGCATCAAACAAAAGCTTCGGATTTTGTATGCTGAGCTGCACGCAGGAGATCTACTGACAGGAAGCTGGAGAGCTACCACTAGCTCACAAGAGAAAGAGCCGGGTCCATAAGTTCTGGACCTATTCTAGAATCACAATCCGATGGTTCTTTTTAGCAGCATGTAAGCGTAGAGGGGGGAAAGTTGTTATTAATGCCAATCAATTCAGTGTGAAATTCTCTGGACACATAGTAACCAGAGACATCTACGTAAGGTTAGTTAATTCATTACAAAGCCAAAAATAAATGGACATAAAGATATCTCAAGACAAGAGTGTAAAAATACATGGGAATCACCATAATGACAAATCTGCAAATAAAGTTAAGATGGTGCAACATGCTCAAAACAATTAACTCGAGAAATAGGATGCAGATGATCAGAAAGCATGAGTCCAAGTTCTCTGCATCGAGGGTTGAAAAAATAAAGCCCTACACTACCACTACCATGGCATGCCTACATCAGCATTCTCAGGAAAAGAAATGAAAAGGTGTCAGCATGTGGATTCTTCCTAAGAAATCGTTCCACCATCAATGGGTCAGATAGCATAAAGCTGACGAGACAGAGCATGCCTAAGATGCTCTCTCTCTGAATCAGAGAAAACGTGGGCACTTTCCCTACTTGCAACGTTGCCCGTATCACAGGTATCTTCCCAAGAGTCCTTGCGGAGTTCGCCATCCACTCCAAACACGATCTCATAGGTAGCTTTCCATGGGATAGTGGTTTTACCATACTGTAACACGTCGACCTTGATTCGCAGGCCTTCTAACGTGTGAAACAGAACAATTTCTCTTATCGACTTTGGCTCGCGATGTATCTTCTTCTCTCCTGGCCTGACAAATAAAATAAAGGCACTATTGTAGCTAACAAGGGTGCTTCTTACACCTGCCACTCAAAACTTGAGAAAGAACAGATTCCAAGACACATATGAAATTCAACTTTGATTCTAGAGTGAGAGTTTTAAGGAGAATTGCATTTCAGGCTTCCAAGATTCTGCTAACATAAGAAAATCGCATATGAGCTTCACAAAATCTCAAAATAAATAAGGTACATTTGATTAATATTCCAACCTACGTGTAAGCAATGAAATTAATAAACATATTAATGAATGAATGATTGTCAGTTGCACAACACCAATTTCTTCATGTTCATATTTTCTATTGGTTACATTCAATTTGTGTGTTAATTATTCATATTACGATTCATTGGACTAAATACATCATGGTTCATGTTATTACATTTCATGATCCTAACACTTCCTGTTACTACAACAAAAGATTATATGCCAGTGCGCATTACACCTATGATTATACTGCACCCTTACAAATAAAATTTTATTTCCACTACATCAGTCTCTCCTCTGAGGACCTGTGTCAGCACAACCCTTTAATTCCCTGTAGAGAAAACCGATCTAAACAGATGTTGTAGCTAGTCTCCTCTGTCTAAATTCCTCCGACTATTTCAGATTCTCATAGTGACTGTCCTGTAGTCTTTCCAATCCTTGTTCCTTCTTTCTAAAGGAATCCTCCACTTGCCTCGCCCTATGCCATTTGTATGCTACTATCATACCTAAAATGATGATAACACAGACTACAACAACTATTACCAGCTTCAAGATATTTCCAAGAATTCCCTTTCCTAAATTGGAAAACCAACTTCCAGCTGTTCCAAATCCCTTCCCCATCTTATCCCAAACTCGCTTGGTTGCCAAGTCATGTATCTCATGGTGTATCTCAGTGATGTTTCTTATACATTTCCTCAGATCTTTACTTTTGTCATGAAGGTAAGTGCAACACTGTTGGACTTTCAGCATGCAACAGACTCCACCCTCTTTTGCCAATAACACATCTAAAGCAAAAAGATTTTGCATCACAATTGCACGTATCGAAACCATCTCTCCATCTACGAGCAACAATGACTGAGCTGTGTTACCTGACAACTTATCCACAATGGTAGACAATCATCTAATCTTGATGTCATTCAACACTACCCTCAAACTAGGTATCATCTCTCGAAATATGTCTCCCATAATTTCACCAGCAATCAATACACGCTGTTCTCTATGGTTCGACTTTCCCTCCAAACTCTCCAGATCCTCCACATGGTATATCTTTGAAAACACAACAGCCACATAACAAGTACCATACCAATTGTCCCGGAAACCGATGACACCTGATACCCTCCTCAACCAAAGAAGGCAATTGCATACACATGTAACACTCTCTCACATCCTTAGCTTAGTATTCACGTATTCATACAGCAACTTCGCATAAGCATTCAACGTCTAATCCCCGTTAGACAAATCTACATGCAAAAAGCGAGTAGCTTGCTCTACTAAGCCTTTATCAGATCCTAATATACCCTCTTTTGATGCAGCAGTGGTAGGTGTGGATGTCTCATATGTCCCCACTCCCTGTATTTCAGCTTTGTGTCTGCTTAGAATGGACTTAGTAATGACTACCGCTATCATTATAATTACTCCTACAATAATTGTACCTATCATACATTTATGCATACAGTTAAAATTTCCAGACTCAATTTTCAAGGTATATTGGATTGTAGCTGTAAGAGGATTAACACAGAGTCTCTTTTACTCTGCCTCTTATGTATTGGCAACAGAGTCTTTGAGCAACTCCCCTTTGAATCTTAGAAAATTCTCTCAACAGCCTTTGGCACAATATTTACACAGCTTGGAAGACATCCTTAGCCCTCTTTCTTCTTCTAAAGGAAAGGTCGCTATTTTTATACTTCTTCCACAGAATGCTGCAATCTCTTGAGGAGGTGGTTGGTTTCCAAAGCTTGGAAATTCAATGTCTTCCAGAATCAGGGTCCATATACCACTCCACCTTGGTGGATAAGGCACAGTCAATGACAGGATTCCATTAGCCTCTATTCCAGGACATCTCAGCAAAATTTCGACAATCAGTATCGAAGTCTCGGACCTCGCTCGCCCCGGCATTTGTAACTAGATAAGTCCTCTCATGAAAAGTGTATCTCTGACACAGCACTCTTGTTCTCTTTGATCTTCTTACACTTCCCGGGGCCTGCTTGGACTCACTCAAATCAGACTAAGATGATTCACTTAATGGTGCGAGTTCTTTGTCAGATGCAAGTCTCAAATTCCTTCTTTTCTGTCTCACAGGCCACGCTTCAATTGTGACCTCTCTCTTCCTTGACTGCCCATTACCAACTTCCATACCAGTCTCTTCCACCGAGTCAGACTCTATACCACTCGCAACGTTACCATCTCCCTCATAGTTAACATGGTTCTTGTGTAGCTTGACCCCCCTCAGCTTGATCTGGTGGGTAGACAGCTTCTTCAGGAACACTTACTGATTGGCTTGCCCCCTTTATGAGCTTGCAACCACGGCTGGAATCACTCATTGGATATGTGAAGCGTGTATCCAGTTCGGCACTCCTCCACACGTCACAGCAGAATTCATCACCAGTATCACCTGGTATGGTTCATGCCGCCATGAGTCAAGACAGTTCTTCCTTATTTGCTTTCGGACAAGCACCCAATGCCCGGGGCTCAGGTCGTGGCAGGGGTCTTTCGACATTGATGCAGTCACTGCTCCAATCTGATGAGAAACAGAACAAACCACATCAGTCAGTACTTTGCAGCAGCCAAGGACCAAGTCATCAAATATATTTATCAAAGTTGTAGCTGGCACTGCAGGTAAGCGCAGCACCCTTCCCATGAGGATTTTGTGCTGAGATATCCCATTTCACCTTTTGGCAATCTTGCAAAAGTTCATTAAAACCAAGGGCAATGCATCGGGCCATTTAAAAGATGTAGAAGCACACACTTTTTCCAACCTCATCTTTAATGTCTCATTAATCTGCTCCACAATGCCTGATGCCTCTGCCCTGTAACTACAGTGCAGTCTCTGGTCCACACTCAAGGCAGTACAAAACAGCTTCATGATCTTGCTGTGGAAGTGCATCCCTCTATCCGACTTCAATGTAATCGGAAATCTGAACCGCAATATAAGCTCCCTCAACAATACCTTTGCTACTTTGAGGCTGTCACACTTTCTAGTTGGATAAGCTTCCACCCACAAGAAAAGATGCAAACAACTACCAAATGTTTCTAAATCCATTACATACAGGCATCTCAATAGAGTCCCATTGGATCCAATTGAAAGGACTCCCTGACCTCCCAATGTGGCTCAAAGCAACAGTTTTCTTCCCAGCATTCATTTGTTGACATGTAACACACTGCTTCTGCAATCAAACGAAACCTCGGGTAAAAACAAGGTTGCCTGAACAAGCTCACCATTGCATCCCTTCCTATGTGAGCTGCCCCATAAATCTGCCTTGCCGTTGGATTCAGCAAATAGTCTGGTAAAACTGCCCTACCATCAGTTGAACCCCATATGTCACTTTCTTCTTTCTCACAGCGTGCTCTGGCATAACCCGCTTGTTCCTGATCTGTTGCTTCTATTTGTAAACTCCTAACTTCATCCCATGTGTCTGCAACAGCTAGCATTAATGTTGAGTTTGGTCTTTTCTGTACTCTTGCCAACATTTTCCCCATTGAAAATGCATGCGTGTGTGGCACAAAAACAATCAACTTTATCTGTGTAGCTGTTTCCAGTGGTGAGAAAATCATCTCCCCTCCCATGTGCAGCACATTTAATGGCTGCCACTTCCTTTGGTAATTGCAATGCTTCTAACAATGGTACGTTTAATTGCCCTGCAAGATTCTTGGGGAATGCTTCACTTGCACTAACTGGTTCTGATTCCCTCCCACATTAAGAGATCTTGGCCTTGTCATCGTTGGTGTCTGATTTTACCACATCGGTGACCTACACAAGTTCTCCTTCCTGCACCTGATTCACTGGATGTAATCAAAACACACGCTTATAATGCCCGATCTTGTGACAAAAATGACAGGCAGTTCTCTTTTTCAGCGTAGCAACAACTATCCCTGTTTTGGGTTTTATGGAGACACCTCTCCCCTCTCCTGCTGGACCAGAGTACCCATCACACCTCCTCAAATATTACTTTGATTACGAGCTACTGCCCCTCCCATTGTCTGCACCTGTTCTCCCTTCTGTGTGTTTCCCATTTGACCAGCATTAGCTTTTCCTTTATCTTCCTATGTTTGGAATTCACCTTATTACCTCATCACTGCAATACCTTACGTACCATAGAGGTTTGTCCATGGATTTATTTTGCCAGCAGGTCAGATGTTGCTGGAACATGAGGTTGGTTTACGGCTTTAATCCGGTCACAAATGTTTATACAAATTGGCCCATGTCTTTGGGATCAAGTGTGTGCAACCCACTGTATTACTTAAAGGCTTGCAAGAACCTTCCATAATAGGCATGTACTGACTCTTTAGGCTCCTGGGTCGTTCAATCTATTTTAACCCAATCGATGTCCTGGGATGCTATTTTGGACTTCAACCATGTGATCATCTGATCACACTTTTTCATAACCAAGGGTCAAGGACCATGAGTTGTAGAATCCCTTTCTGGCTCAGCAGAAGGCCAATCAATCACGATTTTGCATGCAGACCATAGATCACTAGGAACCACAAATTCAGAGCATTTAAGCCAATCCATATTAATTTTGAGATTTTAACAAAGCGATCAACTTGCTTCTATCATTCAGCAGGTTTCTCCCTCAACCTAGGAAAATCATTTGTGAATGCCACTAGGTCACCTCTACTCCAAGGGACATGCACATTCCCTATACAAGGCACCTACCATAACGGATATGTCTCAACCCCTGGTGTTCCCCCTCCTGGAGGTGGTGTTTCTCCCGATACTCTTCTTCTTAGACCACCGTACTTCCCACTTGTCCAGCATACTCTAAGCCTGCATTCCTAAAACCAACTCTCGGAAATGCTTTTTCAGTCCCATCACTCTCTTTTCCTCCAGTTCCTGGTCACTATAGTTAAGCCTGTGCTTCCTCTGCAGGATTTACATTCGAGACAGGTCTACCTCATACCTCTGAGCTAGTTCTCACATTGTCTTGTGAGCTCATCTTGCTTTGCAGGTGACATCCTTTGATATAAACAACAGGTGATCTGGCTCATAAGTCTCTATTCTTTCTAAAGGTAAGCACCAGCTGATATCTCGTTTATCTCAGCCTTCAAACTCACCACATCCAATAGTTTCACCTTTATTCCAGCCTTGATGGTTTCCTGACTTGATATACTGTTCTGACCTTCCTTGCTGTTGTTTTGATCTCTCAACCAAGTCTCTAAGTCTGTAACATCTGGGACATGTTGATTTCCGGAAGGCCCCTGACTTGCATTTGTTTCTGAAGTCGCACCCACTGGTCCTCTTACTGGTGTTCCCCACAACCTCAAATCTGAATTAGTGCTTTCCATAGGCATGGACCATATAGTACTGGAGCCAATACATATTTCTGAAGGATCGGCAGTGGCTGGTAGAGGGGTGCTAGATTCTATCGGCATTAGAGATGGGTGGTATGCCCTCATGTTCACTGACCCTCCCATTCAGGTCTCTTCCAGCCAAGCGTAGTGTCGCTGACCAAGGTCTCCCACTGATCTCGGGTCATACGTAGGGACAACAGAACCAATGGTGACCATTACAGTAAGACATTCTACTAACCGTGAAGCAGCGCTAACTCAATTTTCTTCCCCCCTTCCTAAAGCAGGCACTACTTTCCCCCCTACACCTGCGGATAGCCTGCCCACAACTCATGTCCTTGGACCTGTTAGAGATGCTTGCACACTTTCAATGGTTCCCATGTTCGCCAATTCTCGCCTTCCTTCCTCAAAGTGTGGATTATAAGGTGGAGGGCACTCAGATAACAACCCATCCAACAAGCTGTCCTTAGTATCACCCCTATCATTTCCATTTTTCCATCTATTACGATTCTGAGAGTCTCCTTCTCCTATCAGCATTGGGTACAACCTTTCTCCCTCAATGGTATCCACTCTCCACTTCTTAAGCTGTGCACCGCATTGTGCCTCCTGACATGCCCTCAAAGCTTTTCTTATCTTTCCTTGACACATCATGTGCTGCCTATATCCATACGACTAGCGCATCAAATTCTGTTGTTCATGGTAAAGGTTGCAGAGCAAACATTACTCCTCTCAACTAGTGCAATATGTACAACTGAAATGAACCAAAATGTGGAAATGACAATTCACCCTCTTTCAGTGATTTTGTGCCAATTTTAAAGTCAAATTATAGTATGGTGTGCCCTACTTTTGTCGCCATATAGTGGGAGTATATCAGGTGACGCTTCTTCGCCAACTCGAGTAAGAACCCCCTGATCACCTCTGAAAAGATCGCGCAACAATCTAAAACATTACATGATTCAATTGCAATTTGTTCAGATATTACAACGGAACAATACTTTCCAACCACAACTTCCCTATGACTACCAACCAATCCCAGCGTGGCATTACACGAATCGACCCATTGCAGTCTAGCTCACCTTCACTCCTTGCAGTGGCTCACCCTCCTTTACAATCTCTTTGCACACATTCGCTCACACTATCATCCTAAACTACATAATTGTCTGCCATCTAAAAGATCGATAGAATTCAGACATTCAAGAGCATTCATACACCTAAATCAGTAGAGTTCACCTCTGTAAACAAACTCCACTAAACCTTTCCCATAACGTATCATTCACACACCGTTCCCTGTCTTAGGTGGAACTGTAGATGACGGCTCATGAAAACTACTCACTTCATTGGTCATACAAACACAAACAATCTCGGTCTCTTCTACACCATTTAATATATCCCGGGATCTTAGTCCACTTCGGGACCTGAAATTCAAATGTCGATCCTTGGACCAAGTCCGGACCAAAGCCACATTCATTCGACTCTCACACCAATTCCGCCAGACATCTCAGAATCAATTCATTCCAGCAATCTAACACACAACATACACCCTATTGATACTCACTCTTCCGTTCGCCGCTGATCTCGCCATGCCATAAAACTCTGCCAGTCTCCCCTGGATTCCGTCGCTCTCTATTCACGGTCATCGGGCTATGTTTTGGGGCTGTGGTTCTAGGTTCCCTCTTTTCTAGACTAGTTCTGAATTATTCCCTCACTTCACGTGCAAACCATCCTACACTGCTACCAACTGAAAGGGCTGGGCCCAAACATTCTGGACCTATTCTAAAATCACAATCCAATAGTTCTTTTTAGCAGCATGTAAGAATAGAGGGGAGAAAGGTAAGGTGAGTTAATTTATTACAAAGCAAAAAAAAACTAGACATAAAGACATCTCAAGACAAGAGTTTAAATATACATGGGAATCAGCATAAAGCCAAATCCGCGAATAAAGTTCAAATGATGCAACATGCATGAAACATTTAACTCAAGAAATAGGATGCAGAGGATCAAAAAGCACGAGTCCAAGTTTCCCTGCATTGAGGGTTGATGAAATAAAGTCCTATACTACTACTACCGTTGCATCCCTACATAAGCATTCTCAGGAAAAGAAATGAAAAGGTGTTGTCATGTGGGGTCTTCCTAAGAAGTCTCTCCATCATCGATGGGACGGATAGCATAAAGCTGTCGAGACAGAGCCTGCTCTAGCATGCTCTCTCTCCGCAGGCAGAGAAGAAGTGGGCACTTTCCCAGCTTGCAACATTCCAACATTACAGAGATCTTCCTGAGAGTCCTTGCAATCACACCATCAGCTCCAAACTGCAACAAGTCGACCTTGATTCCCAGGCCTTCTCCGGTGTGAAACGCAACAATTTCTCTTATCGACTTTGGCTCGCAATGTATCTTCTTCTCTCCTCGCCTAACTAATAAAACAGAGGCACTATTATAGCTAAAGACAGAGCTTCTTCCACCTGCAACTTGAAACGTGAGAAAGAACAGTTTCCAAGACACACATGAAATTCAACTAGTAATTCTAAAGCGAAAATAGCATATGAGCGTCATGAAATCTCATAAGAAAGAAGGTAAATGTCATTAATATTCCTACCTACATGTAAACTATGAAATTAATAACAGCATTCATGAATGAACAATTGTCAGTTGCACAACATCAATTTCTTCACGTTAATATTTTCCACTGCTTACATTCAATTTCTACGTTAATTATTCATATTACGATTTAATGGCCTAAAAACATCACGATTTACGTTATTACATTTCAGGATCCTAACACTTCATGTTACCAGAACAAAAGATTTTCTGCTGCTGCGCTCTACACGTGTGATTATAATGCACCCTTACAAATACCTGTGATTTCTGCTACATCACAAGCTGTTCTACTCATTGGAGAAGCCAGCTCTAGAATATAACAGTTGTCTGAGTTGGTCCCGCCTGTAAAACCCACATTGCATAAATGATCTGCTACACGAAGCAATGTGGATTGCAGCTGCACTCGCTTCAGCTTTTGCTGCAAAAATATTTAGCATTGTTTATCATCAAATTATCATCAAACAATAGCAAATTAGGATCCGATTGTGCTACTTACCAGTTAAAACCTTACCCTCCATACCTAGGCCGAAGTCCAAGTTACACGCTGCAAGGGTGCCAAAATTAACAGAGCCAGAATCCCTGATTTCGGCCAGTAATTGCACACCTTCACCATGCAACAACAAGTTTCAAGCCCCAGAATGGGGAATAACAATGCTGACGCATAATGAGTGGTCCTCCTTCGCACGGTTATCCCAGGTTCTACTAGTTTTCAGCTCCCATTTACTACCTGCTTTAATAAAGTGTAAATTGGAGTGAGGGGCCAATTTGGGTTCCCGGTGGGAAGGGTGCCAAGGCGCTGACTGGGGAGAACCTTCCTTGCTCTACCACGGTGTTGTGGGGGAAAGGATGGGCCCAGGTTGTGCTCGCACCCCACGTGATGTTTTTAGGTGCATTCATGCACCCGGTACAATCCGGCTTGGAATACTGCTAATCCAGAATGCAGGAACAAGCTGACATTCCAATTGGTGGGAGCTTTGGCCAACTCCCCCTACCGGATCCTGCAGTCCATTGCAATTTCCAGCTCCCCACTCTGTCAAAGTCCTCTTAACTCTTCCCTGCTGTACCACTAATGTAACATTAAAAAATGCCACGAATTTAAAGACTTTTTAATGTGCAGTTTTTCCTGTGGCCCTAAATGCATACAGAATCATGCCCTTATTAAGCGATCACCTCCAAGCCAATGGTAACATTTTCGCTATGCACTCTGACAGAGACCAGTGAGGGCAGCATAAAAATGCAGCTGAAATGAAATCACGACCGACATGCAAAATTACATTTGTCCTAGAGCACGCACAATGATTGAGGACGCTAATGGCTCTTTTCTTTCTGTAAACTACTTCCCCTGCCTAACGGAGCCTTTTATTTTACCTTAAAATAAAAAAAATATCGCTTTCATACAGTATATTCAAAGGACGAACAGACTTCAGCCATCACGAAGACACACAGAGACCCGCATAATGTTATAACTTAATCGCGGGCTCCATGAACAAGATTACATTTTCAAATAAAGGCCAGACTCTGACAGCAAGGGCATCAATCTTTTATTTAAAATAGAAAGCGAGTCCATTCAAAGGCGATGAAAGGAGACAGAGAGCGAAGAAAACAAGTACTGATAGACTATACAGTGCAGACATTTGTAAGGTTTGCATGATGGATCAGAAAGGTGACCTTAAAAATGTTCTCCAAACATCAGCAGAAATGGAATATTTGCATATATTTAAATACCGCTTGTTAGTCCATGGCAAACCACAGAGAATGATAAAAAATAAAAGATACACAAAGGTCATTCAGACATCTGGAGAAGTAAACAACAGTCATGTTTAGTCAGCAATAAATCCACCAAATGGCAACATTCACATTCGTGGTCCTGGAGAAGCAGAAGAATGAACAACATCACGGGCTAGATTACCCGTATTCTGTACCAGTGCCCAATCTTTGCTGCCAGGGTAATAGGAACAGAACAAACATATTTTGCTTCAGTCCGCATTTTAAAGATATATTTTTATTAACACAAAATAAAAAATATAGGGGCAGATTTACAAGCCCTTTGCGACACTTATACGCCAACGTTGCGTCACGTTTGTAACGCAGCGTCGTTGTAAACAATGCGCCACGTGGCAACACATTTGCAACGTGATGCATCTAGGGAGATGCATCCTGTTGTAAAGCCCTGTGTCACATTATACCTGTGTCAGGTATAATGTATGCAGAGTGGGCATTCCGAAGCAAGAAAACCTCGTAAAAGTGACACAGTGAAATGTACAAGATTTCACTGAGTCACTTCTACGATGCCACTGCGTCAAAACCTTACGCCTACTTGAAGCAGGCGTAGGGAGTGACGCAGCACAATAGGAATAGGCATTCCTGAGCATTCCTGGAGTTGCGTTGTGCTTGCGACACAACTCCAGCAATGCATTACCTTTACGCCAACAGATGCATGGCGCATCTGTCAATCCTTGCGCTACGGTGCGCCGCATTGTAAATGTGACGCATCCATGGTAGCACAAGGTTTTTTTTGCGTGGCGCAATTGAACTGACACATCTCTGCTAATATGCAGAGATGCGTCAGTTCTTGTAAATCTACCTATAGAGTGTAACGTAATAGTGACAGTCTGTTTTCTTGTAAATTATGTTATCTGTCTAATGATGTTTTCCAAAAAAGAAAAAGAAATGTTACCAGACTTTTTTTTTTAAATTAAGCAAATAGATTTGCACTATGTAAAGTACATTCAAAATTAGAACAAGAAAAATTGAATGGAACCAGAGAGAAATATAAAAAATGGGTGTGAGAATTTGGGTTGCTGGTTGAATGGAGGGTGAACCCTGCTCAAGCCACAGCTAACCTATGCTTAACCCTCTGGTAGCTCTGCATAAAGGTAGTCAAGCTTAATTTAGAGGCATTGTGTAAAGTATTTAGGCAACACACAAATAGCAATAAAGTGAAACCACAACACAAGAAAATTCCACACCAATTTAGAAAATTAGAGTAAATTTTAAGAAATCATTTGAAACCACAAAAAAAAAAAAATCCAATCAGTATAACCGAAAATCTCCAGCTAAACGAGACGGGAGGCTGTAGCCAGCGAGAGTTCCATAACACTGGGTATCCCTTTGGAGAAGGACCGCTGAAAAGTAGTTGCTGCTGCGGAGAAGAAGAAAGTGAGACCTGCCACGAAGTCAGGCTGACCGGCGATGCACCTTGGGTGGCTAGACGAGCAGGTGATCCTGGTCTTCCCTTGGTGCTCAGGGCAGTTCTTAGCCCAAAATGTTATAAGTCCAAAGTTTTGGATTTTGGCTATCTGGGCACCTTTAACCCCACAATCAAGGGTCCAGTACTGGAGAGACACCACTGGGGGCATTGGGACTCACTTAGACTGGGTCCAGGTGGGGTTCAAGATGGTTGGAGCCTTTTCTGTCCCTGAGGCTATGATCAGGAGGTCAGCCAACTAGACATTGGAGTCACTTTGATAGTGCTTGGTTCAAGAAGTGGAACATGGCTAAAGCAGCAGGGCAAGCCTCTGAGGATTCAAGGTAGTAAAGCATTCCTTTCAAGTGCAGCAAAGCAGTCTTGTGAAGTACACAGCGGGCAACAGCAGCAGGCATTCACGGTAGCAAAGCATTCCTTTCAAGTGCAGCAAAGCAGTCTTGTGGAGTACACAGCGGGCAACAGCAGCAGGCAGTCCTCTGACAGTCCCTCCGCAGGTCCAGAAAGTGAACTGAAGAGTGGGTCCTATTTTTTTATACCTACTGCCTTCTTTGAAGTAGGAGAGAATCTAAAGAATTCCCTTTGAAGTGCTTGACGTTTCCTACTTCCCCTGCCCTGGTGCTAAGCTGGCTGCATTAACAATGCAGGGGTGGCAAGTCCTTTGTGTGAATGCAGAACACAGCCTTTTCAGTTGCAAGTGGTACTCTGCCCAGCTATTCCCAATCCTGACAGTTAATGGCCCATCCAGGCACACCTGGTCTCTCTATTTTGTGGCTGTCTTGAAGGAAAAACAAATTTCAACTGCCAACTACACCCAGTGTTGTGACCCAGGAACAGACTGCAGGCACAAAATAGTTAGGGCAGGAAAATGGAAACTTTGTAAAAGCTAGAGAATGAACATGTTCATGGAGGAATTATTTATATTCTAATCAGCAACACAATATATTGGTCAATATAATGATCCAACAGTAAACCATCAGAGAATCATTCCGACAATTAATCAGCAGCGTATCATTTTTAGCAAAAATATTTTTTGTAGAAATTCAATCAATAACATATCATGGGCATTGGCAGGGCAACATATACAGCAATGCATCAATATAACAACACTGGTGCCACCCCACAATTCTTGTACACTTCGTAGTGTGTAATAAATCGGGGATCAAAGGAGGCACGCAATCCTCTTAACCATTTAGATTTCTAAATCGGCAGTCCTATATAATTTTAATCAATTTATTTCAAAAGTTCAGAGAGTACTGAAGCACCATATATCATAATCAATGCTGTTAAAGAGGACATACTGTCGACGTTTAGGTCTCAATTGGCCCAAAAAGTCGGCAAGACCATCATCAGGAGGACCCGGTTTTGTAAGGGAACAAAACCTGAAAAGTCTAGCAAACACCATAAAAACACTAATGACAATAATGTGCATCACTTGCCCACAATACCACAGTGTATACAAACACAGCAATAAAACCCACAGCCAATGTGAAACAAGATGCCAAACAAATCACCAAAGTGCCATAATCTCGTGCTCTATGAACAAACCCAACATGCACATGTGAAACTACTTGATAATGCCAAACACACCTTGCCAAATAATCAGTTTTGCACAAGGTTCCAAGATACCATGTGCACCAATTTTGTAATTCTAAAAGAAGATACAACAGATAAAAAACACTTCTTAATTATACGAACTTGGCGGTGAGCCCAACAACACCCAGTTACAGAAATATTCTTGTACCAAGTGGTGGACTTTTGTGATTGGGCAGAAGAACCTATGTGGAAGGATTACTGTCAATTACCCCCAAGAATCCCATACATCAATCGTCATTTGGAAACTGCCCCATGAACTAACAGCCCCAGTTGCCAAATGAGCTAAAAATAATAACTTTTATTCCGCTCAGTCCGAAACCAATGGATTACTTAGCGCATGCAAATCCCAGTAACCACAGGACAGATAAAGTGCATCATGTGGAGCGCTAACACGCCCCTACCAAATCAAGGGGCCATCTTTTAGCGCACACAGTATGCAAAAACACTGTTTAAATACAGCAATGGGAAACAGAGTGTAGTAGCACTAGCACAAGACCCATCATAAAAGTGGTATTTTCAAAATGTAGGTTAAGCACTTAGCAAATGTAATAAGGCAACCTAATGTTTTCTTATGGGAGAGGTAGGCCACAAAGAAGTAAAAAATTAATTCAGGAGTTTTTTACTATCAGCACATGCAAAACTTAAAGGTACATGTCCAACCTTTTAATCTCAATGCTTTCTGCCCTTTGGGCTACCTAGAGCCTACATTAGGGGTGACTTATGTGCAATAAAAGGGAATTCAAAACTAGGCTTGTCTTTAAATGGCCAAGTCAAATTGGCAGTTTAAAACAGCAATCAGACTGCAATGGCAGGCTTAGGACAACATTAAAGATGAACTTAAATAGGTGGCTCAATTGGTGCTGCAGGCCCACTATGCCCATTTAATTTACAGGTTCTCGATATATGGTATACCACTCTACGAGTGACTTGTAAGTAAATTAAATATGCCAATCAGGTGTGAGCCAATTTTATTATTTTTAAGGGAGAGAGCAAAAGGATTGTTGGACTGTTAGGAGTGGTAAAGTACACAGAGGCCTAGAGTAAACAAAAATGAATTTCAGCAAAAAGTAGAAGGTAAAAGCAAAAAAGGTTTGGGGAAACGCACCAGAAGGCTGCCAGATCTAACAGTGGGGATACGTTTTTCTCTGATATCTAATACGTTTGTAGAGTAAACAAAATGAAGTTACTCTATTTCCCTGTCTTGGTCATAAAATAAATATGTAATATGGACTGGTGAGTTGATGTGCTGTTTATTGCATTCCTTAATAGAGGAGCAACAAAACTAGTGCACAATAAAAGTAAATTGTTTCATAAGTGTATTGTCTATGCAATTCGATAGAAGTGCCAGATGTACTAGCATTAAGAATACTTATTTCCTAATTGTGATTATCTCCTAATCACAATTAGGAAATCAGTATTACTAAGGTACAAAACCTTTTATTTCTAAATAGCGATTCCTAGTAGGTCACAAATCAACCTACCTCATGAATATTAAGGAGGTAGGTCACAATTTTCAACACATTAGGATTCAGCACTATCACAGGGATGGTGGCCTGGTTGGGTGAGCACACCACCATGTTTCTGATTGCATTTTAATAAAGCAACCTTTTTTGAATGCAGCCCATTTCCTTAAGGAAAAATGTGTTTCAAAAAAGAAAATTAAACATTTAAGTTCAATCTTTTGAGAGCAGACAGTGGTCTCTTGGACTACTGCTACTCTTTTTGTAAAATCTTTTTTATTGATTTTATGACAGAACATAACAAAAGCAGGTCACAAAAGACAGGTCTTAAAAGTGCATTCACATCGACTACTGCTACTCTTAACAAATATTTTTTAACATTCTCAAAGGGAAGGGATCCAGAGGGGACACCTTCCCATTTGTGAATGGGTTACCCCCTCTTTTAAACTGGTGGTAAAGCATTATTGTTTAGCGACTAGAATTTGATATGAAACAGTTATGCATAGCACACTGATTCAATACTTGGAAGAGACGCCCCTTCCAAATACCAAATCGGTATATATTTGCAAACCCAAATTCCGATTAAGTAACAAGTTACCAAATCACAATTTGTTGTTTCGACGATTGAAAAAGCATTTTTGCTGTCACAATCAACCCAATTCTGCAAATCGGGCTATTCTCAAACTCTAAAATGCTTTGTACATCTGGCCTTTGGTTTATTAAATTTGTCGTAATAAAAATACGTCAACAATAACAAGCACTTGGCTCTTCTTTGATTCAGCTTGAAAATAAAAATAGGACAAGATGAGAGGTGAGTATATCTATTTTGAATTAACACAAATAGATGATTCAAAATTCTGACCTGAATCATCAATGAATTGGTATATATGTACTTATTTTAATTGAGAAAAATACAAACTCCAGTGATTTCAAATGTATTTTTAATGTCGTAACATGGGTTTGCGTGTAATGATCTATGCTGACTTTAGTGTAATTAACTAGTTGAAATTCTTTATATTGCATCCAGTTTGTAGTATATGAATCTTTGACTATAAAATAAACCACTATGGTAGAAAAACCATTTGATTCCAGAAGCAATTAAGACCTTGTTATTGTTTCCTAAAGTTAATTTAGTTTATTTTAGTTCAAGCAATTTTATTGAGATATAGTACACATAGAAATGATCATGTTACAAACTGCTAACAGCACACAAAAAAGTTACCAAAGAAATGTGGAAATAGGTATTAACCAATACATATGTCATGTGAAGCATTAAACAAATAGGTAAGGTATCATCATACGGGCAACAAAACTGATGAAAAACTGTGTGAGTGATGTGAGTAATCAAGACAAATTATTAGCAGGGAGATATGTTTGTACTGTGATACTGGAAACATAAAGGAGGGGACTTTCTTTTTAAGCCGAGGTAGAGAGAAAAGAGGATAAAGAAGAGAAAGAAAAAGAGAGAAAGAACTCTGGACGAACTGCATAGTAAACAACCGTAGTTGTATAGGAATCAATAGCGTCAGAGTTAACTGGTGGTAAGTATCAAATTACAAGTTAGAAATGTTGAAAACAACACAAAAAGGATATTGTGGTGGTTTGTTATTCTGGAGGTAGATCTCAAGAGCATCCCATAACTTTCTATATGGTGACATAGAATGAGATTTCCAGAAAATGTATCGTCAGCACTTCTAACAAAGCAAATCCATGTCCACCAAGTATGAAAGGAAATATTTGGACATCTCTTCCATTTAGATAGAATCATTTTGGTACCTAGGGCTAATGGAAGGTCAGTTAATTGGAGATCAACAACGGGGGTAATGTCTATTTGTGGGGATGTCTGTATATCCAGGAGTACAGTACCTGTATCGATGATAAGATGAAAATTGAAAACCTTCTGTATCGCATCCTGTCTTTGTTGCCATATGAGAAAATATGTTCAAAAGCATATGTGTGATACTCCCTGGTTCAAGGTTGCAATTCCAGAAAAGGGTTGCTTCAGAAAGCCCTAATCTATGGAGTTTTATGGGAGTCGAATATACATTATGGATAATTCATATCCTCATTTGCAACAAAGTTTGAGTGATCTTCCCTTTAAAAGAAGAAAGCCAAATATCTGAAAAAGCAGAAGAGGAAATATCTTCTCCAGACTGTGATTTCCGTATTCCAAGTGTTACTGGTGTCACTCGTGGATCGGGTGTGAAGAGGAAATTGTATATATTTGATGCAACATCTCCAAGTTTAGTAAAGTTGCCCAAAAGAAATGGAAGGGCAGAAGATTGTGTGGAGTTTAATTTTCGGATTGCTGCTTTTATTTTTTATCAAGGAGCACAAATCCAGATTAGAAAGTGTATATTTATTTTGCAGGTCAGGGAAGGGGATGCGTTGGCTCGAGTACCGAGATCTCTAATTAGGCAAATCCCCTTTATTGAGCAAGTACTCTTGAAGGACACTTGACCATCTATTTTGAAGTGTTTGTTCAACCAAAGTGCAGCTAGATATGATTTGGGTAACTTCCTCAGACATTTCCTATCAATAACAAGTAGTATATCTACTGTATCTTGAATGATACATAATGAATGTCCAAAGTTAAGTCAGCTAATAGTGTGTGTCATGAGAAGAGCATATAGGGGGAGGGATGATGATATGTGTCTTTTTTATAAGAAGCAGTAGGTATATTTAAGCTAGAAGTAGGGAACCATCAAGCACCCTGTCTACCTAAAACGACCGATTGATACTTTGGTAGTCTGGGAATGTGACACAACTATCTTTTTTATGCAATCTGAGTTTAGTTAGAGCAAATTCAAATGTATTATTATTCCAGAGAAATTCAACTAAGATTTTGTCTATAGTTAAAGCAAAAACTGTGTGAATTTAAGGGGAAGCATGCTAATCGGGGAGTAAATTATTAGTGTGAACATCATCTTAATTGTTTCCAAACCATCACAACATTTATTTTAAATTGTATAATTGATTCCTTAACATTGACAATTGTTTTATTCTCATTTAGTGTTCGGTTATCTCTAGATCCTTTGCAAATCAGTCTCCTAGGTATTTTAAAGTATTGCTTTGCCTTTTGAGACCTGTGTTTTGAGCGTGGCAGGGTAAGCAATAAACATTTAAAGGGCAGGGTTAATTTTTTCTTAATTAAGCCAGTAACTTGACACTTGTGCATAGTCTGAAATCACTTTCTAAATGAGTGGAATAGAAATATCAGACTCTTCTGTAAAGACCAAAATATCATCGGCGTAAGCCAACACTTTTTGTATCCCTTAAGGGAAAGGAATTCCTTTTATATCATTATTATTTCAAAGGCTTTCTCTGCATTCAAGGCTATATTGGCAGTGGGAGAACTGAGAGATTTGGCCCTTTCTAAAACATGACATCATTTTCTGATATTATCAGAAGCTTAAGGAATCCTGATTTTGTTGGGTGTATCAGTCGTCCAAGCACTTTTCTAGTCTTGTTGCCAGCACTTTGGCATATAGTTTACAGTCTATGTTTATAAGAGATATAGGGCGATAATTTCTCATATCCAATGGATCCTTACCATCTTTTAGTGTTACAACAATTGTGTTCGAGGCTGTTCCTCGAATCCTGCCCATATCAGCAAAACGTAAAAATAAATTGTGTAGTAGAGTGAGCAGGGTTTGTGTGAATGATTTGTAAAATTTGTTGTTGAACCCATTTGGATCTGGAGCTTTCCCCAGTTTTAAACCAGAAATGGCTTTAAGTATTTTGTTCTTTTCTATGTGTCTATTAAGGGTTTCTCTAGAATTGTTATTTAAAACATTCAAATATAGTTTATCTATGAGCTTCTCACATTTTGTACTGTCAATGTTTTTATTATGTGTATAAAGATTCTCATATAATTCTCAAAAGGAATCCAGACTATCTGTAATTGATGTGATATTCAATCCAACTTTATTCCTTATAGAGGGTTTTGTGAATTTCTTCTTTCCAAATTTCAAATAATTGGCTAAATAGCTCCCTGCCTTATTCTTGCCAATCATTTTTTGCCCCTTTTTTCACAGCGACCAATTTGTGAGCTTTTTAAAATTAATATTTTATTATATTCGTATTTGAGGGTTTTGAAATCAGATAGGGCAGAAGAGCCTTTAGTGTGATTGAGTTTGAATTCTAGATCTTTCATTCTATTTTCTAGTTCAATTAATGATTGGTAGTCCTCTTTTATTTTTAGCTCTATTGACATTAATCCTGGAACTCCTAGTAGTGGCTTTAAGTGTATCCCAAAAGGTTTTCGGGAGGTTTCTCCAGTTCGTTGTTTTCATTTAAATAGTGGATAATGTCATTCTAAATTAATTGAATAATTTCTTCATTATCTATAACAATTCCATTCATTCTCCAATGATTTGAAGAGGGGTAAGGTACACCTATCCTTAATTGCAGTGAAATGCACTCATGATTTGAAATCAAAATCGGCTCAATTCTTGGAAATTAGGATTGTTGAAGAAATTGATCCTCTATTAAAAGGTAGTCAATCCTAGAGCAGGGATCATGAGGTAGTGAGTAAAATATGTAGTTGATACCAGTGGGATTGTGGATCTTCCAAAAATATAGTAAGTTATCTTCTTTTTAAAGATTTCAGAGCTTAGTCCTGAATTTGACCTGTGATACACAATCAAGAGTTCCATCTAGTGGGAGATTGTAATCTCCACCCATAATGACAACATTAAGCTGTGGGAGGTCTAGTGCAGCTATTTTAAGAGAAGACCAGAAGTAAGGCTCATCATAGTTTGGCGCATAAACATTTATGATATAGAACTTATTCTCCTCTTTTTTAGCTAGGATAATTACCATCCTGCCTAATTTGTATTCCTTATGTAATGTAGCGGTGACATTAGAAATTAATGTGATAACACCATTTTTTTCTGGTGTGCTAGAGAGCCGAAAAAGCCACTGATTTAATTAAGAGTATTTAACTTTTAGGGAGTCTTACAGACCCAATCTCGACTCCTGTAGTAGAATGATATCCCCTTTAAACTATGGCAGCAGTCAACTATCTTTTTCCTCTTAACAGGGTGATTGAGCACCTTTGAAGTCAGTGACAGTATTTTTAATGGCTGAGTACAATTAGCAAACGTAAATACATACATGAAAAGATGCTATGATGCATAGGCATCAAAAATAAGGAGTAACACAATGCAATAAACTGTTGCGCCGGCAAAGGATAACTATAAATATGTAGTCAATGAGAAAGAGGAAAGAAGAGAGGAAGGAGAACGCAAGAAAAGAGACAGAAGAAAGACTAAACATAAAATATCAAAGGCCACCCAGTAGGACCCTAGGGTTTCCTAATCCACCCTTCACTAAGAACATCAGGAAATGGAGAACCATGAGATGGTCTCCATATAGTATCCACCATAACTTGTTGGAGACAGATGGCGTATGCAATACACACAGAACCTCTAAACAACGTCTAGCATAAACCTTACTTTCCATTAGGCCTGGGCGGTAAATTCCGTTCCGCTCGCGGAAGTTGCAAAATTTCGGTAAATTTGCGTTCCGCGGAGAACGCGAAATTGCCCAAAATTCTGCTTTCCGCGACTTCGCGAAATTTTTTCTTGTTCGCGTTCTCAAAATGCGTGTTCGCGAGATATTTCTCCCCGAGCATGCAAACAGCAACTGAACAGGAAAAAAGCATCGCGAACATGCAATTCCGCGTGTTTGCGGAATTTCTGCATGCTCACGGAGATTTTTTACCATTTCGCGGAGATTTGCGTAACGCGATTACGCAAATTCCGCCCATCCCTACTTTCCATCCTAACCATGGAGCAATTTTTGTTTGCATGTGGAAATAGGATCAACTTGTACATTAATATGTGGTGGAGAGAGAAATATGATCGCCAAAACAGACTATGAAATGCATTGTATTGAAAATATGTTAAATACACAGAAGAGTAGTTAGATAGAAGGATCATATGATAATTCCTTAAAAAAACCAATGTAGACTTTGCAGTTTAGCAATATGTGGAGACAAATCGGTACCGGGGCCAATGAACATGATCATTAAATAAATACAAAAACATGGGAATGGGAAGAAGATAATCAGACTCACAAAATTACTGCCATTATTGAACCACGTCAGCATGTTTAATGCCTAGAAAACATTTCTGGAGGTCAACAGGATCTGATTAGATTCTGGATTTGTAGCTGAATATGCTTTTAAAGGGAGGTGGGTCCAAAAACAGTATTGAATGGATACGTACCTAAGCTGTTGTCAGAAGGCCAAAAAGCCTGTGTAGAATTGTGTCTGTGGCATAATCCTGAGCAATACCAATTTGACCCCTTTCCAGGTTATGAGCTGGTGTTTTTTCATGTACTTGAGAATTTCTTCAGTCTGTTGATATCTCAGCAGTATGCAGATAATGGTTCTCGGTTGATTTTTACTTTTAAATGAGTCCACAAAATATTTACCTGTGGGGATTTTGTGCACTCTTTCAATCTCAAAGTCTTTAGAAAAAGAGATGTTAAAGGTTTGGGAAATCCATGATTCAAGTAATTCCACTCAATAAACGGCAGCATCCTTTACACCTTTGAGAAGGCCAAAAATCAGTAGGTTTCTTCTCCTGTTGCGATTTTATAGATACGTAACTTCCATGGAAAGAGAGGCAATTCATAGCAAATAGAGTTGTTGAGTTTCTGTGACTTCAATCTGTTGTCCTCCAGATAACTGATGTGAGACTCGACTTCGATGATTCTGTGAGCCAAATATTTAAAGACTTTCCATAAGCCTTACCTGTCAGTTTGCTTAAGATCCATGTTTGTTTTCGTGCTATGTTCCAAATCATGTAAAGCCATAAGTAATTTTAAGAAAAGATCAATGTTTGTGGTTTGATTCAATTTGGATTTTAGAGGTGACTCTGGCAGCGGTGGAATAGATTTCGGTATTTTGTTTACTGGTCTTTATCTCTTTTATATCTTTCAGTTCCTTATCTCAGCTTTACGCCATACTCTGAGGAGATATGTATAGTACAGGTAAAGAAATACGCATATAGTAAGGTATACTATGATAAGTGGATGGGTATTCTTAACTATGACCTTGAGTATTGAAACCGAATGTCTCCTAAGAAAGAGAATGGGGTTTGGGAATTACATTGGATCCCTGTAAACCTCCTGCCACACTGAATTTATCCTGTAGAGGTGCGATACACAGCTTCAAAAAAATTGGCTTTTTACTTTCACTGATTGTAAATTATAAATAGGGCTCCCGCTTTTATGGTATTTATTTTTTTGACATTTCCATCTGTATTTATCCATATTTATTTTTTGCTAATTTTATCTGTATTTATCCATATTTATTTTGGGTTTTATGGAAAAGTGAAGCTGAAATTAGTATATTTCCACATTTATTTAACTGGTAAATATACACTCATGCTTGAATGCCTACCAGGTTTCAATGCTGTAGACACCCACAGAAGATAAATCAATGCGCTTATAAGAAAATATGCCAATTTTAGTATCAACCTTGTGCATATCTACTGCTGTTAAAGCCTCTTTACTAAAATTAATTTCTCTTTTAGCCCCCTTAACTATCAATACACACAGCTATTGGTCCGGCAGCCATGGCAGACAGTATTTAGAATTACTCAAAAAGCAACCCAATTTCTGTTTTTATCCACATTTAAAAATAAATACGGACAAGAAAATAAATGGTTTTTGTCCGTATTTATCTGTAAAAATCAGTAAAAACATAAAACGGAGGCGTAATTATAAAAAAAAAAAATACGTCTGTAAAGGCTTTGAATGGATCCTTATAAAGTTCCAGTACTAGTATTAATACTAAGATAATACAGAACAAGTCATTCAGCATAGAACATGGAGAAGTAACTGTCGGAGGCCCATTGGAGGGTGACTGACCTTCCCCCCGGTTATAGTAGCAAGTGACAAAACGGTATTGTAACAGCTTTAGTAGATTGAGAGGAAGGGGTTTCAAATAGGAATGAATGTGCCCATTCATAAAAAATTGTGGTGAAATAATGGAAATCCGTCCAGAAGTGATAAACACAAGGCAGCGGCCAAGTTTTCGCCTGACCTTGAATCAGCCACTCTGTTGGTCAGGAAATACAGGAGAGATTAAGATGGGAGTACTAATCAAGTTAATTTTAACCATGGCGACTACACTCAATGCCATCCATCACCATATGCAGATTGGGGATTGTTCGATCTCTTGAAGCAAACGATCAAGGTTGCCATCTTTGCTTTGCTCACACGAAGGCTACACCCCTGTAGAGCCTCGGTATTGGGGAGTGGACCCAATACTGCAGATGTGGGTGGTTTTAGACCACCAGATTGAGATCCACACCTCTGAATGGGGAATAATGCGTTAAAATTGTGTTCTTTCATAAATTCAATATGAAGAACAAGCAAAGGTGTTTTTTCTTAAAAATGACACCAAGTTTATTGTGTTAAATTTATTTGAGACATGGGCAGCCCATGAATACCTTTTCTTGGCGTAATATGTTTAGAAATGGATATTGCTATTGTTAGGCTGGATCTTCATAATTAGATGAGCGTCATGTGAGTAATAACCCTGGATGTCAGGGAGATTTGCAAATTCAAAGCAAGAGTTATGCTGCATAGATGTTTTTTTTCTGATTTGCAGTGGCAGGCACAGCAAATGAACGAATTCAAACAACAAATAAGAAATCATGCATTTGTTTGGTCAACAAATTAATAGGATGACAACACTAATGATGAGAACTGGAAATAAATTGGTGTACAAGTATAAAACATTCTGACAACTATTTACAAGATGGGAGGGCCTGAGCATGTTTTCCCTTTGTGTGAAAGGGCTTAAACATGATGTCATAACACACTTGTTCTAAGACTCAAGGAAGCTGACAATGAGATTACCACTTTCACTTGGATCACATTTGCCTACACAATATGGCAAATATGGCCCATACTTCCCCTTTCTGTAGTAGCTTCCCAGGCACCTGTATATACACCATTTAAAACTTTAAAATATGTAGTTGTACTGCTCTGGATGGCCTTCTGTCTGCTGGCCTAAAATGACATCCCATGTGCTATAACAGACACATTGTTATCGTGTTCAAAGTACCCTGATGTAAGGGCTGCTCTCTACATGATGTACACATCATTTGGAGTGAGTGGTACAGAAATATATTATACCAGCTGCCAAATCGCTTGGTCAATATACAAGAGAGAAACCAGTGTGTATTTACCAAAGAACAAAGGAAAACACTTCATTAGAGAGACAAAATCATTATTTTATATTTTTCGATATAAATCAATAATGCATTCATCCATTGAAACATGAAGTCTATAGGTTGCTAAAAGAAAGGGCGTATAAGGGTGTTTATTTTAGGGTGCTCAGATGCAGAGGAAAATAGAGGAAAAAACAAAGTGAAAGAAAACAGTTCTATTTCTTGGAAGAACACTGATGATATGCCTGCAGGGTAAGGACCAGTGCAGTAGGCTTCTTTTTTTCCGTTTTTAGAACACAGTGATCGCGAAATCCGAATTCACCATCCCAGAAGGGCTGTGCAAGTCAATCCAGGCAAGGATATTGAAAATGTGGGCGTTTCGACCCGACTCCAGGTTGGAGCATTGATTAAGATCTCAGCGTTCAGGTCTTCATCAGGGCAATATGGACGGGTTGGGTGCAACATTAATGGCCTCAACACAATACTGTTCAGACCCACACAGGGCCAAAGGTCATTACATTCTTAGCAAGCAAAAATGGAGATTCACCGCCGTGGCGTTAGTCCATGAATAATATATCAATTCATTGTAGTGTAGAAGAAGTGTATTAATTAGTCATTGTTTTCATCACTAAGCAGCACATCAGCACCCTAAAATATACACACTGGTATCTCTCTCGTATATTGACCAATCCATTTGGCAGCTGCTATAATATATTTCTGTACCACTCTGTCTGTGGCAAAAGTAGGACCATTAGGAGCACCTTGTTTTCTATATTGCATTGTACCCAGATCATATACAGAGCAGCACTCACAACACAGTACTTGTTAATAAGTGATAATTGAATTATTGGTTTTCTCTGAAGAAGAACATTTAGTCTGAAATGCATTGGGATTCATTTGATCATAATTGTGGATTTGGTTGATAAAATTGCTTTTGAAAACAGTATTTTACAAAGCACTATGAATAGTGGAATTTGAATAAATGTATTTCTGAAATTAATGGATTAATGGATTGATCATTAAAAATGGGCCTTGCCAATCCTTTTAAACATGGTTTGGGACTATAACAATGGGTATGTTATAGCACATGAAATGTCACTCTTCTCCTTTCTCACTGAAGTCCTGCAGCATAAGAGTGTACATCCCTCAAAGGTCTATCATTTCACATCTCCTTTTCAACATCTTCATGACATGTCATCAGTGAAGTCATTTGAAATGTCATCAGTGATGTCATCAATGATGTCACTGACCATGTCATGAGTGATGAAATATGTGAGGTCACAAGCAATGCATTGTGGGGTCATAAGTTATAGTTAACTCAGGTAACTATAACTGCTGAATTTTACTGGTTTTGTTTGAGTGAAATCTGAACCTAACTATAATGTCCCTGTAACCTGTGTTTTTTCTAGTGAAGTTCTAAGTTAAAAAAAAATATATATTTTCTAACTACCTGTAACCTTTGGTTTTTTAAGTGAATTTCTAAGGTTTTTCAAATTCTATTTCCTAACTATAATGTCCCTGTAAACGTTGATTTTTTAAGTGAATTTCTATGGTTTTTTAACTAGTAGTCATATTTGCAGAGTGGTGGAGAAAGGTGGTGTGCATCCAACCATCTCTCAGGAATCCAGAAGCCCTCCTGTTACTGGAGGTAACAGGAGGGCTTCTGGGCCCCCAAGAATCCTCAGCATCCAGGAGAACTTCATCCCCCAACCACCAGTGTGCCAGGAGGCGCGTTTGCAGAGTGGTTGAGAAAGGGGGCATGGCCACCCACAACCTCTCACCAATCCCACTGTTTGGGACTTACTGGAGATAACAGGAGGGGTAGTTGGCTCCCAAGAACCCTTGAGAGCCAAGGGGTCTTCATCCCCCACATAGCAGTGCACCAGGAGGCGCGTTTGCAAAGTGGTGAAGAAAGGGGCATGGCCTCCAAAAACCACTCAGAAATCCCTACTGGAGGTAACAGCAAGGGTAGTTGGCCCCCAAGGACCCTCTGCAATCAAGGGGAGTTCATCCCCCATCTAGTAATGCGCCAGGAGGCGCGTTTGCAGAGTGGTGGTAAAAGAGGGCAGGGCCTCTGGCAACTTGATGTGTGTTTTTACTTTTTGGGGTTTCTTTATGCAAGGAGGTGAGCCACGTGGCCACCCTTCCATGGGCCAATTTGGATCCCGGATAACCCATCCCTCGGGGCCAGGCCTTTTTTTCTATGGTGGAGAGGGGCCAGGCAGCCCCCCTCCCTGGGCTGATTTCATCCCAGGGGACCCTATTCCCCTGGGCCTGGCCTTTTTTCTATTTAAAACACAGAAAGATAATGTGAGAAGTGTGCAAAACTCTGTGAAGATGAAGAGTGGTCCTTTGTCAGTTATTGCGAATTATTCACCCACCCCTACTAATAATATTTCATTATAATTTACAATGTTAAAATCTGAAAGATTAGTCATACAATGGGATAATTTATTCTTCAACTGGGCTGTAGACTCTGTTAGGGTAGAAGTTACAGGTCATTAGCCAATATGATAACATACAGGCAGGCTTTAGGATTAATTTCAAGATGGTGAAATGGATTAAAGAAGTAGAGACCTATGTGCCTCCATATTACAAGAAACACCCATGCTGATGTAATTGCATCTGAGTGACCTTGTGTTCCCAGCCATTGGTATTATTTACATTTAAAGCGGAGGATTTAACAAACCGAGGATTGAATGACTCACTTACGAGTTGAACAGTCACTAAAACAGTGCTAGAAATCGAAGAGCACAAAGGGGCCATGGGTATTTTAGACTTGAGTATTGTGGTAGGAAGCTTTGCCAGTTGTCCTTCAAAATTACTTAGCCAATCATGAAGTGGACTACAACTTTCCTCTAGCAAGCCTTTGAGTCTAGAGTAAAATGGGAATTGCCAAACATCGTGGTAAAAGGAGCGTTATGTGAGGGAGTGCCCTCAACATTTTCCACAGGTTTCAAGATGTGGGTAGCCCTTTATTTATCTTGTCTGCAGGTACTGTGGCATTCAAGGAAGAGTCTAAAACATAGTCCTCATTCTGCAATGAAATTACAGCTGGGGCATTATCAGTCCTTCTTGGATCAGGACTTGCTTGGACTATTGGTGAATCAAGAATTTCCTGGAATTTATTGTTAACCTCAATGGACAGGCACATCTCTACAAGTGTAATATCCTTTCAGATAATACCTGCTGTGCTTTCCAAAAATGACTCAATGGTGGAACCTATGAGGTTCGGTTTATTTTTCCAGGGCCTCCAATTTTCGCGTACCCATCTTAGCTTGAGAGAATTGGGGAAAATTGGGGGTAGTCTATCCCAACCTCTTTCAGCCAATGATGGGCGCATATGGGCCCAGTCTTAGCCCATTCTTTTTCCAATCATAGCGCTATATCCCCAACTTCACTTGCCTCCTCATCTTAATCACACAGGGGCTGTATGGGGCTTGCAGATCTCTCCTCTCTCAGAGTCTTTCCAACATAAAAAGACAAGGATAGAGTTAATGATGGTTTCAAAGTTGTGCACATTTTCAAATGGCTAGAGTGGGGATCTACTGAGGAAGGCAGCCCAAATGTAAATGAGGCAGAGATACCACAACCCAATAGCAGAATTTCTGTTTATCCAAAGTCAGCTCTGATGCAGTCAGCTTTCAACATGATTAAAGCAATCAATTGTGAACTGACTCTTGTCCTGGTAGCTAGTAATTCCTACAATCATCTTGGAGTCATAAGCATACATGTGGTCATTGTCAATAATGCAGGATGATACAATGAAGACAATGAAAAGGGTAGACACAAATTATCACATTTGTGGTTGTACAGGAATGATATACATGTGTTGATAGAAAGGAGGACAATTTTACTTGGTCGAACTTGATGGACAAATTGAAATTGAACCTGTGGATTGGAGCTAGTTTGAGTTATAAGCGGACAGTTGCCTGGCCAAGAGATACATTGATAAACTTTATGGTAATCAGCAGTGAAACTGGTTTTCCCATGTTTGTGACATTGGGATTCTATGCCTTAGAGTGGGAGCAAAGGAATGTGGATTTTATAGTGCCAATGCTATTAAAACGTCTTAAATAATAGGGAATTCACAGAAAGGGAAATAGATATGGGCCACTCCAACATTGGTTGTTGGGTGTAATAGTTAGAGGCTATGATGTTCAATCAATATAGCCAATTTTGGAATAAGAGTGTTCCATGTGTGAAATGAGTTAAACTGGATGCATTTAATGGAAAAGAAGTTTAAAGATTCTAATAGAATATTTCTTTGCTAAACCTTTATGAGGCAGGTAATTGAATTCACAGATTTTAAATAGAGTTTAAAGCCTCCCTGTTTAATAAAACATTAAACATGTGAGGAGAATAAACTATCTCCAACATTCTTCAAGAGCTCTTTTGTAGTATTTCAGAAAGTAGAGGTATTCAGAAAATCTTTTGTTTTTACAGTGTCTTTGTTGTTTTTCATTGTGGTGATGGATTTTCCAACAAGGCTCAGGTTGTTGAAGGAGATCAATTGTGTGCTAGGTCAGAGTGTGGGAGAGACTGAAGCAAAATGTTCAAGCTAATATATTTAATGTTTCTGCACCAGACGAACGTGAGTTTCCTGTGAGTTGAAGTCTTCTTAAATGTTAGCTTGTCAGGAATGGAGCAACTGATGAGAACTTAAACGGACGTTCTTCAATACAATGAAGTTTTACTTTTGCACCTAGAAGACGTTATTAAAGATGTTTTGCATGTGCAATTTTCCCCTCTTGAATTCAATTTGTGATACATTCCACAGTCTATGACTGACTTTTAAAAGAAGCAATGATGTAAAGTGCAAAATCTGGTACAGAATAAGAAGCAAAGCTGCACCATTTTAAATCAATGTGTACTCTTCATTTATAATTTAGGGATGTCCTAATTTTAATAAAGAGATTGAGACATTACTTCAACTCTTGTATTACAAGGTTTTTCCAAACCACTTTATGAAGCCCTCATTTACTGCTGGTGTCCCAACTCTGCACACTGGGGCACTGCTGTCTGGTACAGTAGGCTAACTGGAATGTGTTGAGAAGAGTCCTCTGAGCTAAATAATTATGAAGTGTAGGGGTCCGTGGGCATTCTGTTGAAACCACAGTACCAAGTCCTGTTTGACAGTTCAGTCCTGTTTGAGGTAAATGTAAATGTTTTGCACCCTTTAAAGGGAGCAAACAGGATGCCAGAACAAATCTTGCGTATCCCTGAAGGACTGAGATATTTTCCCACCAGACTTCTGGTTCAGGGTTTATTGTGAGAACAGTGCCTGCTTCAACTGTATTTTAGTGATAGATGTGGGAGAGCACCTAGATTAATAATACACTCCCCACTCACAAACTCAGCCTATGGAGCCCGGGTTTAGTGTGGCTGAAGACCTTTGCCATCCTGGATTTGCCCTGGCTCATTGCATTTTGGGCCTGTTTGAAGTAAAGCAACCAGAAGCTACTGGTAGGTCACGACCTGGCAAAAACCACTCCATTTCTTAGAGAGGTGGTAGGAGTGTCTTAGAGTGTCTCCTACCTACAGGTTAATGAACTCTATAGAACTAGACCATTATCCAGCCTTCCTCAGAGCACTGTTGGACTGTTGGAATTGTGAAACAATAACATGCTAACTGAACATGCTGTACTTTGCATTTGCCATGTGTGAGAAGGAAATGAGGAGGTTGAACTCCCCTTCTACTTGAAATGCAAAATTCAAAATCTTTAATGGGACTGATTGCAAAATCTATCCGACGAGCAGTTCCATAGCGTCAGATTGAATTTCAGATTTATCCCGCATGGAGAAGAGTTTTCTTCTCAGAAAAACAACAAATCCCCTTTTTAGACTGGGACTTTGATTTTTTTTCAAATTACCCTAGTTTAAGGCTCTAGCAGGCCAATCTACTTGGTAAATTTGACCTGTGCCCCAGCGTGGTCTGCCTCAAATCCCACCTAGGTCCCGATCTACCACTGACGTTGACTATCATAGGCACTTTGCACTTTTTGGCACTATTTTCACAAAAGTCTTCAACAATTCATTTCTCCAGTTCACCTGATTAGATATTTGTTGTTTTGGTGTCCTTTTGCTTATTATATTTTCCTCTTTTTTTATAAATTGGAGAGGGATTTCTATTGTGTTGTGTTTTTGACTTTTGAACAAAATGCTTTCCAAATTTTCTCTAACTTAAGCCTGTCTTTTTTGTGCCACAGCTAGTATGTGTTGCGCTCAGGTTTAATTTTCAAGATAGTGACTTTACTACTTGTGGCAGCCACCCAGCCACCCAACTAACGAACCAATTCTCACACCCTCCATATATGTTTTTTACAATTCTATTTTTCTGGTTTTAGTTGTCCAATCTGTAGTGCCTCAGAATTGCTGATTATTCCAAGTAAGATAAGGAATGGTTATTGATGTTCTTTTTCATCATCTGCATTTTCTTCCTCATCTTTCCATTTCTTCACAAACTTTCCTAGCCACAGCTCATAACACTTATATGCTGTCACCGGTAGCACTTTTATTTGTCGTTCTTTCCCGGAGCCTGTGGGGGAGGGGGGGGGGGTTGTAGTTTTGTTCATCATTTTGTTTGTTTCCATCCTGTTAATATGTATATTTTTTATGGCTGCTATGATTTTAAATAGCAAGAGAGAGATACATAATACAAGACTCTGGCTGGGACACACAATTATAGGCATGCAATGCAAACTAAATTGTCACTACACACATGAATACATGCTTTTAGTGTTATCAAGACCAGTGGCTCTCAGTTTTCCAAACTTGAAGTGCTAAAGGTCCAGGGGAGACATGCAAGTATTTGAGTCTCTGACTGCACCATGACTGTTACCTCTTAGTTAAAGGCACAGTCACTTTTCTCTCTTACTAGCATGTTGTAAAGCCTATTGACAGATGCCTATTTCAATCAATCACACATGCTTGTGAGTTACATAAACTTTAACCAAATGGGGTTCATAGGCTGAGCATCAGAGGCTGTCCTGCAGCAGTGCTATCCACACATGTTGATCTAGCATGATTCATTTACAGCATGGCAGTCTTTGAAGATGTTGGTGGACTGTTAGAATCCGGGTTCTCTGGTTGGCACAGGTAGGTACTTGTGACAAGCAGGGAACCTTTCCTCTAGTCAGGGTAAGGGGTTACACTCCTAAAATAACCCCTGCTCACCCTCTAGGTAGCTTGGCGCGAGCAGACAAGGCTTATCTCAGAGCGTTATAGGTTAAGCATTTGTGAACACATACAGTAACCAAGTGACAACACTACAAATGGACACCACACAGGTTTTTATATTAAAAATAAGGATTCTTTATATAGAGTTACCACAAAACCATTAAACGCCAAAAATACACAATACAGTTACTTTAGATGGTAGAAGTTTGCTTAGTTCTCTTAAGTTCTTACATGCGACACTTTAACTCAATGTACCTTTTAGATGCGACACGCAGGGCAACGAAAGTGTTGCAACGATGTTGCTGCGATGAAGTTTTTGGTGCAAAGAAATAAAGACGTGAAGATCTTCCAAATGCGTTACGCTTCTCTGATGTTGCGAGAAGACTCGACGCGTCAGCTGCAGCGGCGACACCCCTTTACGCGATGCGACGACAGCAGCTCCGATGGCGGCACGCTTCTCCGTGGATGCGAGGCGCTTTTCTTGATGCGGTGCAATGCGACAGCTACGATGGCTGCGATGGTGACACGCTTCTTCCTCGATGCGAGACTCTTCTCTTGATGCGGTGCGATGCGTCAGCTGCGATGGCTGCGATGGCGACACGCTTCTTCGGTGTTGCGAGACACTTCTTGGGTGATGCGAGACGCTTCCGCTCGATGCGAGGCTGCAGCGGCGACACCCTTTACGTGATGCGACGACAGCAGTTCCGACGGCGGCACGCTTCTCCTTCTTGAGTAGCGCTTCCAGCTCCTTGTAACACGCAGTCCCTCAGAAGGCCCAACAACAGCAGCAAGCACTTCCAAAGAACTTTGGGGAGCTGGGGGGTGAAGTCTGTTGTTCCTGAGACTTCAGCAGGAGGCAAGCTCTATTCCAAGCCCTTGGAGATCTTTTGCAGCACAAGTTGACATAAAGTCTTTGTAGTCTTTCTCCTCTCCTTTCAGCAGCAAGGCAACCACTGCAGGCCAATCCCCCAGGTCAGGGACAGTACTCCTCCTTACAGCTTTCCCGGTTCCTTCTCCTCAGGCAGAGGTTCTTCTTGTCAAGCAGGATCTAATTTCTTGGGAGCAGGGTCCCAATACTTATACCCCTAATTCCTTTGTTCCTCTGGGGTAGAGGGGCCTTTGCCCAGTCCAAACCAGTTCTTGAGCAGTTTGTTGACATGACTCTGCTTTTCTATTCAGGGTGCAGGGCAGAGACATCAGCCGCTCCACAGGAGGCGGAGCCAGCATTGTGGTGGCAGAGCACAGCCCTATTCAGAGTCCAGGTGCGCTCCTCCCACCCATCTGGATGTCAATCTCTCTATTCACCACCAGGCTACCTAGCCCTGCCCCTCTGGGTTTCCCCAGCCCTGTCACTCACACAAACCAGACAGGCAGATACACATCATAGCAGAGACGGGCTGAAATGGTTAGGCAAGCAAATACCAACTTTCTAAAAGTGGTATTTGCAAACACAGAATATTAAAATAAACTTTACTAAAAGATGTATTTTATTATTCTGAGATCAGGCATACTAAACTCGAATTTCTACCATGTTCCCTGGGTCTGTTAGGATCATAGGATGTAACAATTCTAACAGCCCATTCTGGCCTATGGGAACAGGTAGCCTTGCAATAGTGAAAAACGAAAATGGCTGTAGTTCACTATTAGGACATGCCACACACATCAGGGCTTGTCCTACCTTATGCTTACAATGCACCCTGCCCTTGGGCCTACCAAAGGGGTGACTAATATGAAGTTAAGGGAAGGTTTAGGGACTGGGAAGTTGATCCACTTGCCCAGTCAGCATGACAGTACCAGACTGCACGCAGGTTCTGCAATGGCAGACTTTAGACACATTCTACTAGGCCGCTTCTGTGGGTGGCACAACCAGTGCTGCAAGCCCACCAGCAGCATTTGTATTTACAAGTCCTGGGCACTCCTGGTGCACTTTACTGGGGTCTGACAGTAAACCAAATAAGCCAATCATGGAATCCAACCAACATACACATTTGAAATAGGGAGCACTTGCACTGTGGCACTGGTTGGCAGTGGCACAGTGCTCTGAGCAGCTAACACCAGCAAAACAAATGAGGCACAGCGACAAAAAGTGGAAGGGAGACTCACGCCAAGGTGCCAGGTCTAACATGGACTCAAACCAATGACAACAGAAATGCATCAAATCTACATGTAAAGCTAGACAACAATGATGACTTATGGTAATGACACAAGTCAATATACGGGGTGACCTGGAAAGCGAGTCATGGTACCTTGTCCAATCTTCTACAGATGGGTCATGGGGCTTCCTATTAAGGGCTGTTAATATGACAGGACTAAAAGAAGAGTGTGAAGTGATGTGCCATGTCTGCCACAGGACCGGAAGACGAGGTGACAATAGATTTTAACCATTATGCTGTGTTCTTGTTCAAATATATGGCACATGACAGCACCAGTATACTCAATAGAAAACCCCAGAAGAGATAGAGGTGCGGCAGGGGGAGGGGCAGGGATACACAGAACTCATACTTTGTGACTCTGCACACCCCGATATAATGCACACAGTTACCTTAACATATGAATTGTCAGCTCGCGGGATAATCCTTAGACAAAGGGCTAGGTTCCACAATTCTGTGCATCATGCGCACTCCAGTGCATCAGTAAGAGGAAAGCCATTGTGTAAGTGTCAGAATCCTTCTCAAAGACAGTAATGGTTTGGAATGCTGCTGTCAGGACAGTCGTGCCTCTGATGACGTTTCAATAACTGAGGCGCAGCCTTCATTTGCCTTGGAGTTCTCAATGCATGCACTCAGTTATTAATTTGAGCCGGGGCTTCCCGGTGCTAAGCACCAGCACTTAATTGGTTGCACCGGCACCTAATTGTCAACACCATACATAGAACAGTCTACCACACGGTGGCGCTGCTCATCTGATTTAGAGATGAGCAGAAAAACAGTTGTTTAGGAATACAATATACATTAAAATTGCAAATACCTGCCTCCCCAGCCATTTCTTTAGCTTTGGGGACCTGGAATAATCTGAACTGTCTCATTTACATGCGAGAGAGATGATTAGTAGTTGTTTTGGCAGGATGACAAGGGTGATGGGTGATGGGTGGTGCAAGCTGCAGTGGCCTTCCGGTCAGAGCCCTGGCACTTAGTATTTTACAAATTAAGCACTGCATGCACTATATGTTACAAAAACATTTCTTTCACACCAAGTTAGTGTTCTCCCGATTTCACTGCTTAAGCAGCTGAAAGTCACACCCGACAGTTTAGTTTTATGGCTTCTTCACCCCCATTACTCATTCTAGAACAAGTGTGCGGAAGAAAAGTCCCATAACATTTCTCGGCCCCTCAAAAGTACATTAGGAGAAGGTCAGTGGTGTATCATGGGTCATTTTTGTTTAATCGATCAACTGAATGTTAACGATTAAATATAGAAGGCAGTATTTTACAGCTTTTATGTATTACGACTAAATTAGTGTACATTAGACCCACAGAAGACATTGTGATTTATAATGATAGGACATCGTTTTGTGGCTGTTTATTACAATCATTGCCTCCTCCTCCTTACAGAAAGAATAGTCATTTCCTGATGAAGACTGTAAAAGCTTGTAGCTAGAAAATAATAGTATATGCCCACTAAATCTATATTACATTGAAAGGTCGTACAGTCCAATATTTCTATAAATAAACCATTTACACTAAGTCGCATTTCCTGCATTTTAAAACAACTTTCAAAAACATTGAGTTAAAGCAGGGGTCTTCAAAATGTGGGGCAGGCCCCGCCGTGGGGTATGAAGCAATACTAATGGGGGTGGGGGGCCAGACTCTCTCCAAGAGGGTATATAGCCTCCCTCTCAGTAATACTGACACAGAAAAAGGTGTCGTAAATCAGCATAAGAAAGCAAAGGCGACGAACCACTTTTTAATCAGCAACTTCAGACCTGGCTGGGAGTGGGTGTCATAGTGGCTTCAAATAACACCTAAGGTCTCACACCCTTATCACTAATAAAGGCTTATACTGTGGGCATTTTTCAGGCGTAAGGTCTGCCTATATTAAATTCACAAATAAATAAAGTGTCAATAAAGCGTCATTCTAAAATGGATAACTGACCATAACTTCAGTGTGGGAAATGTTACAAATATTCATAACTAGCTGCAAAGTGGCCTCACGCCTAATGCCACACCTTCAGCCAGCCCTGGTATTTTAACAAATAACATTGCATTTTTGGACTTGTAAGTTTACCTTTAATATAGTAAGATTGGTCTAAACTATCCCAGCATGCAAATTTCTCTTGTCTAAAAACACTGGACTGACTTCTTGTATCTCATGAGACATAAGGCCATTTACCATTATAAAAAACATAGCGCCTGAATTATAAGTTAGCGGAATGGGTACTTCATCGCAACGGTGATAAAGTACCCTTTCCGTCAACCTGAAAGCCTGCATCATTTAGATATGGGCGGACCTTTATTGTGCAGGCGGAGGAGACAACTCCATCTCTGTGGCAGTTGGGGTTTGTCCATTTGTCCGTCTGCCTGATTTAAAGTGGGCAGACCCATGACCAGTTTTCACTGCCTATCACTGCCATGAAAAACGTAGTGGTAAGTGGCAATGAAAACCTTTAAATAACCCCCACACCATAGCGAGGGGGTCAAAGTTTTTTTTTAATTTTTAAATCCTGATTTGGGATTTTCTTTTTAAAAATAAAAATGTTATAAGTTTGATGTTCAACTCAATTATTTTGACAGAGCTGCCAATGCATTTCTAGGAACCATTGGGATGATGGTTTCTGGAAATGCAACAGATGTCTGTAGGTACAGCGAACATCTCTTAATACGGCGGGAGGAGCACCCTTGCCATGGCGGGAGTAAAGTACTCTGCCATGCCATGGTAATTTATACTATCACAAAAGGGGGACACGGGGAGCATTATGGGGCTCATGACTGCCCTAACTAACTCAAATAAACACAAAAATTGGCGTAATACCCTCAGAGAAATGCTGTTTGCTTCAACAGCTAAATTGCAGGTTATGTGCCAGAGAGCCAATGTGTTCTGTGTGTGCTGCTAATTATTAGTTACCTAGATTGGAGGCAATTCCAAGAATTGGACAAAGATGGCTCACTCACGTAATGTGACATGCTTCATCATTTGCCACTTCGTCCAACCCTGGTAAGGAATTACTACCAGGGCGGACTCGACCTCAGAATGAGGCTTTTCTGAGGGGGTTCTTAGATATTTATTTTTTCTGGACAATAATTTAGATCCAGTTTATGACTTTAAGAAACCATGGGATAATCCACTAAAGTATCATTTAATTTGGTGGTGTCCCCGGTTCATTAAAAGAATACCAAGGGGTAAATCCAGGCGGCATACTTAGGCATAATGGCCTATATGCGTCACTTTATAGGAGTTATGCCAATATCTGCCTTTATTTAGCTGTGGGTCTAAGGCATTCATCAGGGCCGTGTCTATGCCCCCTACACTGCAATTATTAAGTGCTGGTGGGCTTAGATATAGAAAGAGAGAGGACCTACCTCTCAACTGGCATCATCATTTTTCGATAACCTATGAAATAAATACAAAAAGCCGCAAAAGTTATTGTTCATAAGATAGGTGAACAAGGAGTCACAGTAGACTTAAATTAGCAGTCTTTGACCAGAAATGTGGTCACTTCAGTCAGAGACGATTAAAATAAGTAGCACTAAATGACAGAAATGAAATATCAACAGACGAGGGATTAGGATGGACTAACTATAGGCAGTGGTGACATATATGGGTCAGTCTCATGCATATCATTTAACAATGCAGTGATCGAAGTGAAAAAGGAGACAAAATGAAATACCTAGAAGTTTTTTGTTAAATTCTTCATGGTCTGTTCGAGCTGGCTCTCTCCTTTAGTCACACTCTTGAGTTACAAATGGATATATAAAATGGAGTTTAGACAGATTTAATCTCTTTGGACAAATATCGGAGGTTTTTTATGTTAAAACATTTTGCCCCACTGTGATTAGGGAATTGGACTGGTAGACAAAATTCTTCAGGCCTCATACGTGGTGCAAGTTTATATATGGAAAACACAAAACCTCTTAAGATACACTTGAGCCATGGAATTGCACCCCTGTCCTCATTGGTAGTAGGATAGATTTTCAATAATACCAAGATAACTAGTTTGTTGGCCTCTTATTGGGCCTGCAGTCTAACAATCCTAAAACACCCTCTATGCAAAACTGATTTTATCAAGGGAGAGAATCCACTTGTCACCTGACTTGCTCCAGTGAACAGCCGTCTTGTGCCGTGATTGTTTGCCTGGATATGCAGAGACGTTTTAAGGCATGGGCAAAGTGGGCTCTGGCCCCAGACTTTCAGGGGGGCCCCCTAATGGAGCCAGCTTTGTTCTACAGAGAGTATTACCCTGGTGACCCTGGGTAATTTGTAAACAAATTCTTTCAAATACTGTTTTACTTTAACTTATTTTTTAATGTGGGTGATGTGAGAGAGTGTATAAGGGACATTTTGAAGAGAAATGCTGTGTTTACCTTTTGTGCAACATCCATAAAAAGGTTATTTTAGCTCAAAACAGGACCTCACATATTCGAAATGGGAGGGCGTCACAGAGATTATTTGCAGTTATATTAGGGAGCTGCTGCTGTGTTTAATATTAAAAACACAAGTCACTATCCCTAAATATTAGATGTAAACACATTTAAAATTTGGACGAGTGTGCTTCTGCGCTGTCAGTGACCTGGCTAAAGAGGTCATGAAAAATCTGAGATTGGATCTTAAATTAAAAGTTGTTCTGAACAGGGGCCCCCAAAATTTGTTTGGCCCAGGGCCCCCAAGATCCTTAAGATGTTCCTGTGGATATGCCCGCTTTTAAGCTTCCAGGTCATGGTTCAATTTAGACCATCATTTGCACCTGTGTCTGCAGGCCGTAGCTGAGGGGGAGGAAAGAAAATCTGGACCGGAGCCGGAATCCTCTTCCAGCAGCCGTCTGGATTGGAGGGACCCGCCCCGGTGCCTGACTTGACTGCACCCTGTGCGCTGGTTTACGTCAGTGAGGGGGCATTTCCCCAAAGCATATGACATGTATGAATGCGTGTAGGTAGAGGTGATGTTAAAGGAAATCCGGATGTGTTTGAGCCGGGTGTCGCTTGTGACGATCTCTTTTGCGCTGCATTTGGGAACATATTGTCCCTCATCATATTGTTCATAGAACAGCCTGTAGTTTAACACATATTTACATTGTGCCAGAATGAGTATATAAACATCATGAGTATATCAATTGTCAAAGGAGGAGAGATCTAGAAGCCCTCCAGCACTTTTTCCGATGACATAAGGGTTAGAGGCCGTGAATAAAAAATTATATATTATTATCCTGAATTTTTGTCATGTTTCACCAGCCTCAGTTATTATGGATTTTGAGGAAGAGAGTATAGTATTCTTGTCTTATGATTCATGCCCTATTCTTCCTAGCTGCTCAGCCTGTGTGTGTGTGCTCTGTATTGAATGTTGGTGAATGGGCAATGAGTGAAATGTTTGGGTGACTGGATGAGTGATGACAGTTGGTGGATGTGGGCTGTGCAGTCCTTGTTTGCCTCCTCACATGGAGAGCATATACGTAATGTTAATGTCCCTTGTAAAAGTGGGGGCAGGATATTGGGTTTCAGTCCCTTTAGTCCACATGTCGTGCTTTCTCACATGGAGAGTATATAAAAATTTACACGTTGTCCCTTGTTTAAGTTGGGGGCAGGGTATTGGGTTTCAGTCCCTTTGGTCCACATGACTATTCTCCTCACATGGAGAGTGTGAGAAATTGGCCTGGCATATGCTGGTCACTAGTTATAGTGGCCACCTTGCACCAGTCCAATTCGACTCTTGGTAGATAGGTTTAAAGACAACCTTTTAAAGAAAGCTATCCTAGTGGTGGCTGTGGAGAGCAGCCTTCAGGCTAAGTCTCTGAGGAATGTAAAGCAGCTTGTTTTACCTTATAATCTCTTGAATTACCAAATGAAAAGACACCACACAGGTATATATATCAAATATATATGTATTTATTTCTAAATATACTCTACTAATCTCTTTATGAGATTAGTGCCAGGTAAACATTCAAAACATCAACAGTTCTAAATAAATTAAGCACAAATATGGCTGGGGCCCTATGGGCGTACCAGACCATATACTAAAATAGTGGGTTAACAAACTCGACTTGCAAAAGTAAGAGGCCTAGGGCCTTGGGAATCGCTGGGGCTTCACTGCTGCAGTGTTTACAGGTAAGTAATCAGCCTACAGGAGGCGCGTGCAGTGTCTAAACACACACACGGGATTCTCATTGGTTTCAATGGCAAAATGTCGCAGTTTGTAATTTACAGTTCTAGGGCACTTCGGAGTGGACAACAAGCAAACAACTTACAGGGTAAGTACTTCGATAGCCAATGCACACTTGGGCACCGTAACCAGAGTTACCTCACCCAGGGAAGCCGGGTGCATAGGTGTCCTTTGGTGTCGGGTCGCGATGCTGTTTTCAATGGAGATCGGGGAAGTCTTGCTGCTTGTGTCGTCGAGAGAAGTGTCCGCTTGAATCCGACAATGGATTGGAGTTGCAGGAGACCTAGAAATTAAGGGGACAGAGTTCAAAGTCACTTGCCAGTGACTGGTGGCCCGCAGGATAGATGACCACAGCTGTCGCGTCTCTTCAGGTCGCTGATGTCATTTTGTCTCTTCGCTCACATGGTCCAGGAGGGATCGATGAAGACCAGCAGCTGGATTCCGGAGGTCCCACAACGTCTGCAGCTGTTGGCGGTATCGGCACTCGGATTCAAGCCAACAAACCTTGGCAACTGCAAGTCTCGTGTGGATGGAAGATTGTCGATGAATCAGACCAGCAAGGTTCGATGGACTTACCCAGCAAGGGTAAGTGAGGGCAGGCCCAGAGCAACCAGGCGAGCCCTTGAAGTTGATGTGGAAGTCTTCTGGGGGGCTGCTAGCCAACGGGCAAGCAACCGCAAAGACACCTTTGCAGGGAAACTTCACCAACAGCCCACTGTCACTTGGGACGGGGTAAGCCGCTGATCTTTGGTTCCAGACCTGCTAGGGACTTGGACAACAAGTGGTCTAAAGCACAAGTTTGTAGCTCGTCGTTTAGGGCTTGCACTCAAAATCAGTGCACTGTTCCCTGGTATCGCGGTTCCTCGTCACTCGTGGGGTCCAGATGCCACAGCTCCGCTGGGGACTCAAAATGGCCGTCGAGAGGTCAGGAAATCTGCTTCAGGGGATGCAGGGACTTCGGGCTCCGGCGGGAGCGGTAAAGTTTGCAACCGTTGTTCAGTCCTTTTGGTGCCTGCCAAGCAGGGGAGTCACTCCTTGACTCCAAGGGAGATCCTTCGGTCTTCTAGAGATAGTAGAAAGTTGAAGGGCCAGGATTCTTCTTCTTAGAGCGTCGTCCAGGTGTAATCTAAATTGCATTGGCAATGTGTGGTATCTTATAGTGTAAAGATGGGAGGGACTAGCTCTATGACCACTCCTCTAGGAGGGTCAGGGTAGTGGGTGGTTACACCCACTTCTCTTTGTCCAGTTTCGCGCCAGGACAGGGGCAGGCAGCCCCTGAACCGGTTTGAGATGGCATATGCACAGAGGAGCCTACTGCTCCCCCAGTGCAGGACTTCAAAGCACTCTAAGAGTGCACCCACCCAGCTCGAATACACTAAATCCTGTCTGGGAGGTGGTGACACCTCCCTGTGACAGGAAACCTTTTGTTGGGCTCCCTCCACTGCGAGTTTCGGTCAGCAGCAGGAGGGCAGCCCGGTGTCTGTGCTGGTGGCATCCATTTTGTGATGCCAGGGCCTTAGAAGATTTCTACCGGTTAGTACAGTGTGTACATGTCGTCCCCTCTAGAAGGGTGGGATCCTACTCCCACACCAGTTACTGGTGTGGGGGTAGGATTCCAAGTTGTTTGACACCAAACACGACATGTTTTGATGCAGTCATTCCAAAGTTAGCATTTACCGCGAGGTTATAATGCACTTAAGATGATTTGGTTTAACCGCATCCACAAACAGCAGCAGAGAATAGACTCTGCCAGCTGCAGAGGGGTCCTGCTCAGGCAGAAGCACCCCCTCACATAGTAAACCATGCACCCTGCCCTTGGGATTGATAGGGCCTACCATAGGGGTGACTGATAGGTTTATATGTGTGTGTATGGTGAGATATAGGAACCTATACCTCAGTGAGGAGTGCTAACATTACCTCACACAGGCTGCAGTAGCAGGCCTGTGGTGTCAGATTGTGAGTGCTTCCCAGGGGTGGCATAATACATGCTGCAGCCCCTGGTAGGCCTGTGAAGTACCAATGCCCTAGGTACCTAAGGTACCATATACTAGGGGCTCATAAGGCACCACAGTATCCAATCACTAGTGCATCTAATATGCACACCAATCATTTAAGGGAGTAAGCAGATAGGCTGGGGTCCTGGATAGCAGGATCCCAGCCAGACTAGTCAAAAACCATCCAAACACCAGGAAAAAAGTGGGGGCAACCATATAGTCAGATTCCACCTTCCTACATAACCCCCCCCAAACGAAAGGGGATAAGGCTAACCTTGCCCAGTTAAGCCTTTATTTCCTGAGTGGCCAGATAAGGAAGAACCTGCACTAGCATGGTTGCCCCCTGTCTCATGGTCCACTTGGGAAATCCTACCCCAAGGGGTTTTGGAGTTTCTCCAAAGTCTAGGGAAATTACCTGTATTGTTTTCTGGTACAGAAGTAGGCTGGTGGGGTGTCTGAGTGTGGAAGTGAGGCCCTATTTGGGGTGGTCTCAACTTCCTCAGCACACTGGTCACCATGGGAGCCTTTCTGTCCATGACTGTGTCATATCTGGCCCTAAGGGTCAACCTCTGGCTGCCTACAGCTGGGGGTTGGGTCCCTCTGGTTGGAGTAGTGGAGGGCACTGGAATGTTTGGGGCAACTAGGCCCCAGGTTTCCCTGTGCCCAACAAAGTCCATCTGGGGGGTACCTGTACCTAGGGGTAAGGGGGATCCCTCAGTTTGTAGAGGAATATTCACCTGGCTAGAACTACTCTGCTGGGTGTCCCTAATCTGCTGATGAGGGGGTTCCTCTGGACAGGGGCCCACTAGGGGTCCACTGACCTTCCTGACCTCTGCAGCCCTGGGCTGACTGAGGAAGGGTAGAGAGGGGCAGGACACCTGCTCCAGACTGGGTGCCACCTTGGAAGGATCCCCTGCCATCCGAGTTGTGGCCAGGACAGGCCTGACCACTTCTGGGGCAGTTACTTCACAAGGGGCAGGGGCAGTTCCCTTAAAAAGCTGACCCTTACCTTTAGTCTGGTGGGGGGAGGACTGTTCCTCACCCCCTATGCTCTCTGTTTGCATGGAGTGATCCATAGTTTCAGGCTTCACTCCCCTTAATTTCTCCTGGGGTGGAGGTGAGGCCCTCAGGGTCTCATCCACTCTCTCAGGGATGCCTAACATTCTTAAATGGGCATTGTGGTCTACCTCAGCCCAAGCTGAGACTTCCAGATCATTCCCCAGTAGACAATCCACAGGCAAGGTTGGGGACACTGCCACTCTCTTTGGGCCAGTGACCCCTCCCCAGCTAAGATTTACTACTGCCATGGGATGGTCTGTCCTAATTCCATCAATATTGGTCACCTGGTAGCTAAACTCAGGTAAAAGCTGTTCTAGGGGCACTAGTCTCTTGGTCACCATGGTGACACTAGCCCCTGTGTCCCTGTAGGCCACAGCCTTCTGACCATTGATCATTGGCTCTTGTCTGTACCTGCCCAAGCTATTGGGACTCATGGTAAAGTTGGCAAACCCCATGCCACCATCACAGACTAGAGTTGCTTGTGTAGGGGACCTGGTTAGGCCAGAGTCCCCCTGAGTTCCCCAAGAAAACCCAACTAAGTTTTTGCGTGCACTCCCACCACCTGGGGGATTACTACTGGTAGTAACAGGAGGTGTTGGAGCTGCTTTGGGAGGAACATTCTCTTTATTGCCATTCTTTGGACAGCTGGAGTCAGTTTTCCAGTGTCCAGGTTGCTTGCACACATGGCAATATGGTTTCTTATTGGAAGAGGAAGGATTTTGGAACCCACCCCCAGAACTGGGTTTTTGGGGCCCTTCAGAGGACTTTTCTGTTTCATCATCCCCACCTTTCTCTTTGGGCTTAGTGGAATCTTTCTTCTGGTCACCACCTTGGTTCTTGGGCCTAACCCTGGTTCTGACCCATTTGTCTGCCTTCTTTCCCAATTCTTGGGGAGAGGTCAGATCAGAGTCCACCAGGTACTGGTGTAAGAGTTGGTTTTGACAATTATTAAGGATCTGCTCTCTCATAATCAAATTATACAATCCTTTAAAGTCAGTGACTCTACTGCCAACTATCCAACCCTCCAGAGCCTTGGTAGCACAATCCACAAAGTCCACCCAATCCTGAGTCTGTGCTTTCTGGGTGTCTCTGAACTTGAACCTGTACTGTTCAGTGGTTAAGCCAAACCCATCTATTAATGCACTCTTCAGGGATTCATAGTCATTAGCATCCTCTTCTCTAACAGTGAGGAGCTTGTCTCTGCCTTTATCTGAAAAGGAGAGCCACACGATTGCTGCCCACTGTTTCTGGGGGACCTGTTGAACTTTACAGGCCCTCTCCATAGCAGTTATCCATTTGTGGATATCATCCCCACTCTGGTAGGGAGGAACAACCTTGGACAGGTTCCTATGATCTGGCATGTAATCTCTGCCTCTAGGGACACTGTTGCTGCCACCAGGGGTATCTAACCCCTCCTTCTTAGAAGCTCTTTGGAGCTCGAAGGCTTCCCTATCTAAGGCCAATTGCTTGGTTCTGAGGGCAAGCCTAGCTTCCTCATACTGCAGCATCTTGAACCTTCTTTCAGAGGAGGACTCCCTGGGAAATTTGGAGTTCCTCTGTGGAACAGATTCTCTTCCAGAGTGGTATGAATGGTCAGAGTCCCTTGAGGGGGACCTAGGCCTTTCTCCCACTCTGTCAGTTCTCTTAAGGAGAATTCCTCTGTTCCTTTCAGACTCTTGTGAGTCTGGCCCTTCAATCACAGACTCCAGGTCATCTTGATTTTCATCATCAGACCCAGAGACTATGGTTGACCCACTCCCTGATGCAGACCCACTTGCTCCTAGAGCTTGTCTCAGGTCATCTGCTACTAACAGATCTATCAGGTGTTGTGATGAGGGACTCCTGCCCACCCTCAGATTTCTTTCAAAGCATAAAGCCTTCAGTTCAGTGTAGGCTATATCTTTGTACTGAGATGGGGTGGACCCACTGGCTCCACCATGGTGAGACATACTAGTGTTGTGCAGTGTTGTACTACCTACACTAGTCGAGGCCTACTGGACCTAGCTTGAGCTGTAGCAAGGGTGTGCTTGTGCTGGAGCAGGGTTTTCTATTTAAACCCGAACATCAGCTTATATGTTTATATGTCTTAATTAAAAGTATTAATAATTAATTACTAGATATTAAGTTTTGTCGAGTGTGTTTTAATTAATCAACCTTACTAATGAAAGAATTACACGCGGGAATGCAATTGCATGGCTTAATTAATAAGTGAACTAAGTTGGTGAGCAAATTAATTATATACGTGTGGTTAATGTGCTATTTGTTATGTGTTTGCGCTTTTAAATAATATGCTTTAATGCTTCTTTAGGTCGCAAATGGCTAAATAATACATACACATAAGGGTATTAGTGGGAATTAACACTGTATAATCAATACGATGTAGTAACGTTGTTTTGTGTTTCTTTTTAATTAAGTTATCCATTTTGGCCTGTCAGAAAATGGCCGACATCTACAGCCTGCATTTGAGTAGATGAAATCTGAAGAGAGGCCTCGCTGAATATGGTTGAAAATGACCTCGGCCTCTGTCTGAGCTAAAAGTTATGAAAGGACAGCAGCTCTGGGCTCGTCGCCAGATATCCTTGGAAGAGAACAATTGTCACAAATGAACATTTTGATAGACTGGCGGTGGCTTCACTATGATTCCGGAGAAGAGCATCCATGAATGTTGCGGATTTAGTTTGTGCTTCCTTTTTCCGTGTTTTTATTTTTGAGATATTCGAGAGCGGAGATTTTTCTAAATGTTGCGAGCCAACATCCTTTCCTGCTCGCTCTGCTCAATGGACGCTTAGAGCTTGTTTGTAACTTTTAATGTGTAAGTTTTGGTATAAATATTGTTAGACTAGAGAGGGTCTAAGGCCACTTCTTCCTGAACCTATGCTCAAGAGGATCGATGCTGACCGAGCGGACGGTGACTCTTCATGGCAGCTTGAGAGACTTTAATTCTTTGCCGTGAGACCTGTCCTGACTTAGAGTGCGACATTTAGCCAGAATAGGTAATTATGAGAATAATGATTTTGCAATTGAATGGCTTTAGTTTTGAATTAATTTAGATAAAAATAATTTCTGTTTGAATTACAGTGTCGGGTGGTTATTTCTTCGTCATTTATTGAGATCTCAAATGTGTTTATATTGTTTAAATCATGACTCAAGACAGATCAATTAGGTTGCATTGACCTCCAATTAGGTGCAGATTGATTTAGCAGTTCTCTCTTATATTCAGTGTGGATAGAGTAATAGAATGAATGTTGGTGTGATGGGCCCTAGCGTATGATGAATGTATGTGCGTATGACTGTGAAATTACTCTGTACGTGGAAGTAGGGAGAATTTATAAGCTCTGATCTGCAGCAGTTTCCTGGTAGCAGTATGATGGTTTTGATTATTGTCTTGATCTGATAGATTGCTTGTACATAGGCTTATGGATTTATTGATTGATGTTGATATATGTACTAATACTGAATGTTGAAGTCGTCGTATTGAGTTATATGTAGTGTGTACGGCTTCTGGGACGTAGGGAGTCGGTGACAGTTTCGTAGTAGGGCAGAGGGAAGTGAGTGCTGCTCTCGGGAAAGGCGGAATTGTTGGAATTACCTGTACGCATGCAGGGAAAAGCGTGTGACAATTGAAGTTGCCCGTCGCATTGTCTGGGTTCGATTCAGTGACATCGTCGTGTGTTACTACTAGAGACATATTTTCTGTATAAGTGAAGTGTGTATGGTTGCGAAGGTTATCTGTGAAGTTCTGGTTTTAGGTACCAGGGATCCTTTTTGGATTGCCGTTATCGCTTATCACTGGAAAGGTAATAGGTATTCTCTGAGCTTGTTTGAAGGACAAAGCAGAGGTAAGCGCTGCTTGGTTAACGTATGTTATAATTCTGTAGAAGGACAGATTGTTCGCTGTTCTCGGGAAAGACAGGATTCTGTGTAAATGTGCTACATTTTCTGGTGTGAAAGTGCGTGAATGTGTGAGCATTTAGTTGATTGTGAAACTCTTAGGAGCATTCCGGGAGAAAACAGTTAATGGATGCATGTTAGAAGGGCAGAGTAGAGGGATGTGCTACTGTGTCAACGAAAGTAATAATTCCGTAATAGAGCAGAGGTAAGCGCTGTTCTAGAGAGAAGCGGGATTCTCGTGGGAAAGGTCTTTTCTATTCTGTGGTTAGCGGAGCAGACAATGGAGATGTTTATATGTTGTAACTAATAGATTTGTAGAGTCTGAAACGAAGTCTACTGAGAAGATTTTGTAAAGGAGGGGTAGACGAGTGACAGGAGACAGGAGTAGAAGCGACTGCAGCGACTACTGACGTCAGAAAGACCGCGCTGTGATTGGACAGTGGGTTAAAACAGTGCTCGTACTGTGATTGGTGCGTTGGTGTGAGCCGCGCAGGGATTGGAAGAAGTACAGAGTGACGTAGACGCTCCGGGATTGGTGCGTTAGTGTGAGTCGCGCTGTTATTGGACAAAAGATCGTACAGTTGCGGAAGGACTAGAGTTTTATGGCTTCTTCACCCCCATTACTCATTCTAGAACAAGTGTGCGGAAGAAAAGTCCCATAACATTTCTTGGCCCCTCAAAAGTACATTAGGAGAAGGTCAGTGGTGTATCATGGGTCATTTTTGTTTAATCGATCAACTGAATGTTAACGATTAAATATAGAAGGCAGTATTTTACAGCTTTTATGTATTACGACTAAATTAGTGTACATTAGACCCACAGAAGACATTGTGATTTATAATGATAGGACATCGTTTTGTGGCTGTTTATTACAATCATTGCCTCCTCCTCCTTACAGAAAGAATAGTCATTTCCTGATGAAGACTGTAAAAGCTTGTAGCTAGAAAATAATAGTATATGCCCACTAAATCTATATTACATTGAAAGGTCGTACAGTCCAATATTTCTATAAATAAACCATTTACACTAAGTCGCATTTCCTGCATTTTAAAACAACTTTCAAAAACATTGAGTTAAAGCAGGGGTCTTCAAAATGTGGGGCAGGCCCCGCCGTGGGGTATGAAGCAATACTAATGGGGGTGGGGGGCCAGACTCTCTCCAAGAGGGTATATAGCCTCCCTCTCAGTAATACTGACACAGAAAAAGGTGTCGTAAATCAGCATAAGAAAGCAAAGGCGACGAACCACTTTTTAATCAGCAACTTCAGACCTGGCTGGGAGTGGGTGTCATAGTGGCTTCAAATAACACCTAAGGTCTCACACCCTTATCACTAATAAAGGCTTATACTGTGGGCATTTTTCAGGCGTAAGGTCTGCCTATATTAAATTCACAAATAAATAAAGTGTCAATAAAGAGTCATTCTAAAATGGATAACTGACCATAACTTCAGTGTGGGAAATGTTACAAATATTCATAACTAGCTGCAAAGTGGCCTCACGCCTAATGCCACACCTTCAGCCAGCCCTGGTATTTTAACAAATAACATTGCATTTTTGGACTTGTAAGTTTACCTTTAATATAGTAAGATTGGTCTAAACTATCCCAGCATGCAAATTTCTCTTGTCTAAAAACACTGGACTGACTTCTTGTATCTCATGAGACATAAGGCCATTTACCATTATAAAAAACATAGCGCCTGAATTATAAGTTAGCGGAATGGGTACTTCATCGCAACGGTGATAAAGTACCCTTTCCGTCAACCTGAAAGCCTGCATCATTTAGATATGGGCGGACCTTTATTGTGCAGGCGGAGGAGACAACTCCATCTCTGTGGCAGTTGGAGTTTGTCCATTTGTCCGTCTGCCTGATTTAAAGTGGGCAGACCCATGACCAGTTTTCACTGCCTATCACTGCCATGAAAAACGTAGTGGTAAGTGGCAATGAAAACCTTTAAATAACCCCCACACCATAGCGAGGGGGTCAAAGTTTTTTTTTAATTTTTAAATCCTGATTTGGGATTTTCTTTTTAAAAATAAAAATGTTATAAGTTTGATGTTCAACTCAATTATTTTGACAGAGCTGCCAATGCATTTCTAGGAACCATTGGGATGATGGTTTCTGGAAATGCAACAGATGTCTGTAGGTACAGCGAACATCTCTTAATACGGCGGGAGGAGCACCCTTGCCATGGCGGGAGTAAAGTACTCTGCCATGGCATGGTAATTTATACTATCACAAAAGGGGGACACGGGGAGCATTATGGGGCTCATGACTGCCCTAACTAACTCAAATAAACACAAAAATTGGCGTAATACCCTCAGAGAAATGCTGTTTGCTTCAACAGCTAAATTGCAGGTTATGTGCCAGAGAGCCAATGTGTTCTGTGTGTGCTGCTAATTATTAGTTACCTAGATTGGAGGCAATTCCAAGAATTGGACAAAGATGGCTCACTCACGTAATGTGACATGCTTCATCATTTGCCACTTCGTCCAACCCTGGTAAGGAATTACTACCAGGGCGGACTCGACCTCAGAATGAGGCTTTTCTGAGGGGGTTCTTAGATATTTATTTTTTCTGGACAATAATTTAGATCCAGTTTATGACTTTAAGAAACCATGGGATAATCCACTAAAGTATCATTTAATTTGGTGGTGTCCCCGGTTCATTAAAAGAATACCAAGGGGTAAATCCAGGCGGCATACTTAGGCATAATGGCCTATATGCGTCACTTTATAGGAGTTATGCCAATATCTGCCTTTATTTAGCTGTGGGTCTAAGGCATTCATCAGGGCCGTGTCTATGCCCCCTACACTGCAATTATTAAGTGCTGGTGGGCTTAGATATAGAAAGAGAGAGGACCTACCTCTCAACTGGCATCATCATTTTTCGATAACCTATGAAATAAATACAAAAAGCCGCAAAAGTTATTGTTCATAAGATAGGTGAACAAGGAGTCACAGTAGACTTAAATTAGCAGTCTTTGACCAGAAATGTGGTCACTTCAGTCAGAGACGATTAAAATAAGTAGCACTAAATGACAGAAATGAAATATCAACAGACGAGGGATTAGGATGGACTAACTATAGGCAGTGGTGACATATATGGGTCAGTCTCATGCATATCATTTAACAATGCAGTGATCGAAGTGAAAAAGGAGACAAAATGAAATACCTAGAAGTTTTTTGTTAAATTCTTCATGGTCTGTTCGAGCTGGCTCTCTCCTTTAGTCACACTCTTGAGTTACAAATGGATATATAAAATGGAGTTTAGACAGATTTAATCTCTTTGGACAAATATCGGAGGTTTTTTATGTTAAAACATTTTGCCCCACTGTGATTAGGGAATTGGACTGGTAGACAAAATTCTTCAGGCCTCATACGTGGTGCAAGTTTATATATGGAAAACACAAAACCTCTTAAGATACACTTGAGCCATGGAATTGCACCCCTGTCCTCATTGGTAGTAGGATAGATTTTCAATAATACCAAGATAACTAGTTTGTTGGCCTCTTATTGGGCCTGCAGTCTAACAATCCTAAAACACCCTCTATGCAAAACTGATTTTATCAAGGGAGAGAATCCACTTGTCACCTGACTTGCTCCAGTGAACAGCCGTCTTGTGCCGTGATTGTTTGCCTGGATATGCCCGCTTTTAAGCTTCCAGGTCATGGTTCAATTTAGACCATCATTTGCACCTGTGTCTGCAGGCCGTAGCTGAGGGGGAGGAAAGAAAATCTGGACCGGAGCCGGAATCCTCTTCCAGCAGCCGTCTGGATTGGAGGGACCCGCCCCGGTGCCTGACTTGACTGCACCCTGTGCGCTGGTTTACGTCAGTGAGGGGGCATTTCCCCAAAGCATATGACATGTATGAATGCGTGTAGGTAGAGGTGATGTTAAAGGAAATCCGGATGTGTTTGAGCCGGGTGTCGCTTGTGACGATCTCTTTTGCGCTGCATTTGGGAACATATTGTCCCTCATCATATTGTTCATAGAACAGCCTGTAGTTTAACACATATTTACATTGTGCCAGAATGAGTATATAAACATCATGAGTATATCAATTGTCAAAGGAGGAGAGATCTAGAAGCCCTCCAGCACTTTTTCCGATGACATAAGGGTTAGAGGCCGTGAATAAAAAATTATATATTATTATCCTGAATTTTTGTCATGTTTCACCAGCCTCAGTTATTATGGATTTTGAGGAAGAGAGTATAGTATTCTTGTCTTATGATTCATGCCCTATTCTTCCTAGCTGCTCAGCCTGTGTGTGTGTGCTCTGTATTGAATGTTGGTGAATGGGCAATGAGTGAAATGTTTGGGTGACTGGATGAGTGATGACAGTTGGTGGATGTGGGCTGTGCAGTCCTTGTTTGCCTCCTCACATGGAGAGCATATACGTAATGTTAATGTCCCTTGTAAAAGTGGGGGCAGGATATTGGGTTTCAGTCCCTTTAGTCCACATGTCGTGCTTTCTCACATGGAGAGTATATATGAATTTACACGTTGTCCCTTGTTTAAGTTGGGGGCAGGGTATTGGGTTTCAGTCCCTTTGGTCCACATGACTATTCTCCTCACATGGAGAGTGTGAGAAATTGGCCTGGCATATGCTGGTCACTAGTTATAGTGGCCACCTTGCACCAGTCCAATTCGACTCTTGGTAGATAGGTTTAAAGACAACCTTTTAAAGAAAGCTATCCTAGTGGTGGCTGTGGAGAGCAGCCTTCAGGCTAAGTCTCTGAGGAATGTAAAGCAGCTTGTTTTACCTTATAATCTCTTGAATTACCAAATGAAAAGACACCACACAGGTATATATATCAAATATATATGTATTTATTTCTAAATATACTCTACTAATCTCTTTATGAGATTAGTGCCAGGTAAACATTCAAAACATCAACAGTTCTCAATAAATTAAGCACAAATATGGCTGGGGCCCTATGGGCGTACCAGACCATATACTAAAATAGTGGGTTAACAAACTCGACTTGCAAAAGTAAGAGGCCTAGGGCCTTGGGAATCGCTGGGGCTTCACTGCTGCAGTGTTTACAGGTAAGTAATCAGCCCACAGGAGGCGCGTGCAGTGTCTAAACACACACACGGGATTCTCATTGGTTTCAATGGCAAAATGTCGCAGTTTGTAATTTACAGTTCTAGGGCACTTCGGAGTGGACAACAAGCAAACAACTTACAGGGTAAGTACTTCGATAGCCAATGCACACTTGGGCACCGTAACCAGAGTTACCTCACCCAGGGAAGCCGGGTGCATAGGTGTCCTTTGGTGTCGGGTCGCGATGCTGTTTTCAATGGAGATCGGGGAAGTCTTGCTGCTTGTGTCGTCGAGAGAAGTGTCCGCTTGAATCCGACAATGGATTGGAGTTGCAGGAGACCTAGAAATTAAGGGGACAGAGTTCAAAGTCACTTGCCAGTGACTGGTGGCCCGCAGGATAGATGACCACAGCTGTCGCGTCTCTTCAGGTCGCTGATGTCATTTTGTCTCTTCGCTCACGTGGTCCAGGAGGGATCGATGAAGACCAGCAGCTGGATTCCGGAGGTCCCACAACGTCTGCAGCTGTTGGCGGTATCGGCACTCGGATTCAAGCCAACAAACCTTGGCAACTGCAAGTCTCGTGTGGATGGAAGATTGTCGATGAATCAGACCAGCAAGGTTCGATGGACTTACCCAGCAAGGGTAAGTGAGGGCAGGCCCAGAGCAACCAGGCGAGCCCTTGAAGTTGATGTGGAAGTCTTCTGGGGGGCTGCTAGCCAACGGGCAAGCAACCGCAAAGACACCTTTGCAGGGAAACTTCACCAACAGCCCACTGTCACTTGGGACGGGGTAAGCCGCTGATCTTTGGTTCCAGACCTGCTAGGGACTTGGACAACAAGTGGTCTAAAGCACAAGTTTGTAGCTCGTCGTTTAGGGCTTGCACTCAAAATCAGTGCACTGTTCCCTGGTATCGCGGTTCCTCGTCACTCGTGGGGTCCAGATGCCACAGCTCCGCTGGGGACTCAAAATGGCCGTCGAGAGGTCAGGAAATCTGCTTCAGGGGATGCAGGGACTTCGGGCTCCGGCGGGAGCGGTAAAGTTTGCAACCGTTGTTCAGTCCTTTTGGTGCCTGCCAAGCAGGGGAGTCACTCCTTGACTCCAAGGGAGATCCTTCGGTCTTCTAGAGATAGTAGAAAGTTGAAGGGCCAGGATTCTTCTTCTTAGAGCGTCGTCCAGGTGTAATCTAAATTGCATTGGCAATGTGTGGTATCTTATAGTGTAAAGATGGGAGGGACTAGCTCTATGACCACTCCTCTAGGAGGGTCAGGGTAGTGGGTGGTTACACCCACTTCCCTTTGTCCAGTTTCGCGCCAGGACAGGGGCAGGCAGCCCCTGAACCGGTTTGAGCTGGCATATGCACAGAGGAGCCTACTGCTCCCCCAGTGCAGGACTTCAAAGCACTCTAAGAGTGCACCCACCCAGCTCGAATACACTAAATCCTGTCTGGGAGGTGGTGACACCTCCCTGTGACAGGAAACCTTTTGTTGGGCTCCCTCCACTGCGAGTTTCGGTCAGCAGCAGGAGGGCAGCCCGGTGTCTGTGCTGGTGGCATCCATTTTGTGATGCCAGGGCCTTAGAAGATTTCTACCGGTTAGTACAGTGTGTACATGTCGTCCCCTCTAGAAGGGTGGGATCCTACTCCCACACCAGTTACTGGTGTGGGGGTAGGATTCCAAGTTGTTTGACACCAAACACGACATGTTTTGATGCAGTCATTCCAAAGTTAGCATTTACCGCGAGGTTATAATGCACTTAAGATGATTTGGTTTAACCGCATCCACAAACAGCAGCAGAGAATAGACTCTGCCAGCTGCAGAGGGGTCCTGCTCAGGCAGAAGCACCCCCTCACATAGTAAACCATGAACCCTGCCCTTGGGATTGATAGGGCCTACCATAGGGGTGACTGATAGGTTTATATGTGTGTGTATGGTGAGATATAGGAACCTATACCTCAGTGAGGAGTGCTAACATTACCTCACACAGGCTGCAGTAGCAGGCCTGTGGTGTCAGATTGTGAGTGCTTCCCAGGGGTGGCATAATACATGCTGCAGCCCCTGGTAGGCCTGTGAAGTACCAATGCCCTAGGTACCTAAGGTACCATATACTAGGGGCTCATAAGGCACCACAGTATCCAATCACTAGTGCATCTAATATGCACACCAATCATTTAAGGGAGTAAGCAGATAGGTTGGGGTCCTGGATAGCAGGATCCCAGCCAGACTAGTCAAAAACCATTCAAACACCAGGAAAAAAGTGGGGGCAACCATATAGTCAGATTCCACCTTCCTACATAACCCCCCCCAAACGAAAGGGGATAAGGCTAACCTTGCCCAGTTAAGCCTTTATTTCCTGAGTGGCCACATAAGGAAGAACCTGCACTAGCATGGTTGCCCCCTGTCTCATGGTCCACTTGGGAAATCCTACCCCAAGGGGTTTTGGAGTTTCTCCAAAGTCTAGGGAAATTACCTGTATTGTTTTCTGGTACAGAAGTAGGCTGGTGGGGTGTCTGAGTGTGGAAGTGAGGCCCTATTTGGGGTGGTCTCAACTTCCTCAGCACACTGGTCACCATGGGAGCCTTTCTGTCCATGACTGTGTCATATCTGGCCCTAAGGGTCAACCTCTGGCTGCCTACAGCTGGGGGTTGGGTCCCTCTGGTTGGAGTAGTGGAGGGCACTGGAATGTTTGGGGCAACTAGGCCCCAGGTTTCCCTGTGCCCAACAAAGTCCATCTGGGGGGTACCTGTACCTAGGGGTAAGGGGGATCCCTCAGTTTGTAGAGGAATATTCACCTGGCTAGAACTACTCTGCTGGGTGTCCCTAATCTGCTGATGAGGGGGTTCCTCTGGACAGGGGCCCACTAGGGGTCCACTGACCTTCCTGACCTCTGCAGCCCTGGGCTGACTGAGGAAGGGTAGAGAGGGGCAGGACACCTGCTCCAGACTGGGTGCCACCTTGGAAGGATCCCCTGCCATCCGAGTTGTGGCCAGGACAGGCCTGACCACTTCTGGGGCAGTTACTTCACAAGGGGCAGGGTCAGTTCCCTTAAAAAGCTGACCCTTACCTTTAGTCTGGTGGGGGGAGGACTGTTCCTCACCCCCTATGCTCTCTGTTTGCATGGAGTGATCCATAGTTTCAGGCTTCACTCCCCTTAATTTCTCCTGGGGTGGAGGTGAGGCCCTCAGGGTCTCATCCACTCTCTCAGGGATGCCTAACATTCTTAAATGGGCATTGTGGTCTACCTCAGCCCAAGCTGAGACTTCCAGATCATTCCCCAGTAGACAATCCACAGGCAAGGTTGGGGACACTGCCACTCTCTTTGGGCCAGTGACCCCTCCCCAGCTAAGATTTACTACTGCCATGGGATGGTCTGTCCTAATTCCATCAATATTGGTCACCTGGTAGCTAAACTCAGGTAAAAGCTGTTCTAGGGGCACTAGTCTCTTGGTCACCATGGTGACACTAGCCCCTGTGTCCCTGTAGGCCACAGCCTTCTGACCATTGATCATTGGCTCTTGTCTGTACCTGCCCAAGCTATTGGGACTCATGGTAAAGTTGGCAAACCCCATGCCACCATCACAGACTAGAGTTGCTTGTGTAGGGGACCTGGTTAGGCCAGAGTCCCCCTGAGTTCCCCAAGAAAACCCAACTAAGTTTTTGCGTGCACTCCCACCACCTGGGGGATTACTACTGGTAGTAACAGGAGGTGTTGGAGCTGCTTTGGGAGGAACATTCTCTTTATTGCCATTCTTTGGACAGCTGGAGTCAGTTTTCCAGTGTCCAGGTTGCTTGCACACATGGCAATATGGTTTCTTATTGGAAGAGGAAGGATTTTGGAACCCACCCCCAGAACTGGGTTTTTGGGGCCCTTCAGAGGACTTTTCTGTTTCATCATCCCCACCTTTCTCTTTGGGCTTAGTGGAATCTTTCTTCTGGTCACCACCTTGGTTCTTGGGCCTAACCCTGGTTCTGACCCATTTGTCTGCCTTCTTTCCCAATTCTTGGGGAGAGGTCAGATCAGAGTCCACCAGGTACTGGTGTAAGAGTTGGTTTTGACAATTATTAAGGATCTGCTCTCTCATAATCAAATTATACAATCCTTTAAAGTCAGTGACTCTACTGCCAACTATCCAACCCTCCAGAGCCTTGGTAGCACAATCCACAAAGTCCACCCAATCCTGAGTCTGTGCTTTCTGGGTGTCTCTGAACTTGAACCTGTACTGTTCAGTGGTTAAGCCAAACCCATCTATTAATGCACTCTTCAGGGATTCATAGTCATTAGCATCCTCTTCTCTAACAGTGAGGAGCTTGTCTCTGCCTTTATCTGAAAAGGAGAGCCACACGATTGCTGCCCACTGTTTCTGGGGGACCTGTTGAACTTTACAGGCCCTCTCCATAGCAGTTATCCATTTGTGGATATCATCCCCACTCTGGTAGGGAGGAACAACCTTGGACAGGTTCCTATGATCTGGCATGTAATCTCTGCCTCTAGGGACACTGTTGCTGCCACCAGGGGTATCTAACCCCTCCTTCTTAGAAGCTCTTTGGAGCTCGAAGGCTTCCCTATCTAAGGCCAATTGCTTGGTTCTGAGGGCAAGCCTAGCTTCCTCATACTGCAGCATCTTGAACCTTCTTTCAGAGGAGGACTCCCTGGGAAATTTGGAGTTCCTCTGTGGAACAGATTCTCTTCCAGAGTGGTATGAATGGTCAGAGTCCCTTGAGGGGGACCTAGGCCTTTCTCCCACTCTGTCAGTTCTCTTAAGGAGAATTCCTCTGTTCCTTTCAGACTCTTGTGAGTCTGGCCCTTCAATCACAGACTCCAGGTCATCTTGATTTTCATCATCAGACCCAGAGACTATGGTTGACCCACTCCCTGATGCAGACCCACTTGCTCCTAGAGCTTGTCTCAGGTCATCTGCTACTAACAGATCTATCAGGTGTTGTGATGAGGGACTCCTGCCCACCCTCAGATTTCTTTCAAAGCATAAAGCCTTCAGTTCAGTGTAGGCTATATCTTTGTACTGAGATGGGGTGGACCCACTGGCTCCACCATGGTGAGACATACTAGTGTTGTGCAGTGTTGTACTACCTACACTAGTCGAGGCCTACTGGACCTAGCTTGAGCTGTAGCAAGGGTGTGCTTGTGCTGGAGCAGGGTTTTCTATTTAAACCCGAACATCAGCTTATATGTTTATATGTCTTAATTAAAAGTATTAATAATTAATTACTAGATATTAAGTTTTGTCGAGTGTGTTTTAATTAATCAACCTTACTAATGAAAGAATTACACGCGGGAATGCAATTGCATGGCTTAATTAATAAGTGAACTAAGTTGGTGAGCAAATTAATTATATACGTGTGGTTAATGTGCTATTTGTTATGTGTTTGCGCTTTTAAATAATATGCTTTAATGCTTCTTTAGGTCGCAAATGGCTAAATAATACATACACATAAGGGTATTAGTGGGAATTAACACTGTATAATCAATACGATGTAGTAACGTTGTTTTGTGTTTCTTTTTAATTAAGTTATCCATTTTGGCCTGTCAGAAAATGGCCGACATCTACAGCCTGCATTTGAGTAGATGAAATCTGAAGAGAGGCCTCGCTGAATATGGTTGAAAATGACCTCGGCCTCTGTCTGAGCTAAAAGTTATGAAAGGACAGCAGCTCTGGGCTCGTCGCCAGATATCCTTGGAAGAGAACAATTGTCACAAATGAACATTTTGATAGACTGGCGGTGGCTTCACTATGATTCCGGAGAAGAGCATCCATGAATGTTGCGGATTTAGTTTGTGCTTCCTTTTTCCGTGTTTTTATTTTTGAGATATTCGAGAGCGGAGATTTTTCTAAATGTTGCGAGCCAACATCCTTTCCTGCTCGCTCTGCTCAATGGACGCTTAGAGCTTGTTTGTAACTTTTAATGTGTAAGTTTTGGTATAAATATTGTTAGACTAGAGAGGGTCTAAGGCCACTTCTTCCTGAACCTATGCTCAAGAGGATCGATGCTGACCGAGCGGACGGTGACTCTTCATGGCAGCTTGAGAGACTTTAATTCTTTGCCGTGAGACCTGTCCTGACTTAGAGTGCGACATTTAGCCAGAATAGGTAATTATGAGAATAATGATTTTGCAATTGAATGGCTTTAGTTTTGAATTAATTTAGATAAAAATAATTTCTGTTTGAATTACAGTGTCGGGTGGTTATTTCTTTGTCATTTATTGAGATCTCAAATGTGTTTATATTGTTTAAATCATGACTCAAGACAGATCAATTAGGTTGCATTGACCTCCAATTAGGTGCAGATTGATTTAGCAGTTCTCTCTTATATTCAGTGTGGATAGAGTAATAGAATGAATGTTGGTGTGATGGGCCCTAGCGTATGATGAATGTATGTGCGTATGACTGTGAAATTACTCTGTACGTGGAAGTAGGGAGAATTTATAAGCTCTGATCTGCAGCAGTTTCCTGGTAGCAGTATGATGGTTTTGATTATTGTCTTGATCTGATAGATTGCTTGTACATAGGCTTATGGATTTATTGATTGATGTTGATATATGTACTAATACTGAATGTTGAAGTCGTCGTATTGAGTTATATGTAGTGTGTACGGCTTCTGGGACGTAGGGAGTCGGTGACAGTTTCGTAGTAGGGCAGAGGGAAGTGAGTGCTGCTCTCGGGAAAGGCGGAATTGTTGGAATTACCTGTACGCATGCAGGGAAAAGCGTGTGACAATTGAAGTTGCCCGTCGCATTGTCTGGGTTCGATTCAGTGACATCGTCGTGTGTTACTACTAGAGACATATTTTCTGTATAAGTGAAGTGTGTATGGTTGCGAAGGTTATCTGTGAAGTTCTGGTTTTAGGTACCAGGGATCCTTTTTGGATTGCCGTTATCGCTTATCACTGGAAAGGTAATAGGTATTCTCTGAGCTTGTTTGAAGGACAAAGCAGAGGTAAGCGCTGCTTGGTTAACGTATGTTATAATTCTGTAGAAGGACAGATTGTTCGCTGTTCTCGGGAAAGACAGGATTCTGTGTAAATGTGCTACATTTTCTGGTGTGAAAGTGCGTGAATGTGTGAGCATTTAGTTGATTGTGAAACTCTTAGGAGCATTCCGAGAGAAAACAGTTAATGGATGCATGTTAGAAGGGCAGAGTAGAGGGATGTGCTACTGTGTCAACGAAAGTAATAATTCCGTAATAGAGCAGAGGTAAGCGCTGTTCTAGAGAGAAGCGGGATTCTCGTGGGAAAGGTCTTTTCTATTCTGTGGTTAGCGGAGCAGACAATGGAGATGTTTATATGTTGTAACTAATAGATTTGTAGAGTCTGAAACGAAGTCTACTGAGAAGATTTTGTAAAGGAGGGGTAGACGAGTGACAGGAGACAGGAGTAGAAGCGACTGCAGCGACTACTGACGTCAGAAAGACCGCGCTGTGATTGGACAGTGGGTTAAAACAGTGCTCGTACTGTGATTGGTGCATTGGTGTGAGCCGCGCAGGGATTGGAAGAAGTACAGAGTGACGTAGACGCTCCGGGATTGGTGCGTTAGTGTGAGTCGCGCTGTTATTGGACAAAAGATCGTACAGTTGCGGAAGGACTAGAGGGTTGTGGTAAACGCAAAAATGTATTACCAAGCGGAGGAAAAGAAGAAGAAATCATTGTTCAGTAAAATTAAAGGGTGGTTCGACAAGGATAAGAATATAGTAACTAGAGAGGGTGAGTTACTACCTCCGACAAGAACACCTGCATCCTTCATGGTTGCGAAATATGGGTATCATACCTGCATTTGGTTAGACAATTGGGCTAAGTACACTAGAGAAGATGGTGTTCTAGCATTCCCGGAACATGGTTCATTTAATCTGGCCGTGTTGAGAAATTTGCGGGAAAATATGATGTGTCTAGAGCCTAGACCAAGGCCGACACAGTTCGAGGCATTGGTAGAATGGGAAGATGAGGTGCATGAGCGAGAAAAGCAGAGGAGTGGAGCTAATTATAGGTACATTTTTGGGAGGAAATATGATCGTGAAACTCATCATGATCGAATGAGGAGATGGCGAGATGCTAGTATGTCTGAGGGACTATATCCTGTGAGAACTGTTGAGGAAACGGAAGGTAGGAAAGGTACGGAAAAGGTACATGATGCAGAATTGAGAAGGTATGGGACTAATGAATATGAGGATGAAGTCATGGATGACATGATTTATAAGAGACCACCTCCATATAGACCAGAACCAGAAGTGAGAACACCAGTTGTTACCCCAATAAGAGATACTTTGCAAATTATAAAAACAGAAGTTATGACACCTGATCTGAAAAGTGGTAGCTCTTTCACGGAAAGAGAGAGAGAGAGAGAGAGAGAGCGAGAGAGAGAGAATGCAATCGGGAATGAAAAAACTAGAGAATTAGCAAGAACGACATCTGAGTTGACAAAGAAAATAAGGGAATTAACCAAGAATCTGGAAGCTGTTACGGTGCCTGTAACAATAGGTCCGGTAATGCCTATTTTTGATAAGCAAAGAATGGGTGAAAGTGGTTTGACAGTTCCATATGTAGGAAATGGACTAGTTAGTTCTATGGGAGAGTCAGGAATGAGGACGGGAGAAAATCATTTGAGACAGATGAGACATGACACATGTGGTGGAGAGTTAAATGTACAGCCTAATTCAGGATTGAATACTGGTTGTGTAGAAAGAAATGCTACGATGGGAGGATCAATTTTGGATCCACAGAGGATGGCGGAACAAGTGAGTACAGAAAAATCTACAGGAATAACAGCTGAGGATTTGAATGATTGGTTGAAGGCTCTTCAAAGAAAGGATAAAGATTCTCAGGCGATTGATGTAGCTAGGTTACGTATGGAATTGGAAGAGCTTATAGTAGGAACAATTCCTATGGAAACGTTGAAAGGTCATCATGATGAAGAGTTGTTATTCATGTGCAAGAACATCACATGGAGGGCTAGGAATACACATGAGAGGTTGAAAGGAATTGCGAGTGAAATGGGAATTGACATGGATAAAGTGAAAGCTTTGCAGAAGCCTTACAGGGTTGATTTTTCGGATAAGGACATTGAGAATCTAAATAGTGCTGGTAGAACAGGGCAGATTAAGGAAATGATTGGAATATTGCGAAAATGGGGTGATGTGGAAAAGTGGAAGGATAGATGGTATAAGAAAAGAGAAGAAACAGTGGACAGGACTTACTCAGCATTCCCTATGAGAGAAAAGGAAAAAACAGTGGATGCCTATCCTATGAGAGAGATTCCTGGAGGAGGATATGTACATGTCCCATGGACTAGACAGGATATTTTTTTCATTTACGAATGATTTCCCTCGACTAAGAGAGAAGCCTGTCGAGTGGTAAAGGCAGGTAGATAGGTTTGTGAAATTGTCAAAAGTGCTGTGGATTGACCTGAACAGTCTGTTTGATATAATTGTTCCAGCAGACTTGTGGGCAGAGTGTAAAATAGTCATAGATTGGCCTACTAAAGAATACCCGAGGGATAAAAAGACAGGAGCTCCAGACCCGGAGGTTATGAGAAAATACGAGCAGGTCATAGTGTTTCTGAAGAATAAGGTACCTCCTAAAGAGACAGATTGGGTTAAGATAGATCGAACACATCAGGAAGCAAAAGAATCAGTTCATGCTTTTTATGAAAGGTTAATACTGGCTTTTAAACAGTTCAGTGGAGATGAACATCTGGGTGATAAGGATTTGAGTCATTTTGTATACAGATTTGTATATGGCTTGCGACCTGAAATCAGTGAAATGATTCGTGAGCACACAGTTGATTGGCAGAGTAAGAAGATTGATGAGATCTTGAGACATGCGAAGTACTTCAGTGATGAAATTGAGGCGAAACAAAGAAAGCTGAAGGAAAAAGCAATGTGGGCACAGGTGAAGGTTGCAGAAAGACAAGAAGCACAGCTGGTTGAACAGGCAAATAATCAAGGAAATAGGCCCAGATATGGAACAGGAAAAGGAAAGGGGAACCTAGAAGAGGCGAAGAAGAAATTTCCGTGCCACATCTGCGGAAAATTAGGGCACTGGAGATCCGAGTGTACGAATCCACCATTACAAAGTAATGAGAATCAATCCTTGAATCAACAGGTGCAGAATGAGGGGTGTAATCATCAGCAGCAACAGCAGAAGGTTGCCAGACAGCAGAATCAAGAGCCAAACCCGCCCTTGTCGCAGAACAGAGGGTCCCAAAAGTACGATAAGGACTCAGGATTCTACAATGATGAACAGGTGAACAAACCGAGACGTACGAATTCAGTACAGCAGTACTGGTTAAAGAATGAGGGGAGTGAGTCTGAAGGGGACTACTGACGGTGCCGAAGAGAGGAGGAAGAGTGCATACTTGGTGCAACTCTAGAAATAGACCAGGCAGGACCATTTGTAGATGGGAAAATAAATGGAGAAAGTGTTACTTTTTTAGTAGACACAGGAGCAACGAGATCAACGGTCAGGTCAGCAGATATAAGAAATCTTCCCCTCTCGGACGAAGCAATCCAAGTGGTTGGTGTAGCTAATGCACAGATTAGGACTCATCTTACCGAACCAGTGAGGGTAAGGATAGGGAAATTTTCAGATATGCACCGATTTGTGGTGTGTGACACTAGTCCAGTGAACTTGTTAGGTAGGGACTTGTTGTGTAAAATGAATTGCACAATTTTTTGTACTCCGGATGGAATAGCATTTGAGACACCGGATGAGGATGTCTTATACAGGATGACTCTAGATAATAGAGAAAGTGAGATTGTTGGAGCATATCCTGTATTTAATCCAGAGGATTTGCCTCAAGAGTTGAGAAACACAGTAAAAACAGCAGTTTGGGATTTTACTGGAGAAGATGTGGGAATGATGAATAATGTAGATCTAGTGAAGATTACAGTAAAAGAGGGAATCTCTTATCCTAATATCCCACAATACAGATTGACACCAGAGATAATTGAAGGAATAACACCCATAATCGACAAAATGATTCAGCAAGGTGTTTTGAGAGAGCTACTGAGTAGCCCATGTAATTCACCTATAATGGTGCTAAAGAAACCTAATGGGAAGTTCAGGATAGTACAAGATTTGAGAAAAGTTAACAAAATTGTGGTATCGTGCTGTCCTATTGTGCCAAATCCATCAGTGATTTTGTATCAGATTCCCCATGATGCTGAATGGTACACAGTAATTGATTTGTGCCATGCTTTCTTTTCAATTCCATTGCATCATGACAGCCAGCCGATTTTTGCATTTCGGTTTGGACAGCGTATTTTGGCATGGTGCCGTATCCCACAAGGGTATACAGAGAGTCCTTCAATATTCAATCAGTTGCTGAAGAAATCTTTAGAAAGTCTGACAATGCCTGAAAGCTCAGTACTAGTACAGTATATCGATGACCTACTTGTGGCATCGAAGACACGTGAAGCTTGTGAAGTAGATACCATAGCTTTACTGAATCATCTGGCAGATGGAGGATTAAAGGTATCTCCGGCCAAATTACAATTTTGCAAGAAAGAAGTACATTATCTTGGACACAATATTGAAAAAGATCTGAGAAAGGTGACCATTGACAGAATAAAAATTATCAGAGGAATGAGAGCCCCAATGACCCAGAGAGAAGTAAGAATGTTTCTAGGAATGGTAGGTTATTGTCGTCAGTGGATAAGTAATTTTTCCCTGATAGCAAAGCCACTGATTAAATTGACCAAAAGTGAAGTAAGAGACCCATTGGAATTGAATGCAGAACAAATAGCAGCATTTGAAGAATTAAAGAGCAGATTATGTGAAGCACCTGCTCTAGGAATGCCAGACTATGAGAAGGAGTTTGAGTTGTACTGTAGTGAGAGGAATGGATGTGCACTTTCAGTGTTAATCCAGAAACATGGGCGTCATAGGAGACCAGTTGCGTACTTCTCATCAACACTTGACCCAGTAGCTGTGGGTTTACCAGGTTGCCTGAAAGAAGTAGCTGCTACATGCAGAAGCTTGGAACAGAGTGAGGGTATAATAATGGGATATCCTGTAAGGGTGTTCGTACCTCATGATGTGGCAATTCTTTTGACAAGAAGCAGAACTCAACATATGTCACATAGTCGGCTAACTAAATATGAAAAAATCATTCTGGGAGCATCAAATGTGACTCTTGAAAGATGTGTGAATGTGAATCCAGCGACACTGTTGCCAGATGCAGAAAATGTGAGTGTGAGAGATGATGTTGATCATGATTGTTTGGATGTGCTTGATTACTGCACAAAACCAAGACCAGACATAAGAGATCTGCCACTGCCTGAGAGTGATCATGTGTTGTTTGTGGATGGATCATGTCTGAGAACAGAAGAAGGTGTGCTGAATGCAGCATATGCGGTGTGTAAAGTTTCAGAAGTAATGGAAGCTTCACCTTTGAAAGGAGTGAAATCTGCTCAAGTAGCGGAATTAGTGGCATTGACGAAAGCTTGCAAGATTGGAAAAAATAAGAGAGTGACTGTAATGACTGATAGTCAGTACGGATTTGGAGTTGTTCACGATTTTGGCCAGCTTTGGCTACAGAGAGGTTTCCTGACCTCAAGTGGAAATCCTATAAAGAATGCTGCTGTGATTGGAAAGTTGCTTGAGGCGATACAGCTGCCTAAAGAACTAGCAGTTGTAAAATGTGCTGCTCATGGACAGGGAAATGATTTTGTTACTCTCGGTAATCGGTTCGCTAATGACATAGCACAGTATTGTGCAAAGAATGATCATTCAATTAACCGGTAAAAGGAGAAGGAAATGTCTTTTTGTTCTGTGATGTTTACTAATGTACTGGAAACATGGGATGAGGTGAGGCAGTTGCAGGATGAAGCAGGAGATGAGGAAATGAGGGATTGAATTAAGGCAGGTTGTGCACCAAGAGAAAAAGATCATGTTTGGATCTATAGGGATGGAAGACCAGTTATGCCAAATTCCATGTTGTCAACAATGGCAAGAATGTATCATGGCCAGGGACACTTGGGGAGGGATGCTATGATTAGATCCTTTAAACAAACCTGGTACAATGCAAAGTTCAGGCTGATTGCAGAGAGCATCTGTCAGAGATGTTTGATTTGTCAGCAATTCAATCCTGGAAAGAAAACAGTGGTGAGCCTAGGAACAAGAGGCAGAGAGGGAGGTCCATTTACCAGAATGCAAATAGATTTCATTGAAATGCCCCAAGTCAATAGATTGAGGTATGTTCTAGTGGTAGTCTGTTTGTTTTCAAGGTGGGTGGAAGCATATCCGACTAGGAGAAATGATGGAATAACAGTGGCCAAGTTGCTGTTAAGAGAGTTGATTCCTAGATACGGGTTCCCAGTGACAATTGAGTCAGATAGAGGGGGACACTTCTACAATGAGCTCATGAGTTTAATTTGTGAAGCATTGAGCATACAGCAGACGCTACATTGTGCATACAGGCCAGAGGCTTCTGGCGTTGTTGAGCAGATGAATGGCACAATCAAAAACAGAATTGGTAAGATGTGCTTAGCTACTGGAATGAAATGGCCTGATGTCTTGCCTCTAGTGCTAATGACTATTAGATCTACTCCAGACAGAACTACGGGGGTGAGTCCACATGAAATATTAATGGGTCGTGCGATGAGACATGCATTCGTGCCCGTCAACAAGCTGATGACTATAACTGATGACATGATTTTGGATTACTGTAAAGGCCTGGCTGACGCAGTTCATTCTGTGTTTCACCAGGTTGGAGAAGACGCCACCACACTTGAAAAGAAGCAAGCCCATGATCTGAGTCCAGGGGACTGGGTGAGAAAAAAAGTGCACAGGAGAAGAAATTGCTTGGTTCCAAGGTGGGGAAGGCCAAGACAAGTAATTCTGACTACAACGACTGCTGTGAAGTGTGCTGGAGTGAAGAACTGGATTCATGCAAGTCATACTCTAAGAGTTCCGAATCCAAAGGATGGGACTGGGAAAGAGTATTTTGAAGAGTCAGATTCCAGTGATGATGAAGACACTGAAACAGTGAGAAGAAAAAAGAATCCTGAAAGGGGGGAAAGAGAAAGAGAGTCAGGTGATTCTTTTTTCTTACCAGAAGAAGTTTCAAGAGTTTCAAGAGGAACATTGAGAACCTCAGAGGAGAGTTCAGATTCTGGAAGATTGCCTGAAGTTCTAACGAGCAGTGGAAAAGATAAAGAGGAAAAAAAAAAAGAAAAGAGTGTTTCCACAGAGACTATACCTGAGTCAAATGAAGAGGTTGAGAGGAATCCACCTGAGATAACTTCTGAAGAAGTAGGGTCAGAAGGAGATAGAGAGGGACAGATTGCGGAAGACCCCCGAGGAGGTGTAGGGAACATTCCTGATAAGCTAGGTGAAGGGACAAGTAGACAGCAAGAAGATTGCGTGTCGGAGACCCGAGGAGGGACAGTAGCAGGGAAATCTCAATCGGTGGAGAAGAAAACTGTGGGAAAAGAGAGAATCGTTGATGAACAAGAGGCTAAAGAGACAGAATCTGATGAGAGTGAGAATGAGATACCGGAGGGTCGAGTTCTGAGAAAGAGAACTTGGATTGGAGAAAGAAACAACAGAGAAGTGAAACAGAAAAGAAGTGTAAAAGGAGATCTTTGGCCTAACAAGATCAAGAGGCTGAGATATCGACTGACACGAGTTAACCCATCTAAAGCTGAACAGGTGAACGAGGTGTCAAGTCAAAATCAAGTGAAAGAAGAAGAACCAAAAGAACCAGAGGTGATCAAAATAATCAGAAAGCCCAACCAGAAGTATAGGTCATCGGAATGGACGTATGTGGCACTGTCTGAAGAAGAAGAAGAGGCAGAGAGTCAAGGAAATCCAGAGGGGACCTTACGGAGAGTGGTTGAGGAAGAGAAAACCGTTGGAATCCTGAAAGTTATCTTGTCAGACATTGGAGAAGAGACAGATGTTCAGGATATTCCGGATCTGATACAATTTGATGTTGCTGAAGAAGAAGTGAAAAGTGATGAAAACCCAAATTGAGTGAACTAAAGGAGTCACTTGGAGAAGAGTGAAGAAGAGTTCTGAAATTAACAGATTGAAATAATCTAGTGTTCTAGAGATTCAGTAGTGGAGTAGTAGAGGCTAAGTCAAAAGACACAGACAAAGTAATAAGATGGCTAACACAGAAAATAATCAAAGTAGATGTACCTTTCTGAAAAGATGGTGCAGAATGTGCTGCTGCTGTACAGGATTATTAATGCTACTATGGAGTGTTCTTGCTTTATTAGTTACTTTTAGAGTTACAATAGACACTTTGGGAATACATACTGAGAATATGACTAACAAAGGGAAGAGTTCACAAAAAGTAGTACCAACTAGAATTAGTAATGTTTACATACACAAAGATAGGTCAATTAATGATTTTTCTAGTAATGTTTTTTCAAAATTATTGTATGAATATGTAAAGACAATGGAGGTAAGGGATTGCTACGTTTGTATGCAGTTACCTGCATCCGTTTCAGAGGGAGTTACTTATCATCATCTTCCAGCTACATATGGAATTTCATGTAGTGTGTTGATTAGTATTTTTTATTTGTTAGGGAAAATAGATTATGATATGTCTAATAAGGATAACATTTTTGGGCAATTGCCTATGAATAAGAGATTGAATCCTGCTAAAGAAGCTAACATTCTAGGTGAGATTTTTATTGAAACAGAAGAATTAACATTAGATTACATTTTTAGAAACAATTTAACTTGTAGTTTGAAAGAAGAAGAAAAAGATTTTTTAGACATGGTAGAGAAAAGGAGAATGGGTATGCATGAAAAGGCAGGAGGATATAAAATGAGTGAGACAGTGTGGGACATTGAGATGGGAGAGGAGTTGAAGAATGGGGCCAGTCCAACTTTGGCTTTAGATGCACCACAAAAGGGTAAACTATGCATTACCAGAAGGAAATCCCAATATGATTATTACTTTGTTGGGACTAGTGAGTGCCATGATACATACTTTATTGCAACAGGTTGGGGTTTCAAAGGAGGAGAGGATCCGGTTTTCCCGGGAGTGTACTATATTTGTGGGAATAGGGCTTATTACAGGTTGCCTGACCATTGGTATGGCACATGTTATGTTGGCCTGGTCTTTCCAAAGATTTTCCATATAGATAGAATAGAAGATACAGAACAAATTAATTTACTAACTCGCTTTAAAAGAGAAACTTGGTCAGAAATTGTAGGAGATATTTTTGGAGCTTTGATTCCAGCAGTGGGAATTTCATTAAATGCATATGGAATTCGGAAGCTATCAACAGTGGTGGATCGCTTATCGACAAGCACCGCTGGAGGGTTTCTATTGGTAAATACAGAGATGGTTGCCTTACGCGCCATGTCTATGCAAAATCGACTTGCCCTTGATATTCTATTGGCAAAAGAGGGTGGAGTCTGTGGAATGCTGAAAGTTCAACATTGTTGCACTTACATTCCTGATGAAAGTAAAGATCTAAAGGTCTATATCAAAAATATTACTGATTTGCATGAAGAATTAGTACCACTGGAAGCTGAAAGTATCTGGACTAAAATGGCTAATAAGATAATTGCTGTTAAGAATTTCATTGCTAAGATAGGTAGTACCATTTTAGGTAAGATATTATTTCCTTTGACATGTGTGATTGTTGCTTTATTGATCCTTAGATTAGGGTGTTTATGCTGTAGATATAGGAGGAATAAAAACAAAATAGTAAAAGAAAATACTAAAAAGAGACATTTGTCAAAAAGAGATCCACAGGAAATAGAATTGGAAGAATTTAGAGAAAGCAGATACCTTGAAATGAAAAGAGATGATGAAAGAGAAACTGGGGTTTAATATGATTAATGTAGAAGCAAAAAGACATTTGATTTTCTTCTAAGAAAAGGGAACTACATTTTTGGGTTGGATTTTTGTGGTGATGATATATCACCAAAGGGGGCATTGCTGGAGCAGGGTTTTCTATTTAAACCCGAACATCAACTTATATGTTTATATGTCTTAATTAAAAGTATTAATAATTAATTACTAGATATTAAGTTTTGTCAAGTGTATTTTAATTAATCAGCCTTACTAATGAAAGAATTACACACGGGAATGCAATTGCATGGCTTAATTAATAAGTGAACTAAGTTGGTGAGCAAATTAATTATATACGTGTGGTTAATGTGCTATTTGTTATGTGTTTGCGCTTTTAAATAATATGCTTTAACGCTTCTTTATGTTGCAAATGGCTAGATAATACATACACATAAGGGTATTAGTGGGAATTAACACTGTATAATCAATACGATGTAGTAACGTTGTTTTGTGTTTCTTTTTAATTAAGTTATCCATTTTGGCCTGTCAGAAAATGGCCGACATCTACAGCCTGCATTTGAGTAGATGAAATCTGAAGAGAGGCCTCGCTGAATATGGTTGAAAATGACCTCGGCCTCAGTCTGAGCTAAAAGTTATGAAAGGACAGCAGCTCTGGGCTCGTCGCCAGATATCCTTGGAGGAGAACAATTGTCACAAATGAACATTTTGATAGACTGGCGGTGGCTTCACTATGATTCCGGAGAAGAGCATCCATGAATGTTGCGGATTTAGTTTGTGCTTCCTTTTTCCGTGTTTTTATTTTTGAGATATTCGAGAGCGGAGATTTTTCGAAATGTTGCGAGCCAACATCCTTTCCTGCTCGCTCTGCTCAATGGACGCTTAGAGCTTGTTTGTAACTTTTAATGTGTAAGTTTTGGTATAAATATTGTTAGACTAGAGAGGGTCTAAGGCCACTTCTTCCTGAACCTATGCTCAAGAGGATCGATGCTGACTGAGCGGACGGTGACTCTTCATGGCAGCTTGAGAAACTTTAATTCTTTGCCGTGAGACCTGTCCTGACTTAGAGTGCGACATTTAGCCAGAATAGGTAATTATGAGAATAATGATTTTGCAATTGAATGGCTTTAGTTTTGAATTAATTTAGATAAAAATAATTTCTGTTTGAATTACAGTGTCGGGTGGTTATTTCTTTGTCATTTATTGAGATCTCAAATGTGTTTATATTGTTTAAATCATGACTCAAGACAGATCAATTAGGTTGCATTGACCTCCAATTAGGTGCAGATTGATTTAGGAGTTCTCTCTTATATTCAGTGTGGATAGAGTAATAGAATGAATGTTGGTGTGATGGGCCCTAGCGTATGATGAATGTATGTGCGTATGACTGTGAAATTACTCTGTCCGTGGAAGTAGGGAGAATTTATAAGCTCTGATCTGCAGCACTTGTCCCTTCACAAACAGCTCTAAGTTCAGTAGAACTTATTGATACTAGCTTGACTTTATATGTACCTTGAGTACCTTAAGTGGTTTTCAGTTAGTAATTCAAATAGAGATTTTCTGGTAAAACAATGGCAAGCTGGAATCCCACACGCTGCCCACCAATGTGAGAAGTTGGACTGGCATATGCTGGTCACTAGTTATAGTGGCCACCTTGCACCAGTCCAATTCGACTCTTGGTAGATAGGTTTAAAGACAACCTTTTAAAGAAAGCTATCCTAGTGGTGGCTGTGGAGAGCAGCCTTCAGGCTAAGTCTCTGAGGAATGTAAAGCAGCTTGTTTTACCTTATAATCTCTTGAATTACCAAATGAAAAGACACCACACAGGTATATATATCAAATATATATGTATTTATTTCTAAATATACTCTACTAACCTCTTTATGAGATTAGAGCCAGGTAAACATTCAAAAGATCAACAGTTCTCAATAAATTAAGCACAAATATGGCTGGGGCCCTAGGGGCGTACCAGACCATATACTAAAATAGTGGGTTAACAAACTCGACTGGCAAACGTAAGTGGCCTAGGGCCTTGGGAATCGCTGGGGCTTCACTGCTGCAGTGTTTACAGGTAAGTAATTAGCCCACAGGAGGCGCGTGCAGTGTCTAAACACACACGCGGGATTCTCATTGGTTTCAATGGCAAAATGTCGCGGTTTGTAATTTACAGTTCTAGGGCACTTCGGAGTGGACAACAAGCAAACAACTTACAGGGTAAGTACTTCGATAGCCAATGCACACTTGGGCACCGTAATGCCAGAGTTACCTCACCCAGGGAAGCCGGGTGCATAGGTGTCCTTTGGTGTCGGGTTGCGATGCTGTTTTCAATGGAGATCGGGGAAGTCTTGCTGCTTGTGTCGTCGAGAGAAGTGTCCGCTTGATTCTGACGATGGATTGGAGTTGCAGGAGACCTAGAAATTGAGGGGACAGAGTTCAAAGTCACTTGCCAGTGACTGGTGGCCCGCAGGATAGATGACCACAGCTGTTGCGTCTCTTCAGGTCGCTGATGTTGTTTTGTCTCTTCGCTCACGTGGTCCAGGAGGGATCGATGAAGACCAGCAGCTGGATTCCGAAGGTCCCGCAATGTCTGCAGCTGTTGGCAGTGTTGGCACTCGGATTGAAGCCAACAAACCTTGGCAACTGCAAGTCTCGTGTGGATAGAAGATTGTCGATGGATCAGACCAGCAAGATCCGATGGACTTACCCAGCAAGGGTAAGTGAGGGCAGGCCCAGAGCAACCAGGCGAGCCCTTGAAGATGATGTGGAAGTCTTCTGGGGGGCTGATAGCCAACGGGCAAGCAACCGCAAAGACGCCTTTGCAGGGAAACTTCACCAACAGCCCACGGTCACTCAGGATGGGGTAGGCTGCTGATCTTCGGTTCCAGACCTGCTAGGGACTTGGACAACAAGTGGTCTAAAGCACAAGTTTGTAGCTCGTCGTTTAGGGCTTGCACTCGAAATCAGTGCATTGTTCCCTGGTATCGCGGTTCCTCGTCACTCGTGGGGTCCAGATGCCACAGCTCCGCTGGGGATGCAAAATGGCTGTCAAAAGGTCAGGAAATCTGCTTCAGGGGATGCAGGGACTTCGGGCTCCGGCGGGAGCGGTAAAGTTTGCAACCGTTGTTCAGTCCTTTTGGTGCCTGCCAAGCAGGGGAGTCACTCCTTGACTCCAAGGGAGATCCTTCGGTCTTCTAGAGATAGTAGAAACTTGAAGGGCCAGGATTCTTCTTCTTAGAGCGTCGTCCAGGTGTAATCTAAATTGCATTGGCAATGTGTGGTATCTTATAGTGAAAAGATGGGAGGGACTAGCTCTATGACCACTCCTCTAGGAGGGTCAGGGTAGTGGGTGGTTACACCCACTTCCCTTTGTCCAGTTTCACGCCAGGACAGGGGCAGGCAGCCCCTGAACCGGTTTGAGCTGGCATATGCACAGAGGAGCCTACTGCTCCCCCAGTGCAGGACTTCAAAGCACTCTAAGAGTGCACTCACCCAGCTCCAATACACTAAATCCTGTCTGGGAGGTGGTGACACCTCCCTGTGACAGGAAACCTTTTGTTGGGCTCCCTCCACTGCGAGTTTCGGTCAGCAGCAGGAGGGCAGCCCGGTGTCTGTGCTGGTGGCATCCATTTTGTGATGCCAGGGCCTTAGAAGATTTCTACCGGTTAGTACAGTGTGTACATGTCGTCCCCTCTAGAAGGGTGGGATCCTACTCCCACACCAGTTACTGGTGTGGGGGTAGGATTCCAAGTTGTTTGACACCAAACACGACATGTTTTGATGCAGTCATTCCAAAGTTAGCATTTACCGCGAGGTTATAATGCACTTAAGAGTATATGGTTTAACCGCATCCACAAACAGCAGCAGAGAATAGACTCTGCCAGCTGCAGAGGGGTCCTGCTCAGGCAGAAGCACCCCCTCACATAGTAAACCATGCACCCTGCCCTTGGGATTGATAGGGCCTACCATAGGGGTGACTGATAGGTTTATATGTGTGTGTATGGTGAGATATAGGAACCTATACCTCAGTGAGGAGTGCTAACACTACCTCACACAGGCTGCAGTAGCAGGCCTGTGGTGTCAGATTGTGAGTGCTTCCCAGGGGTGGCATAATACATGCTGCAGCCCCTGGTAGGCCTGTGAAGTACCAATGCCCTAGGTACCTAAGGTACCATATACTAGGGGCTCATAAGGCACCACAGTATCCAATCACTAGTGCATCTAATATGCACACCAATCATTTAAGGGAGTAAGCAGATAGGCTGGGGTCCTGGATAGCAGGATCCCAGCCAGACTAGTCAAAAACCATTCAAACACCAGGAAAAAAGTTGGGGCAACCATATAGTCAGATTCCACCTTCCTACAGAGAGCTTACATTTTGTCTCCTTGCATGGAGAACTTACATTTTGACGTTCATTTTTTCTTATTAGAGGAGGGGGATGGGTATTATTTATCCATCTTTCCTTCTTGTCTCTAGTTCCTTTCCCTCTTGTGATGTGGTGTTCCCGTCATCCCTAGGTCTGGGCTTTTGATTATTATTGTACTACTTCCTATCCATTTTGTGATGCAGACGGTGTTTCCCTCATCTTTGGGTTGTGGGCTGTTTATGTTTGCTGTACTTTCATGTTTATACTTTTACTTTCATGTTTATAGTTTTAATGTTTTGTTTTTGTTATTCTTCTGTTCAATAGGGAAGAGATAATGTAATATTCTTGTGTTATGATTCATGCCCTATGTTATCTTCTTCCTAGCTGCAAAGCCTGTGTGTGTGTGCTCTGTATGGAATGTTGGTGAATGGGCAATGAGTGGAATGTTTGGGTGACAGTTGGTGGATGTGGGCTGAGCAGCTAGCAGGTTGCTCCTGGTGGGGCTGCCCTACAACACTTATACACCTGCTGATGAGGACTTACAGACTGCTATACAGAAGCTAAGCTACTTGTTTATCTACATGAATAAATCTACTAAGACTTCATCTACAGGTGTGGACTACATTACTACAGAGAGGCATTAGTACGGAGGACCGGTATTCACTAGTTTGTGATTGTGTATTAAATTTTAATTTTAAGTAGGCCCAGTTTTTATTTTTAAAAGAACACACACAGTGGGCCACAAACTTGCAATCAAAAGGCCCTCCTATCTGTGCCATGTAGTATTACCTTCTGTTTAATGAAGCCAATGGGGTGTCGTCGTTGAGAACATGTGAGTCATTTCGGAGACAAAACACTCAACGCTGTTCAAACCTGAACAGTGCTCTTGTGATGTATGTGTTTCTTTGTTCCAATCTTTCTGGAGCATCCCATTCTAGGTCACTTTCAGTATGTTGTCATTCCAGATAATGTCTTGTCAGTTTGGTATTATCTTTCTTGCAACTCATAGCACTACGATGTTCTATTATCCTTACCCTAACTTTTCGTGAAATCATCCCTATATATATTGGAGTCCACACAGGCATTTCAGCATACAGACCACATTGTTTGAGTTACAATTTGTTAGATGTTTTAATTTCCAAGGTGAGGAAAGGACCACATCCACCTCAGTGCATTTCTTTGTGAATGTACATACTCCACATCTACCACATGGATGGTGGGCAGTGGGTGGAGGGAGATTCAACAGTCTTTATTGTTACCCCACTCTCCTAATTTTTGGGCGTGTATGCACAACCATGTCTCTGATGTTCTGACTGCATTTAAATGCAAACATAGGTCGTGACATCTTCAGATTTTCAGTGTTCAGTATAGCCCAGTGTTTCATGACCAGTTTTGTACTGAGTTTGAAGTGGGGGTGTGCGTGGTTACACAAATAGGTCTAGATTCTTATTTTTTTGTGTGTTTCTAATAGAGCTTCCCTATTGTTGTTCAGAGCTCTTTTCTTCACATTTTTTATCGTTCTTTTAGGGTAGTTTCTCTCTCTGAGTTTATCACTTACTATCTCAGCATCTTCTTTGTATTTTCTTGTTTCTATGCAATTTGCAATATGGTCATTTATCCATCCGCTAAGCTATAAATAAGCCCTATATGTGAAAAAAATAAAAGGGCAGAATTTAACATCAAATGGCAACTTTTACTGGACATCCTATAAAACCCCACACACATTTTGATTTCTTTGGGATTTACTGTAAGAATAAAGTAACAAAGAACATTACCATTGCACTTTTCTTTTAAAATGCCCCCCACTCTGTAAACTTACTTGGAAAGTTTGCTTATATGCTATTTTTTACATTGCATATATTCACATGATAAATTGACATGGATGTGCCTTCAAAATCCAAAAAAATGACATAGCTGGCCCACTAATAGACACCCCATCCTCCAACACTTAGGCCTAGATGGAATGTCCTTGAACCCAGAGACCGACAGCTGCTACGCTGAACAAGGACACAGGGACATCACCTGAACTTAAAATAGCCCACATATCAGTTGCTCACTGCTCCTTCTTTCCACAGATTTGCACTAGAGGGATCCTTTTCTATTCATCTTACACTGTGTATCCAGATCATTGCTGCCATGAAAACATATGATAATGGTAAAGGAAGCAAATGTATACTTTGATTTGTTCATAGATTCTTAATACATTCCACTGAAGTTGAAGGAACTAAATAAAAGATTAAAAATAATATTTCGCTGACTTGCTGTATTAATGGTCTATAAATATATTTGAGAAACCAAACAGACAACAAAGCAAAAGCATTTGCTAAGAATGTTTTCGTTAAACAATAACTAAAGTCAGAGGTATGAAATTGATCAGATTGATCTTAGTTTCAAACATAAACAATGCCGCTAGCAATCCCGTGATATTATTCCCATGACGCGTCAAGCAGCTTCCAGGAAAACAAAGTGTTTAGTTCTGGCGGGATTATGGCTGCAAATTGGATACTTAGAGGATCTGAAGGAAGTACACCACAACAAGTGTAGACTGCCTCAAAGCAGGGAAACTTACCCAGCCTAGATATGAAATGGTTTGGCAGACTGACAGCTCTTTCTCAATTTTATGTACGGTGGTGCATGGATATTCTTACTTAGTAGAGAGATTTATTTGATTAATTCCAAAAATGAACACATATCCTCCATGCTCACTTGTTATTAAACCCCACGTGTTCAGTTTTCAACTTCTATAGAGGGACAAGTGGTGTTCAGTGGCACAAGAGAGAGCAACAACAGGTGTGATGCCTTTATTTGTCAGGAGCTGCACATTTGTTAAGGAATCAACATGTGTCTACTCTTCACCGGCAGGTGCTGCTAATCCACTGGGCTCCACTCATGATAGAGAGTGGGGATTGAAATTAATTCCCATCAGCAATGAACTTTCAGCAAGTGCGGGTCCTCTTCTCACATTGACTAAGTCCCTGCTCTTTGAACTCACTTCTCATCACTACTACTGATTGGATGGCTTAGTGAGGTCCTTGGATTCGCCCTGCTGGTGTTTGCAACAGTCATGGTAGACTGCCTAGAAGATGGCCAAACTTCATTATCTAGACAAGGTGTCTCCAACAAGTCAATGTCGACCTACCAGTAGCTCCCAAACACCTTCAGAGAAGCTCACAGCCTTGAGTTCCTTTTTAAATAACCACAGGGTAATATTTTCCTTTTAAAATTAAGTGAAGGCTGTGTTTATTTTACATTATTATCATCAGGCTGCAGACAGCAGCACCAGATAATGAGCAGTGCACTGTCAGATTTATGACCCAAGCTGGGGCTGGAGCTGGGGCACAGAGGTGAAGAACTGAAGCACTGAAGTATATAACTCTTAAACCAAATGTCTTTGTCAACTCAAACCTAGAGTGTGTGAACAAAATGATGTTTCTGAATGCTTTTAAATGGTAGAAAATTAAAATGAAAAGTTACCTTAATGATTAAGTTAACTCCGCATTTTATTTTTCTCCAATTTCAAAATGTTGTATTTACACACAGCAGGCCTCCTGCTCCCAGTGGACACTGTGCCCTATGTATAACTGACAAATACAGTATTTTCTTTTAAGTAGGAGAAATTTAAAGTGCAGAAAAATGTTGAATACTTTGAACATTTTGGCAGACCATTTCTCCACTAAAAAAAATTCCCAATCAAAAAAATAAATAATGATTGCATGTTTGTGTTATACATGTAACAGTGCCACATATGGCTAAAGGTATATAAGTATGTGATGTTTGTCACTACCACAGGGCCAACAATCAAGTGAATGCATCAATTTCCTTTAACCAGATTTCCAGCTGGCTGGCCCTGCAGCATACCTACCACTCACTCAAATTTAAAATCACTGTCTCCCAAATTGGAATCTAGGAAGGGACCTACTATTTGTTGACTGTATGATTGGACCTATGAGGGAAAGATGCTCATACCTGCTTACATGATTCCAGCATGGCCAAACTGATTTGCTGTTCATCCTCTTTACTCTTGAAAGTTAAGTAATTAGTTCACCTTTGAGCCACTTAGAAGGGTACAGGTATTCTACACTGAACACAGTAAAAGAAATATCATTGAAAGGTACTCCCTCACTTCAGTTTCTGGTGGGTGAGGGCTTCTTTTTTTAAAACATTTGTTTATTGCCATTTCTGTTGCTTACACATATGTAGACAGGATTTCGATGATGCATATGCTACAGTACACATCACGTTTTGTATACACTTTGTGGGTGAGAGCTTCTATTTTCAAATGGGAGTATTTATTCAGCTATTTGGATGACAAACCAACCTAGGTCATAATGAAGACTGCAACAATTACTGTGCCCTGAACACCGCAATGGTAACATCAATGTCAGTGTAACATACAGTGTAGTGTGTTAAGAGGTAGTTTCTAGTTTGTAGGTTTTGAAATTTTTTGACTGGTGACTCTCAGCAATGTAGCATTATTTTGCATTGTTCTCCATGGATATTTTTGTTACACCACAAGAGACCTTTGAGCATATATTATGACTGAATGCTCTGTTGGTCACAGGACCACTAACAGAGACAGTGGGTGTAGCCAGACAGACCGTCTGGTGTGGTGTGACAAAAAACAAATGTGGCAGAACAGCAAAGAAAACAGGAGGTGATCATTCACGTGGGTTCTGTTCATCTAGTGCAAGGCCGGTTCGAAGCAGCAAGGGCAGAGTAAAGAGTTGGACCTAGTGGGAGGGTTGATCTGACCCACTATTGACATGTCTAAAGGAGTTGATATCCTGGAGAAACAAATGAGCAACCTATTGATGCTGGTGTGTTGCTTTCTTTGCTTGAACATTGACCCTGGCTGAAGGCTGAAGTGTACAAAATTTGACTGGCAGGTTCTTGTCCTTTGATGCCTAAAGAACGTGATCAATTATTTTGAGTTATTAGAGAAAGAATATTATTCCACTTCAGCCCAGAGAAATCATAACGGAAAGGAGTCCTTGAAACCTGCAAAATCTAAGCCAATCAAGTGAGCCTCAACTCTTTCTGTATAAAGTGTCCTTTGAGGTGGTAGGCCTTAATACACTATTGTGCACCCAGGTCAGAGCACAGGCCTCAGAACAGTGACAGACAGAAGGAGACCATGAAAAGGAAGGCTCAGTAAATGGGGATCTGCGTGAAGAACCTGAGGGATTGGGCCAATAGAAGTGTGCATGAGAGGTCGAGAAGTTGGCCCAGGCAGATGAGAAGCCAATGTAAGAGGAAAGAATCAAGAAACATGAAAATATAGTCAAAGAGAATGTGGAAGCTGTGAGAATAGGAGGGAAGATGTTAGGAATCAATGGAAGAGATGTAGGTGGAGCGGGCTTTGCCAATCAGTTATCACCAAAAGTGTTTATGGGAATGTCTGAGCAGTTAGATACCAATGTACCTATCCTCATCATCAAATTTAATTATTTAGCAATCTTTCCAAAAGCATTGAGAGTACACAGAATAAAACTTTAACACAGTTTTATAAAAATCTCATACATAAGTAAAACCAGATAAAAACCATTAAAATATCATCCAGGCTTGTGACATAATCAAAGATTTTATAAAGTGACTTGTGCCATAGATAATTTAAGTCATATTTCAGCAAGTCACACATAACCCAAAATGGACATCCTTAGAAAGGATACTTTCAAAGTGGAAAGTGCCGTAAACAGATGTTGATAAAATCCCATTGCACCGCCCATAAGGCCTCCCAGTCTATACAAGTTCTCTTACATTTGATGGAAGACCATAAGAAAGAAGCAATTAAAAATCATACCAGTGGGTCACTCAGTCTTTTGATAAAATAAAGGGCTGGTCGAAATTGTCTAAATTTAAATTTTCTTAAGAGCGGAAGGATATACCTCGCCCTTTGTGTTTTGTAGAAACTACAAAAAACAATATGTGAAGATCAGACTGCTCTAACATTTCACACACATGGGTAGGCTATCAAATCTTCCCTCTTATACTTTTTGTATGGGAAACCCAGGATTAGGAGAATCAAATTCAAACAAAACCTCACCAAAATAAAACGCTGCTTGGTGTTCTTCACAAACTCTAAGTATCCATGTTTGTTCGGTGACATAGCAGGGGAAATAAGATAAAGCTTCACATAAGATGTTAATCTGTTTTCCTCCTCTTTCTCGTATGCAGCCTTCATTTAAGAGAGTTCCTAAATTCTTGTCTTAGAGATAGTCACACAGCTCTTCGGGTTCACATATAATACGCCCAGCCCCATTACTCTCAATGTGCATTTCACATACTGCAACCAAACAATCTTGTGCGCATTATCAAGGGACAAACAGTTCCTCCTCCAAATTGAGTGCCATAATAGAAAAGGGGTGAGCCTCATAACATCGGAGAGGTAAGGGGACCCAAGTTCCATGTGATAATTAAAGTTGGAGCAATTATGAGGAAGAACAAATACTCTTTTGAGAAAATTATCCATGAGCTGTTGCGAAGGATCTATTTTCACTGTCCCCCAAGCCCATGCCTCATATGTAACAGAGGTGATGGACTTTGCATTGTATACTTTTTTTATAGCCTCTATAGGTTTGGGCCCTAACTTTTTCATAAAATTAAAAATAGCAGTCACACTTCTTTCCATTACGAGTGCTCTCTTTGCCAGCATCTTTAGCCAGGAATGCTTGTTATCAAAGATAACCCCTAAGTAGGGGACGGTATCCACCTCCTTCAACATTTGTGACCAAATATATAATGCTGGGAGCTTCTTATGTCGTACACCTGCCACCACTAAAAAAGATTTTGCGTCATTAACACATAACTCTAGATTTGTCATAAACTCATTATATGCTTCTATCAATCTCTTTAGGGCCATCCCTGTTCTGGCTATTATTACAGCATCATCTGCATACACTAATATCGGGAGGGGAGCTGCACTAAAAGTGGGGAAATTCATAATAGATCCTAACACTGTGGTCTCCACACCAATTGTATAGATCGAGAATAAAACTGTGCAAAGACGCAGCACTGTCTGACTACTCTCTTAATCTGGAAAGGCCTCTTGCACTCCCCATCCCTACCATAGCACACACACGCAGAAGCTTGTGAGTACGTCTGACTAATTAAATTAATTATAACAATGTTTATACCCATATCCTCCATAGTTGATCAAAGCTTGGGATGGGACACTCAGTCGAAAGCAGAGGAGATGTCCCCAAAGGCCTTATAGATCTTTTTGCTCTTGGTCCTTATATAATTTTCGATATTCAGACTGAAATTAAGACATTGATCTATTGTCCCCTTGCCTCTTTGGAAGCTGTACTGTGCTTGTATCAAAATATTCCTATCACATACCCAGTCCTCCAACCTATTCAATAATAGGCACCCCATCCATCTAGCAGTGCTGTCTAATAAGGAGAAAGGTCTGTAGTTATGTGGTAAAGATTTGTCCCCCTTTTTAAAAATGGGGATTAAAATAGTGGTTTTCTAAGAAGCCGGGGGGCCCATCTTGCTTATTGCATTAAAGATGTCAGCAGTGGTGCCCAAAGTTCTTGCTGATCTAGGAAATAATGTATTGGGACCCCATCAGGACCTGGGGCTTTGGCAGTACTACATAGAGCCAGTCCACGGCTCACCTCCGCCAGTTCTAACAAAAGTGTTCATTTCAAATTAGGTGCGTTTTGGGAAAAGTGGTGAGCCAGAGTCCATAGGCCAACCCAAAAATGTTCTCGAAATGATGTACCAAAGCTTCCTCATTGACATGGGTGTCCAGTGTCAGGTCTGCGTCTTCTTTAAGGAAAGGTGCATTTATCACTTGCCAAAAATCCTTGGATTTTGAAAAATTGCTGCTTGCGAGAGGTTCACCCAGGATTCCTCTTTCCTCCCTTAGATCTCTTAGCCTTATTCCCTGGGCCTCTCTATATGATTTGTGCAACTCCTTGACCAGTCTCTGGTCTTTTGGAGATGGCCTAAGTGCGCTATGTAGATATTTTAAAGTTTTTGAGCACACTGCATCAAACCAGCGAACCAGCAGGATCCCCTTGGAGGAATGAGCCCTAACCAAATTACTTTTGACCTCGCCCAATAACTCAGAAAAAGGTATTATTAATCTTACCGGCCAGAAATCAGGGTCTAAGAATATCATAATCTCCCTCAGTTGTTTAGGTCAAATCAGTGGGACCACCTTCTCCTTATTATTTTTCACAGATTTTAGTACAAGGCCATTTTTCTTGCAAGAATTGACTTTAAGATCTTATCTGCTGCAGTATTGTTTCCATCTTCGCATATCATAGTTAGACAGAGAGCTGCATGATAACTGTGTGCAAACAATGTGGGGTCCTGCTTGGGTTATTTTCCTGCGCAGTGTTTCAGAGGTTAACACAAAATCTGTAGTTGATACGTTCTTGTTTCAACCAAATGTGTATGCCAAGACACCGCTAGCCAAGTCTGTCTTGTTTACTACCTCAAGTTTTCTGGTTATTAGCAACCTATTTAATAAATCACCATAGTTATTCTGTACAAAGTGGGGAATGACCTCTTCCTCCTCATCCACTAGGCTACAGATGGGGTTTGTCGAATGCTTGCAACAATGCACATTAAAATCTCCCATCCATACTATATTGATACGTCTTTTGCAGTGTGATTCGCAAATGGCCTCAATCTCCTTTTTGAGGAGCCCCACTCCAGAAGACATATTCCTGGCAAAATTGTTATTATAGTAGTTAACTTAATAGCCAATCCCAATCACCATGACCTTCAGATAACAATATATGAAAGTATGGACAGGGGCTATAAAACGTTTTAACTTTTAAAGTCAACGTGTTTGCTATTAATGTAACAATTCCACCCCTTGCTCTGCCAGAGTGGTAAGGAACGGCTACAGTTTGAAAAGAGCGGTATCCATCTAAAGAAATTGGGTCTACTGCCCACGTTTCCTGGAAGCACAAAATGTCCTGGTTCCTCACAATACTTAGCCAATCTGTGTTGCCCAGCTTTTGACCAGGACCAACTATGTTCCATGTTACAATGTTTAGGCAAAAAGTACCTATACCATCTTGTTGGTTCTTGTTGGTTGACCAGAGGAGGAACTGGGTGGTAAACCTGTTGATGTATTCTCTGCTCCTTTTGTTAGTACCTGTGGTACTAAAATATTGTGCCAGGTTTGTTGAACCCGGAACTCAGAGCTATGGCGCTGTAACCTTCATCATGCTAAAAGTTGGATCAAGCGGAGACTATTGCAAAGCTCTTCCACCATCAACAGGCCACTGGAGTTCCACCCAGAAACATTCAGTATATTAAAAATAAACGGGCAGTTGCAGCCGACTCATATTGAAGAATGGATTCTGAGACCACATGATTGTTGTCCTGATTCTTGATATCTGTCAAGCAATAGCAAATGTCTCAGAGATAAATTAAAAAGAGAGCTCATGCATTGGCCCAGTGATCTTCTTTTCAATAGGAATACCTATCACAGCAAACAACAACTTGTCCACTTTTCACCCCATTCTTCTATCAAGAGTGGAGACCGTTATCAAGTCAATAGATTTCCTAGGAAGGAGGCTCGGTGGGGGATCATACGTTTTCAGCAGAGGAAGCAGTAGACATTAGTCCTATGTGAGATTTCATTACAGTGGAATTAACAGTAGCTGACAGTTGAATATTTGTTTTTATAAATGTTACTGTAAGCCTAAAGTTAACTATCAAAGTGCTATTTTTAAATAATTAGCAGTTGAATATATCTAAATATTTAGCAGCAAATTTGAGTTTCAATTATATCCTACACTATAAAAGAAAAAGTAAGAGGTATAAGAATGAAACAGTATATTCATAACAGAGAATGGGTGATATATATCATCGAGTGCTCATTTTCTAAAAATTCACTTGTTGGACCTGGCTTTCTCTGCAGGGCCACCCCAAAATGTTTTGCTTTTGCACTCACTTTTTCCTGAATTTGTTTTGTTGGCCTTAGGTCTCTGTGCACTTTACCACTGCTAACCAGTGCTAAAGTGCTTGCGCTCACTACCCTCAAACATAATTACATTACACGCCCAATAGGACCATTGCATCCAGGGCTGACTGTTTTCAGCTAGGGCAGTGCCCCCTTGGAATAAAGTTTAGACTATAGGGCTGCAATAGACCTATTTTAATTATCACCCCGTACTCACTACACTCACTAACACACTACCTAGTCCACACACCCACATGCACCTAACGGCTTCATCAACAAAAAAAATCTCCTTCGCGGGTACACTTTGGGCATTGCAGCGCCGGCCCGATGAGGAGCAAGCCCAATGATGAAGCATGACATCCCTCGGGGTGTGTGAGGGCACTTTATCACAGACCTGAACACTCCCACCCACACTTAGGAACTGCACACTAGTCTGTTATATCAGTTTACATTCACTTATTCCCAATTGACATATTTAATTAACTTGTAAGTCTCTTGTAGAGTGGTATACCATATACCCAGGGCCTGTAAATTAAATGCTACTAGTGAGCCTGCAGCACTTAATTTGCCACCCACTTAATTAGCACTTCAAAGCATGTCCCGGTCTGCCACTGCAGCATGAATGCATTTTTAAACTGCCATGCCGACTTTGCATTAAAACATCCCTTCCCAAGCCTTAAACTCATCTTTTATTATATCACCCTTAAGGTATGCCCCAGGTAGACAATAGGGAAGGGTTCTGTATAACTAAAACGTTGGACATGTACTTTTAAGTTTTACATGTTCTGGTAGTGAAAAACTCCTACATTCGTTTTGCACTACTGTGACGTCTACCCCTCCCACAGGGTAACATTGGAGATTCCTTATTAAATGTAATGATCTACAATTTCTTATTGGGAGCAGAATGCTATGTCAACTTTGGTGTCTCTTCGGAATTGTAATGAAAAACCCTATTTAAAGGTAAAGTTGGGATTTTGCTCACAATTTTGAAAATGCCACTTTTTGAAAGTTGGCATTGTTCTGCCATTAGCCTATTTGCACCTGTAGCCTATCTTGGGTCACAAGACTATGTGTGACTGACTGACTTCGTAAATTCCTCCCAGACAGCCATACAATAGAGGGATTAGATGTGCCTCAAAGGGCCATCTGTGGGAAAGATAGGAGGTGGAGCTGAGCACAGTCTCACTTGCAACTGAATAACCTGTGCTCTGCTTTTGCCCAAAGGGCCTAACAACCCTACATTATCACTGCAGCCAGCTTGGAGTCAGGGAAGGGGAGTCAGGAAATTCCATGCACTTCAAAGTCACAGTCTAGAAGCTTTTTCCACTTTCCAGAAGGAGTGCACTGGTGTGTAAAAAGGGGACGTCAAACACCAACTTTTCAGTACCCTTCTAGACCTGTAGATACTCTGCCAGGAAGAAGCACTGCTGTGCTGGTAAATTACTGCCACTTTGCTGGACTGCTGACCTGCGGCTACCTTGCCTTGTTGCCCTCTTGCCTGAGGAAGAAGAACTGGACTTACAACTTGAACCCAGGACTACCAGAGTGTCTCCAAAGGGCCAGTTTGCTGGCCTCCTGTTCTGAGCCTCAGGGACACAAAAGGCTCCCTTCACCTTGGACCCACCAGGTAGCCAAAATCCAAAAGTGGGGAATATTGTGGGCTAAAAAAAACTGCTCCGAGATTCTGGAGAAGACTGGGTCTAACCTGCTTGCCAATCAGATTAACTTTGTACCTTCTCCTGCTCTGTTCTTCTTTGCAGCAATCCTGTTTGACGGTCCTTCGCCGAAGGATTATCCAGCCTTATTAAACTTTCTTCGGCTACAGCCCTCTGCCTCGTTCCGCTGGAGATTTTCGAATTCCAATTGAGAGACTAAGTCTGAATGTAGAAATCTTCATCAAGGCTTTGACTTAAGGCTTTCCAATGACAATGCTCCTTACTCTGACACCTCCTGCACCCTTGCCCCACTGAACTTCACCATCTCAGAATGTATTGTCAGAAATTCTTCTCATTCCGAAAGTAAGAGCTGACTGTGCCCTATCCACTTCTTGCATCTAAACGTGCTCCATAGTGGTCGGCCATATTTTTTCACTTTGAGTTGGTCTCACATAACTAGATGTCCACAGTTGGTGCTTGATTCGTTTGGGATTATTCTTCTGTTGTGTTTTCACTTTATTGCTGCTTGTGTGCTGCATAAATACTTAACACGTTGCCTCTAAGTTAAGTCTGACTGCTTTTTGTGCCATTTAACCCAGGGTTAAGCACAGGTTAATGTAGTGACTTTTTTTGGTTCACCCTGCAAGGGATTGTGGCTTTTGCTTGACCAGAGCTCACTCCTCAGTCAACCAACAACCCAATTTCTCATCACTCCAAGTATCTTCAAAGTTAGAGTCACTACAATACCTCCTTGCCTCTTTATGATATGGTGCCTGTTAGAAATGGGAGCCTCTAATTTGCAGTGGTATGCACCCTGTCCAAGTAGGGGCCCTTCCTTGTAGTCATGGTAAGGGAGTTACACACCCAAGATAACTCCTGGTCAGACCCTTGGCAGCTTGGCACAAGCAGTCAGATCTATCTCAGAGGCAGTGTGTAACGTATTTGTATATACCATGTACAGTAATACGGTGAAAACACTACAAATGGACATCACAAAAGTTTACGAACATAGGGGTATATTCTCAAGAACGGGTGATAACCATTGCAAAAGTTACTTAACGCAACCCTCAACATCGCAGTCCATCGCCGGAAATGTATGCCGTGTTAACCAGGTATTCACAACACGGCGGTACCATGCGATAGTCACCAGATAACGCGTCAAGTGACGCATTAAAATCAACGCCACGCCACCAAAATGCGAAACACGAACGCCCAAAAAGCTGCGATGAGGCCAATCGCGATACAAAAAGCAGCGAAAAGCAGCGAAAACCAGTGGCAGGCCTGCAAATCCCACGAGTCTGGTGGGAAAATGCACTATAAAAGCAACACAAAACAACACACCAGAAATAAGCCAAAGTGCGTAGCAACATAGATGCACCCTGACAGAGTGCAGAGGCCAACGCAAACCCCACAAGCCCCACAGACCACCAGCATGGAACAACGGTGTTGGGGAAGGCCAAGGAGAAGGGGGAGAGGAAGACGGGGTGCAGTCCGCAGGAAAACAAGACCAACGTCACGGAGGTGACAGAACACAACCAGCAACTGACCCACAATCAGACTACCTTGAATACAGCCGGAGTGTCGACGAGGCCAATGGAGGAGGCCAAGAGATGCTGGCATGACGTGAAAATCTAAACCAGGCACAAAGACGCCGCCAACAGGAAGGAGACAGTGCAAGGAGTCGGGAGTGCGGACACAGCTCAGGAGGACCTGACACAACATCAACAGGGTGAGTAAAGACCAGGGACTGGGGGGACGGGGGGAGATGGACACAATGGCACACATGCACAAATAAGCAGAGCACACTGCACACCCACAATGACCCTGGATCATGTCCCTCATCCCCGTGGCACACTGCAGCACACACACATAGCAATAACAGCACATCCACATTGATTACAATGTGTTACAATGTGCAACCCCTACACTGCAGAACAGAGGACAGAACTGGCTCTGCACACATGCAGAAACAGGCCCACTACATTTGACAGAGCTGGAAACTGAAATGGAAGTGTACGCGTAAAACCTCACACCCATCATGTAGTCCAAATGTACACTGTCCCGCATCTAAATCCTGCACCTCCAAAATAGTCAAAATGTACATTGTCATACAGTCTGCATGTAAACAAGAAGAATGTACCAACATACATGTCAACACAATGTCAACATGCATCTCCCCTCCACATTGCAGAGGGACACACAAAACCTCTAGCAGAGCACAGAAAACCACACAGCAGTGATGCCGGAGAGGACCACCACACCTTCGACACCGACGTCCTACAACAGGCTATGGACATCCCACGCAACCCACCACCAGAACCAGGGCAGCCAAGCTACTAAGTGGAGAACCCAGCCCCTGCAACAGATCACACAATATGAAGCACCCGCAAGCATGGCAGGCTTCAACACGTCACCAACCCACACATGGCACCCCAATGGCAGGTGTCAGAACGCCAAAAGGAGGTGGTCCAACAAGTGCGGGTGTGTTTCAAACCCATGGAAGGTGAACTAGATCACATATGTGGGTGTCTATTACCCTTCAGGGACCACCTTCACCCCACAAAGGAGACCCACACTGCCATAGAGACACATGCAGATGCACATTCCCAGTACAGAACCACGCCCAGGGGCACACACATATCAGTCACCCACCCACGTTGCATAACAGAATCAAGTGCTGAGCAACATGGAGGGAGCCAGAGCAAGTATAGAGGTCACCCAACATACAAACAGAAGTGTCTGTGAGTTTCAGTGCGCTGCGGTTGGGTCCCCAGAGCTGACCGTGCTCATGTGAAGAAAATGTCTAGGATTGTGTCCCTTCTCAACATTCCTGATGCAGCTGCAGTGTCACACCTGCATCATCTTCCTCATCGCCGTCCCAGGTCTCCCACACTGCCTGAGGTGACATTGCTGTGTGATCTCACTACAGCACATAACCAAAACAGTAATGGATGATGATTCATGATGCACAGAGCTAGTGTCACCTGGAGTGCTGAACAGGGGATCAGGCAGAAGATGGCATCCACGACAGGTGCGGGCAAATCCGTCAGTCTACCAGTACGACCGTTTTGACACTGGCAGTTGGCAGTTGGAGTTGGTCCTGGCGGTGGTGGCGGGTGCCTCCTGCGGTGATGCGACGTCTGGGCCGGTCAGGACTCGATTTGATGTGTGAGCCCTGGTGGGCTGCATTTGAGGCTGGAGGCAGCGGACAGTGGAGGGCCACAGACACATGGCGTTGAGGACCCCAAGGCCATTGCCTCAGAGGCCATCCAAAATCTCAGAAGAAGGGGTCCCGGACCTGACCAGCACAGAGTTAGTGGCCCTGGATGCACTACGGCCGGCACAGGCACCACGCCACGGGACGGTGACTTGTAGTGCAGTCAGATGGGCCACGTGAGCTGAGCGGGTCCTCATCAATGTCCGAGGTCTATGTGGTGGAGGGTTGTGGGGGACAGTGGAAGGTGTCCTCCAGGGTTTGATGCAGAGGGTGGAAGCTGTCTGGAAGCAGCAAATGGAGGAGTGGAATGCCACGGCATCGTTTAAGCCACAAATTCAGTATCACTGACATGATGGCGACGACAACCTCAAGTCCATGGACTCAGGCGCCACCAAAGTTCAACCAGAAAGTGTCCATGTGTGTCAGGGAACAGACTTAGTGGCACTGGGGCTGAAAGGGGATGCAGACTGCGTTGAGGCCTGAGGCAGCGGTCAGCGCAGGCAAGCAAGCTCCTCCTGGAACTCTAACACACGACGTTGACATGACATTTGGGGGTGACTTGTGGTTGACGGAGGCAAAAGCACAAGAGCCGAGCGGGTGTTCAGTCAGCGACGATGACGTGTCCTCCCTGGTACGGACTGGATTGGATTGACGTGAGGCCTGCTGGACCGCAGACATGTGTGGTTGGGATGCCAGGCACATACTTGGCGTCACCACATCGAAGGGAGTACAGTGATGTAAACACTGCATTAATGTGCGTACTCGGACAATGTATGATCAAGTCTCAGTCCCAAATGTATGACCTACTTGCCCGCAGCGTAGGCCAGAGGCAGCGGTCAGCAAGGGCCCACAGACACGTGTCGTTATCTTGCGATGCACAGAGTTAGTGACACCAGAGCAGTTGTCGGTAGTGTTCGATCACTTCCGTAACGATGATCCTTTTACCCTCCGGACTGAAAGGCATCATCCTCTCACACCTCTCCTTGCGTGCAATGATATGTACTCTGCTATTGACAAATCAAGACTCAGTCCCACATGTGCGAACGACTCGAACGCAGCATGGCCCGAGGGCAGTAGGCCACGTGGGCCCACGGACACCTGTGGATGGACTGCTATGCACAGACTTGGTGGCACCACATCGATGGGAGTATAGTGAGATAAAATCTGCCATAATTGATGTTCTCTGCCATAGTGGAATCAAGACTTAGTTCCAAATGTGTGAACTACTTTTCCGCTGTGCATACAGGTGGAGTACCTCAATGAGAAGGGCCGTGATGGTCTAAGGAGGCTGCCAGGTTCGCTGCACTCTGGCTTGGAGCTTGCACCGGCAGGTGGTGGGCCCTCATTGACACACGCCGGTGTCAGCAGGTGTGAATTGAGGCCTGGGTGTGCCAGGCCTGGCAGGACTGGTACGGGGCCCTGTGGCCCAGGGTGCAGCAGGCGCACAGGAAAGCAGGCAACACCGCTCAAGGCGACAGCGACGGCATCGTGGCGGGGTGAGGGGTGCCACCCTGGCAGAGTCGTTGGGCATTCCGGAAGAGGACCACTCCCAGAGCTACGTGCTTTATATTCACACCCCTACGCCTGCCCGGCGTACGCCGGGCCAGCCCACTCCGCTCACGATTACAGGGGGGGACATAACAAGCTACATTTCCTGGATTTTCCCCACTGTCTGGGGTGGCATGGTTGTGTCCACTGTCCACTGCACTCCATACACCAGCGGTGTATGTCAACATGGATATGTGTGTGGTCTGCATACTGCAGTCTGGCCATCTCTTCGACGCCACACTTGGCATTGTGTACATTGTCATTCATCAGTCAGTTGCCTCCTTCGCACATGCCTGGTCCCCACCTCTTTCCAAAATCTGCTATTGTGTGGCTGAGGTGCCATGCAGTTGATGGCTTATGTGCATGGCTGGCCCAGGTTGCCAGAGAGAGTTGTGCTGTCGTGTCTGATGGGTGGGCATGTTGAGTTGCATGGTTGTGGAGTTGAGGTGTGTGGTGTGTTCATTTGGTACTTGCCAACGAGCAGGGCATTTACATAGGTGCCAGCCAGGAAGCGCCGGGTGATGATGGGCTGTAGGAAGATGAAGGACTCATGCACTCGCAATGGGTGGTTGGCGTCGAGGTTGGTGGAGATTCCCAGGTGGTCCACTATTGCCTGCACAGTGATGGTATGTGTGTGCTTTCGGTTGCGGATATTGTGTGCAGTGTCACCAGGGAGCACAAGTAGGACATGTGTGCATTCAATTGCCCCCTGATACGTGAGGGAATCCAGCTATGGCTTTGACGCCTTGCTTGGTCTACAGCTGTTTCTGCACAGTGTGGTGGAAGGATAGGTAGTGTGGTACCAAGCTGATAATAGTTGGGTGGGGCTTGGATATGGCTGGCTGTGAGACTCCTCTGACACTAGCGGTTGTTGGTTGGCAGGTCCCAGAGGCCAACAGGTGCAGCACAGCCAGCAGCTTTGTCTGCGGAGGAATGTTGGTTGTCCGCTGTGTTGATACCGTCGGCCTGTGGGCAATGGTTGTCAGGATGCGTAGGATGTTTGTCCTTTTGAGCCTGTGGTGGGCAATGACGTTCCCAGGTGTTGGGTCTGTGAGGTTGGTGCGTTTTCAGCAGGTAGCTGTCTTTGTCTGTGCTGCCTCAGTGTTGGTCCGGGCGAGGGGTCGGGGGGGCCTGGGGAAGGTGGCGGTGGGTGTTGTTGCCCTATTGGGCAGGGACATCTTAAGGATTTGGGGGGCCCTGGGCCAAACATATTTTGGGGGCCCCTGTTCAGGACACCTTTGAATTTGATTTAATTTGAGCCCCTGTTTCCCACGCAGTTTCCGCTTCCTCAGCTGCGCTAGCGATCCAGTTTGCATCATAGGCATTAGCCTATATATTCCCGATGTTAATGGACATGTGCAGCTTACCGGTGTAGGATTCAGGGTTTCCTGCCCTGCTACTACGTTTTTAATACTTTTTAAATTGTATATGTGTGGCTGAATTACTCTGTGCTTTTTAACAATATCTCCCACCTATGCGCCCTTGCACTTTACTTGATTCTGCTTGCCAACACCTCCTTAGCTGCTCCGATTCGCATTTTGGTTTTCCTCCAGTCCTGGTCCGCTGCTGTTGATACGTCGATTGTGTGGAGGGCTGCGGCTACTATCGGGCTACTCACTTCCGCCCACGCAGTTTCCACTTCCTCAGCTGTGCTAACGATCCAGTTTGTATCATAGGCATCAGCCTATATATTCCCGATGCAAACGGATGCGCGCAGCTGATAGCTGTAGGATTTAGTGTTTCCTGCCCTGCTACCAGGTTTTTATTACTTTTTAAATTGTATATGTCTGGCTGAATTACTCTGTGCTTTTTAACAATTTCTCCTACCTATGCGCACTTGCGCCCGGAGGCTGCCCAGTTCCCCTCCGGTGAGTTTCTTCCACTATATTGCAATAGGGAAAAACTGCTTAGCCTTAGGCGGCTACCATTATGTCACTGTACAGCCGCTGATCCGAGGTTGGAGGTAGACTTTCGATGCAATAAGTGCAACTGGACTCTCCTCCAGCCCAGGAAACTCGCACCTAATATCCTCCCAAGCAACAATAAGTGTAAAAACAATAAGAAAACAGAGGACTTAAAGGCCACCCTTTTAAATTGTCGCTCTCTACAAAAGCATGAACCATACATTTATGGCCTACTTTTAGACTAACAGTCTGATCTTTTATTTCTCACTGAGACCTGGCTGTCTGAAGCCTCCAACCCTACTATCACCTCTGCCATCCCTACGGGTTCTAACATTCTTAGGAGGGACCGATCGAATGGGAAGGAGGGAGGTGTTGCCATAATTTACAATAAAAAACTAGACTGCTTAGGCTTCTGCTGTACCTTATCCCCCCATCATAGCATAGCTGGATTTCTGATTTACAGACCTCACAGTGCTATTGGAAATGTTATTACTACGCTTAATACAGCCACCACCTCCCTGGCCTTAAAATACAACAACTGCCTCATTCTGGGATATTTCAATATACATATGGACAATGGAAAAGACCCTCAAACAATTTCCTTGTTGGAGGTGCTGCAGGCCTGCAACATATTTCCATCTGTTTCTTTGGCCACCCATGAGAAGGGCCATACCCTAGACCAAATCGTTCACAACTTTGACATATCAGTAAGCCTACCTCTTCCCATTACCTGGTCTGACCACCTCCTATTAAAATTCGTCATTCCCAACTCTGCCACAGCCCCTTGAGCTAACACAGGGCAGAGGGTCTCTAATTACAGGACGTTCCATAAAATATCCATCCCGATGTTAGCAGACGCCCTCGGTCGTTCCTCATCAGAGCTATCTGGCTGCCCCGACTCGGACGCCCTCTCAATAGATTCATGGCTCTGAACCAACATTGATGCAGTGTGTCAAGAATTCCTGTCATACGAGGGGAGGAAAACGGTAACCAGCGAAAACGGACTACATCTCCCAGGATGCTTAGCGGTTGAGAGGTTATGTAAACAGGAGAGCTGTTACATAACTCAAGGGAAACACGCCCTTATGTAAACAGGAGAGCTGTTACATAACTCAAGGGAAACACGCCCTTATGTAAACAGGAGAGCTGTTACATAACTCAAGGGAAACACGCCCTTATGTAAACAGGAGAGCTGTTACATAACTCAAGGAAAACACGCCCTATAAAGGGAGGAACCGGGAGGTACAAGGCTGTCGGATATTGTGTTTACACTGACGTACCTGCTTCGTGAAGAGCAGTGTTCCGGAGTGGTGCTCCAGTAAGGCAAGAACGGAGGTAGGTCGAGTCGTTACTCCCTGGGCCGTGTCTTGCCCCATCGTCACCTGTGAAGGACCCGGAAGCTCTACCGGTCAACCATTGAGCTCCGCTTTTTGACTCGGCTGAGTCCAAGCGCAGTGGCGCTTTTGCTGGTTGGAGTCGTAACTCCCAGCCCGACCAGAGACACAGGGACTGCCAGCTGTAACGCACACCAGGAGGTGTTTGCCGCGTTACAGACTTGGAAGTCCACAGGATCGATCGAGCGGCTGCTCTCGGTTCAGTCTTCTTGCTTGTGATTGGGGTATCGGGGACGCATCACCAGGAGGTGACTCCGCGTCCCGGTGCAGTCTGAGGAAGAGGTTGAGTGGCTGCTCCCTTCAGGTAGAGACCCCGGCTGGGTGTTTCCCTGACTCCTCGATTCTCCCCAACACTCTTCGTGCCCCTCACAGCCTACCGATTGGCATTGTCGGCCATTTCATTTCTGCCCTCTGTTGGCATACGCCGGGATCGGCGTATATGCAGAGGACGGTTAGGACCATCCGTGCTGTGGGCTGGTAACGTACTTAGCCTGGAGGATTCCAGTGACTATAACTTTTGTTTGTTCTTTGTATTTTATTTGCCTTCATTAAAAGAACTAACCCTTCACAAGTGGTTGCGTCCTCATTGTCGTGTCTGTTAAACGATCCTGAGACGTTCAGGGCGTTACACAGTGGTACTGGTTGTTTGCTGCTCCTCAAAGAGGTCAGCCCCACCAGCTCCATGGTTTAACGATTCCCTTAGATCTCGCAACAGAAATTGTGGAACAATTGAACGGAAATGGCGTAAATCCTATCTACCTGAGGGCAGGAAGGTGTATAAAGACACCTTAAAAGCTCATTACATTCTCGTGAAGGCAGCCAAGAAAAACTTCTTTCAAACCAAGATAGAAAATGACCAAAATAAGAGTAAGGAAATCTTTAGCATAGTTAAATCCTTTACTGCCCTGAGAGCCGGCACAAAGGAAGGGCCATGCACTGAAGAATGGTCTAAGTAAATAGTTGAATTCTTCCACAAAAAGATCTCCATGATCCAACAAGCCTTCACTAACATCTCAGAGGAAGAACTGACCTTCTACCTTAGTTCTAATAGCAAATTTCACCTCTTGGATCCTCCATCTTTACAAGCTTTCCCTGAGTTTCCGCTTGAAGAGTCACTGACCCCTCTCCAAAGCATGAAGTCTGGCTCTCCTACTGACCCATGTCCAGGGAATATCTTGAACCTATTAGCTCCCACCATAAACCCCACAGTAAACCAGCTCTTTAATGCTTCTCTCTCCTCAGGCAACATGCAGAAATTATGGAAGAATGCTAAGATTCTTCAACTGATAAAAAAGGTTAATGCCAAACCGATGGACCCTGCCAACTACAGGCCAATCTCCCTTCTTCCGACCCTCTCCAGAGTACTAGAGAAGCATGTAAACAAGGCCCTCCAAAAACACATTGAAGATGAAAGCTCCTTCATGAGTCCCAATCCGGTTTTAGGGCTAACTACAGTATGGAGTCCGCTCTGCTGGAAGTGACTGAATTTCTCAAGGGTAAGCTAGACCAGGGAGGCAAGACTGTTCTGATATTGCTCGATACGTCGGCGGCCTTCGATATGGTCCCACATGAGAGGCTCCTGGAGAGACTTGCTAACATCGGTCTGGGGGTGACCGCCTTAACATGGATGTCATCCTTCTTGGCAAATAGATCTCAGGACATCTGGCTCCCCCTTTCTCATCCCCAGTTCCGGCCATGAATGTAGGTGTCCCTCAGGGCTCCATTCTCAGTCCTACCCTTTTTAATATATATCTATCCCCGTTGCATTTCTGGTAGAGGAAGAGGGCGCCAAAATTGTTTCCTATGCTGATGACACTCAGCTGATTTTTACGTATGAAAAAGGAACCGACTTTGACGGGGCAATGATTAGGTCTTGCCTCACAAAGGTTTTTAACTGGCTTAAAATCAATCAGCTGAAGTGCAATCCTGACAAAACTGAAGTTGTTTTCTTTGATAATCCATAAACGCCTGACTGGAGCGCTTGGTGGCCAAAAGATCTGCCGCCCCCGCCCGCTGAAAAGGAGAAAGTCAAAAACTTCGAAATTGTCATAGACAAGACACTCTCTATGTGCTTTCAAATTCAAAATCTAAATGGCACTTGCTTTGGCATACTCTGGATGCTAAAAAAAACTCCTGCCACTGTTACCGCTTGAGAGCAGAAAGATCGTGGTGCAGACTCTGGTGACATCAAATCTTGACTATGTCAACAGCTTATACCTCTGTCTTCCCAAATCCCTTATCCAGCGCCTACAAGTGGTACAATACGCGGCGGCCAGAGCTATCCTGAGACCTAAACCCAGATCTAGTATGACCCCTATTCTTAAGTCTCTCCGCATAAAAGAACTGATCGGCTTCAAAACGATGACCATCTTCTTTAAAGCTTTCCATGGCTTAGGAGCCGGCTACATAAATAAGCGCGTTAATCGCTACACAACAGCTAGACCCTTAAATTCTTCCAATGCCAACCTGGCCATCATGCCTAAAATATGCAGTGCCCGCATTGGAGGCAGATCCCACGGCTTTCTAGGCCCAAAATTGTGGAATAGCCTTCCTGAGTCTCTGAGACTAACCACAGACCTACTCTCTTCCATGAAAGAACTTAAAAACCTGGCTTTTTGATAACTGATGGGTCTTTTACGCATGTTTTCCTCCCACTGTCATGCGCCAGGACACTTTAGTCTGAGTAGCTGCGCGCTTTATTAAATACACAATTTCATTTCATTAGGTCCCTGACAGTGCAAAGGTACACTCGTCCAAATTCTAAGCGCCTTATTTATGAGGATTTGCTTCACTTTTATGCCGCTGGTGCGTCACTTTTTGTGACGCACCGGCAGCATAAAATATGTGCAATGTTACGCCCTATTTACAAAGTGACGCATCTAGGCAGATGCTTCACTTTGTAAACCCCTGCACCGCATTATACCTGCGCCAGGCATAATGTATGCAGGGTGGGTGTTGCCCCGCAAAATGCCTCGTAGAAGTGGCGCATTAAAAACTATGAGAACTCCGTGCGCCACTTCTAGGACGCAATTGCGTCAATATCTTACACCTGCCACACAGCAGGCAGAAGACTGATGCAGGCCCTTTCACATGGGGCTTGCTCCATGTGAAAGGACACATTGCTGGAGTTGCGTCTATTTTCAGACACACCCCAGCAATGCATCACTTTTGCGCATACAGATTCGTCAGAAATACTGACATATCTGTAACTCCTTGCGACATGATGCGTAATACAGTAAATATGACACATCCATCATGTCGCAACGAGGGCGCACTAAGAAGTGACGCATCCCTGTTTTCACACAGCGATGCATCACTTCTCATAAACAAGGCCCTGAATGTGTTTACATCTAATATTCAGGGATACTTATGTGTGTTTTCAATATAGGAACACAGCAGCAGCTCACCAATATTACTGCAAATAATCTCTGTGACGCCCTCCCATTTCTTATATGTTAGGCCTTGTTTTGATCTAAAATAAACGTTTTTCATGTATATTGCATGAAACATAAACACAAAATTTCTCTGCAAAATGGCTGTACTAGACTCTCCCACATCAGGTACATAAGAAATAAATGAAAGGAAAACAGAATTTAAAACAAACTGTTCAGGAAATATTCAAGGTCATTAGGGCAAAACTCTGGAGAATGGAGCTGACTGTCAGGGGGCCCCCTGAAAGGTTGGGGCCCTGGGCCAGAGCCCACTTTGCCCATGCATTAAAACGTCTCTGCTATTGGGGGTCCGGGCTGCATGTTCAGTTGCCCGGGTGCATCTGTTGTTCTTCATGTCTGGCTCTAGGCTGTGCTCTCTTGTCTATTGCCGGTTGTTGTCCGACTTCGCACAAGGTCAGTGCAGGTGTTAATTTCCTGCTGCTAACACGCCTTATTGCATGTTTTGTGATCTTATCGCCGATCTGGCTGGTCGTTGAGAATGCTGTGGTGTGGTGCTGTCACGGCTTTTTGCACGGGAACGCCTACTCTGTATCTCATTAGCCATAGTTGCTGGGTCATCTGTGGAGATGTTTTTTGCGGCTGCTATCACAGGTAAACTGGTGCTATGAGCTGTTAGCACCAGCTTGTGAATGAGGTGATAAATCCATCGCGAGTTTGGCTGAGCTAAAGTGCAGTTGACTCGGCGATAGCTCCTTGAGAATATGGCCCATAAAGTATCTTTATTTAAACCAAGCAAGACAAAAATGACAAATATCCAACATACACTACTCAAAATATCACTTTTAACAGGTTTTAGCAATTCTATCCATAGAAGTCTATGGATGCAGTGATTTTACACAAAGCACTTTAAGATGGATCAAAATTCACAAGAAAAACAGCCGCGGAGGGAGCACAGGGATGCGTCGGTTACTGAGTCCCTGGGGAGGTCGATATGTCAGTTCTGCTGCATGTAGGAGAAGTGTTCAGTCCAATCCAGATTGTGAGAGGAAGCGATGCATTGAATTCCAAGGTGATTCTGGTTGGCGGGTGATGTGTCAGAAAAACTTGCCGTGCAGTTGTGATGCGTGGAAATCCAGATGCGCTGGAGGTCAATGCAGCAGCGGCAAACAGGTGCTGAGTCAATTTCTTCAACTGTGGTCCAATGATGAATCGATTCTTTCAGCCACCCAGCAGGGCCTGCATCGAAGTCAGTGAGCTGGTATTGGACTTCGGAGACATGGTGTGCTGAACTCGGGCTGCGACGGTTTCTTTGTCCACAGACAGGCACTGCATCAATTTCTTCAGCCACACGGCGGTGGTGCATGGAAACTTCTCCCACACTGTGGTGTTGCATCGGAAAAATAGACACTAGAAGGATGATGCACTGATTTTGATGTCTTTAAGCAGCAAAACAACCTCCAAGATCCCAAAACTGGAATTGGCCCCACAAGGCAGGTCGGAACTCCCAGCATTAGAGTTCAGGGATGCTGCAGATGAAGTCTTTGATGGCAATGAGACTTCTTAACAGGAGGCAAACACACACAAGCGCTTGGAGAAACTTCTTAAGCAGGTTACACAGCAAAGTCCATTCATTTTTCTTCCCAAAGCAGAAGCAAGCCAACTAGCAAAGCAAAACACAGCAAAGGGGCAATATTCCTCATTTTAGCTCTTCAGGTCTTCTTCTTGGCAGACTCTCCTCTTGATCCAGAAATGTTCTAAAAGTCTGGGGTTTTAGGTCCAAAACCTATACCCCTTTTGGCCTTTGAAGAAGGCATACTTTAAAAGAAAGTCTTTGTTGTTCACAAGATCCTGCCTTGCGCAGCCTTGGCTCCAGATACACTCCAGGGGGTGGAGACAGCATTGTGAGAGGACTGGCACAGCTCTATTCAGGTGTCAGTGACAACTCCTCCCACCTCTCTAGCTCAGGAAGACCCATCAGCCTGGTGATGGGTCATCAGGATATGCAGGGCACATTTCTGCTCCTTTTATGTGACTGTCTAGAGTGTATGGACAAACAACCCAGCTATCAGTCTAAACCAGACAATTTCACAGGCAGGCAGAGGCACAGAGTGGTAAAGCAAGAAAATGTCCACTTTCTAACAGTGACATTTTCAAACACACAATTTAAAAAACACCTTTACTAAATATTTAAATTCTGAGTTCAGTGAACTCAAACTCCAAATCTCTATCTCTTCCCAATTTAAAGTTACACTTGTAAGATGTTACAAGGCAGTTCCAATGAATAACATATGGGGAAGATAGCCGTTCAATAGTGAAAAACTAAATTGGCAGCATTTCACAACAAAGACAAATAAATCACGCCTGCACATGTCCTACCTTTCACATACACTTCACCCTGCCCATTGGGGTGCCTTGGGCCTGCCTTACGGGTGCCTTAGCTGTAGAAAAATGGAAAGTTAGGGCCTGGGAAGGTGAGGCACTTGCCAGGTCAGCATGGCAGCTTAAAACTGCACTCACAGACACTGGAATGGCAGGCCTGAGACAAGTATACAAGGCTACTCATGTGGGTGTCAGAACCAGTGCTAAAGGCCCACTTGTAGCATTTGATTTACAAGCCCTTGGCACAGAGTATTGTTTTTTTCCCTCTACACTAGCTGGACCTTTCCAGTATTTACAATTATAACACCTTGAACTGCCTTAAGACAAAGTCCCAAGGAATCTGGTTATTGTCTATAGATCAAAACATTAATGTGAAGTTTGGTGTGCATAAGGACCATCCTTGATGGGTTCAGTTTTAGATAGTTTGGGGCCAGATGTACATAGGTAACTGTGATTATGAAATATGGAATTTTTGCAATTTGCTATTTGGTAAGGTAATCGCAAACAGCAATGTAGAAATGTGTTCTTTAACACATTTTGCAATTCCCAGTGGGTCGCATATAGACCTATCTCATTATTATTCATGAGGTAGGTCTCGGTTTACAACCCATTGTAAATCGCAAAAATCAAATGTCTGTGATTGCTTTTTAAAAAAAGCATTTTTTTTAATGCAGCCCGTTTTCCTTAAAGGAAAACAAGATGCTTCTCTAAAAGAAAGTTGAAAAGCTTTCTTGTAATTTTTTTAGAGTAGTCAGTAGTCCATGGGACCTCTTCCTGCTGTTTAAAAATATTCTTACAAACGTTCACTAAAGGGGATGGGTTACCAACATCTTGAAGGTGGAGGTTAAATGCAAATGTTTCACAACCGTATTTTGGTCATAAAACATTCATACATACCCATGCGATTAGGCATTAGGGAGGTAGGCACTAACAGGCACATGCATCAAGCACAAAACCGGTCGCAAACGGGCAGATTCTCAGAATCTGCCCCTTTGCGACCGGTATTTTTGCATTTGGGATGCATCATCCCAAATGCAAAAATCGCTAATTAAGGAATCTCAAAATAGTGATTCCTTAAATAGCGATTGCATTTAAGGAATCCCTAATTGAGATTCCTTAAATGCAATGCATTACAGTTTTAAAAATAGCGATTTCCCTATTAGCGTGAGCAAATTACCATGAAGCTGGACTTCATGGTAATTTGCTAAAACTTAGAAAAATGCACTTATTTGCATTTTTCTAAGTTTCATGTTGCGCACACACATGCCCTTAGAGCATGTGTGTATGCAACATATGTGCAGAGTTAACATACATGGGTGCAATAGGGTGTCATTTTGACACCCTTGCACCATCGAAATTGCGGGAGCAATTTGCGAGTCCCTACTGGTACTCGCAAATTGCTCCCGCAATCTCCAATTCATTCCTATGGGCCTGGAGGCCCATAGGAATGAATGGGAAGACATTCCTTAATTGCGACTCGCAATTTGCTAGTCGCAATTAAGGAATTTCTGGGAATCGTTATTTCTTTAGCGATTCCTACATGCATAGGGTTTTGCTATTCCTTAATTGCGATTCCTTAATAATCGCAATTAAGGAATCGCAAAACCCTATGATGATGCATGTGCCTGTAAATACGCCCCTTCCTCATACCGAATCGCAAACCCAAAGTGCACACAGTTACACAAAAGCATATTATGCATCTACAGTCGCACTGTTTTTGTGGATGTCAGCTGGCTCAGCTTATTGAAAAGTGCTTCTGTGATGCATTTTCCTTGACTTTTCTGTCCTGAATGAGCAAACCCATCAACCCCCTGCTGGCTAAAGACATAGGTCCTGACACCAAGATTATAAAAGCAGGCATCTTTTTGACTCACTTTATAATATACAAGCCAAAATAGAAATTTTAGGTGTTTATTTTAATTGACAATGTGCATAATGACTTTCGGAACAAGATTACATTTTCAAAAATGTAAATTCCCACGTTTCAAAACCCTTGTTATCAGGCCACTAACCGAATATATAGTCCACAAAATGACAAATGGGTCACACAAAATCCTGTATCAAAGTGTCCCATAGTTCCTTACATGAGCCATGGGTTACATCACTAAGGAGATAAACAAGGTGCTTAAACAAGTCAAGTAGAGTTTGACCCATCTTTATTTTCACATTTTTATTTATTTTTGCCAGTGTGCTGTAACATTTAAGTATTCACAAATATACAGGTGCTACATTTTCAAAACATTTTTGTGAACTCCCCGAAAGTAAGACATTGATTCCAAATGAAGAGGTCACTCACTCTCTGGGAGTAAATTTCCATTTTTCTTTGAACATTTAGTTCATAGTGATTGTACAGAGTATAAGCTGTTGGCATCGAGCTGTCTGAGAACTTTCTTGCATTTGCAGTTTTTTCATGTTCATCTTCAGATACTAATGTAGTATAGTTTCACTAATTATACACTGCATTGAGCTGTCCTGCATCTTTACCTTTTAAGGACACATGGAAAAGACTCGAGGGCAGTGGCAATTCTGAGTCGTCCAAACAGTTGATAAATTGCTTATTATTTATTGTAGTAGTGATTTTTTTTATTGTTTAAGCTACAGCCTCTTACAAATTGATACTTACAATATATAGGTATTGAATTATTTCCTTACAGATACTGATAAAACGCCCCCACGTCATTCTATTCGACCCAGTTTGCATATTACAAATGATTGCAAGAATTCATACATATGTATATGTAACAAAAAACAGTATTTCTTTTTTATATTATTAATTGATGTATCTAAACACATCTGTCTAGGACACGTTCTTATTTTCAATACTGGATTGCTTTGCATAGTTCAAACTCTTAATAACTGTTTTATTCCCTTCCTCATGCAGTATAAATGAATGAATGAGCAACCTTCTAAAGTGACAGTGCAAAATACTCATTAAGTACATACATAGGTGTCTAAAATACAATAGTACTTAATCAACCTGGGTGTTATTTACATTGTTCCTATATATTTCTATACATTGTCATGTGATTTAAACTGGCATGCCACAAAAATTCCCCTTTACTTATTATCTTCTTATATTCAGCCGCTCTGCATAAGTGGGGCTTTCAGATTTCAGTAGTTTGTTATTAAAGATCGAGCTATCAGTGTAAATATGAAAATTAAAAATGAATCTTCATTATCTGAAAAAGGTGGCACGGTCAGTCCGAGCATAGCTGTTCAATCAGTCAGTCAATAAATATGTTAAAAACCTTTACACAGTAATAACATTTTACATAAACTAAAATTATTACATAAAATAGTAAATGCATTCCAGACTAAAACCATGTCCATATCGGCAACGAGTAACATACATTTCCATCAAATATGTACTCCAGTAAACACTCAAACTTTTACTAAAACTTCATTCAGAGTCAATGAAAATCGCCCCAGGCCACAGGATGCATTTAAAAACCGCATGTCCAATAATAAATTGGCTGCTTGCCGCCTTTCTCTAATACCATACTTTAATAAAAATGCTCTCTATAATGATTTCCATTGTGCTAAAAACCACAGACAATCCAATAAAATGTACATTAAATCCCCTTTCTTGTTAAGACTGCATTTACATATTCTGTCCTTGTCTAAAAAGGAGCCATGTGCTTGAGAGATTCGAGCCTGATCAGCACCGCTCCTGAATTTCAGGATACTCATTCGTATGTATGCATTTGGTAGCCTAACAAGCTAGGGGAAAGTTTCCACCTCCAGCCATGAGGTCATCAGGGGATACTGATTTCTTATTCCTTAAATATCTCAAATCATCATCCCTGGCTATGGCTTTTGTAAGCTTTCGAATCTCAGCTTTACTAACTTTTGTTAGATTTGTTATGCCACATATTATTGTCAGTTTCTTACATAGATCATCAATCCTTGCCCTGGTTGATCTTGCCCAATACATGATTTGGTTTTTGCAAAGTGTTGATATTTTTGGGAACTCATCCCTATCTATTCTGGACCATAATTGTAGCATGTCTGCAGAAGGTAAACAGCTCCATGCTGTTCGGCCTATTTCTGTCCTAATGGCCTTGATCATAATAGAGGGTGGTAGGGAAAGTAATGCTTTAAAACACCTACACTCTTCAGGATCCTATGTTTTTCCCACTTATACAAAGTACCTCTACACCCTATTGGAACTGTGGACAAATCATCCCCAGGTACGCCACCAATACTGGTCTTGAAGGGGGACCGCCATACATTTTATCAAATTTCTTGAGTTCCCCTAATGAAGAAAGGGCTTTTGCCTGCAAGAAATCAATTTGCTCTTTCCATGACAAGATTCCTCACGAACCATATCCCCAAATACTTGTATCTATTGACATCTCGATTTTAACATTATTTCGCAACCAATTAAACTTTACCTTCTATTTCTGAATGGAAGTACTTTAGTTTTCTCCAGGTATATTATTAGTTTTTTCTTATTGCAATAATCCAAGAAAGCATCTAGCTTCTTCTGTAGGTCATTTTCTGTAAGATCTTTGAACATAGTCTGCATAGAGGAGACCGCTTATATGAGCACCATTCATTTTGGGGCTGAAACTGTTAGGTACGCCTAATGTTTTTGGTAAATCTGCCAGAAATATGGAGAGAAATATGGGCACCAGAACACAACCTTGTCTGAGGCCATTTCTAGTATCTATTCTCTGTGAGAGAAACCCATTAACATCAAATTCCACCTGAGCCCAATTGTCTCTATACAATTCCTGCATGGTCAAGAGTAAACCACATGGGATGCCATAGTTTCTTATGGCTTCCCATAACAAGGCCAGATCAACAGAATAGAATGCAGAGCGGAAGTCCACAAATCAACAGTATAACCCTCTACATTGCTCTTGTGATTCTGTAGCTATAGCCCCTAAACTGAAACAGTAATCTGCTATCTAATTCTCCTCCCTTAAAGCCACCTTGTTCTATGGGGACATTTATTTCAGTCCATTATTTCAATTATCCCAGGAGGATTTTAGAGAAAACTTTCCAACCCACATCGAACAGGTTTATTTTCCTATAGCTTCCTAGGAAGGAAACATCACCTTTTTTGTACAGGGGTTTAATCACTGCCCCCTTCCAACTTTCCAGGAACATTCATGTAGAAATAATTTCTTGGAATAATGAATGAAGCAGGCTAGACCATCAATCAATATTTGTTTTTAGATCGGTCTAGATAGCGCTTGCGCTGTAAGAATTATCTGTTGTATGTGCTTTGTGGGCTTTGTCTCGTCCATCACTTTTGATTAGCCTAGTTGGTTGTCTTGTAAAGATCCTTGCTTGCTAGTGGGTAATTTGGCTTTCTGGTCACTCCTTTTTTCAAGTTGTTGACTCCCTTGGAGTATAGCCCTAGGATTTGTAGGCTTTTGCTTGTCCCACTGTAACATCTGTTTTGGGCCTGCGTTTCCCTTTCTCTAAAAGCATTTGACTAGAGCACTCAATGTTTTCAGTGCTCCGAGGTCTGTTTCTGTAAACAGGGCTGTAAATCATATTCTCATCTCCTTACATTTGCTGTGCATTCAAAGACCAAGGTCAAATGTTAGAGGCTTTTTTTCTGAATACGTCTCTTTCCTTCATACTGTTACTGGCTCCTTAACGTGCACTGCCATCAATCAATCAATCAATCAATCAATCAATCAATCATTTGTAGAGCACACTACTCACCCGTGAGGGTCTCAAGGCGCTGGGGTAAGGGGGAGGGGTGCTGCTACTGCTCGAACAGCCAGGTCTTGAGGAGTCTCCTGAAGGTCAGTAGGTCCTGTGTTTGCCTCGGGTGGATGGGGAGGGTGTTCCAGGTCTTAGCGGTGAGGTGGGAGAATGATAGGCCGGCGGCAGTTGTTCTGCGGATGCGTGGAACGGTGGCGAGGTCGAGGTTGGCGGAGCAGAGCTGGCAGTTCGTTGTGTAGAAGGTGAGTCGGTTGTTGAGGTATGCTTGTCCGGTGTTGTGGAGTGCCTTGTGAGCATGGGTGAGGAGCTTGAAGGTGATCCTCTTGTTGATGGGGAGCCAGTGCAGGTCTCTCAGGTGGGCTGTGATGTGGCTGTGGCGGGGGATGTCGAGGATGAGGCGTGCAGAGGCGTTCTGTATGCGATGGAGTAATTTCTGGAGTTTGGCTGTGGTTCCTGCGTAGAGGGCGTTGCCGTAGTCCAGTCTGCTTCTGACGAGGGCCTGGGTGACTATTTTTCTGGCTCCGGTGGGGATCCATCTGTAGATTTTGTGGAGCATGCAGAGGGTATTGAAGCAGGAGTATGAGATTGCATTGACTTGCTGGGTCATTGATAGCGATGAGTCTAGGATGAGCCCCAGGTTGCGTGCGTGGTTGGTGGGTGTCGGTGCGGCTCCCAGGGTGGTCGGCCACCAGGAGTATTCCCAGGCAGAGGGGGTGGAGCTGAGGATGAGGACCTCCCTCATGTCTGAGTTCAGTTTCAGGCGGCTGTTCTTCATTCATTGGGCGATGGCCTTCATTCCTTCGTGGAGGTTGGTTTTGGCGTTGGTGGGGGCCTTGCTGAGGGAGAGGATCAGCTGGGAGTCGTCAGCGTATGAGACGATGTTGAGGTTGTGCGATTGGACGATGTCGGCGAGCGGTGCCATGTAGACGTTGAAGAGTGTCGGGCTGAGGGATGATCCTTGGGGAACGCGCAGATGATCTTGGTGGCTTCCGATCGGAACGGGGGGAGGCAGACCCTCTGGGTTCTGTCGGTAAGGAACGAGGTGGTCCAGTCCAGGACTTCGTCGTGGATCCCTGCGTTGTGGAGCCGTGTGCGTAGGGTGTGGTGGCAGATGGTGTCGAAGGCGGCCGAAAGGTCCAGGAGGATGAGGGCCGCAGTTTTGCCATTGTCCAGCATGGTTCTGATGTCGTCGGTGGTGGCGATGAGGGCAGTTTTGGTGCTGTGGTTGCTGCAGAATCCAGATTGGGACGAGTCCAGAGCATTGTTCTCTTCAAGGAAGCATTTTAGTTGCCTGTTGACAATCTTATCGATGACTTTCGCCGGGAGCAGGGAGATGGACCAAAAGTTCTTGAGCTCCTTAGGTTCCGCCTTGGGTTTCTCGAGTAAGGCGTTGATCTCGGCGTGCTTCCAGCTCTCCGGGAAGGTTGGGGTCTAGAAGGAGTTGTTGACAATCTTCCAGAGGTGGGGTGCGATGACGGAGCTTGCTTTGTTGAAGATGTGGTGCAGCAGGGGTCGGATGGTGAGCCGGAGTGGATGGTGTTCATGATTTTGATGGTGTCGTAGTCGCTGACTTGGGTCCAGGAGAGCAGGAGGCCGGTGTGGCTGGGCGGCGGTGATTCTGAGGTGTCGGTGCTTGTCGGGGGGGTCTGGTTGTTGAAGCTGTCATGGATGTCTGCGATCTTGCAGTGGAAGAAGGTGGCTAGGGAGTCGTAGAGATCTTGCGACGGCAGGATGTTGTTGGAGTTGGAGCTGGGGTTGGAGAGTTCCTTCACGATGTTGAAGAGCTCCTTGCTGTTGTGTGCGTTGTTGTCGGTGCGTTCCTTGAAGGAGGTCGTTTTGGCGGTTTGGATGAGTTGGTGATGCCTGCGAATGGCGTTCTTGTGGGCTGTGTAGTTGTCTGGTGTCTGTTCGAGGTGCCACTTCTTCTCGAGTCTTCGGCAGATCGGTTTGGATGCCTGGAGGTCGGCAGTGAACCAGATGGCTTTTCTGTCAGTGTGTCTGTTTGAGGGTTTCTTGATCAGTGCGAGTGTTGGCGCAATCGTTGATCCATTGTCTGAGGTTGCGGGCAGCAGTGTCAGCATCAGCGGTGTCGGTTGGTGGGTTTCTGGCAAGGGTGGCGATTAGCTGGTCTCCGGTGACCTTGTTCCAGCTGTGGTGGGGGGTCTGTTGTGGGAGGTGGTGCATGTTGGGTTTCTCGAGGGTGAAGTGGATGCAGCGGTGGTCAGTGGAGTTTGATGGTGTGGCAGAAGGTGATGTTGCTGGTGGAAAAGATGGGGTCGAGTGTGTGTCCGGCAGAATGGGTGGGAGTCGTGATGAGCTGTTTGAGTCCGAGGTTGGTGAGGTTGTCGAGCAGGGTGGTGGAGTTGCTGTCATTGGTGTTTTCGAGGTGGAAGTTCAGGTCTCCGAGGAGGATATAGTCCGTGGATGTGAGGGCGTGCGTGCTGATGAGGTCCGCGATGGAGTCGTTGAAATGTGGCCAGGGTCCGGGGGGCCTGTAGATTAGGGTTGCTCTGAGGGTGGCATTGGGATCGGTGTGGATCTGGAAGTGGAGGTGTTTGGCGGCGCTGAGGGCGTCATCGGTGCTGGCCGAGATTCTGAGGGTGTTGATGGTGATTCCTCCTCCTACTCCGTTGGTGCTGTCTCTGCGGGTGATCTTGTAGTCGTCCGGGATGGCTATGGTGATGTCGGGCGCCGAGGAGGTGTTCATCCAGGTCTCTGTCAGGAAGGCGACGTCTGGGGAGGCTGATTCGAGTAGGTTCCAGAGTTCGGTGGCGTGCTTGTGGACGGAGCGCGTGTTGAGTAGTATGCAGCTGAGGCGTTTGCGTCCTGCTCCGGTGGGTGGGGCGGTGGCTTGGAGGCCAGTGAAGCTGCAGTTCCGGCAGGAGAAGGGTCCGTGGGTGCGCTTTGGGGTGGCCTGGAAGCAGGTGGATGAGCGGCCGGCATTGAGTGTGTGGAGGATGTTGGTGTTTTAGCGGCGTCCGGTAAGCCTCGCTGCAGGTGCAAACACAGTATTGCACTGTGGGTGCGTGTTCAGTTCACCGCGCACTTGTAAACAATAGCTGTGCCTGCGGCATAAGCACAGTGTGATGTGCTGTGAGGGGTGCATTCACTTCAGCGCATGCGCACTGGTAAAGCAGATACAGCCGCATTAAATTAAAAGCTTGGGCTCACAGACAGACGATATGGACATCATGGGGACTCCTTGTATGGGGACTATGCTCGCTGAATACATCAATGTAAAAAAATTATCTCGACCCAATTTTCATCTGAACCTGAGAAACACTCTTGAACTCGTTTTGCCACCAGCATTCACCTTTATCTGGTGTGGATTTGGTGCACCAAAGTCTATGTGCAGGCACAGACCTAGGGTGCACAACTTTGGTCTGTGGGTGGGAGGAGTACACCAGTTACATGCTGTGCTCACCCTCAGTGTCTAGAATGGTATCGTCTCCCTTTGCATGCTCCATGGATCTGGGCTGGCTCAGGGAGAGAACAAGGGTGTTCCTATTCGTGCACCTTTGATTTTGCAGCTTAAACAATGTAAAGACGGTTGTTTGTAAATGAATCTATCTCGGTTAACACCTCTTTCCATTGGTCTTCCTTAAATTATTGTAGGGATAGACTGAAGGGCAAATAAAGGCGGGCCCCTGTAGACCAGTTGTACGGGTGGAGTGGTCCCTTCATTCTAGATGGAATGTGCCTATTTGATGTTTGGCGGTCTTGGAAAGCTGAAGTGATCCCCCCCACCCCGCTTCCATTTAAAGATCAAGTTAGAATATACATTCTCCCATAATAAGATTGTGGACAGTATGCCCTTCCAGATAAGGTGACTGGTGTGCCATTGATACCTAGTGTATATTGGATTTTTCTCCAACTGCCTCATTTGTCAACCAATCAGGGGCTATGATTTCTACTGTAAATCATGTGTTTGAAGAGAGTCGGGCTTTACCGCTCCAAACTTAAATTGTTGCAGAGCACCCTGATACCCTCTTGTGACAAAACAAGTGATATGTGTGTCCACTGCTTTCCTGGATGGATCATTTGGCTATACTTGGCTGTACTTGTTCCATTACATGGAGGTATGCAGGGAATGCTCCCTCACCTTACCTACCAAATAGAAGCCCAAAAAGCAGCCCATTAAGAATCCCTAAGGTTAAATAAAGTTCCATACTGGAGATCAAAAGCCAGTTGGGCACATACCCCGTAATCCCTACAAACACTTTAAAACAAGGGAAAAACAATGAACGAACAGGCTCTAAGGACCCCCAAGCTCCCTCTCCCGAGCAGAGCCAACAGACAGAACAAATCGCTTGGATAACATCATCACAGCCAAAAAATTGTTCTCCCCTACAGAAATCAAACATTCAATCTGCCACCTCGTCAGCTCCCAACGAACCACTACACAACACACCATCCGTGCGCTGTTTGCCGCCTCCTTATGAAGACTCCAACTCAACGGAGGGCGACGTGACCTTCCTAGCCTCATAGGAATGGGAGAAACTCTTTGCCTCATATAGCGTCAAGCCTGCTTTACTACACTCCACCACGGTACCCTCAGACTAGCCCAGGGCAGAAAAAAGCAACCTCCCAGGACCAACACTCACAGAACCCATATGGGACACTATACTCAGCACCATGCAATACTCAGCCCCGGCCCTTCAATATCAATCCCATAAATTGGACCTGCAGCTTATGGTTCTTCAAACCGTAGCAGATTTTACCTCAGGGATAGACAGGAAACTAGCAAAACTCAATGGTCTCATAAAACAAGGGCAAGAAGCTGCACAAGGATCTCAAATATTACACCCTGAATGTACTTGCACCCCAATAATTGATAAACTACTCACGCTGCCATCTATGCTAGGAGACCTACTATCAGATTTAAAAACAAACATCTCACTGCACAAACGTTTATCTGATGGACCACCCGAAAGAGATACAATGACACCCGGACCTCATAAAATGGGGAACACGTCGACTAGCCCACACCACCCCCTAGGAGGCAGCAAAACAAAATTAAAGAGAGCACAGCCAGCGAAAATTGTTCGCCCACAAAAGCACAAGGAAGATGGCTGCCTCCGGCCTTTGTATCAAAAATCATCCTCCGGCAACTCTTGTCGAATTCGAGGACACCAGGCGCACCTCAACCCCCATCTTACATGACAGGCCAAACCACCGTAGTACAACTCTCAATGCCATCAAGGCGCCAATCGTGGGCCCACTACTATGACCCTTTCCACAAAGCATCACAATAGACAACAATAAACAGGGTAACAATCAGACAAGCATGCAGCTAGTCATTAAGACACAAAAACACGGTAAGGTCATAAGCATGGCACATATTCTAAGGCCCAAACTGAGAGACGGCCCATTGAACAACCCGAAGGAGTCACAACAAAGGTCACATAGGGAGAACGAGTCTAGTACCAATGTATCGGACAAAGATCAGACACCAGTTGAATCCCAACAAACTTGCCACACTAATGCTAAACAAGGAGCCAGCAAAAGGAACCCTGCTCTACCAAGGCTCGATCATCATGAAGCAATCCCTCCCCAGGAAACTGAGGTAAAAGATGCAAAGGGAACGGACACCATCATATTTCTTCCCGAATACGCCACATGGGGAAGAGCGGACATATTAAATAGAGGGAACATATTGCAGCTCCTACACTCCATCACAAGTCTGGAAAGTCTAACTTCAGTAGACCTTCTTTCTATCAAATTTTAACCGATCAATAACCCGCAATGCCCAGAAACAACTAAAACAAAATTGAAAACCAACGAGATAGTCGATAAAATCATGAAAGAAGAAAACACGTTTTTACAATGGGGGCGAAAGCTAAAAGTTGAATTGAGACCACCCTACCCAAAGCCCTTCCTAAATGTTTCCACCAACGGACTATCCAAACCCATCACATCAGTACTAAAAGGCTCCTGCAGCCGTACCCCAGGAGCCAATTCGATCCGTACAAAGGCCACCAACTTTAACACAGGCATGAGTGCAAAGGTTCAATCTCACTGTCAACAGATCTGAAGTGGATGCAAATACAGCGAACAATAACAATAGAGCACTCCAACTGACAAGGGATGCCCTGCTTACCATCATCCGTGGCAGAGCAAAGCAAAATCCGCATCTGCATCTGGAACATTAACGGTCTAGCGAATAAGACAGAGAATCTTGATGTATTAAATTACTTAAAAACATTTGATGTGATTTTACTCCAGGAAACTTGGGAGGACAAGGCATTTGAGCTCCAGGGGTACACGTCACAAATTGTTCCAGCAAGGAAGGGATCCAACTTTGGCCACCACTCACGGGGGAATGATGATACCTGCCTTAATAACTACAATAGGAGTCATCTTACCATTAGAGGCATACATTGAAGTCCCAAGCAAAACCCAGGCAGTGATGATAACACTCAAGCACAACATGGAACACCAGCAAATCACAATAATTAATACCTACGTGCACTCCAAACAAAAATCAAAAGCTGCAAAAGAGCTGGTCAACTAGCTGAAAAGGGTTATGGAAGAGCAGAATGCTGACCACATCATTCTGGCAGGAGACTTTAACTTACATCTTCTCGGGTCTGGGCCTGAGGACGATCTTGTCCAAGACTTATCCACCGCATATAGAATACTGAATCAGAGCCTAGCAAACATTGGGAAATCAACAAGATACTCAAAGCACTTGCTCCAAGAACTTGAACATCTAAACATGAGAGCACTGAACGTCTGCTTCAAGGAGGATAACTCAGCGGCTGCTACATTTTATTCAACAAAAGCCTCCTCCTACCTAGAATTTACCTTCACAACGCTGCCTATGTTGAACAAAATAGATTCCTACAGAATAGGTGACAATGAACATAGTGATCACCTACCCCAGGAAGTAACACTAAAAACAAACACAGTTCACTTATTAGAGGCATGTAAAACAATTGGCACAGAAGTGACATCAGACCGTAAACAAATAAGGTGTAAACCTAGCAACATTGAGGAAATATCATATACCACAAAAATACTTCACTGCCCAGGAAGAGACACCCCAGTACAATCCGGGAAAGCATGGGAGAACTTCATAACAACTCTTGGGAAGAAATTTTACACCGGGACAGTAAGGAACCGAGGAAACCTGTGGGCACCTCACCCAGGGCGGTAATTAGCCCAGAATCAAGAATCTTAAACAAACGATTAACAAAGCATTAAGACGGCTTCACAAAACCCCTCAAAATCTAGATCTGCAAAGCAACCTGAGGAAACTGAAGGCACAAATAAAAAGAAAGAAATGGGATAAGAAAAGGTTGGAGAACGAAGAATTATGGGCTAAGGTACTCCATGATGCTAAACAAAAGAAGAGTGCCAAGTTCTGGCAATTGATCAATAGAATTCAGCGGCCGAACCACCCAGGGATAAACTCCAACATAACAGAGGCTGCTTGGGCAGAATACCTTTCACCCACTTCAACAACAATTTGCAAAAGGGGGACGAGGTTGATAAAGAACCCCAGATCAAAATAAAAGTCAGGGGCATCGCAGATAGGGGTGACACGATGCAAAACCCCAGACAAGCAACGCACAACGAATCCTCCAGGAGTAGACAAAAACACCCTGGAGCAGAATCGGTAGCCTCCCCTGACTCACCATCATTCAACAATGAACATTGCTATGAAATAACCGCAAATCAGATCAAGAGACAAATAGCTAGGGGTAAACCCGCAGGAGCCCCAGGCCTTAACAGAATTCCTCCATGCTCTACAAGTATGATGTACAATGCTGGAGTGAGGCAGTAGTACCAGTTTTAAAGGATATAAAAGGCACACTCACAATCCTGGAGTCCTGGAAAGGATCGATAATTAACCCTGTCTTCAAACAGGGCGACAGGAAAGCCCCAAACAACGATCGATTAATTGCCCTAATCGACATTGAGGTAAAGTACCATGCGGGAACAATCTTGGAAGAAGTAACATCTTGGGCTTCAGAAAACTTCATCATCCCAATAAATCAAACTGGGTTTTGCCGCGGACAAGGAACAACTACTAACATCATGGAGCTAGCGCTGCTGATGGAAGCGGCCAAAGTGGCAAAGTATCCCTTGTTTCTATGCTTCATAGATTAAACCGCAGCCTTCGACCACGTGGATGGCGCCAAACTATGGCAAAAACTGGGCAGCTGGGGGATACCAAAACCCCTTTTAGACCAGTTGATACTGCTGCACACTGATACCTGGATCAGGATTAAACTTGGAGCAGTGACGCACCTCTCAAGGCAAATCTCCACCTCCAAAGGGCTAAAGCAAGAGTGCGTCTTAGCACCCCTACTCTTTAATCTCTTCTTAGCTGACTTACCAGGGGACTTGGATTAGTGTACTTCAGACTCCCAGAAACTGGGTAATACCTCGCTGTTTAATATGTTATACACGGACCACCTAGTATTGATAAGTCGGACCCCCATCGGTATACAACACCTCCTGAACACCATCAACAGCTTCTCCCGACGCATTGCCCCAAAAATAAACCATAATAAAACAAAAATCTTGGCAATAAACTATCATAAAAAAAAATCAACTGCTACTTAGACAGGCAATGTCTGGAACTGACAACCAGTTATAAATACCTAGGAATCCTGCTGGACCACAAAGGCCCATTCAAACCCCAGCTGGAGTTAATACATAGGAAGGGCACCATGATCTACCTAGCAACAAAGCCCCTGAAAAAATGCTGCCCTATCTAACTTTTGATCCCTTACTGCAGGTGAAACTTGGAAAACTACAACCAGCACTAACGTACAGGAGTGAATCATTAAAAGGGAGAGACGCTGTTGCATTGGACAAAGTAATAGCCAACACATACTGAGCAATTTTTCACCTCCCAAACTACGTCTCACCCACCCAAATAGGCTTAGAGTTTGGGCTTCAAAAACAATCAGTTGAAAGGAGAGGCGCATATATAAAAGATATGCAACGCAGAGGCAGGATCATTGAATTTGTATCTTTGGATTGAGCTGTCTCACCATGAAAGATCACTTGCCAGGGAGTACTTGTTTGACTCCCTAAAGCTATTGGGACTGTCCGACCTTTGAGGAAAATCCACACACCATCAGAACTTCCAAAAGACGGTAACAAAAGTAACAAAAAAGGTATCAGTTCTACAAGACAAGGCAACACTCGCCAAAAGGGCTCATGGTTGGAAAGTGATTAGTGACAATGAAGCTCTCAAACCACAATCTTACTTCAAAGTGGGAGTTAAAACGAGGACAAAAGAAAAATTCCTAAAGTTGCAACTGGGCATCTTACCGATCCTCCCACACCTTCCGCCATGGGAAAGGAGATCAGGACCGCAGTCCTGCTGTTTATGCGAAAGAAGAAACGAGGATCTTGTGCACGTCATCTGCATTTGCCCTAACTTAACGGACATAAGAAGCTCCTTACTTCGACCAATATTCAAGCAGAATGGCATCAGGACTTGCAGGCAGGCAGTAAAACTGTGCTTAAACCCGGCTGAGACAGAGTTAAACTGCCGGCTCACTAAATTATTCGATATATTAACTGTGAAACTCAAACATGCACGGCAAGTGGGCATCGGCTAAATAAAAATAGCTGGGCTGGTCTGTCACTGTTGCTTGTCCTGGCAAGCTTTTGCTACTGCACCTTATGGAAACACAGACACAACTGATTTGTTGAAGATTATAAGCGCAAAAAACTTACATTTTAATAGGACTTATTACAATAGCTGATTAAATTGGCACAGCACCCATTAGCCCAGCTCTCCTGATGCACAATGCACTTTAGAATTGTTGAAGAGCGCAATTTCTAAATGCGAGTTTTAATATAATGCATTTTGATGACATTTTAACACTGCTTTTACCCACTGAATTACTATGGAATTGTAATATCAAGCGTATGCAACGATTTTAATTAATCATGCATAATCTTATTTATTTTATATGTATGTGTATTATAGAACTTCTTGCCCTTTAAAGTGCCTGATGAGATGGGGTGTCATTTCTCCTCTTACCTGAGTTATTTAAACATGTTAGTGTGGTGCCCTTGCTCTCAGCCTTCATCTCATATGTTGTCTAGTTGGCTGCCTTACCCCTCTCTTGAGATCCAATTGGAGCAGGAGTGGCTAATCACTTTGCAACCACCTTGGACCTTTAGTAAACAATGCAGATTGTGTGGAGGCATGGCCTTGCAGATAAGACTCTCTTTGTATGGTGTCATCCTTAGGATGTAGTCTAGGGGCTAAGCTGCTGAAATTGAACCCAGGGATCTGGGTTTGAGTCAACCCTGTTGACAGTTGTGTATTCTAGGCCTTTAGCACGAACACATTTAAAAGGTAATGTAATTATGAAACTGACAGATGCAATTTTGTCCAGGTTCCATTGCTCCTTAGCTTGGTTCCTATCAAATAAATACTAATACATGCTGCTGCTGAGGCAGAAACACGTGAGTTAGCAACATTTGTTCGCACTGAGAAAACTGAACTGCGCCTGGTTTTTGTTTTGGTGAATTTAACGTTTTATTTTTTTCAGACTGGGAGTTCCAGTGCTTGTCGATACCATCAGTATGTTATTTGATGCCACTCATGATTAGGAAAGACAAAATATGATGGATAAAACACTTGAATTGAGATAAAACATTAGAAATTATTTTAATTATATCACTGATTAGGTTTTTGCCACTGTAAATTACCTGAGTGTAACCGCCCTTCTACTCCCAAATTACAGTCAGTTGTACAGCTTACCCTGCTCTACAGTATAGCTTAAACACATTGGGAAAAACAATAGCTCTGGCTAAGCACTTATAAGGTTCTCAAAAGTGAAATGTCCTTTTCAGCCTTTTTAAATTTCTGTATGTCGTCTAAAACCAAAGGTTCCTTATCTGTTTTTCAGACTTATTTCTACGGGGAACAACCTTTACAACGCAACTGTTACAACGCACTACACTTACAACGCATTTTTTACAACGCATAATCCATTACAACGCACTACACTTACAACGCATGACACTACAACGCATTTTAAAAAAATACCTTTACAACGCATACCATTACAACGCCTACCATTACAACGCATAATATTACACTACACTATCCAACACTTACCCTACTGTTGCACCCCCTGGAGTTAGAATAGTAATTTTTACCCCTATACTATCCAACACTTACCCTACTGTTGCACCCCCTGGAGTTAGAATAGTAATTTTTACCCCTATACTATCCAACACTTACCCTACTGTTGCACCCCCTGGAGTTAGAATAGCAATTTTTACCCCTATACTATCCAACACTTACCCTACTGTTGCACCCCCTGGAGTTAGAATAGCAATTTTTACCCCTATACTATCCAACACTTACCCTACTGTTGCACCCCCTGGAGTTAGAATAGTAATTTTTACCCCTATACTATCCAACACTTACCCTACTGTTGCACCCCCTGGAGTTAGAATAGTAATTTTTACCCCTATACTATCCAACACTTACCCTACTGTTGCACCCCCTGGAGTTAGAATAGTAATTTTTACCCCTATACTATCCAACACTTACCCTACTGTTGCACCCCCTGGAGTTAGAATAGTAATTTTTACCCCTATACTATCCAACACTTACCCTACTGTTGCACCCCCTGGAGTTAGAATAGTACTTTTTACCCCTATACTATCCAACACTTACCCTACTGTTGCACCCCCTGGAGTTAGAATAGTAATTTTTACCCCTATACTATCCAACACTTACCCTACTGTTGCACCCCCTGGAGTTAGAATAGTAATTTTTACCCCTATACTATCCAACACTTACCCTACTGTTTCACCCCCTGGAGTTAGAATAGTAATTTTTACCCCTATACTATCCAACACTTACCCTACTGTTGCACCCCCTGGAGTTAGAATAGCAATTTTTATCCCTATACTCTCCAACACTTACCCTACTGTTGCACCCCCTGGAGTTAGAATAGCAATTTTTACCCCTATACTATCCAAAACTTACCCTACTGTTGCACCCCCTGGAGTTAGAATAGCAATTTTTACCCCTATACTATCCAACACTTACCCTACTGTTGCACCCCCTGGAGTTAGAATAGCAATTTTTACCCCTATACTATCCAACACTTACCCTACTGTTGCACCCCCTGGAGCTAGAATAGCAATTTTTACCCCTATACTATCCAACACTTACCCTACTGTTGCACCCCCTGGAGTTAGAATAGTAATTTTTACCCCTATACTATCCAACACTTACCCTACTGTTGCACCCCCTGGAGTTAGAATAGTAATTTTTACCCCTATACTATCCAACACTTACCCTACTGTTGCACCCCCTGGAGTTAGAAAAGTAATTTTTACCCCTATACTATCTAATACTTACCTTAAATGCAATTAAATATTATGCGTTGTAATGGTATGCGTTGTAATGGATTATGCGTTGTAAAAAATGCGTTGTAAGTGCATGCGTTGTAAAAGTGTGCGTTGTAACGTCATACATCCTATTTCTACATATGTTATTATGGAATACCTTAAGGTCTACCTCCAAACATGCTACTCCTTGGTTTATTATCCGTTCATACCAAGTAATTGCATAGCAGTTAATGATGTTGTTTTAAAAATGTGCCCTATTCCGGCAGTAACGGCCAGAAAGATATTTTGCCAGAATTTGGACAGCACTTCTCATGACCAGAACACAATCCTCTTCTTTATTGCATCTAAGACTTTTTTTGCTGACTGTAAGGAACATCTTATTCTGTCTTGCAGGAGTATATAGTACAGCACACAACCATTGAAAGAAAGTGTTTATGGACATTAGCTCCTCTGAAAAGTGAGGACCAGTATTCAAAATATCCCTGCCAGCGGCTACTGTCTAGAAAAATGCCCGTCCGCCTTTCCCATTTGGCAAAAATATCCTTAATCTAGAATTATCATCTTTATACAATTCCTTATACCAAAAATGAAGAGAACAATCAATGCTTTGTTTTGAAAAGATTTTTCCTACTACATAAGCTGTCAGGATTATTACAGCCGCCTATTGATGCAGGAATCTATGAAGCGGGGGTACAGGCATTACTATTAGAAAGGGGAGTTTCAGCGTAAATCAGAGGCATATTGTATTACAAAAACAGATGTGACCTGTTAGCCCATATAAGTTGAAGAGCCTTGTACCGAAATTTTTGGAGCACCTTAGCTTTTTTATGGATCCTCGTCATATTTGGAAACAGACAACCCAAGTAGCCACAATAAATAAGAATCCACGTAATACAGCCTAAAATTTGGCAACCCAAAGCCGCCTTCTGATTTTCACTTTTTTTTAAAAATATTAATTTGTGGCCTCTTTTTATTCTATATAAACGGTAATAAGATAATTTTCCAATTTAGAAAACAAAATCCAATTTGCAAACAAGATTTGTAAAATAAAAAAAATAATGATGAATCGGTGTTTATTGTGGGCTAGAAGATGAATATGTGAGATTGTTCAGTCCAGTCAATGTTATTAGTCACTCGCTGTTGTGCATTGTGGAAAGGAAATGTGTATAAACTGGGTTTTTGCAAATGTTTTTATTTATTAATATGTATTTTTGCAACCCTGATGAAGTCCTGTGTATGCATTGGATTGGCTGGCAATGTGTTTATGATATGTTGTGAAGAAGAATGAAGAAAAGAGCAGACTATAGAATTAGTCGGTCTTTTTTGGATACATTAATTGAATGAATTCAGATCATCCCTGAAATTCATTGATGTATAATCTAAATATTGTTAACTGTATTGGATGTTGTGACTGTGGAACAATACATATTTTTGAGTGCTCCTCTGACATCTACGGCATTTTCATAAGCATTATCCACTGCGGATTGTATTTTGTATAGTTATTTTCTCTCTTTCTTTTTATGATTCATAGACAAGAAAATCTATATGCGTGTAATAGCAGCCTTAAAGGCCTTCCAGACCATTGTGATGTCTGCTGTTGTACATTTTGTGAAAAATAATATTGTATCTGAGTTCTTATCTGAATATTAATATCCATAGTCAACATCATTTTATTCATATCACACCTTATTGTTACTTTGGGACAGTCAATTGAGAAAATAAAAATCACAGTGTAATAGTCTGAGAAAGCACCTGCATGATATTGCATGATATTGCATTCAGATTCTAGAAAGTGAGAAAGAGGTTAAAAAAATCAATACTGGAGGCAGGCATGATTTTTTTCAAAAAGCAAGAATATGTTTTTGCAATGCGGAAACATCTTGTAATCTGAGCCGACAGAGAAATCATTGAAAGTCTTTTCTGTTTGCTTTTTGTGTTGAAGGCGATTGGGATTAGAAGAACCCATACTTGGCGTGGACGAATAGTTATAGCAGGTAAATTGAAAAGTTATAGCTCAAAAGACAAAAGAGGTGGAGTACTAACATGCATTGGGTCATAATAAGGAACAATATTATATATAGATTTTTTATTTATAACCAGTACATTAATCCCCAAAGCGTCTTTATCAGAAATCAGAGAGAGGCAGTTTTTAATCCAGGTGTATTTCAATGTATTTTCCTCCTTTCCTCTAATAATGTGTGTCTCTTGTATAAGGATAACAGTAGGATTAAATTGTAACAATCCAATAAATGTTACATCCCTCTTTCACTTGTTGTTTAAACCATCGACATTGTAGCTCATTGCAAGTAGACCCAACATTCGATTACTATTTTTTTATACAGAGTAAAGCTCGTCATTGTACAATAGGGAAAGCTTTTGGTACTTTTCCTTTAGCATGAAAAGTATAACATTAATCTTGCTTACTACCATTTCTGATCTTAATCTTTTGTTTTCTCTTGAAGTACTCCCCACCCTCCCCTCCTTATAAAAGACCTTGTCTCCTTTTGTGCCCCAAACCCTCCATTTCAATCCCAGCTCTCGCTCACACTTACACCCCTGAATGATCTATGTGTCCCCATCGTTGCACCTAGTTCATGTGAAAGCTATGCCCATCTGTAGCTGCCATCTAATTGATGTTTTCTTGCGGCATCTGTGTTGGTCTGGAGCCCAGTTCCTAATTCTTTGGATGGTTCATCTTTGTCAAAAATGTGTCAGCCTTGAATCCCTCTAAGAAGATGAGAAAACGACCTGGCCATAGGTCTTTCAGCTTAGCCGGTTGAACAAGATGTGCTTGAGCTTCATGTGCCTTGAATGTTTCTATCAGTTGTTTGAACTCATAATGAAGATGGAATTATTATATGAGACATCTAGAAATCTTTTAAAGTTAAATCCTTTTCCTCTTTGATGGTTCCTAAGTGAATTGCCTTTCTCTGGGTTTTTTCATGAGTTCTAAAGTCTTAAAAATAGACCACAATGGTTTGGGGTTTTGATCCCTCATTCGGTGGGGTAAAAGGAACTGTGTGAGCTCTCGCAATAGATCGATCCAAAAGAGTCCCTGAAAGTACATATTTTGAACTCAACTTACATGTTTACCATGTTTTTATTAAATCAAAGTTTTCAGGCACACCAACTAGTTTTAGATTTAACAATTAAATCTATTTTTGAGATCTTCTAGCTTAAATGTTGCCTTGTACATATCTTTCATGGGTTGTACCATTGTTTCTAAGTGGGTTACCTGCACATTTTATGTGCCAGAAACCCTCTGTCAACATCTTCACACCTGGAATGTAGATCTTGTAGTTTTTTGTCTACTGTATCTAGTTTGGATTTAGTTTTACTAGCCATCTTTATGTGTGCAGCCTAGATTTCCTGAACTTCAGCAATGGGTTGCTTGAGCAGAGACCACCTTTTTGTTAGATGTGCCAGGGCCCACTGGCTACTTACACCAATCAATCAAGGATTCTAGGGCTTTTTCCGTACCTGTATTTATTTCCAAATTTCCAAATTGGTAACCATGCTTAGTGACATTGCAGATTTTCTTGGAAGCAGAGTGCCATTTGCCCAGTCAGGGATTGTTTGGTTGTAAACTTTATTGGTTGTTGTGCCACTCAATTCAGCTGAAGAGGGTAATTCAGCTTTCTTTATTGAAATATTTTGATTTTGTTTCAGCTATTGTTTGCCCTTGTAGATGCAGTTAGTCTCTCTTTATCAAAAATCATATATTGTGAGACATAGGCATGCATGACCTCTATAGTTATTGAGGGGGGGTGTCATTAAATTGCTGACATCTGTGTTTCCAGCAATGATAGTAGTCCAAGTGGTGCGATTGTGGCTATTTCCTGCTCCCCTCAGTCTTTAATGGAGGCACTAGTTGCGAGGTAGTAAAGCTCACGACATTGGCAGTCTCCGTTTTTTTTAAATACAAATATCTTACTTTAAGCCTCACTGAAAGTTTAAACCTCATCCATGGTACCTAATGTTGATTCTTCTTGAGTCCCAATCAAATTGAGCATATCAGGAGCAAAAAGAAGAGCTAGGTTCTTTGGCTTTGCAATTTGTGACTTAAGCATCACACATTTGTGTGATAGTTTCACTTTCTTATTGGTGACAAATTTCTTTTTTAAGGCATTGGATGCAGACTTATTAATTCCCCATAAATAGGTGGGCGGAGGCTGTAGTTATGAATTGTTTACATCAGATTGAGATTTAGCATAGCCCCTAGGCTTTTCAAACAGGATAAGACTTCATATGGATCTCACATGCTTGGGACTGAGACAGAATCAATAAAACAATTACTGAGTAGGGTCTCCAGCCCAGTAAGCCTCAGCGCCTTTACTATCTTCTTCACTTAGCCAGCTCTCTTACATTATGCCTTACAAAGCTTCCTTGCAGATTCATCTCAGTTCTGTCTCTGCCGCCCTTTCACTGCCCCACCACCAGTTACAACATAAGCAGCCTTTCCAAATGAATAAATTAATTAATTTAAATTCTTATAGTTCCTCAAATGTTCTTACCTCCACCTAGAGCTCCTAGAGCCAGGGCAGGGGATTAATCCGAACAGCAGAAACAAAGAAATCCAAGATCTGAAGGTGGGGAAAATGCACAAGTACAGCTACTGTTCAACAACAGCAGGTTTATGACTTGAGGTAAAAGCAAGCGCATCAGGCTCCCCCTTTGTAAAAATCAAGAGATGAGCTCATTTCAGCTGAGTTTCCAAAGTAAAGAGAAGTTTCTGTGTGTAGATAGCGTCTCCATCCTCTCCTCTCTTCTTGGAAATCACTGGAATTGTGACATGCTCTCCAGCCTCTTCTGACAGAGCCCATCTGATTGGGCCGGAGAGCAATGGGCGCCCAGAGTGAATTGCAGTGGTAATAATCAGGATGGCATCAATGAATCAATTGGAATCAGGTAACCTCAACCTTTGTAGTTTCTCTCTGCTTCTCTGCTTTTCTTCAGCAGACAGGCAAGAGGAAGTTAAGCAATGTTAATCCTTCAAGCTCTGGGCCTCCATGATGGGCTCGGGCATAGCACCTGTCCAGAAGGTGTATCTTCATGAGTTGTTTGGATGGAAAAACCCCTAATATATTTGCCATGGGTTTGGGAGATTTCTGGTTTGACCCAACTTCTATCGCCCCAGTGCATCCTTGACAGTAAAGAATAGTTTCTGGCAGGATATTCGGGATCAAAAAGAGGGAGTTTATCCTGTTTGGGGAGCCCAACTGATTCTTTTTTAAATATAAAAGCAAAAGCTGCTTGTCATTTTGAGGAATATTTAGATCTACTTCAAACTCCCCTCTCCAGAAAACTGTATATTCAATTAAGATTGGATATTCCCTCCCTGGCATCCTTTAGGAGTTACTGGTCGAATATACAGATAAGCCAAGGTATATGTCCTGTGTGTAACACTGGTTTTGAAAATGCTGAACCTTATTGGGGTTATCTGTTGTTTGTGCAGGAGATTACTGTCTGGAGCCCCAGGGCTTAATGATGATGAAGCGTAAGCTTGGCTCGCATTTGGAAGCAAAGAAATCTGGTACTCTGGATGGATACATAGAAAAGGTGGTGGGTGCATTCAATATGGAAATATTCCTCGGGGAGAAATGTCTCTCATCAGTCCTGTTACAATCCGACCCAGATGTTCATGCTAATACCAAGGGGCCAATTTTGGAAGATAGTGACCTTTGCTCCAATCCTGCCGCACTCTCTCCTGTACTTGTTGACGCCCAACCTTCGCCTCGTTGTTGAAGAAGAAAAAAGGTTTTGTCCCTAATAAGTCCTTTAAGACTCTCAAGAACCCTAAAATTACTATGTCTGATATTCTGGACTTGCCACAGTCCAGCTCTCTACTTTGCAAAGAGACTGTTGAGGACCTACTTAGACAGCTGGGCAAAGAAATTGGGGAGCCATTGATAGTAAATTGGCCATGGTATTTGATCGGCTGGGAAGAATTGAGGTTAAATTAGCTGTTATAGTCTGTAGACGGGATGGTGGTGGGGATGGTAGTAGGGAGGAGGGACATGGTAGGTGTGAAGGTGCAAATGTTGTTGCCCCGAAACCCCTTAGCTCTGCTCCTCTTAGTGGACTCAAGAGCTATGTAACCTCTGCTTGAGAAGAGGGACTAGTTATCTGGAAGTGTGTATAGTAAAGCTCCCTATTGTGATCCAATTGTTTCTTTTCCACAGGGCCCAAGAGAAATTACAGCACTGAATACAGCTGGAGAGGATACGTTTGCTCTAGGCCCTTGTATAGGAGGAAACCTCCCCACTCCAGTTGATGTAACAGGGTCATCACAGGGGGGCTCCTCTAGATGCGATCTTCCCCTGGTCGCCTGCCCCTATGTGACCATATTAGTCAATGTCTCAAGATGTAATCCTAAAGCAAGTGAGTCTACATTAGAACTGATTAATAAAGTAGCCACTAGATCAAGGGGAACTCTAGTCTTCAATGTTGTTTACTGTCTTATGGCCAGAAGGGTGGAGTGGGTTGGGAAAATAAGAAAGGAGGTTGAGGGTGACTGCTTTATTAATGCATTAAGGAATCCAATGGTGGCAAGGCATTTGCTTGGGTTTTCAGGGCCAGTAATCCCCCATCAAAGTAAGATTAGGGTTTTACCCCTGGGATTCTTCCATAGGGATCTGGCAAGGAGGTTGTACTCAGCTCCTCCATTGTTACCCCATTTTGGTGTGCCTGCTTCTAATAGATTTTCTCCCTTGGGTGACCTGTCTGAAAGTAATTGACTCAGCCCTCCCAATATGTTAATATCTCATCTCAACAAGGAGCTTGGGGCCCTCCCTATTATTCAATTTCAGACTCTGTTAATGCCCCCTAGATTAAAGGAGGTAAAATGCCTTTTAATTAATCCATCAAAAGGCATCCTGGGTCCCTGAAATTTGAACTTGAGTCTCCTCTTTTGGTGGGTTGCAGGCCTGGCCACTAAATTGGATTATGAAGATGTGTGGCTTTACATACATGAACATGATATTGTGTAAGACTCCTGGGCCACTGAGGAAATTGTTTGGACGGTCACCAGTCATACTCAGTTCCTGCAGTTTGTTCTACTGCAGGCAGGGGCAAAGCAGGTTTAACATCATGGTTTAAAGTTACATTAGATTGCACATTGGATTGCACCGTCACAGTGATCCCATTAGACAGTCTTCTAATTCAAGCTTTTTTAACAACATGGTCAAATAGTATGTCTATTGTTTTTATAAATGTTTATAATGGCTTTTTCGATTTAGACCAGATCGATAACCTCAAAGTGCTGTTGGATTTTATATTAGGCCTGGAGGAATTTGTGGCCTCTTTGTGCAATGGATTAAACATCATCATAGAGAGTGACTTTAATGTTAAACTGGATTCCACTCAAGTGGAGAATATACAATTCATGTTTGATAGCCTCACTATTGTAAGTGATTGCCAACCCAGAGACTAGAGGGGCCAGGCCCTGCCTGAATTTATTAAATTGTTTAACCTTTTGAACTTTACAGAGGTATAATGATCAGGTGTGGGCTGAGCTCGCAGAGTTGCACTACATGGAATTCTGTAGAGCTGCAAAAAACTCAGTGGAATTCTGCTCTCTCCCCCACCACCTTCTGACTGTTTAATGCTGTTATGCACAATGAACGGGGCAGGGTGGCAGGATGATAGGGTCACTGTCAGAGGGCAATGCAGGAAAGCAGAGAAGCAGGCACCGTATCAGACATCAGGCTTCAAGTTCAACCTCTTTACATTTACACCCTGTAACCAAGCTTTCTTGAAAATGCATGAAATTACAAGTTAGCCCTCAATCAGCTCAGGAAAGAATCACCCACCCCTGTGTTGGGTCTCTGCCGGGTCTGACGCTGTCCACGTCAGTGCCGATGGGTGGGTATCTGAATTCTTGTGTCAGGTCCTATTCGCCCCAATTCCAAGATGGCCATCATCATAAGAGGCCGCTGGAGGGATGTGTCATGAGCTCAACGACAGTGTCTGGTCACAGACGCAATTGGGGACAACAAATCCCAAGAGTTCACAGTACAAAGCAGGTGCACATGCACACCAGATTCCCATATGAGAGCGCGAGTAATGCTTTTGTGCACACCTGACATGGCTGCCTACCGGAAGTGTTCCTGTAAATACTAAATTGCTGCGCATATGAGTAGTAAGTATTCGGCTTCGATCTATACCATCCCTGGGGCAAACGGGATGCATCTAAGTTTGCAAATACCCTAAGCCTGAGCATGTATATTTTAAATGTAAGATGCCCTAACACAGAGTTAGATGTGTTAGAGGTGCGTTTTGTGAATACTCCACACAGGTACAGCATGTCTGTGCCAGCAGCGGTCTCAGATGGACAGTTGCAGCACCCGCTGGTAGGATGTAGTGGACCAGCGCTAGCCCAGCACACTAAACTCCTCTCTGCAGAGGAGCGCGGAGTTTTTTACCGAGCTCTGCGCTCCAAGCAGAGCACGTAATGGCAAAAATTCCGCAAACTCCGCTGGCGGGCCAAAGCGTTTCACCTACCCCTAATAATGATCTCTTATATCTAACCAATGTAGCCTTTGAGAGGGGGGAGAGCTCCTCAGTGATTGACTATATTTTTGTAGACCAGGAACTATGTGCCTGGATCATGGGGGCAAAAAGTGATGCAAAGGCCATTTAGGGACCATAACATTTAGAGTTTGGAGTTATGTATGCAGAGGAGGGGGGAGGTCTGATGAACCTGACCTCACAATCTCTAGAAACTAAACGCAAGAGCAATGCCTGGTCTAGAGAAATGTGAACATGACTGCCCTCCTAGGTACAATATGCTCCAATCATCTCCCTCTGGTACTTGCCTGTCTTAAAACACCGGAATGTTCCCACGCAATCTCCACCCATTTTGTAGAATAAGGGTGAGTAGTGAGTAGTGCAATCATGAAACCTAGCAGACCAAGGCCAGATGGGTTTATATGGTTTGATCATGCATGTAGAAAGGCCTCTAAGTCTCTACATGAGGCCTTAAAGGCTAATCCAAGGGATGTGCAGAAAGTACACCAATGTAGACAGGTTTATAGGGATGCGCAAAGGTCTCGGGGGAAAGAACTACAAGATGAGTCCTGGGTAAGCTGGTGAGGGCTTGCAGGCTGAAAGACTTCAGAGTTTTCTGACCCGTTATTGGAAACATTAAGTTAGTGGGGGTAAAATTGAATACTGTTCTCACCATTATATGTGAGGAGGCCTGGGTCGAACATTTTAAAAAAAGGATATGGCTCCTCAAGCAATTTTGGGACGGCTGAGGAAGAGCAGGTAGAATTTTCTTTATCAATGGAATTTTCCATTGAAGAGGTAATGGAGGTAATTGCCAAAAGCCTATCTAGGAAGTGGCAGGCCCAGATGGGGTGCCAATAGACCTAAATAAATTGCCCCGGACCTTTGGGCACCCTTATTGTGTCATTGTTTTAATGCCCTCTGTAAGACTGGCCTTCCACAATCTTGGCATTTAGCCATTATAGTACCTTATTTACCCCCAATCGCCCAAATGCAGCTGACCAATTTCGTGATTGGATTCTGCTGTTAAGTTGGCGGGCAGAGTGGTTTTGAGCAACCTTTTGGACCAGATGGGGGTAACCTGTATTCTGTCAGAGGGACAGTACGGAATCCATGAGGGGCTAGGCACAATAAAGCAATGTTTAAATCTGCACTTGCTGATAAGCAAGTATACTATTGCTAGTCAGGGCTCTATGTGGCTGGCCTTCATGGAACTGCCCTGTGCCTTTGGCAGTGTGGTGAGGTCTAAGCTATGGTAGATACTGATTGACTTGGGGATTGATGGTGACCTGGTTCTGTTTCTGAGGGCCCTTCATTATGACCTCTCTGCCTTCGTCCGGTATGGACCACCAGGCGACAGGACAGAGGGATTCAATATTGTTTGTTGGGTATGTCGGGTACGTTTTAGCTTCCCTGCTGTTTCTGTTATATTATTGGCATAGGCCCTGTCTTATCTGCCAGAGTTACGATGCCCCCTCCATAGCCGGGAAGAAGGTTCCCTTATTACTATACGTGGATGACACGATCCTGCTGTTCAGAACCACCAACTGCTTAATGATATTTTTTGATGAATTTGTTTACTTCATTGGATCTTTGGGTTTGTCTACTAACCAATCTTAAAACCTTTTTGAAGATGTGAAACTTAAAGCAAGCAAAGATGTGGGGCATCAAGTTGCAAGGTCATCCTGTGGCTCTAACCCATGGATTTTCTTATGTGGGAGTATTTTTCAACTCAAAGGGGAACTGGGGTCATGTAATATCACCACTGTGCAGTGAAAGTTCAGTGGCTCGACTGAGTACATTTTTAAATTGTCCCGATGTATTGGAAAAAGGCCTGTGGTCCCCCTATTGCGGATCAATAGGAGAAAATGTCTCCCTAGTCTAATGCTTGGCACATGTCTATGAGGCTAAAGTAACCCTAAGTCAATTCAGGGAGTGCATAATAGAGTTCTGAGGAGAATAGTGAGAGTTCCACCTGCTTGCTCCACTTACACATTACATCAGGGAGAAGCAGGTTTTCTAGCACTCCAAATCAATGTTAAAAGCAAGATCTGGCTTGGGTAAAGTCTCTGTTTAAATCAAATAGATACTTCCTCAGAGAAGTGAAGGAGTCCTCCAAAATCACACTTAGAGATGATGTCACCTTCCATGTGACCGTGGATATGGCAGCAAATTTGAGTTGGATTTACTCCACATGGAATAGAAGACTACTCACACATTTCTGCTTAGATATAATGAGATGGTACTTGAGTTTCCCACTGGGGCTGTATGAGATGGCTAGCATTGCGATATACCCTTGTGATGAAGTTTCCCATCAAAGTTTGCTACATTTTATCTTTTTTTGTAAATTTTACCAGGAATTCAGCAAAATGCTCTTGTGGTGCCCCGTCATTAGGAACCGAGACATTCGAACCTCTCAGGCACCCTTGGAGTATTTGCAAACTTTTGAGTCTCCCTCGAATTGTGCCAATATTTGCTCTTTTCTAAGATGTGTGATAAAAAAGGACTCAATGCTGTTTTAATTGGTTCTTATCCTTTTTGTATCAGATTCGTTGTCAAGCATAGACAGCAGCGTTGTGGCATTGCTTATCTATCTTGCACTGAACTTATGTTTGCACTTTATTTGGCTAACTGGGCAGGAGTTTTTCGAGATTTATACTCTGACCCCAGAGTGCATAGGATGTCTGTATTCTTATGCAAACAAGGCCAATGACTGTTTTGATTTCTGCTATGATTTTTTATTATTATTCCGCCATAATGTTTTGTATTTTTACTTACTGTGCTTTTATGGCCACGTTTGTGGTTGAAATAAAGATTTAAACTAGCTAACTTACCCGTTTATACTTGTTTTTTTTAATGCTTGTAGAAATTTAATTTTATTTCCATATCTGCAAGGATTATTATTTAACTCTGCACTTTGGTTTATACTTTCAATTTTAATTAATCGGTAGAGGTTCCCTTGTTTACACCATGGTTGTCAGGGTCCAGATCATAAGTAGCTATCCAAAATATGTCCATGAATCTCTGCTAGAATAACTACAAGTAGCTCTGTGCTATGCATGACACCAATTGCAAGTCCTACTTGTTTAGCTAACTGCTCTAGTGAGGATGAAAATAAGATTTTAAAAATGAACTACAAATATCAGAATACAATGTTTTGTTGCTAAAGAGTCATGATTGGATACTCTTGTCACATATAACAAGGGAACCTTGTATATGCTCTGGTTCAGTTTTCTAGGTCGGGCCTTTCCTGAAACCGACTGGTTTGAGCTGGATTCATAGTATGAACAACACAGCATGCACAACAGTCATGCATGGTCTGCAGTCGGGGAAAGATGTCAGCTTTTAGCAGGATCTAATGTAAGTAGCGTGTCAGAGAAGTGGTGTGTGTAAGCTACCCTTGTCTTGAAACTTAAAATATAATTGGGAAAGGGATGGAGGGGGCATTGGAAAATGTGATCATTGCTACCATTCTCATTATTTGAAATAATGCATATCCTTTGGCACAAACATGCATATGTACTTTACATGTATGCAATGCTGTATTTCAAGGCTTACTTGACACATGTATCACGCTATAGTTAGGGGTGTTCCATTACCACTCACTATGGGCATCGTATACTTTATTTTGGATCCCTAATTTACATCTATGAGTTAAGATTGTTTAGTCACTGTTCAGTCCCTTCCTTCCCTTCTGCCTCTGTCTGCCCTCTACCTTTTTAGTTGGGTACACCACATGGATTGTTGGGAATCCTCAGACACCCCTCCCCCTTAATCCTATTGGCAAAGCTGCGCCCCTGCACCTGTTGGAAACGTCTACCATCGCTCTCTTTTTAATATTACTTCACTTGGCTAATGCTTGTTTCTAGGTGCTGTGTTTTTACACCCAAATGCACTCATTCACAGTAGCAGCTGCCATAAATTGAAAGTGGAGGGGGGGGGGGGGCGGTGGATGGACGGACAGGGTTGGGAGGCAAGAGGGGGACATTGTAATTTATTTTAACGTACCTTTTCTTCTGCTACATCTACCACAGCCGCTGCCCCGACGTCCACCTCCGGGCTTTCCCGGCAGTCTCTGGGAAAGCAGGCTCCCTACCCAATCCAGACGTTGCTCTCATTATGACAGCAGCATCAGGGTTGGTCCGAGCGGCCTGCTCTGCCCCTCAAACAGTCCCTGGGAGCATGCGGCGTTTCTCCAACCTCCAACCTGACTGTGAACATAGCCGGGTTGGAGAAATAGAAATGCACATGTATGTTTGGCCAGCCTGGGACGGCCGGCCAAACATACATGTTCACTTCTAAGTGCCCACCACTCCTCACGGCCCTTCCTTCCTCATTACACGCATGTGTAAGGCAGTCACAGAAAAATAAAATGATGTTTTATGATTTTATTTCTTTCTGTGACCGATGAGTGGGGCGACACTCCTCCGCCATTACGGAGGAGCTGCCCCTGCTCATTCACTAAACCTTAGGAAGGTGAAAGTCTGAGCGAGCCTTCTTGACTCACATATTACACACAGTCTTCTGCAGCAGGGTGAAAGCAGTCCGTTTATAACATTGCCAGATGATCTACATTTTTCTTGCCAGTGAATGTCTCTGCTATTTGCTTAGCTCTGTTGTAATGTGTGAGCTATGAAGCTAGAACATTCACATCGCAGTTTTTTTTAACTAGCTTAATACATTGGAGTAATCAATGTTCTTTGTTCTCAGTTAGTAGAAAATACACCAGATAAAGGGCGAAGTACTTAAGCGATACAAATCTTTAGTGGGGTAATGAATACTTTATGATATGTACTGAACCTGAATAGCTTGTGCTGTCAAATCCATATATCAAATCCTACTAGAGGATGTATATCACAGTGGTTCTGCTGGACCATCACTCTTTTGCTTGTGTTTTATTCATGAGGGCTTGTTTTACATAACTTTTTATTAATTGGTCTGCCCTGAGCAGAGAAGGAACATTTATCACTTGATAAATACCGTGACGAGATTTTCATGCCGATTTTTAAGACAGGAGAATTGCGTTTTGTTAATTCTTTTTATCTACGCAGTTTAGTTCCGACGACAAAAGAATGACATTTCATGAAAAGAAAAAAATGGAAACAAAACCGCCCGCAAGAATTCAACATGCACAAGTTGTTTTCAGAAAACACATGCATGTACCTAGACTAAAATAAATAATGGTGTTCATTTGAATTTTAGAAAGAAAATGCCTATTCTGATAAAATCGTGGGATTTATGTGAGTATTCATTCTTTTCAGAAGTATTTCAAACTGTCTTGCTTGTGTTAAATCAGATTAATTTTTGTATCCAGGGCACACATGCAAAGGAAGCGCTTCCAAAAATGGAGTAGTCAACAAAACCCACACAGCTGCAACAGGATACCTCTGCCGCTGGGTGGGGTGATGCTTTTGCTGATGCGGTAGAAAAAAGAAACAGGAGTAAACCCGTTAACCCAGCTGAGACCGGGTCAGTATAGCAGCAAAATGACAATGTCTCAACTGTAAATCATGTAAGGGAACTGTTTAAGCAAGAGAATTAATCATATAGCACAGGAAAGGGACAAAGGAGACCAAAAGGGGGGTTAAGGGTTGTTATTTGTAGATAGAAGCACAAAATACAACTAAATTACAGTAACCATAACAACCATATGTGTACTGGGGGTGTCGTGGTGAGTGAACGGCACAGTGACGCAAGTGATAAGGCAACAACGTGGAGCAGCAAAGAACAAAATAAACAATGGGGTTCAAACAAAAGTATTTACAAGGTATTTACAGTCACAAAAAAAATAATTCCATTATTTGTGAATGACCCTTTAAATGCCACAATTGGGTAGGCGGTAGGCAGCATTATGCCGCTGTAGACGGCTAACTCTAGTTTCCTCGCGTTGCGACAACAGTTTTCTGATGAAGCATGTTCAATCACTTTGAAGATGGGCATCATTCCCTTCCATGGGCAGCAGGTTTAGCCCCAAGATGGCGGATGAACACTTCACAGGTCACAAGACCATGGCAATCCTTTAACTATTCATAATGAAGAGATCCGCTCTAAAGAACAACAGCATAGCCATCTCTATCTGCAGCAAATTCTCTTAGATGACCCAGGCAAGGACATCAATCCTAAAGGCAGCATGAAGAATCTGGGGAAAGAAAAGCAAGCCAGCTTAGTGGAACCTCATAGTAATAATTCCAACTTGGGGAATGCGAGGACCACCGAAGCAGAAGGGAATATCTACAAGTAAGAGAAACAAAAAAAGAGAGCCCAAAATAGAATTAGCACACAGTCAAGCAGCCAAGCAAAGCTACAGAGGCCTAGTAAAAAAGTCATTTTGGAGTTCGTTAAGTAGTACATCTGTAGTGCAGTTTTACATACTCTACATGCCTTTGTAAATTGACCCCCAAACCACTTAAAATGGAAAAAATTGGAAATGGGAATATTCGGGGAATATTAATGTACAAATCTAAATAGGAAAGGCTGTGCACTTTTCCTAAAAGGGAGTTGGGTGTTATGGGCTTCATTCACAAAGGCATATAAGGATACACTAAAGAGTACTTCTGTAGTACTACATCTCCTACTCATGGATGTTTTGTGAATAGGCCCCCAAATATTTTGATTCAGTACATGCACTTTCACCATTGCCACTTTCATTTATACCCCCCATTGTTATCCCTATCTTTCATGTGCATCTGTCCGCCATCGGAGGAGGCTGGGGAGGGCTATAAAGGATCCACTGGTACCTGTACCAGGGGGATTCCTTTTTTAATATTTAGCTCTGGCTGCTTGGAGCAGCCTGGGCAGTTTTTTCTTTGGAAATGGCAGGGTGTACTGATGTTGTTACTACCAAAGAGAAAGTAAAATGAGCCAATCGGCTCATTTTACTTTCACTCCATCATTGCTTAGGAGCATATCTCACTGACTGAGCTGTGTGAGGTATCAATGAAAAGAGGATAATCTCCCTTTCTGATGGTATCTCTAACCAGTGGATCCCTGCTTGGGGATCCCCAAGCAGTGAACCACTCACTAGACACCAGGCATTAGTGGAAGGGGGAGTGGCCCCTTGGGTAAGGGCTTGGCTCCACCCATCTCCCCCATAAAGTTTTAGTCTTTCTGCCCCCCAGGGACGGATGGAGTGATAAGTCCTGATCTGCCGGCTATTGGTGGGGCGGGGGCAGAAAGCCTACTAGACACCATGGAAATATAAGTAAAGCAATAGGGGTGGGAGCCTGTCCACCATGGACATGGCTCCAACCCAAAAAGGGTGAAATAGTCCTTCTGCCCCTACAGGGTGTCAGGTTGAAGGTGTACCCCAATATGCGTCCTTGGAGGGGCAGAAAGCCCACTACACACCAGTGATATAGACAGAAAAAGAAGCATAGGGATGGGAGCTGCTCGCCATGCTCCCACTCCAAAAAAGGTTTAACAGACTTTTAGCTCCTTCTAGGGGGAGATTGGTGATTTTTCTTAATCTGAGTTCCTGGTAAGGGGGGTAGAAGGTCCAGTAGACACCAGGGATTTCAAAATGGCACCAAAACAAATGAAAGAATGAGGTGACCCACCCTTACATCAAGCCACGCCCTGCCCCAGAATGGCCGGATACTCGGGATGTCTCAATTGAGGGGTTTGCCTGAAATATGCCCCATGAGGAGGTAGTAAACCTACTAGACACCACAGGTTTTGTATTAGGGCAAAAGAGAGGCTAGTGGGCTTTGCACTCTGGCATTAGCCATACCCCACACCAAAAGGAACAAAAAACTGTATTTCCCCTAATTTATCACCAGAAATCCTACTGGATGGCAGGGATGTATTTATATGGTCTGGCCCATCCTGATACCAGGCCCCACCCTCACCCCTAAAACCTCATAGTCTTTCTCTTTCTGCTCCGATGCACACTAAAGCATCAACATCTCAATGGCAAGTGAGACGACATTTGGTTTGTTTTAGGTGTTGTTTTTATATATGGTCCAGGAGAGTGGTGCTAAATCCCAATATTGTCCCACTTGCTACTCTGATTGGCTTTACTTCTTGGGCTTGGATAGTCCGCCACCTGGAGAAGCTTACCAGACCTAGACAGTTCTGAAAATAAGATATTGAGGGGAGTCCATGGTGGTATGCCTTAATCTGCTCACTCTGCCTAAAATAACACATTCGACTTGCATTTCTTTGATATAAATCTCTAGAATACATAGGGACCAACAACATTCTTTTTGCACAGTTTTACTCCATTTGTTCTGATAAAAACGTTGCCCCTCTTGTATCTATGGGCGTAGTGTCTGTGACAAGAAAAGCCCCAAAATGTAACGTGGAAACATCAGCAATTACTGTCTAAAAACGGACCTGATTTGTCAATGGGGGTAGCTGTGTAAACTGGGTCCAGGTTCGATCGCCAACCAGGGAAACCTACCAAACCCAGAGCATTTCGAAAACTAGATACCTAGGGGAGTCCAATGTGGTGTGCCTCATGTGGATTCCATGACATTTTCTTACCCACAATGCCCTGCAAACCTCAAACTTTGCTAAAATCACCTATTTTTCCATGCATTTCTGTGGCATACATTTATGAAATCTATAGGAATCCAGAAATTCTATCCACCTAGAGTTCCTTCACTTGTCCCGATAAAAATGCTACCCCACTTATGTGACTGGACCTAGTGCGTATCAAACAAGGCATAATGGGAGTGTCAACGCTGGATGGATCTTGAGTTATGTGGGTGAAATCTTCAGTAGTTCCCAGTTGTTGACCTGCTCATACAGTGCAGTTACCCACTTTCCATTCGCCTATATCCTTGCATAGCTTTTCTCTCACAAGTGTTAGCACTTCAACTGGATGTGTCTCGGTCATACTAGTACTGTGAAACCATGTCATACTGGTAACTCGCAAACAGTTTGTGGACAGGTAAATAGCAAACACAGCTTTCCCATGAGAGTAACTCAACTTTCACGAAGCAAAGGTACAATGAATGAGATGGACATCCCGCTGAAAATAGACCGTAGTTACCATTAATTCCGATTCCATGGCTTGGATAAGGCGTCCTGGTCAGTCTGGGCTGCACTATGGACTTGTTTACCAGTGGGAGATCGGTTTGTCAATCATCAGCCCATGCCACGAGGGAGGTGCATCGCTAGGTTCCTAGAATATGCCAGAGAAGAGCATGGGGCTGTGGATGACTCCCACCTAAGGTCACACCTTTTTAGAAACTGAACCAAACTCAAACTCAAAGAGCTATATACCAGTTTCTTCTGGCAAAACTCTCTATTCGGCACAAGTGAAAGCCACAGGGATACACAAGTTTGCCATTTTTACACGTAAATTAGAAATGAATTAGGCTCTTGGCCAGAGGGCATCATATGCAGGTTCCACGCCGAGGAATTGCAGCTAATATATCTGGAAAAGCTATACACTTTAGACAAGAATTTGTGTTCCATACTTAGTATCCATTTGTTATTTCTACTTTGCTGCATTTGTGTGATTTGGTTCACTCTCTTCATTGTATGGAAAGGTTGCAGTCCACTGATTTTGGCTTGCATTGCCTCGTTCAGTGTACAAGGAATTAAAGTTTATAAGAAGCTCGGATTAAAAGAGGTCCAGAGCCACAGATTTCTCAGTCAATCTGAAATACTGTTAGCTGTCCAATTGTACCTACAGCAGACATTTCATGGACTTGTGTGGGGCTAGGGGTTATGGACTGACCACCACTGAGTTATCCAAGCCCAGAATGATGCTCTACGGGCCAGGCTGGCCATTCTGCCACTCTGACATTTCTCCAATGGGATACTGGCGGGAGGGATAAGGGGGGGGGGGGGGGCGACTTTCAGAGCACCATAAACTGCCTTTACCCAACCATGACTCCATGGCAGCATTCTTGGCACGGTCTCCAACAGTGCAGGGCTTGTTTGAACATGTTTGTTGATTTTGGTTTTTAGTCTGGCCCTGTTGAGCTGCACGATCAGAGCATCCCAGTTGGGATTTAGCTGGCGCAGGTAGGCAGTAGATCATCAAATCCCCATAAATAACCCCTCTTTCACCCTTTGTCCCCAACAATGTGCTTCGCATGCACTCCAAAGTACTTTGCCCTGATAGATTATTATAGTATTATAGTACTGGAAATGTGTTTTTCAAAGCAACATTGAACATAATGAATTATTTTATAAAAACGCTCAAGAAATGTGGGTGCAATTGCACTTAAGTTGGATTCGGACATATGTACTGTAGGCATTACTCTGCAATATTTTGTTTATCGCCATGTACATGCTTTCTGCCTTAATCATTTGCAGAGTACTGACAGGCCAATTGACCAATGAATAGCTCTAATGTCCTTGTTAAAGCAACTGTAAAAGGAAGAGGCCTGTCTGGCCATAACAGGTTTGCAATTTATCATGACTCCAAATGTAGAAAACGCATAATGAATACAAATCACATATTGATTAAACGTGGGGTGGTGTAACATTGCTACTGTTATTAATGGCAGAGGTTTAGAAAAGCCTCGCAGGCATGCTGATTAACGCTTTTATTATACATCCGTTGCTATGCAACCTTTAAAAAACATACGACAATGCAAATAGCATTAAATATGTTTATTTCCAAAGTAACATATTTGCAAAAAGCAAATCGTATTCTGTCAAAATAATAGGCCAGGTAAATGAGCGGTCAGTTACAAAGTGAAATCGACAAATGACTGCTAAAGTCACCAGGACTGACATATGTTATGGTGAAATTCCGAAATGATAGCCGAGCAGGAGATATGCGTTCATTTCAGAGGTCAACAGACTCCTCAAAATCCCTGCATTTTAGTGCCCTGCAGCATTCTATGGAGTGCTTATAAAAATCAGTGTTCCTGCCATATAAAAGGAGAAGGTCAAATGAGCCCTGCATGCACAGCAACCAAATCCAGCAAGGCAGTATATTTGTCAGGAAGGTGATTTAAAATCCAACTCCTCCATAGTATCAGAAAACACTAAGCATAGTCACTCCACTCAAGTATGTCAAATGGAACTTGGTTTGTAGCCGAGACTAAGGGCCCGGGTTTGAGTTTGTAGGATAGGGTACTCCTCGGCGGAGTACCCCGCTCACCAAGCGCTCAGGCCGCCCATCTCATTTAGATACATAAGCTTTTTGTCAGAATACTTCCTCTGACGTGCCAATGTAGTAGGGGCCTTTGGAAAAAGGGCGTTACATCGTCCCCTCTATTAAGGATGGACGGTATGATGCCTTTTTGTCCTGTCCCTCACTGCCAGAAAAAAACCCTGGTGGTGAGGGACAGGAAAATGCCCAAAATGACTCCCACACCCTAGGACAAAATTCCTAATGTGTGGGAGCCATTCATTTATTATATTTTTCTAAATTACTTCCACTTTGGAAATTCCTTTTTGTTAAAAAAAGGTTTGAAAAGTGTGATGGTCTACCATCAGGGTCGATGGTACTGTTAGTCAAATGTTTCCTGCACTGATATGACAGCAGTTCATGTCAATGTAGAAAGGTGTTCGTGGGGTGTCAAACAACTCAATTTTTGGGGCTTGGAGGTCCCTTGGGATGTTGGAGGTAATGCTCCCCACCATCCCGATGGAATGAACTCTGTTTGCCAAACTTTAAATCCGACTCTATGTCCTGCGAGAGCTTGGCTCCCAGCAGGGCTGGATTAACCATTAAGCAAAATGAGCGGTGCTTAGGGCACCAAGGGAATGGGGGGCACCACAGAAATTTTCCACTGCCGGATTTACCATGGACCATATGGTGCAAAACTGCATATGGTGCAGCCGAAACTATAAAAAAAGAAAGTATACAAAAATAAACATTATTTTCTATCCTACTGTAAGCTTTGTTTCATTTTGAAAAATAAAAATGTATGTTATGGTTTATTACAGATTATATCTTGATTTAGATATAAATGGGGGCATCACAATCTTTTAAGTGCTTAGGGCCTGTAAGGGTCTTACTCTGGCCCTGGCTCCCAGTAATGACAATAACATATTTGTTGGGCACAGAAGAGCTATTTCTAAATATCATTTTTAACATGTAAGTGCTGGGAGTTCTCCCTCCTTCACCCCCAGTGAAGAGGCCCTTATTAACATATGGACAGTTTGTGGTTGAAACTCTAAAAAATGGCCATATTTGAACTCTTTTTTCTCACAGGTTAGGGACTGTAATGGTATTGATGGTTTGTGATTAGTACTAGAGAGGCCTGAGGAAATATCTTAAATGTAACAAAACGTAGTTTTTTCAAAAACTTGTATCGACAAAATATTTAATCTGTACACTTTCGTACCGAAGGCCGATCTATGCAAATTAGTTCGTTATCCAAAAACCTACAATACCCAGAGACATGAATCAAGTCATGGCTTACAGTGGTTTTTCATTGAGCATGTACCATGCATCAGTTCAAAACGCACTCAAAAGGTCATTGTGTTTTCTTTCAATCTACATTGATTCTTGGGATGTTCGTAGGTGTGACATTTGGGCCAAGAATCAGCGACACCCAAGGAAACTTTTTAACCCTTGGCATTTCTGAAAACTAGAGACAGTAGGGATTCTAGCGTTTAAGACTTTCATAGATGCAGGCAAAGATTAAAGTAACCATGGATAGCACTACAGCTATTTTTTGATTTTACGGATACACTACTTTTAGTTTTACATTAGTTTTTCATTAAATGCACCAGCATGCCATGGCTAAATTTGCATATATTGTCGCTGATAGCTTTACTTTACGTTTGAGTGACTGTGTGCCCCTTTCTCTGGTTCCCGAATTCATTGTGTGTACTGTCATCCACCATTGTGTCACAGGGCCCCACAAGCTATTGCACTCCAATAAGTCAACCAAGTTACTTCATTTGCATTCATGAATGTGTTAGGTGGTACAGAATAAATTATTAAACATAAAGATCCATCTCTTTCGGGAAAAAGAGAAAATTGAAAACCTGGGTTTCAAAGAAAAGGGGATAAATGAGTGTAGGTGTCCCACAATTGTTGGACATACACAAAGATGTTTAAACACCCCTCACACACCAAGAATGACCCATGGTGTCATGCTTCATCATAGGGGTCTTCCCGCCCCGCTGCGGGACGGGGCGTGCTACAACCTACGAATACGTGGGAGCACTGATGATAAAGTGCTATGTGTAGTGCAATGGGAGGGTCTGAGGTAAATGTGAATGTGAGTTTAAAAAGGACCTGGCCCCTAGGACAAAAGACCTTTAATAAGTCAGAGGGGGCTGGTACTAGTAAAAAGGTGGTGCGGAGACTTCCTACTCAATGCGTGGTTTACTCCTAGTATGCAGTCAACATGTTTCGATGCAAGGCATCTTCATCAGGACAGGGTTAAGATCCCTCCTATGTGCAAATGTATGTACTTATGAGAATACTATCAACATAAGTGAAGAAATGCGAAAATATACAGTACCTAATGGTATGCGTATCTATTCTGTAGGGGAAAAAAATAAAGAAAAAGTACTCGTTTAGTTGCCCAGGAAATATAATCATCATACCTGCAAACATAAGAAATGTGCCACAAACGTGACAAAAACGTGATAGTTTTAGCCATAATTCTTAATTGTTGCAGAAGAAAGTGCGGTGACCTGTAAGGAAATAGAGACATACACGACACTACGAACAGATAACAGAAAACACACACTCTAAAAAATATGTGAACTGTACTCATAATCAGAGATAGACCCAGTGGTGTATTGAATACATACTTAAGTGTACGTGAGGTGTTTCCTCATGGACCTTAGGGCGGGTGGAAAAAACAATAAGGAGCCTCAATGCTGAAAAAAGAATGGAAACGGAGAAATGGCTGTTATCTCCTGACTACTCCTTGAGAAATGCTGTGACCGGTATCCTCAAGCGGCTGAGCCGTACTCATGTATCCTTAAACAGCCAATCGCTTAATGTGCATCCATCCCGGGGTTCCGTCGATATGCGGAGAAACACCTACAGTGCCCAGTTTAAGTACAGCCAGTTCTTG